>NW_004955414.1:8341216-8403945 GCF_000276665.1 Chinchilla lanigera | reverse complement strand
TGAGTTCGGTTCCTGGTACCAGAGAAAAACCAAAAAAAAAAAAAAAAAAAACTGTGAAAACAGCCAGTCTTACCATGTGGAAGCAGGCCTATCGCTATGCAGCTCTTCTGAGTTGAAGAGATGCATAGCAGGTATGACTCCAGTAAGATCAGAGAAATAGAAGAAAATATGAAACGTGATAAAGTTTCTGACTGGAGGTATATCTATGAACTGAATATTCTTGCCTTTAACTTCCTCACACTTCCCTATATCCAACACCACAGTCCTACAGAATGTCTTTCTTGCTTTCTCTTTGTCTATCTTACTTTCTCTTCAAACACATACCATGCATATAAATATATAGGGATGTATACATATCTTTATACACAGTTGTTCTTTGGGATTCATAAAAAAAATGGTTCCAGGACCCCAAAGATATTAAAATCTGTGAATGTCCAAGTCCTCTTATAAAACAGTATAATATATGCATATGACCTACACACATCCTCCTATATTTTATGTCACCTCTACATTATAGATCATATCTAATAAAATGAAAATGATAAAAAACTTTTTTGTACTAGGAACTGAACTCAGGACCTTGCACTTGCTAGGCAGGTGCTGTACCCCTGAGCTCTATCTCTGGCCCAAAAATTCTAAATAAATCATTAATAGACTATATTATTTAGGAATAATGACAAGAAAACAAGGTCTGTACATGATGCTTTTCTTTTAATGTTGTCAATCTTGTGTTTGGTTTAGTCCATGGATATGGATCCAGAAATATGAGTACTGGCTGCATAAATAATTATACAGTTATAGACTGTTTGCAAAATTGGTAACTTTTGTGGCCTTGGTAGAAATCAATTTGTGGGGGTTTTGCCATAATTAAAATGACTGCATCTGACATTCTGTATTAGGGTAATTTTATTTCACTTTTTCATTATGATTTTTATTGGCACATGTTCACAGTATACAACAACTACATTTTGGGGAGAATTAGCACAGATATACTTTAGTGCTGAATACTTTAGTATTGAATACTTTTTAATATTGAATACTTTAGTATTTTTCCTACACTATTTTGGATACATATGTATATATACAAAAGGTAGTATCCTAGTGTGTTTCCTGTTTTCAAATATGCTTTCATATTTAATGTATTATAAATATGTTTGCATGTCAAAAAATGCCATAGTAGGATTCTGCAAAATGATAGTGACAAAAGCAGCATGGTATGGGAACAAAAGTTGATACATGAATCAATGAAACAGATTAGAGGATACAGAAACATCCAAGCCACATTCAGCCATTTGATATTTGACAAAGGGGCCAAAAGCATAAGTTAGGGAAAAGATAACCCATTTAAATTGGGTTGGAAAAATTGGATAACTACAGAATATTGAAACTGGACTCATATCTTTCACCGTGTACTAAATTACAATCAAAATAAATAAATGTGGGGCTGGGGATGTAGCTCAGTGGCACAGCGCCTGCCTGGCAAGCGCAAGGTCGTGAGTTTGATTCCCGGTACCGGAAAGAAACCAAAAATAAATAAATAAATCAATAAATCAATGCTTTAAACATTAAGCAGAAACATTAAACCTCTAGAAGATAAAATAGGTAAAACACTTGAAGCCATAGGTGTAGGAAAGGATTTTCTAAACAGAATCACAATTGCACAAGCAATAATAGCAAATATCCACAAAAGGATTATATCAGACTAAAAAGCTTCTGCACAGCAAAAGAATCGATTAATAGAGTGAAGAGACAACACAGAGAATGGGAAAAAAATTACTAGCTATTTCTCAGGCAGAGGACTATATCTAGAATATATTAAAAACTCAGAGAAAATTAGCCCACCTAAAATTAAAGACTCAGTCAAAAATGCACACATGAGATGAACAGATATTTCACAGAGGACGAGGTACAAGTGGGCAACAAATGTATGAAAAAATGTTCAACATCTCTAGCCATTAAAGTGATATAAATTAGGACAACACTAAGATTCCATCATACACCAGAAAGAATGCCTATCACCAAGAAATAAAAAAATAACAAATGCTAGAGAGGCTGAGGTGACAAATGATCCCTCCTACATTGTTGGTGGGAGCTAGTACAGCCATTATGGACATGAGAATTGAGATTTTTCAAAGAATTAAAATTAGATATTCTGTATGAGCTAGGTATCCCTCTTCTAGATATCTTCTCCAAAGAGGTCAAGACATTATACTACAGGAATACTTGCATACCAATGTTTATAGCAGCACAATTCATAACAGCTAAATCCAGAAGGCAGCCTATATACCCACCAACAGAAATTTGATAAAGAAATTATGGTATGTATAATGGAATGCTATCTGGTTATAAAGCAGGAAAACTTTGAGACATTTGTGCAAAAAAGGGACACTACTGGAAATATAATGTTGAGTGAAATAAATCAGACACACAAGCTGGAACACTGTCTGGTATGCCTTACTCAGTTGAGTAAGGCAAAGTATAAGCTAATAGAAAAATAAAGGAAGGCTAGAAGGAGACAAGGGAATGGATCTTTTGTACAGCAGAAGCGTTCTAGGGGAACAAGGGGGAGGGAGGAGGGGGCGGGGATGGGAAATAGGTAGAGGGAAGATATGCCAGGGACAGGATCCTAAGAAACTCAATGAATATGGAACTAAGACTAATAATATCAATAAAATGAAAAGGAGAAAAAGGGAATCAAAGGAGTGAAGGGGAAGAAGATTAAAAATGAAACAAGCTGTGTTATATACATATACCAACTCCCCAAAATAACCGTAAAATGCAAATACTACAAATATGTGTTAATTAAAAAATAACTCTGGTTCATGTGATATAAAACTTGTCATCTCTTACCTGGTCTCCTACTTCTGATAGTGGTCTTAAACATAGATTCCTTGTATCATTGTAGCTTTGCATACAGACCTAAGCATTAGGGGCAAGTTCCCCAGTTCATTGACTCACAACAGATTTGACAGAATCTATAGCATTCATAAGAGCCCAGAAACAGCCCAGAAACAGGAAGTCTTCTCTCCAACATTGATATATTAGAGAAGAAATACCACTATCAAAATATCATTATAGAACAGTGACCACTGGTTTCACTGAGCACTGGAAGTCTAGCTAGCATTTGATTTTTAAAAAGCAATACAACAAATCTTCACGGACGGAAGGCAGATGGATCAAGCAAGAAGGAATGTCGACTTGGAAATACAATACACAGTCAACAGGACAACACACTGGAACCACAGGTCTACTCAAGTATCACAAT
Source organism: Chinchilla lanigera (assembly GCF_000276665.1). Classification (NCBI taxonomy): domain Eukaryota; kingdom Metazoa; phylum Chordata; class Mammalia; order Rodentia; family Chinchillidae; genus Chinchilla; species Chinchilla lanigera. Next base: position 8,400,680 of record NW_004955414.1, on the reverse strand, counting down.
ACTCCACATGCCAACTGATACTGAAAAGTAAGTAAGAAGGACAGCCATTCATTCATTTACAAATTTTTATTTCAAAACAGTTTGAACCAACTATCAAATATATACAGGCCACAACCCTCAGCTCTGTAAATCTTATGTCTCCACTGCAACGAAACTGTAAACAAAGATTTAGCCCTCTAACATATATGTCATCTCCTGAACTTACAGTTTATTTCAGGGATAAACTGAATTCTGAGAAATCAGCCTGATATATAATTAGATTAAATACTTTGATTGCTATTTTACAACTTACTGTTCTCTGGGACATGAAAAAAGAGGAGTTCCCAATAAGTGAACTTTCAGAGTTTAAATTTTACCTGGTTTCTCCCTTTGTAGCTGTAAGCAAATTCTTTAATAGCTGTGAGCTTCACTGTCTTCATTTATGAAGTCCTAGTGGTGCATATTTTGAAGTGTATATGTGAGAATTTAATAAGATAATAATCCAGATGAATGTATGGCTAAGAGATTTACTGATACCAAAAAAACACATAGTAGTAATTATTTTACTACTTTTGCTATAAAGTAGTGTAGCTTTTTCTCTCTAGGATAATTCATAACAAGCATGTTATTGTAATAGATTATAGTACACTGATGCTTATGCAGAGTATAATGGTTTATGTTCCTTAACGCTAAATGTCTAAGAGTTTCTAAGATATTTGGAGCACATACATCCACATAATTTAGTAGATTTGAACATTTACTTTTTCTCTGTGTCAGAGCACTTCTTCAACAGTTGCTTAATTTTCTCTTCTCTCCATATTATAACTAAACTTAAAGTGATAGGCTGATCAATCATAATAAAACTTATTGGAACTGTGTAAAGGGAGGGAAAGGCAATGAAAAAGGGAATTAAGATGTATTATGTAGATGTACCACTCCCCCACACAAGGAATATAAACATTATGTACTACAAATGTGTACTAATAAAAAATAAGATGAAAAGAACCCACAAGGGCTGGGGATATAGCTCAGTGGCATAAGCGCCTGCCTGTCAAGTGCAAGGTCATGAGTTCAATCCCCGGTCCCCCCCGCCAAAAAGAAAAAAAAAGAAAAGAACCCACATTTATGAAGCACTAATGTGCCAGTCACTATTACAACCAATATGTTATCAAACATTTGTCATAACTTTGTGAATTGGGCCTTGGTCGCCATTCTCATTCTGTAGTTCCCAAAGTGGGTTCCAGAAAGGTTAATAAATACTTGCTACTTTATATCCTCCTAAGGTGATGCAGTGAGTATTCAGTAAATAGAGGTTGATATTTATCTACAGGTGCCATTTTTTAGCAAATCATAGAGCAGAAATTCTTTTTAAAAGATCTCTTTTGCTTTCAGTTCATAACACATGTCTTATGCCCATATCTTCACCTCCATTAGATGCAATGGTAGACACTTTTTCAATCTAGAATGACTATGGACTCAGTGTGATGTCTTTCATTCTATTTCTGCATCCAGATCAGCCTTGGGAAGCAGAGCTGAACTCTGAACCTTGGAGTTCCAGCATTTCCCCAGGGAAGCAACACTCATTGAAACAATCTCTTTTAGGCAAGAGTCTTAATTTCACTCATATGTGCATTTTTTGTGCATGCAGTTTTTAGAGCTGATGATTAAAAGTTAAATTTTATCAACATGTGAGTTTTCTTTCTGACCACCAAAGAATCAAGTACAGAAATATAATTATGAGGAATTCAATGTTTTTCAGTATCAGTAGATCTCTTAGCCACACATTCGTCTAAGAGCCACAGTAGTTACTTAGAACCTAATTTCATGGGGATTACAGTGTTTACTGAACTATTTGAACCCAATTATAGAAAACCCCCTAGTAAGCACAGCCAGAAATATGGTCACAGGGAAAAAGTAAATAAAATAATGAAGTACCTCTTTGCTGACTGGTAGTAACTAAGCAAAACAACATCAAAGGATGCAGGCACACTCGCAGTATTTTTCAGCCAATAATCTAAAATTGCTTTGTACACAAAAATCCCACCAGTTGCGCTACTCTGCCAGAGTTCTATTGTCCACACTGTCCCAGGAGGGAAATAGTCTTTTCCTGGACAGACATAAAGCCTGGATCTATATGCACTGTTTACTTATTAAGTCCTGCAGTTTTCAGAAAGGATAAATAATAACTAGACAAATACAGTGGTTTTGCAAATCATCTCTGTAACATTTGTCATGGTGTCATAGTAACATTTGTCAGAGATTTAAGAGGTAAGAAGGAGAAAGAAAAGGAAATAAATACCTGGAGACCATTAGGAATCAGACCACGCACTGGGAATCTTGCACATGTATCTTCAGCAAAATAAGTGGTATGATCCATTTTACAGATCAATTTTATCCACATTGACAAAGACTCATAAATATAAAGTAATATCTAAAGGAACTTCAACTGGTAAATAGTAGAAGCTATACTGGAAGAGTCATCTCTTGAGTTTGATATCCATTACTCTTCTTATTTCATGCAGGGAAATCAAAACATTGATGCTTACCTACAAGGTAACTTTAAAGAAATTGGCCATGTATCAAGAGAGAGGTGCAAGTCTGAAAGACACAAAAGTGAAATCTAAGGCCTAAAGCTGTTGTTAAAGGGCCACCTCTTGAAAAGAAGTGGGAAGCAAATGACTACTTGAAGGAGATAGCAGATGGGGTATGGCCTGGGGTATAAGCAGCTGAATCAGGATGCTTAAAGGAAAACTAGCAGCCAGAACAGTTTCATCCTGTCCAGATGAATATGGAAACTAAAAATATATCCTAGAACTTTTTTGAACACATGAGGGCTAAAGGAAGTCCAGCAATTGCTAAGCCAGTTCCCCAGCTGTAAAGAACACGCAGTAGTCAGGACAGCACATGGCGGAGCTCAGGCTCTGCTTACTGTTCCATTGCACTGTAGCTGTAGGATCACCACTTAACTGCTTGGAATTTGCATCTCTCCATGCTAAAGGATATATCATAATCTGTCTTGAAGAGTTAGCTGTTCAGTTACAAATACACACACAGAGAGTTACTTCAAATGCTTCTAATATATGACAATTATGTTAATGATGTTGGTAGTTGTAGTTGTGGGATACAAATATCAATAACTCCTATGAAAGTAAAATGTGGTAGGAAAAATGAGGTCACAAATGAATAAATAAGCATGCTACCATGCCACTTGCTATTGGCACTAGATTTCTGTAAATTTGGTGGGTCTAATCCTTTTTTTTTTTTGGTACCAGGAATCAAATTCAGGACCTTGCACTGGGCTATATCCACAGCAGGTGGATCTAATCTTAACTGCATATGAGAATTGTTTAGAAAACTAGTAAAGTGAGTATGTGAAATGATTCTATCCATACACTTTTCAGAGATTATAATTTAATTATTCTGGAAAAATGTTCAAGAACATATAGTTTTAAAAACTTTATGCAGCAAGGGTTGAAAATCACCACCCACCAGTACAGCTCTACATAGGGGTGACTTTACTTTATGGCTTCTTAGTCCCTCATGGACCTACTTTGCATGAGGTAAGGGGTGGAGTGAAAAGCTATCTCTATACAAATTTGAGCTTTGCCATTGGCCACTGGTAGATTGGTAGAGCAACAATCAAGCAGAGTCAGAGTCACATAGGCACAGAATTTGTTTCCCTTTTTAATAATAATCAGTGACTGCCTTGCTGACCTATGTTTAGACCCATGAAAAAAAGTACCATTTCAGAGTAGATATTTTTACAAATCATATTCCATTATTCCAAAGAAACCAACACTCTACTGGAAGAAAAATGATATTTGGAGTCAAAAGATAAAGTTTTACACTTATTTAGTTAGTTATTGAATCATTTCTATTTTATCAAATTCTAAGATACATGGCTATTTCAGCTTGAACAGTTTCACTATTTGGGATTCTCCCAGGAAACTGCAATTTTTGAGTCCGGAGTCTAGTGAGCTTTGAGCATCACTAACAATCAGACTCCAGATCGCAACCAAGAAGGAATGTAGATACCATCTGTAGTGGTTGACTGATTATGTAAATTTGAGAAGTTTCAAAGCATAACTAAACTTGGCTCAGCAATTGGCTCAGCAATTCTACACCCTTGGGTGTAGAGGAGCCACCCCAGGATGTAGAGGATCCACCCTAGGGTGGATCATCACCTAGGTAATATAAAAGGGAAATGGCGAAGGACAGAGAACTTCCATTCCTTTTGCAGGAGCTCCAGTCTTCACCTTCAGCTTGGACTTCGTCTCCTGGCTTCTAGTGCAGACTCTTCGGTTCCACCTTGGATCCTTCAGGAGGCAGACTTATTGGCCTCCTGGTATGGACTTGCATGGAACTCTGCAGTGAACTCCCTACCCTGGACTGATTCCTTTGGTCTTCAGTATGCAGACACCCTCTGCACGTAAAACCCTGACTGATACACCATCCATGTGCTTCTGTAATTCACCGGCACAACAATGTTATGTTCACTTCTGTAATTTACCAGCACCAAAATGGGGTGTGATCCAAGACCTCTGATGGAAGAAGATATGGTTTAATTTGCAACTCTTGCTATTTTCACTTTTTAAAAGAATATTGGTGTTACGTTTTGAATAATTCATGAATCTGATGTGGAGTGGAGGATAGAGGAAATTCTAAATGAGTCTCTGAAATGGTCAATGGCCCAATTTTTTCATTTGGGTTAAAAAATATCTACTACTTAGGTTTATAAGAAGACCAAATGTGAAAGTATATGTAAAGCATTTAGCAAAATACATGACCAAAACTCCTAATAATTATTATTAGCTTATAATTTCCTTTCTAAAAACACTGAAAATTTTAATTTTTAAATGTAACTCAAATACAGGCAGAAAGGAAGCAATCTGAGGGCACTAACACGAAATAAATTTTCAGTATAAAATAGTGAAATAAAATTCGGCCTCATCTCTGATGCTGGCAATACAAAGTCATGCAAAGTGCTCAGTCTGAATCCATCCGATGAATTTGTAATTTGCATTCATTCATGTAGAATTTGTTACTTCAGATCCCTCCCTGAAGATACATGCAGCATGTCAAGGACAGGGTTGTATAGGATCACTTAAACGAGTTGAGAGATGTACCAAGCAATCATGACTATAGAGTACAAAAATGGGGGAAAAGGGTGAATGGAAAGTAATGAGAGAAAATGGGTAGAGAGGAGTTGTGTAGAAAAGAATGTGTTGCAAAGATAGTCGCCTCTTTGAGGATTCGTAGAATTAACAGGAGTTCATCAAGAAGAAAGGGCGGATGGGCTGGGGATTTAGCTCAGTGGCATAAGCATCTGCCTGGTAAGTGCAAGGTCCTGAGTTCAATTCCTGGTACCCCCCCCAAAAAAAGAAGAAGAAGAAAGGGCAGGGCCAAAATGTTATGTGAAACAAATGTTTATCAAACCTCATTCTTACCCAGAAATGATGTAAAAGGTCTCTGATTATTTCTATAATTATATGTTATAATATATATTATACTATAATGTATGCTATTACATCTATTTCAAAGTTTATACTCCCACCACAAAGGAGCAGCTCTGGATTATGCCTTGCGAGCTACTTTCATCAAAGCTAAGGCACCGTACTTGCCTATCTTTCACTACTTGAGTACATGTTTGTTAAAAGCCTGATACGTGTCAAGCACTAGGAGCTAGGCATACCTCCAAGAAATGAGAAGCATATTGTGTCTTCATGGATATTGAAATCTAGTTGAAACTTCAGGTATTTAGCAAGCACTGAGGATTTGGGAAACCACAAGGTATTGGCAGTGATGAAGAGGAAATGTTCTTGTACCTAATTTCTTTGTGCCTCAAAAATGGAAATAGTGGTTATTGTCTTAACTAATTTCTAAAAGGATGCCTGGCATAAGTTGTCACAGCACTTTGAGACTGTAAAAATGTATAGAAATGTAAGATGGGGTTATCATTCTCCTCATTATACGTCTAACTGAATTATTTAAAATAGCCAACAATTTAAATTTTCTCCTAAACATCCATATATATTTATCAATGGAAATTACGTCTTAAAATAATTCTGTCCACATGAAATATTTACTGATAACTATATATTTTATGAGTAGTCAGTATAATGGCTGTGCTTCACGTTATGTAATAATCTGCTTTTAAAACAAAAAATGTCACCTATTAAATCGTTCAGCCACTCTCACAAAGACTGAGCACACAATTCGAAGACTCCTACTTTATGTTCAGAAGACTATAGAAGTGTCAGAGCTTTAACCATTAAAGTGTGAGAAGAAAATCAGTGCCAAACGAACACGGCTGCAGGATCCAGTTTGAAGCTTCTTTTCAATGAAAGAGGGAGATTGAGCCAGTAGATCCTGCAGCCAGGCTGCTGGAGCCCTCAGCTTACTTACACGGCTTAACTGTATGACCTTGGCCTTAAATTACCTGTTCTCATCTCTGCTGAGAGCTACAATGTGTGTGATGGCAGCATAAATGTTGAAGTTGTTGGAAGGAGTCAATGAGTTCGTATAGGTAAAGCTTTTAGAGTAGTGCCCCGTGTGTACCAAATTCATATTGTTTATTACCTATCATTACAACGGTTAACTTCCATGATTACTTTTAAATGTATATCTTGTCTACTGGAAGAAAATGGAACTAACTCAGAGCTCTCTGGTGGTTCTTTCTTCTAGGAATTGCCCGATGGCCGAGTGAAGTACAGCCAGATTCAACTAACTTGTCTTTTCAACCTATTAAAAGTAACAGGTCAGTCAAATTCAAATCTTCCTCTCCTTGGGGGAAAAAAGAACCTCTTTCTAATATAACCATAATAATTTATCTGTCCAAAGTCCCTGTGAGGCATTCTCCAGTGTCTTTTTCCATTTGAGGTTGACTGTCTAAAGAATAGAAGTACTAAACGTACTTAGATTAATAAATCTCTACCCTATGGCTGAAATTTCTCATCAAAAAGGCAATTTCAAAATTTTTATGTAATCCTCATTCTCATTCATTATGACTTCCACTGTATAAAAGGTCAGGGTTAGAACAATTTGGATTATACAGAGAAATATATGGAATTTCAATCTTTTTGCAAATTTAATATAAGTGGAGACTCATGCATCATTTTATTGCTTTTTAATTCTTTGCAATGCCATCCTAATGCTCTGTGTGTAATATTTGAGATCCCTACCCAGAGCTCACTTTGGCTGAATGAACTGACAGTATTACAAAATACCATGAAGGAGTGCTACAAATGCAAACTCTTGAAATTAAATGAAAGGAAAGAAATGTCAGCCACATCTTTTATTTTCTGATAGATTATCTTTCCAAGTGTAGACCAGAAGGAACAATTTTTATGCTGACCTTGGAAAAGTACTGCAGCAAACTGTATGAGAAACATATATTCAGAAATCCTGAAACCAGCACACTTGAAGAATGTAAAAATAACATTTTGGAGTAAGGCAAATGTTTTATATAGGAGTAAATTCTAAACCTTCAAGCTTCTCCAAGCCTGAATTTTAAATTGTGCTGTTTAAGTTCTTTGGCTACTGATCCTATTTCTAAGCTCTCAGAAGTTTTAAATTCTTCTTAAATTTTGGATTAGGCCACATCATTGTAACAAAAATCTTTATTAAAAAGGAACTGGACTGATTATGATGGTGCAATGTCTCAAGAGAAAGAGTCACATGAAGAGTCTTATCTCCTGGAGTAAGAATCACATGTGAAGGTGCAGATGGTGTCAAGATCTATTTTTACTTCTTTCTCTTTTTCTTTTTCTTTTTTGGTTAATGTGAGGTTTCAAAATCCTTCCCTGGTACTCTGTAATAGGGAATTCACCCATGGAGCTAGGTTTACTTGGGAAGTGTCATAGTACAGAGCAAGGGCAAAATGCAATTTGTAGGCCAAATCCTACTTATCTCTTATTTTTGGAAAGATGTTTTTGGAACATAGTCATGTCATTTCCTTATTTCTTGTTGGTAATTTCTTTTGTGCTACAAAAACAGAGCTGAGTACTTGCATCAAGGCCATCTGGTCTACAAAGTAAAATAGATTTACTACCTGACACTTAATAGAAAAATTTGCTAATCTTTAGTATGGAGGAAAAGGCAGCTTGGTAAGAAGAGGGAAAGGAAATGTTATTTCCAAAGTGGTTATCTCATCTGTTTATCACACTAGTCACCATAAATCTATATTCTCCTTTTATGAATAAAAATTTGTATGTCTTTACATGGTATTTTTCAAACTAGAATATTGTTTCTGGAGCTAAATATCAAAGTTCATTCTATCCTTCAAGACCCTATCCTTCAAGACTTCCAGCTCAAATTCCAAAAGCCTCCCTAATTACTCTCAAGTGATTCAGACTATTTTATGTCCCACTTATCTTTATTCCTTCATTAGACAGCATTTCACTTATTCACTGATTTCCATGTCTGCTCTGCACAGTAGCCTATAGTCTGGTGCAAGTTAAACATGGTGTCTGAGTACTACTCAGCTGTAAAGAAGGATAAATTTCACTCTTTTGTAAGAAAATGGCTGCATCTTGAGACCATCATGCTATGTGAGAAAAACAGACACGTAGGTGAAATATCACATGGTTCCTGTGATATAAGAAACCCAAAATACAAATAATGTAAAGAGCAAAATAGAAGAGAAATTATAGAAGACAGGGAAGGAGATTTTGTGGAAGGGGACCTGAGGAAGGGAGCAAAAGGGAGGGCACACAGAAGACATGATTAAAATGTGAAATGTATGTGAACCAGTTCTGTGAGTAGTAGTCTATCACTACTCACGACTTCAACTATTTTTCAACCCACATTATTTCCTACTTCTAGTTAGTTGCTTTTTATTCTTACATCACCTTACTGTATTATATGAAGATTTCTAAAATGATTTAAAATATTCCTCAAATGAGGGAGGAATATATATATATATATAGTCATACATACACAAAGAACATGCAAGTAAGTTCTGTGTGGAACTTACCCAATTTAGCAGTTACTTAATATTGTGTTTTACTCTTTCATTTTAAAATATTAATATTCATTTTATATGAATATTAAAAATATGGTACATACCTCATAGGGCTGTAAAATATATAACATTTAAATTGTTGATATATTTTAAATGAGAGTCTGAAACATAGCACTCTATTTACAGTCCTTCTAAAGAACTTGTAATTCTGATAAATTAGTAGTCAGCAGAAATATTAATTTGCCAGTAATCTTAGGAAAGTGGTGATTCTGCTTCTTGGCATGAGGTGAATACTTAAAAAGGCCTTGCCTCAGCAGTTCCAGGTCGAACGGTAATTAGAGCAGACAGTAATGACGCAGGAGGAGTAGCACAAAGACACTCTGTTCCCTATATAAATCCATAGAGTAATTAAAATATAGTCATAGTTTTCAGTAATGACAGCTCTTAGCCTAGGAGTGCCTTGGGCTGAGAAGTTAAGATTTCTAAATTCAGATGCAGTCTTACTAAACAAATTGCTTGAGGCAGTTAGTACACATCTTTGTGCTGAAACCATGTAATAATGTCCCTTAAACTCTAGGTTTGAGAAAGTTTAATGATTCATAAGTCTTTAATAAAGATAAGGAAATCTAAACAAAGATGAAGTCTACCAAACCATAGCAAGACCTTTTCATTCTTCTGTGGTGTAAATTACATATGCTTTCCTTTCCTTACTTTAAAAAGTACCAGAATGGGCCATGCATGGTGGCACACACCTGTAATCCCAGCATTTGGGAGGCTCATGCAGGAGGATGTTGCAAGTTTGAGGCCAGCCTAGGCTACAAAGTGAGCTCAAGGCCAGCCTGAACTACACAGTGAGACTGCCCCCCCCAAAAAAAAGAAAAAAGAAAAAAGAAAAAAAAAGGACCAGAGTACAAGTCTTGAATCTGAATTTCAAGTAAAGCTCTACCATATTCTGGCCCTAGCACTTTGGGAAACACTGGGAGTGCCCTTGTAGATAAATAAGGGTAAGGATATATGTGCTGCAAGGGGGTTGAGAAGATTAAGTGAGATAAGGTATAAGAAGCATTTGGTACACAATATTAACATGATTGTGTAAAAAGGAAAATGAAGGAAGGAATAAACTGCACAATGAAACCAAGTGAAATGGTAAAGTTGCTTTGAAAGTACCGTAATACGTAATCTTGGCGATGCTGAACTACGTTTCCCAGAATTCCATCTCTTACATGCTTCCAGTTAGCATGAACCACAAGGGACATTTCTGCAGGAGACAGGGCACAAGGGATGAGGTTGCTGTTTTGTAACTGTCTTGGTTACTTTTCTCTCGTTGCTGGGACAAAATATCTGATGCCCAAAATTAAGGAAGGAAAGGTTTATTTCGCTTACAGTTTGTGGAGGTTTCAGTCCGTACTTGGCAGATTACAAGGCAGACTGGCGCATGGCAGAGTGCTACAGCTCAGGGTGGCAGAACACAGCCTAATCAGCAACAAGCACACACCAGGGCGGAATGGCCAGAAGCACAAAAGCCAGGAAATGGCCCCAAGCAGCCTCTTGCTCTCCCTTACATATGCAAACTATCCACCCCAGGGTGGGTGCAGCTCTCACACCCATAAACAATCAAACTCTAAAAGCCTGCCCCATGACCGCATGAGGCTTTGAGGGGACACACAGACACAGATCATAACAGTAACACATATACTGACTGCCCTTTAGCTGCTAGCTCACTTTATATGCACACGCAGTGGTTCGGCCAAAGCATTAAAAGCTCTAACATAACTTTGCAGTAGTAGTAATCAAGATATTTCCCAAAATTCTGGAAAGGGGTAATATGCCCCCTGGCAACTTCAGTAAAGCAAATTACTGTTTGTGGACTTTCTGAAGGAGAAAGGCAAGAGACTTTAAAAATTTCTGACAGAGAGCCAGTGCTGAAAAGGTGTTCTGAGTGTTGTTTGAAAGTTCTAAATTTCAGACATGCCTAAAAATAAATCACTGGGGTTTTACTCCTTTTTGTCCTATACTCTAGATCCTGCTGTCTTCCTTATAGCACACGATCTTCCTTCATTCTGGAGAAAATTCAAGCTTTCTCATTACAGAAGATGCTTTTCATGGGCAGTTAAATATGCTCACAACTCTGTTCTGCATTTTGAAAATGTTATCTCTCCGACTGCTACTATTTCTCCCTCCTCCTGTTTACAGCCAAACTTCTCAAACACAGTTCTCTGTATCCTCCATGTCAGCACTGGCACTGCTACCCACTTCTCAGCCTACTGCAAACTGGTTTCTATCATTTGCCTTGAGGCTACTGGAGATCTTCAGGTCCTTTATAACTAAATTCAATAGATAGTTTATTGTATCTTTAGCAACACAATATGAAAAACTCAGCATTATCTGGCCCTTCAAATATTCCAGAGTGCACTCACATTCCTCTCCCTGAACCTGATCTCTTCCCACTTTTCCTTCCCAGTGAGTGAACGAGAACCTTTGACAGTTTCTGCCTCTCATTCCTACACATATGTCAGTCACCACGTCCTGGTGGATCTAACTCCAAACTATGCTTTGATTTAAGCTACATCTTTCTGGCTCCAATGATATCACCTCAGTTCAAGTTATAATTACAGCTTTTAACTCTTTGTCTCCTTGCATTTAGTCTTCCTTCCCGCTCAGTCATCCCGCATGCTAGGTCAGGATACTTGAAGGCAGAAAAGAAGATAAAAGAAGGAAAAGAGAAGAGTGGCAGGAAGGGAGGGAAGAAGCAGCAGCAAAAACTATTGTTTCAAATACTTGGCCTCTGCAATGGGTGTTAGTCAAAATCCCCGAACTGCTGTTCTATGAATTGTATTCCTTCCTCTCTTTACCATGTAATCCATCTCTCCTTCAAAACAGCTTCCATACAGCACCCATGGTTTTATGAAATATAAGTCTTAATAATTTTGGAATGGTGATTGTTGCTTTTTGAGTAAAATCTCAAATCCTTAATGTGTAGTTCAAATTCATACGTGATCTATTTCTCCTTTTTTCCCCCTTTCTTTTAAGCTCTCTGCTCTATTGTCACCCTCAACTACAAAGCTTGCAATGGCTGATTCCTCTGTTGCTAACAGGATTCCCTGACAACTTCATCATTCGGTTTGCCTATCCAACTCCCACTAGACTTTAGCTCTGGGATCCTACTTTTGTTAGATCTTCCTTGACCTCCCTGATCAATCAGATGCTTGTTATAAGACCCGTTTGCACTCATCCTATCTCTTTGTTCTATTTATCACAATCCTAACCAAAGAATTAAATTTTCCTATATAATTTCTAGAAGGGCAGCACCTCTGTCTGGCTTGTTCTAGCCCAATATAAGTTCTCAGTAGATTTTTGAATGAATGAAGTTTCTGGCTCAATCATATTCTGTTCTCATAATAAGCTACTTAAATATATTCTTTAAATATCTGAGTAAAAGATAGTGAAATGATATCAAATAATATCCAAAATATAGAAATGAACTTAAATGGGAAATTTTAATAGCTAATTCCTTGCCCAATGCATTCTAGTCAGTCAGTAAATATTTGTATAGTATGTGAACCATAAAGGTGTATTAGACTGCTACTCACTAATAACCTTTTACTAATTAAATTGCATCAGGAAATTTAGACTCAAACAATTATACTTGCTTGCATATCGGTCTTTTTATATTCATCCTGTATTCAAATTCTCTAACTTTGAAAAGAAAATGCACTTTTTTCCTTCAAAACATTTTCTTCTTGAAATAAGGGATGAGAAAAATGATACTTGCTGAAAATATGAAGAAAGATTTTTAATTAATGCGAATAAACTATGAAAAATTGCTTGCATGAACATATTGGAAGTGTTGCTTCAGAAGGAAAAGAGCCAAAACTTAAAATCCAGATCATGGAACCAACTGTCATCTGCATTTATCACATGGTGTCTTACCACTCACCCTTGCGGCCCAGAGCAGCCTCAAGACCCACAGCGTGTACCTCACTGGGGCTCTCTGAAGAGTTCTGTTCTACCAACTTCACCGAAGCCTGTGGTTATACAACTGGGCTCAGTACACCAGTATGAGTCAAATGGTGCTTCACTTGCCTCTGGGCAAAAATTTGAGGCAATATCATATAGCAGGTATGAACTGTGCCCAGTGCAAGGGAGGGTTTTATGAGATTGAGTGCTAAGTACATAAGCCCTTTTATACTTCATATCATATTGCTGCCAACAGCAAGTAAGATTATATATATGATATGAGCATTAGCAAGAGCTTCTGGCAACAAAGAACTTGGGAAGCTTCTTAGAGGTGGTGGTAGTTGAGTAGGATTTGAAGGACAAGTAAGGGAGCCCAGTAACAGGGAAATGACAGGAGACCATAAATGAGGAAAGAGCTTGTATATAGAAACAGAAGATGTCAGCTATTGGAATGGATGGCATGATTTTGTCTCTGTCCACCACCAAAGTCATATGTTGAATTTTAACACACAAAATGATGCTATTTGATGGTGGGGACCTTTGAAGTGCTAGCTCATGAAGGCTACCCTCAGGAAAGGTGTTAGTGCCTTTATAAAATAGGTCCCATTAGCTGCCTAGCCTCTTCTCCCATGTGGAAACATAGCAGAAGGCTCCATCTATGAACTAGACAGTGGCCCCTCACTAGTCACCAAATCTGTCAGTGCCTTGATCTTAGATTTCCAGCCTGGATAACCCTAAGAAGCAAATTTCTATTGTTTATCAGCTATGCAGTTTGTGGTATTTTGTTTTGGCAGCCTGAATGGAGTAAGATGAATGTGGAGGTTAGTGCTAGAGGATCACCAGCTTAAGTGGAGCACAGGAGGAGATTGGAGGAAGAAACAGAAATGAAGATCATAAAGGGCTTTCTTCTCAAAGCCCCTACATTTCTGACACAAATGTAAAAATCATATGGAGGATTAGAAGGACTGGAGCACCCTGAAGAGACAGCATGATTTTTACCCTAATTGCACAGCATCTTGTGCAATGTTCAAAGATAAGTTATTGCTCAGTAAATGTTCATTGGACATATTTCTGAACAAGATTGCTCAGAAGCCCATAGAATTAGGGTCCGGTTAAGCCACTACTCAGTGGTGGGTACCTCCAGGAAGAGTTCTGTCATTTCCAAAGATAGGGATCATGGGGACCCTGAAGACTTGGCGATTAGGACAAAAGCAGGACCATAGACAAGGCCCTTCACCAAATCAGAAGCTAAAGGAAATGGAAGGAGAAGGGTAAAAGCACCTAAAATAAATATTTCAGACTCAACATTTTTCTAGGGACAGTTATTTCTATCTCCACATGTCCATTTCCATAGCAGCAAAACAGAATTGCCACAGATGTGCATCATCAAATTCAGTGTTTGCAGGGCACCAAACTAAGTGCTTGGAGGTACCATTAATCACTCATGTATATTTACTGAGCACTCACCGCATGTCAGGCAGTGTTCTAAGCTGCTTAGATATATGTAGGCTGTGTTGTGGAGTTTACATACTGGCAAGAAAACAGGACACAATATTTTTAAAAACTGTATAGCACACTCCCAATCTGAGAGGCAGCAGATCACAGTTGTGTAGGACATGATATTTAAATACAATAATCTGACCTTGAATTCTTACTTTATTGCTCAATGTCGGTGTGCTTTGTATAAGTTAGGTAACTGCTCTGTGCCTGATTCTCTACTACAAATTAAATCTTACAAAGCTTACCTAGCTCTTTGGATTATACTGAAGATTATGTGAGTTAACAGGTATAAAGAGCTTAGAAGAGAGTTTGGAAATTAGTAAACATTACTAGTAAATGATTATTTTTATTAAAATTACTATTATCAATAAATACTATGGAGAAAACTCATCCAGGCTAAAGGAGTAGAAGCCCAGACAATGCCAGAATAGGGGATAGGAAGAGATCATTCAGATAAAAGGATCAGACAAAGTATTTCTCAGGAGATGACATTTCAAGAAGAGACACAGATGAGGCGAGAGAGTGAGTCACATGAATACTTGGAGGGCAGCGTCCCAGCCTGGGAACAGCAATGACCAGAAAGGCCCAGGACTGCTGGCGAAATCATCCCACCTTGATTGATCAAGGAGTAGCAAGAGAGCTGCTGAGACGGGGAAGGACTGGGCCAGATGCAGAATGGAGATATACCGAGAGGTGAGAGCAGAGAGGTGGGCCAAGCTGATTCATTTGGAGGCTCATCTGGAAGAATTTTAGGATTTTTTCCCCTGAGATTAGAAGAAAGCCACTGAGGAACTGCAAGCAGAGACAGCACTGCCTGGATCCCTTTTTGGAAAAGATAGTCCTCATTACATACAGATAATGGACAACATAGAGGTTTTTTTAAAAAAAAAAGCAGCTGGAAATTTCTGCTGTCTCATTTATTTTTGCTTTTTTTGGTACCAGGAATCAAGCTCAGGACCTTGCGCTGGCCGGGCAGGCGTTGTGCCACTGAGCAACATCCCCGGCCCTGCTGTCTCATTTATACTGCACATCAGCATGCCAGGCACACAGTATTGTTCCTATTTTACAGTCAACACTATGAGCACTGGAGACATGATGTCGCAAAAGGCACACGGACCTTTCACTCCAGGTCCACGTGGGTCTCCCTCATCTGTCTAGACCGTGCTGTTACAAGTTCTTACCGCAGTGTTCCCTTTTTCTCACAGCACTTATCTCAGGTGAGCTCTATACTACTTGGGGAAATCACTTATTTCATGTCCAAGGGCAATGGCAATACTTTGTCCCCAAGGTCCATGTATATAGCACATATAGCAGGTGCTCAGGAATCACTTGTGGATGAATGAATATACTGTACTGTTAAAGTAGAGGGGTCAGAATGAAAATTGTGTGAATAAACATAATAATAACATTAACAAATGAGAAATTAACTTTGACACAGTAACACCTCAAGTTCTGAGTATCTATGTTTTTCATTCAAACATTGTCAATGATTATGAGTGAAAATAAGAAAAAATATTTTCTAACCTACCCAAATAATAAATTACTTTTTAAAATATCAGGATATGAAGCAAAACACAGATCTTTCCCAGAATTTTTAATGTGGAGGAGGAGATTATGTTAGTGACTTTAAATAAATTGCCTATGCTAAAGAATTAAGACCATCAGGGGCTGGGGATTTAGCTCAGCGGCAAAAGCGCCTGCCTGCAAGCACAAGGTCGTGAGTTCGGTTCCTGGTACCGGAGAAAAACCAAAACCAAAACCAAAAAAAAAAAAAAAAAAAAAGAATTAAGACCATCATATATCCACTTGAAAACAGATAAAGACGAAATAAAAGAAATTCTAAAGATTATTATCATAACACTTTTATAATATTAGCAATGACAATTACTAATGTTTTTATAATTCTTTCTAGTGTACAAAGAAGTGCTACATATCTTATCCAACATTTCATCATCCATCATTTAAATTTATACACCTGCACCTTTTGGATCATTTCTGTAGAGACTCCTTTACAGTGGCCTTGATAAAAGCTGACTGTGGCATTTTATTAAATTCATCCTCCATTAAGATTTGGCACTGTTTGAAGCCACTATCAGATGATGCTGAGCTCAGTCAGGGCACTTGTTTTTATCCCTTCTGCCTTCATCTAACAGCAAGTTTCAGCCTTTTTTGGAGCCGGGACTCAATAAGCTGCTCTTTCATTAGAATGTGAAACCAATTTCCATGCCTTCACTTTCTTTCTTGTGCCAGATAATAAGTAGATGAAAATGATCTCTGGTTCTCCACTGTAACACCTCTGAAATTACGCTCTGGGAAAGCTAGTGATAATTCTTAACGTAGTAACTTCTTTCTATGCTGTTTGGGAAAATAGCTCCACCAACCCTCCAGGAACAAAGACCTGGCCATTTCACACTACAGTACATTAAATGGCTGTTAGAACACAGCGGGGAGGTGTGGCACAAGGTTGACAAAGGTACTGATCCAGCTCTGGTAAATAGGACACACTCCACTCCACATCTGGATAATTTATGTGGAATTAAAAAATTTTCCCAAATTGCTCCAAACTAGTTATATTCTAAAACAGTGGTAAAAGAAGTGAATGAATATGCTATTATTCTAAACTGTTAACCCGGATTATGCTGCAGATTTCAATGAAGTAGATTCAGGAACTGGGTCTTAATGTCCTGCCAGATGCATTAACCCTTTCAGTTCACTGGATAGTTGTTGAGCAATCAGTTGTTTTAAATTCATTAAACATGCCCTGGAGGCCTGACAGAGTTAATATATTTTCAGATATGCTTACTACTACTAGCAAAGGTTATGCCACCTGGAAATTATTGCCTAGAGCATCTGGAATTTATTTTTTGAATGAAAAAAGGTCCAGTGATTTTTGAAGAATATGGACAAAGAGTCTTCCTCTTTTAGGAAATACCCAAACAACTTTACAAATGCCTCTTCTTAAAGATATGTTAAAAGTTGTTCTTATCGCGTTTGAACTTATTCTGATTTCTCCAGTTCTCCTTATAGTTAACTGATAAATGAAATGGATGAAATAACATTCTTTCTTCTGAGGGACATGAGGTTGCCATGGTTCCCCACACCCATCAGGACAGTATATCTATTATACCTTATTATGCTTCCTTAACATTTAGCTCTTGGTTTTAAATCCTTGGTCCATCAAATTATGTTAATTTATATTTTACTGTGAAATTTCCTGCTGTGTTTGCTGAGTTCATTCCTAAAACTGGAAGGAAAAAATGTGTAGGTCTCTAACCTCTTATTCAAAGAAAATACAATAGTCAAGAACACAATCGACTCTAATTTCCAAATGCATCATTTTCTCACAAATCCAAAGATCATTAATGAGGTAGACTCAATGTACACAGAAGTATGACGATTTGTGAAAACTTCTGGTTGACCTAGCTATGTCTTTCTGGGTAACTTCTTGAAAGTGTTAAAATCATCACATCACAGCGACGCATATCCATGATAATAGCACAATTCACAACAGATGTCTTATGGAAGCAGCCTATTTGCCCATCAACAGATAAACACACAAAGAAAATGTGATATGTATTAACAATGGAGTACTACCCTAACCCTAAAATTTAAAAGATTATTTAAAACAAAAATTATATTTGGGTTTTAACTGGAATGGGGGGAAGGAGAAGAGAAGGAAGGGGAAAGGAAAAAATATATATAAAGATAGTTCAGATAGATACACTACTAATTGCTATTAGCTCATTGAAAGGAAAGGTATACGCCTACACTGCTTGATCAGTTTTTCATGCCTATATCTTGTATTATGAGCAACTACTTTGAAGATCACAATACACAATGTACTGAATATGGTTGCTCTCCTACAATCTTGTTTTGAAATCTTATACCATTTTTTTCATTATTTATTTTTCTTTTCTCTAAACAAAAATACCCAAAACTTTAAACTTATAATAATGTATCATATAGTTTATGGAGGTAAAATTATAGTGCAAAATATAGATGTGAGAGTTGGAAGTATCAGATTGTGAGATTTTTACATTATGTATTAAGTAGAATGTTAGTCTTCAAATAGAGACTGTGGTATATTATAAGCCCCTGAAGAAGGACTGGACTGAAAAACATATGAGGTATGAGGCATAAGTAACACACCAATAATGGAGCTAGCACTGAAAACCAAACTATCTTCAATGCTTACTTTATAATATGTGCAGGCATAAATCTAGGAATGCGCTAATGACATAATCACCTTTGTCAAATCCATATTATGTCAGTTGCTTTTTTAAAATTAAACTTTTAGTAAGAAGAATTTTCATGCATGTGAGCTTTAGGGGCGTAGTTTATGATGAATTTATCTACTGCCCCTGAAAAGCAGAGTTTAGGTAATCTTCATCAGGGTCAGCAAAGTTTCCTATGAAGGTACAGACAGTTACTCTTTCAGGCTTTTCCAGTCATGTGGTCTTTGTTGCAACTCCTCACTCTGCCACTATGGCGTGAGAGCAGCTCTAGGTGATACACTAACGCATATGTTTAGCAAAACTCTATTTATAAAAAACAGTAAGACAATGGACTTGGTTGATCAGTTGTAGTTTGGTGAGATTCATTTAAGCACAGAATAATTGTTCAAAGTCTCTAACTTATTTAGTGTTTTAATTGTGCACTTATTAATACTCTTGAAAGCTTTGGTTGGAGTCAGTAACAGGTCTGTGCATCTTTTTATGTACACTCACACTATATGTACTTTTCTCAATACAAATAGAAAAGACAAGATCTGAGACTCTGACAGGTAATTTACTTTCTATATTCAAGATCTTCAGTGCTGTTCTGTACTTTTATTGTATTGTCACAGCCTATGCAGCTAGTGACTCTGAAAACAATCCTAAGCTGTAAAAGTGCCCAGTGTCACCATTGCTGCTGTCAGCTCTTATCATTTTCAGTGAGATGTAATATTTGATCAATGATACTCACATAATGGAATACATATGATTTACCCTGCTTAACCTGCTTTTCCAAAAGATTCTGTTTTAATTTTTTCAGTATGGCACAACTTCCTGTTTTATATTTTTATAATTCTTCCTGCAATTGCTAATAAATATGCTATATTCTATGTCTGTCTACTTCTCATGATTTTCTATGTAAATATTCTTCTTCTTCTTCTTCTTTTTGGTACCAGAAATTGAACTCAGGACCTTGTGCTTGCTAGGCAGGCACTGTACCATTGAGCTAGATCCCTAGCCCTGTAAATATTCTTTTAATAAAGAATGTGAGGTTTTAAGACAGTCACTAAAAAGCACATGTAGTTAAAACCATATAAAATATCAAATAACATGACTTCTATTTAAGCCAAATTGTCTATTCAGCAAAACATATAATTCCTAAAAGAAAAATCACGTTTGGTCTTAACATGCTTTTCTAGAGTAGATGTCAGAAATGTAATATTCAAATGCAAATCCTTGCTCAGCTTGTTGCTAGCAATGTAACACAAAGCAATTATTATTATTATTAAGTCTCTTAATTATCATTGAGTCTATTATCTATTAAATGCAACTACCTAAATAAAAAAGATAGATTAAATGAGATAATGCATGAAAAGCTTAGTACAGAGCTGCTTTATAATGACTGCTCAATAAATATTAAATATTATTGTTTATTTCAAACTGTAATAAGTAGCCAGAGATAGAAAAAGTATTTATCTGTGTTAAATCTAGAACTCCCGTATTACCAATTCTTTCTGTCTCTAGAGTCCAGAATAGTGCTTGCAAATCTTACCTACGCAAAACACTGTTGTAGAAGTTCAAATGAACTACTTCTCTACAAAAAGGGTGCCTTTTGTCTTATTGAGATGCCTTCCTCTTACTGCCAAACCCTTTGTTACTCTCATTACCCCAAAGGATCATTTGAAATCTCCATATTGACTCCTCTCTGAGATGCGTATCTTCCATACTACAATATGGGAGGTATGTTACATGTTATCTCAAGTCACTTAGGTAAGTTTTGTTAAATGAGTTGAGGTATTACTACTCTAGGAGCTATCCCAGCACTGAGGCAGAGTCATGATTGGGCTTGATATGCTTTGCAACTTTTAACCACTGGGCTACATCTCATGAAGTAAGCAAATTTCCACAGATTATTTATGATCTCAACAAGAAGGGGAAGAAAAGCTTCGATTTTTCCATCCCTTAAAATACATCATGTCTTGGCTCTCATGACAATATTTTATGACAGATATGAAAAGGTCCACTTTTCTGATGAGAAAACTGAGGCTTAGAGAAGATAAGTCACCTGCTCGATGTCATAGTTTCTCTTTGAGGTTTAATACCAAATACACAAAAGACGGCTTCATCTGAGTGTTCTGCTGAAACTTGTCCTTGAGCAGTTTGGCTATTTCTTAAGCAGGCATTTGGGCAAGGTAATAGAGGTCTTTGTGCCACACACATGGTTGAAGCGTTAAAAATATGCCTTTCTCAAATTTTATGACATGACCCAAAGACTACAAGATGGAAGAGCTGTGGGAAATGCTGTACGGAGAAACCCCAAGCCATATACTGTAGCAGGGAAAGCAACCTAAGGGTCAGACAGAGAGGGGTGAAACAAGTACTAGGCATGATGGGAAAATATCAATGCTAATGCCAAGTGCCATCCGGTAGGAAGGCGAGGATCTTTCCTAAGAGCAGCGGCACATCCAACCTTAGCAACAGTGGGTGGGTGATAAGTTTCAGTTTATTCAGCAAAGTCGGTTGTAAGCTCAGGTTAAAAGAGGATGTAATTTCATTTTGTTTTGTTTTTTTCGTATACGTTTTTAGTACCTAATGTGTATGTTCCTGTGGGAAATTGGTATATGTACATAACATGTTTTAATTTCTTTTTTCATCCCCTTGCCTTCCTTCCCTCCCTATTCTCTTCCTGTCTTGATCTTCTCTTTTGAGCAAGATCTACCTCCCTTTATCAAGATCTACCTTCCCATTATCAATGTTCTCTTTTGGTCTTTCTTTATACTGTGGGTTTCTCATATAAAAGAAACCATACACTATTTATGCTTGTGTGTCTGACTTATTTCATTTAAGATTATGGTCTCAAGGTGTATCCATTTTCCTACAAATGACTCAAATTTATCTTTCTTTATGTAGAATAGTACTCCATTGTGTGTAAATACCACATTTGTTAAATCCATTCACCTGTTGACGGACAAATAGGCTGCTTTTAAGATTTAGCTATTATGAATGGTGCTGCTATAACCACAGGTATGCGTGTGTCATGGTAATATGATGTTTTTAACTCTTTGGGGAAGATACCTAAAAAGGGAATACCGGAGTCAGATGGAATTCCTGGTTTCAGTTTTTTGAGGAACCTCCATACTGATTTCCAAAGTAGTTGTATAGTACTACTTTATATTCCCACCAAAAATGTAAAAGTGTTCCTTTTTCCTATGGCCTCATCAGCATTTGTTATTATTTGATTTCTTAATAATGGCCATATTTACTGGGGTGAGATAGAACCTCAGTGTTGTTTTAATTTGTATTTCTCTAATGGCCAATAATGTTTAACATTTCTTCATGTATTTATTGGCCATTTGAATTTCTTTTGTGATATGTCACTTGCCCAGTTTTTTATTTGGTCCTTGATTTAGGGGAATCTAATTTGAGCTCTCTGTATGTTCTAGATATCAGTCCTCTGTTTGAGTTATAGCTGGCAAAAATTTATGCCCATACTGTAGATTTACTCTGTTTGTTGTTTCTTTTGTTGTGCAGAAACTATTTAATTTGATCTGGTGCCATTTGTTGATTTTTGGCACTATCTTATGCAACCAGAATTCTGTTTAGAAATTCCTTGCCCACACCTATAACTGAAAGAGCTTTACTTATTTTGTCTTCTAGCAGGTTGTTTCTGCTTTTACATTTAGTTCTTTGATCTGTTTTGATTTTAGCTTAGTAACTGGAGAAAGTTAGGGTCTAGATTCAATCTTCTGCATGTGGATAACCAGTTTTCACAACACCATTTAATTAGGAGGCTATTTTTCCTCCAGTGTATGTTTTTGGTCTCTTTATCAAAGATCAAATAGTTTGAATGTTCTTGAGGTTGCTTTAGTATCTTCTATTCTGTTTCACTGATCATGTCTGTCTTAAAGTGTGCTATAAATCATGGATCTCAAACAATATGTTAACACAAAACGTTGTCGATTTCATTTGAGTTGCATGAATGTTCCACTTCAGATTTCAGCTTTTGAAAAAAGGTCACCATGGCAGATGAAACTTTGACAGTTATGATCCTAAGACCAAGATTCAGAGTTATCAGTGAAAACCCCCCAGTTCACCTAATGCAGAAGAAGCCTGTCAGTAAAGATCCAACATCAGGGTGATGTTAATGAGTGTCTGTTCACCTTGGTGGAATTGAGCTGAATTTTCTCAGGAAGACTACAGTGAACTCTGAATATTATAAAGGTTTATTACATTTAAGAGTTGATGTGCATGGAAAATGGTCTGAGGAATGGGCAGAAAAATTCATTCTCCATTATGGCATATATGCTGTGCCCTACATGACCTCTGGTAAGGGAATTTTCACAAAATATAACTACTATGATGTGCCCTCATCCACCTTACTTGCCACATCTGGAACTACGTGACTTCTTGTCCCAAGTCTAGATGACCGTGAAAGGCAAACGTCTGGAACTGATTCAGAGCATTGAAGCAGCCATGGCAGTGCGACTGAAGACACTCACAAGGACTTCCAGAACTGCTTTGAAAGCAGTGAAAACAATGAAATAAATGCACTTTAAGCAAGGGGAAATATTTTGAGAGAATTAATGGCAATATATCTTTCATGAGGATATGTTAAAAAATTAAACATTCACTGTATTTTTCAGTTATGCTATGTATTGAGTGCTAACCATGTGCCAGGTAGTCATGTACCTACAGGTACATTTGATCTCCTCCTCCTCCTCCTCCTCCTCCTCCTCCTCTTCTCCTTCTCCTTCTTTTCTGTTTGGTTTTGGTTTTTTGAGACAAGAGTCTTGCTATTGATGTTCAGGCTAGCCTTAAACTCACTGTGTAGCCCAGGCTGGCCTCAAATTTGCAGCAATCCTCCTGTCTCAGCCTCCCAAGTGCTGGGATTACAGGTATATGCCCCCATGCCCATCATGTACACTTGATTTTTACAAAAATATATGGAATAAATTTGATCCCCCTTCCTTACTGATGAGCAAACTACAACTCAGAAAATCTATCTAACTTGCACTGGTTTTCTCCACTGAAAAAGAAATAGAACCAGTTTTTGCGTTCCTGCTTTCACTAAAACACCATCAACAAAATTTCAAATGGCCAACAGAAAGAAGTAATTATAATAACACTGACAAAAAAGAGTTATTAAGCAGCTGGGGATTTAGCTCAGCAGCATAGTGCCTGCCTGGCAACCACCAGGTCGTGGGTTCGATTCCTGATACCAGAAGAAAAACAAAACAACAACAAGAAAAAAGTTCTTAACCCCTCTCAAGAAAATATAAAATCTTAGGGCTGGGGATTTAGCTCAGCGGCACAGCGCCTGCCTGGTGAGTGCAAGGTTGTGAGTTCAATTCCCAATACCGGGGGGGAAAAAAAAATTTTTTTATAAGGAAGAAAAACCTTCCCTCTTTCCTGGCAATAATCCACTTGCCAAATGATTATTGTACACAATCAGTTTTGTTTGACGTACACAATCAATTCATACATCTTCATTTCATTACTTTTCTGATAGTCTCTGATTTTACACTGTTAAAAAGAAAAATAACTTCAAGGATAAAGAAGTCCTATTGAAAATTCATAGTATGCTAACATGGCTTTTTCATATGCTATAAAAAAGTCTGTATTTTCAGATTTTCATATTAAGTGGAATACCTCTGAGATTTTTTTCCAGGATTTATGAGGTAATCTGTGAAACTACACTTACATCTTAATTAACCTGTTGAAATGCAAATGGGGACAGAGCAAAAAGGGAAAAACTAATGACTTCCTTTGAGATTCATGTTGTAAAAAGGTACATTAAATGTTGTCTGGTAATGATTGCACTCAATTCAGTTAGAACTTTAAGAATTTGGGAGGCATCTGAAGTGTTTTAGTAAATCCATAATTTTCTATTAATAGCAGCATAATTTCAGTGTTGCTTTATATTTCACAAAATTATTATATTGGAAAACATATGCAAATTCTAACTATATATAACAAATGATTGGACCTTTGAAAAGACTTATTTGCTTACAAAATCTGTGATGATTTGATGTCACATGAAATTTGTATTTAATAAAAACAATGTTCAAAATAACTTTCAATATTTTTGCCCTACTGCAGATCCCAAATTATGGAAATCTAAAAATTATAGCTTTAAGATTCTATGAACTATCTTTGCATTGCTCAAATTTGTGGTTGCCTAGAAGTATCATAGGCAAAGGAATTGATTCTTTCCAGATGCTGTCTGTGAAACCATACTTTATGCTCCTGATGTAAGGTTATTCTGTGCAATAGTGTTAAAAAAATTTCTTTAAAAATCACAAATGCATAGATCAAGTTCTATCAATAATTTGTCTTGGAAATCTATTTCTTATTAATATGTAAAATGCCTTTTCTGCATTTATCTTTCACTGGATTAGCTAAGGAAATCAGTGCTGACAGACTCCTGCTACTCCTGTCTTTTATTCACAGGATTTAGTGCATCAGTTTTCACCTAAGTCTATGATTGAGTTTCTGATTTTGATAACACTAAGTCATTCAAATTCATTTGTCAAATATATGTTGAGAAAGCAGGTTGATCTTTGACAAAACATGTGGTAGCCAAAATATTGAAAAAGATAATAAAAAAAAATCCACAAAAGTTGCTGGCATGTTTGAATAATGTTCTTAATCAATAACTACAGATTGCACATGTATGGCCCTTTCAAATTTTTTTTTAATTTTAAAGAGATAAAAACAAAAAGAAAATAATAACTAAGACAAAAACAAAACAACACAAAAACAATAAAAATACAGAATTTTTAAAAGGTCATAGGAAATTAACAATGGTTGTCATATTGCATATTGTTATCTTCAATGAAGTTGCTCAGATTACCAGATTTAAGAATGCAAGATGGATCAAACAATTAAACATTACCTGTTCCTTTCAATAAATCAGTAGAAATTAGCAACACAATTATCTTAGCTATTCTGTGTGTGTGTGTGTGTGTGTGCGTGTGTATAGACAAATATACAAAGGGACCAAATATGTTCACAGCAAGAAAGATAGACTCTTTAATAAATGGTGCTGGGAAAACTGGCTTTCCACATGCCAGAAACCAAAACTAGATCCATGTCTATCACCATACACTGAACTAAAATCAAAATGGATTAAAGATGTATGACTCTTAAAAAACAGGAGAAAGAAACACAGAGAAAGTGACCAGGAGAAAAAGAAAGCAAGAGAGATACCATACACACACATACACACACACACACACACACACACACACACACACACACGCACAGTATAATCAACAGAGACCTCACTGTTAAATTTTATCAGTTGTGAAGGAGACTTATGCAAACTCAATGTTCAAATTTGAATGACCCTTTGGATAGTCTCAAAATACTTTTAAGCTTCAGTTTTTTTCATTGAAGAACAAAATAAAAAGTATCAAGTTGTTTTTGAAGAAAACTGAAATAATCATGGTAGGGAAGGTACTTTCTTGTCAAATATTGTCAGAAAGTAAATGATAGTTGAATTATCACATTGTCAAAAAAATTTTTAAAAACTTATTTTTAACTTTTATTCCTACAAGATGTTGATTGTTTTGAAAAAGACCCCTAAATCCCCAAAATGCCTTATAATGTTTCTGTAATGTTTGAACAAAATATGTATGTCCTTCACTGAATTTCTTTTAATTAAAATCATCTAACAATATGACTATAAACTAGAAACAAAAGGATGATAATTTTTTCATTTCTGTGTTACAAAACTTTATATCAAAACATCCTAGGCCAAGGATATAGCTCAGGGCTGGGGATATAGCTGAGTGGCATAAGAGTCTGCCTGGCAAGCACAAAGTCTTGAGTTCGATTCCCAGTACCCCAAAAAAAAAAAAAAAAAAAAAGTATCCCTTGACTTTCTTGATGCTTTTGACGGTCACATTTCTTTTAAATTGAAAAGGTAAAAAAGGCCCAATTGCCTTAGTGAAACTCCACTTGATACTTCCTTCTAAAATTATTTGCTTTTTGGGTCAGAGGATAGCTCTGACAATAGTCTTTCCTGGTATTCTCCAGCTTCCTAAACATTAACATGGAAGCAACCGAGCTCGAGGACCTTTTCCTTAAACCTGGTTCTCCCAAATATTCTTTTTCCAAATATTCTTCCTTTTATTCTTCATCATTCAGTGTGCTGTGATCTAATCAAGTGAGCCACTTTAGGATAATTCTTGATTATTTCCCTCTATGCTCTCAAGAAGTTCTGAGACTGTTACCCTTTGGGGGCGTTCTTATTACTACACTACTCTTCATATATCAACTCACTGGATCCTCTCCAAGCTTACCTCTCTGCTGACAGCTTCTATCGAGCTTCCTACTATCCCTAACAAACTGCAGAATTTGTGACCACATAGCACATCAAAACCTTTGCTAGACCCTTAGATAAGCACTGGAATTTAGAGGTCCAAGCTTAAAAGTTTAAAAGTGGACTCATGACAATTAGTCTTCCCTGTCTTCACCCTTTCACTTCCTGTCATTTTCCCTCATGTCGCTCACTCTCCTGCAGCTCCCAGGACTATGCACTACCTCCTGAACACACATTGTTTTATACGCTTCTGCCTCTGTAAATGTGCCCGATTCTCTGATTTTAAATGGCCACTGTGCATTTCCTCAGTTGGGGCACTTTTATTCAGTCTTTAACATATAAATCTGAAGCTACCTCACAGAAATAGCTGTCTTCTTAAGATCTATCTCCTCCACAAAAGAATCCTCATTCTCTCCAGGTCACTCCCAGCACATTTCCCATAATTCTAACCCTTGTCATAGTAAACACTATTTGCAGTCCTGGTGCATCATTCTTCAAGGAGTCAGTGAACTCTTCAGATGAAGGACCTTTATCTCCTTTATCTTTGTTTTCAAATGGTTGGAATTTTAACTGAAAAAAGACATTTGACACATTTGTAAGTGAATGAAAGAGAGTAACTGCAATAATTATTTGGACGCTTTTGTTCACCATTTAGAAAATAATAAACATAAAATATGCTTAGCCTGATGACATGATACATTGTGTTAATTTTATTTTATAATAAATTCTTCACATTTAACTTTATACTTTCTTTTGTCTTACATACAAGGAGAAATTTTCAGTAAAATATTTAATATCAGAAGTTTTCCAAGGTACATGTCTTTCTATCTAGATGAACTGAATATTAAAAGTTTTGTCACAAGTTTACACCCTTTTTAGCATTCACTTACTGGGTGTCTTCACAAGAATTTGTGAAACATTTTATTATAGATCAGCTGCCAAATTTTAATATGGACAATTATTGAAAATAAGTCCTTACAACCTAAAACAATATTTCTAACCCTACTTTTGCCTTTATGTAATGTGTTTATGTTCCAATTAGACCCTTCACATTTATTGACATCGTCCTACATGGAATCTACCCAGAATGCATCTTCTTTGTGTCTTTAGACACATTGACATAGGCCCTTTTTTGAGTGTAGTCTAATTAATTAAATCTTGTTCAGTGAATTGTTTATAATTATATTCATAATTTCTATGTCATAGAAACCTGACCCATTTATCTTTTAAATAAGTTTTCTGTACTACAGTATATTGTATCTTCATTTTCTCTACATAATAAGATATTGATAAAATACAAGGTCAGGAAGAGAAATAACAATATTAATCTTAGTGCTTTCACAAGGTATTCATTCTAAATTTCAACTGCCATCAATTTTTCCTCTGGAGGCGAAGGAATTTACTTTTATGAAACTTTAATATTCTCTCTCTCTCTTCTTCTGTTTGTGTATGTCTCTCTGTCTCTCTCCCTCATGAGCATAGCTAAAAAATATTATTTCACCAATGCTTTATTATCTATATTAATGCTTTGCTAAGAAAAGGTGATTGTTAATGAACTTGCTATTTATCCCAACTCAGATTCTATGAAAGAAGGCAAGAGGTGGGGGGGGACATATTTTCTGAAAATTATCTTTGAAATGTGGAAATCACATTGACCTTAAAGAGTAGCCAGAAACTTGAAAGATTAGTGACATCTCAAAGATAGAGTAGGATATACAGTAATCTGAAATTCAATTCTGAATTCTCATTGACTGAGAACTATTGCTTGTGCTAATATGAAAGTATTTGGTTATGTTCTAAAAAATATATCTAATAACTTTTCATGAACTCAAGAAAGACTAGTCCAAGCTGGAAATGTAGTTCAGTGGTAGAATATTTGCTTGGCACGCATAAGATACTGAGTTCAATCCCTAGCAAAGAAGAAAGAAAAAAAGAATAGAAAAGAGAAAAAAAGAATAGAAAGACAAATCCTGCAAGCTGTGACTTCATTAGCTTTCGTGATTATTTTCTATTTATGTTGTTTCTTCTTATAAAAACAAATTGAAATATCCCATTAAAAAATGACCAATGTTAGGCAAGCAAAGCAAAATTCACTTCAGTACCAGAAGAAAATAGGACACAAAGGATTTATTGTGATCATAGGTATTTAAAAAAGAATAAAACTAAACAATCATTTTATATCTTCTGCATAAAGTTGAGAATCGCTTAGTATCCTTAGTTTGTTGCAGAAATTTTCCATCTAATATACATAAAGAAAGTCATAGAACCAAAAATCACTAATTGTAAAACTCTGTTGAAAAAACTAGTAAAGAAAATGATCACCAAAAGATATTAGAAGCCAGTGTGTGAAAAGTTTAATGAGGAAATTCAAAATGGGGGTGCCAGGCTGACAAATCCTGTACCACTGGTTATTCTCAGTATCACTAAATCAATGAGCACAAGCTCCATGTGCCTTCTGACTTAATACTATTTAATACTATAAGGTATTCATGCCAGGCAAGTCGAATCCAAATAGAATACAGCCTTACTTCATAAGGGAACAATTCCGTAAGACAACTGACTTAGATTTCAATGAGTCATTGGAATGATTACATTAAAAAAGATTAAATGAAATAATCAGATATGCAAGATTGAATATCATATGGTTTCTCTTATATGAGAAATCTAAAATATAAATAATTTAGAGAGCAAAATGAAAGATAGATAATATGAAATAGGGAGGTAGATGCTTTACAAATGGAGAGGATATGAGGTGGAGAGAGCGAAGGGAAATGGCAATGAAAGGACGCTGGGATGTACTTGGCACTTGTACCAACTCTCCACAGGGAAGTAATCATTACATGCAGCCAAAAGTACAAATAAAAATTTAAAAAGTCATGAAAAGAGGATCATTGTAGATGGAAGGGAATTCAGAATGACAGCAAGACATGAACATTGTTTGGATCCAGACTTCAACAAAGAGGGAAATAAAATTTTTGAAACAATAAGGGATATATTAATATAGTCTACAATTAGATTACATTCAAAACATACTGATTCCTTTTTCAATGATTATACAGGGAATATCATTTGTAGAATAATACAAATTAGTATTACAAAGTAGAATAA
The DNA here is from genome assembly GCF_000276665.1 of Chinchilla lanigera. Taxonomy (NCBI): domain Eukaryota; kingdom Metazoa; phylum Chordata; class Mammalia; order Rodentia; family Chinchillidae; genus Chinchilla; species Chinchilla lanigera. The sequence continues at coordinate 8,370,634 of NW_004955414.1, read as the reverse complement.
TGTGATGCAATAGTTTTAAAGTATGAAATCTTTTTAAAAAGAAAAAACAAGAATGAGATAATGTTTAACAAAGTGATGATTAGTGTTGAATGCATTAGATAGATATATATGTGTCATTATATCTGCTTTATTATTTTATCTGCTTTAGTGTATAACAAAAATCTGAAAACTCTTCCAATAAAAAGGTTTAAAGTATAGGATGAAACATAATATGCATACATTTTAATGTATAACTATTCTGAACAGAAACTACAGAAAATCCTCAGAAGACAAAAATGAATTGAGAGGTAGAACTAAGTAGTGAAGCTGCCAGCTTCACTGGGGCATTTGCATTTCACAGTCACCTACCTGGTTACCTTCAGTGATCTCGTAGAAATAAGAGTCTTAGTCTAGGATACCTGCAAGTTAAGGAGTTAAAACAAAGATCTCTGCATAAAGCTGGGATCCTAAACTCTCAGACTTCTGCAAAAGTGTTTGCTAGGAAAATATCTGTCTTTCTCCTGCTATGGACTGAATGCTTCTGGCTCCCACTCCTACATTGTATCTTGAAAGTGTAACCCCTAAGTATATCTATATTTAGACATGGGGCCCCAAGGAAGTAATATGGCATTAATGAGCTCCTAAAAGATTGAGGTGGGGCTGTGATCCAATAGGATTTTTGTCCTTCTGGAAAGAGACAGCAGAAGGCTAGTGTTCCAGCATGCACATTCTCTGTCTCCCCCACCAACATCTCCAACTGTCTCGCCCTCGCTACCTCCACCCCATCCTCCATGCACTGCACACTCACATTTCTGAAAAGCCCATATGGGACCTAGTGAGAAAGCAGCTGTATATAAGCCAGGAGGAGAGTTCTCATCAGGAGCTTCTTTTGTTGGCACTTTGATCACGGACATTCCATCCTCCAGAATTAGAGGAAATACTTTGTTTAAGCCATGTGGTATGTGGTATCTTATTATAACAGCCCACATAGACTGATGCATCCACAAATAACATGAGGAGAGTGTTTAATCAGTCTTGGCTTTGCCACCGAATGGAGGGATAAAGATCTTCCCTAAGAACTCATAATCACAACTTTGGACATTTCAATGACTAGGACTCAAATCCCAACTGTGTGGTCTAAAATGGGAACAACTCTAGATTGTGTTGTAAAGTGGTCCCTCAGGTATATGGAAGAAGCAAGTATGCATTCTTTGTTTAAGAAGTCACTTTCAACTGAGGCCTGGCAGAATTCACCGGGTAAATCTCTAGAAAATATGAACTCAAAGTAAAAGAAAACTCTCCAGTCACAAAATATTCAGGAAAACGAGTTATGCTGGAGAATCAGCACAACAAAACAGAGGGAAATATGCAAAATTTCAAAGACACAATAAGTGGAATATAATAACTTTTCATTTGTCCAAAGACATACAAGAGAAAAACTAAAGACAAGCGTTAAGAATAAAAACCCCGAAAACCAGCACATTAATTCAAATAAAGAACCATATAAAATTTCTGGAAATTAAAAAATGCCATTGAAAAGCAATCATCAAAGAATTAAAAAGTAGAGTAGACTCAGCTGTATAAGGTATCAGAATGGAAGATGTATCCTAGGAAACTTCTCTGGAGGGTAGCATAGAGAATTAAAAGAGGAAAAATGAGATAGAAACATTTAGAAAAGTAGAAGACAGGTCAAAATGGTTCACCATAAAGAACCACAAATAACCCACAAAACACCTCTGAGGAAATTAGAAAAGAGGCAGCATGGGTAGATAGACACACAGAAGTCAGCACAGAGAGCATGGTCTGATGTGCGGACTTTGCTCTTTTCATCCGGGTACTGTGTAGAGCGCTAGTACACTTCTAATGCGAGTTCCAGTAAGAGAGAGCACAAAAGGTTTTCTTTCAAAGAGTCTGCTATGAATTTTTGAGAACTCAAATATACAAGTTCACACATTTAGGAAGCACATTAAAACTTAGCAGAATTTAAAAAGACAAAACGTAGACTCACTGTAGTAAAATCACAGAACATCAAAGATATAGTAGATCTTAAAATCAAAAACTAGATAAGAAAAATTATCTACAAAGTAACACAGTTTAATAGGACATAAAATCCATAAGTTATATTTTCAAAGTATACAAAAAATGCAAAATTTTGAATTATGCAAAATGTCTCTTCAGAAAAACAGTGAAATATTTTCAGACACACAATGCAGATTCACAACTAACATATCCCTAATAAAATGTGAAGATAAATGTACTCAGTCAAACTTGATAATAATTAAAGAGCTAACGTCTGAGATATAACATGGAACAGGAACAGATTATTTCAATTTTGAAATAATTAACACAAACACCACATTAATCATTGGGAATGCAAATTATTTTAAAAATATTTCTAAAATGTTTTACAAAAATATATCCTGCCATTCAGGCTACAGTTCAAGTCTCAACAAGTATCAAAGAATATGTAGGATAAAGATAATATTCCTGAAAATGAAATAAATAGATATCAATAATAGATACATAAATTTGAAACATGCATTTAGAAATTTTAAATAGAATACTTCTAAATAATTCAGGAATTTTAAAAGGAAGCTTAGAGGCAATAATCATATTGCATATCAAATTGTATACAAGGCTGTTAAAATAATTAGAAGAAAAATTTAGAGTCTCAAGTGCTTATATTAGTAATAGAAAAAGTGGAAAACCAATAGGCAAAGAATATAAATTAAGTAATTAGGAGGAGGAGAAAAAGAAAACCAAAATAAGATAAAGGAAAATATAGTTTTATTTTTTATTTATTTTTTATTTTTTTTTTGGTTTTTCTCCAGTACCAGGAACCGAACTCATGACCTTGCGCTTGCCAGGCAGGCGCTTTGCCACTGAGCTAAATCCCCAGCCCCGGAAAATATAGTTTTAAAAAAAAGAAAATATTAGATGTAGGCAATTAGGCAGTCATATTTGTACCCATAGATAAAAAATTCCTTATCAAAATCTTATATAGTAAATCTAGTTATATACATATATTTGCATTTCATTTAAGTTCATCGTGGCCAAGTTGACTTCATTCCAAAAATGTAAATTATATTAGAAGGATGTGAATTACCCAATTAATATGGAGATAAATTTATACTTCATAATAAGGTAGTGATGATAAATTATGTAAAATATCAAACAGAGTGACAGCTGGTAGAAGCTCAATAAACATTATTTTCTTTTTCCCTTCTAAAATGCAAATGAACAGTGTATCATTTTCTTTGGTTATAAACAACCAACTCTGACTAACTTAATCAGAAATCTACTTTATTAGAAGCTTGCAGGATAGAAAAGAAACTAGAAAAAAAAGAACAGATTTAGAACAGGCAGCTGCTGAAATGATTAAACACAATGGGATATAGATGGTCCATCTGCCTCCTGCAAGGGGAAAGTGTATAAAAGGAAGAGCTGGTCTGGGCCCCTCAGGTTCCTTCAGACTCTGGAGCATGAGGCACGTATGGTGATTTACAGCCATATCGGAATTGCCCTCTCTGGGAGAGAGGTAGTGCTCTAGAGGAAAATCGAGTGCGATTAGGAAAAGAAAAATCAATGATGACTTGGCAAAAAGACAAGAGATATTTACTCTAAGGGCTAGAAGCAGCCATAACAAGAAGCAGAACAGCTTCCCAGAAAGCAGCTTTTTCCGCCTGAAATAAGTTTAACCCGTCCTACGATAGGGCAATGTCACTACAAAAATGTCTACAATGGTGCTGGTTTTCTACTCTCAAACTAGACCTTTCTCAGTATTTAGTGTAGGTAAAACCACCTGGCCGCTATTGTCAAACGGGTACCGTCTTAGAGATGGTCTGTTACCTATCGGGCTGCTCTGTGCTAATGGGAGCACTTTTCCAGCTGCCTCCTCCGTCCTGTTTCAGCATGTAATCTCTGCTTATGGCTGATGACAAAATTATCCAAGATTAGGCTATCATCTCAAATTGGACTACAGCGGAGAGTAATCAAGAGACTCCTCTCAAATACAACATTAAATGATAAAGTCTTTTGAGGCTTGTGGCCCTAACCTACTCACTCAAAGTACGAATCGGTTTTCTATTGCAGGACCTGCGATTCCTAGAGCAGAGGCAATTCACTGTATAGTCTGTGTTTATCATAACTACTTGTCTTTAAACCCTGAATCTTTGTATAAAAGATTTAGCACATTTATAGAAACCTCACTGTTCTTTAATAGCAGTGCCATTAAAAAATTAGAGCAATTCATTTTAACTCCAAAGACATTTTCTAACTTTAAGCATAGACACAAAAATACCCCAATCGCTCTTCCTACCATTGATTTACAAAACTGAAATCATACACTGTGACTCCTAAATATTTTGCATATCCAGATGCTATTCTACTGTCTGAGTTCCATCTGCCATATGAAACTAGCGATACAGATAGCATCTCCTTTATTTCCAGTTCCTCTCATCTCACCTTCCTCCCGCCTGTCCTCCATACCACTGTCAGTGGGAGCACTTATCCCAGGGAGCGCTAACCACAGTTCTTCCTGCCTGGTATTTACCCTTCTTCTTCTTTGCTTTTATTTATTTTTTTGAAAAAAAAATCTTATTTTATTCGTACAGTTTAGATATACATAGTGATAAACATTCATCCTAGGGAGTACCTCGTACATCTTGCTTCTTCTTTTTTTCCTCATTCCCCTCCCCTCCTTTCAGCCCCTCTGCCCCTGTTTATTTACAAAATGTTCAGATGGGAAAAGGAAAACAGTGGATGGAGGAAAGAAAGGACAAGAAAACAGATGAGGAAAAAATGGAAACAAAGCTTCTTTGCTTTTACCGTATTTATTTACTCACAAAACAATGCCCTTTGTGCTCTGAGCCCGACCAAGCAGCACAATCCTCCTCCAGTCTCCTGTCCTTCAACAAAGCTATTCTTTTAGTCTGGTTTATTTTCCTTTTGTCTACATGGAAAATATCACCTATCTCCACAGTGTGCACTTCCCTGAGAAGTCCCCTGCAACTCCCCAAGTAGATTGTCTCTAGTTCTGACAGACTCCCACTAAAATAACCCTTAGTATTCCCATGCTTCATGCGAGCCATGGTTTCATTGGATACCTTCCCCTAGGGTTAAAGTGAACCCATGGGGGCAGGTAATAGAACATGGTAAAAATGATGGGATGTCCCTCCCTTAGGTTGCACTGAATGATAAAGACGATGGGATCTTCTCCCATGATTATCTTATGCAAGAGTCTGTGTCAGAAGACAAGAAAAAGATTTTTTTCTCGGCTTTAAAGAGGCAAAGTTACAAACTGCCTGTGATGAGCTGCTTAACAGGAAACAGGACAGTCTCCTAGTACCTGAGGCGGCCTCTAGCCAACAGCCAATAAGAAGTTGAGGACTTGAGTTGTTCAGCCACAGGAAATAACTCCTGCTAAAATCCTATGGAAGCTTGAAGTAGATCCTTCCCCAGTTAAGCAGCCTTGAATGACTGTGGATTGACCTTTGAAGCAGAAACTCTTGCTAAGCTGCATGTGGACTTCATTAATGGAAACTTTGCAGTTAGAAAGGTATGTGGTTTTAAGCTACTAAATTTGTACAAATTTGTTATACAAGCATAGGGAATAAATATGGTAGCAGCCCAAGGTATTTTCACTGGGCTGCTTCTGCCCTTTTCATATACTGTCATCAAGCAGATTAAATTTTTATATTCAAATTGTTTCTTATACATGAAAACACTTTAGGAGGGGGCTGGGGATTTAGCTCAGCGGCAAAGCACCTGCCTGACAAGCGCAAGGTTGTGAGTTCGATTCCCGGTACCAGAAGAAAAACTAAAAAAAAAAAAAAAAAAAAAAAAAAAAAAAAAAAAAAAAAAAAAAAAAAAAGAAAACACTTTAGGAATATTGTATCTTTTTAAATTTTAAAATTTAAATATTGCTAGCATCTAACGTAAGAAGCATTCACAAACTATTTTAACAAGGAAGAAAACAAGTGTGTAAAACTAAAGAATATTAGTTAAGATAGTGAGAGTATTAAACATTTGTCATTGAGGATACAATTTCCTTTCAATTCTAACAATTTATTAACTGAATCTTTGAAAATCAAATGTGGGAAATTATTCTGTATTACTTATTGAGTGACTATTATGTATTTATTGCTTGCTTAATAAATCTGGAAAATGTTGTAGAAAAGACCCCATCATAATTTCTATGGTATATATGGAAATATATGAGCTATATGCAGGAAATAGTTGACTTGTGAAAACATTTGTCAAAGATAGAAGGGATAATCAGCCTTAGGATTTTAAACTGGGTGCCCTAGAGATATTTAAACTGATACTGCAGGTGCCCTCTTCTTAGAAAGACAATAAAAGGGATTAAAATATTAGATTTGAGAGGTCTCTTCCAGTTACAAGATTCCAGGACCCTTAAAATTAAAATTTGGAACAACATATTTTGTGACACGTTAAGGAACTATAGCAAATGACATGCTTTCTGTATATTTTTGGAAAAGTAAAGTCCTAACTGTATTCTCATGATCGCTGGGGTGGTATATTCTTTTAAATAATGTGTTCACCCATGGAAACCAATGTGTAGGATCCCCAGTGAAACATTTAAGGAAACAGAGGCTGATTCATGTTCTGCAATGACTTCAAAGGCCACATGGTGGCAGAGCATTGGCACTGTGTTTTCAATTCCGAAGACCTTAAAACAGGAGTTCATGATATAGTCAAAGGCAGCTTTAAATGAGATTTTGGATTCTTCCATCTGTTTCCATGCGCCAGGTGCAGAGGTTGGATAGGGAAAGTAAGATTCATATTTGGAGGCTCGAAGATGACAGGGTATAAAACTGTATATTTAAAGAAAAACTATTCACGGATATATTCCCAATTTGCCTTCGACCCCAAAACGACCACAGACTAGCCTAATCATTGCCTTCACCAATCATTCCTGCAATAGCTGCCCTTCAATACTTAAAATGGTGCACATTCATAAATGAAACACTCGTCTTTAGATTCCTAAGTCATTGAAAGTACCAAAAAATAAATAAATAAATAAATAAAATAAAAAAATAAAACAGTAGCAGTGATAAGGTTTTAAAACCCCAAAATGCACGCTGTAGTGTCAATTCGCATACAGGTCACAGCCACAAATGAATGCTATGAATAGGCGCGAGGAGATTCTGCTCGTTCATCAAGCTGAAGCTTTAGAGATTTTGATTGTGTGACCTGTTTTTGTTACTTATTAATTCCTCTTCTGTCGAGATGCAGTCTTTCCAGGGTTTCATGGATTCTTCTGTGGTGTCTGTACTTTTGATAGTGTCTGAACGTTCTGTATGTTTCTTCTTTCCACAGATATTTAAAGCATTATCTCATCATAACCATTACATTAAATAGTTCACCGAAGGGAGCACATTCTTTTGGGAACTAGTAAAGTATAAGTCTGAGAAAACCAGGACTCTGTAGAGTGTTATGGTTTAGAGTTAGAAAGCCCTTCCAAAATCTCGCGAGTTCAGAGGTCTAGACAAGTGACAGGAGCACTATCGCTGACTTGCGGTTAGGAGAGAGGGCCTGATTATTTGGTCACATGACCTGGAAGTGTGCATCTCCCCCATGGCTCCTCCCTTTTCTCTCCGCTTCTTTCCTGCTATGGAGGAGCAGCTGTATTCCACTAGGCCCCTCTGCTGTGCCATGTGGGTCTTGGATCCAACTGACAGTGGATATGGACCCACTGACATGTGACCCATAATAAGCCTCTCCTTTTTAAATTGTGGGAATTGGGTTTTTTGTCCCAGTGGTAAAAGTTAACTCAGACATGTAGTAACTACATTAATTATCTCTTGGTCTAGAAGAGGGTTTGGCATGTAATGGACAATCAGGAAATACTGATCAAATAAAAATTTTTTCTGTACATTTATCAAGTTGAAAGCATTATATACCTTGGGTTTATACCTTGGGACAGCCTGAAATTAAGACCTGAAAATAACATTTGCTCAATAAATGCTACACAAATTATAAATGAGCAGACTGATACACCCCAGAATTTTGCATTTCCTATTTAAAAAGTTGATAGAGAGGCTGTCAATCGAGATGTGTTCATCATTACTCAGCAACTTTTGTTTCAACTCTGAATAACTGCCAAGAAATCCGGTGCTTACTCAGAAAGAGCTCACTGTGACAAAGACAAAACACGGAAGGCAGTATGAAAAAGAGAACATTTTGTAAGAAAAATAGCATGCTGCTTTAACCCACAGGAGATTTTTAAACTTACTTTTAGTCTTATAAAGCAATACATGCAAATAAATGTCATTTGTATTAGCATAGAAACTGTGTGGAAAAGCTCAGACTCTCCCAAGCTGTATTATTTTTTAACTCCTGCATTGTCAGGGAATTGTTACTATTTCCTTTTCTCAGTTATCAGTAAACCACTACAGGACTACAATTCTAATTTTTTATTTATCAATTTTAGGATCTATTGATTTCCTTGCATGTAGACATTAAGTATTTCATGCTGTTTCCATGATTGCCTATGTTTGATATTTATACTATTTGTTAGTCTTTCTGTCACTTCTAGGTGGGACTGAAAATAATACTTCAAAAATCTACTTCTCTTATTATCAATTGTAACAGGCTTTCTCAACTCCATGCTTTGTAAGATGCCAGCTCGGCCACTATTCTCTCTTCAACTTCCTGATTTCTGTCCATATTTTCTGACCTGATGATATTTTCGTCATGAACCACAACAATGCCTTTTGTATTTTAATAGAGGCTATGTCTACAAGTTGAAAATCAGTAAATGGTCTTCACATTGGAATTGCTCTGTAAATATTTCTCAGAGCCATCTAGGTAATATTTTTTTGTTTGTTTATTTGTTTGTTTTGCGGTACGGGGATCGAACTCAGGACCTTGTGCTTGCCACGCAGGTGCTTGTGCCACTGAGCTATATCCCCAGCCCCTACATTTTATATGTATATATATTTTTTTTTCTTTTTTTTTTTTTCTCTACATATTTAATATCATGAGACTTGGTGTACTCAGGGAAAGATGTTTCTCACATTAAGGTCAAAATACATTTATTTCTCTCACAATCTATGCATTTAAAAGTGCATCAAAATTTGTTTTGTGTTTGTCCTCTCTTGTATAGATTACTTTGTACTTGAGAGCATTTCCCAAGCCTTGTAAGAGTTTCTAATGCCTTTGTCTTTTTTTTTTTTTTTTTTTACATTACTTGGCTTTATTGCCATATTTTTTTGTTATTGACAGACCCCTACTTACATGATTCATTCTGTCAAGTCACACTTTCTCTAAGTTCCAAAAAGCTTCCAAAAGCTTCTGAAATTCATCTTCTATCTAAATCGATTGCTTCCCAGTGCATTTGTACTCATGTCACTTTGGGAATTTCCAGGGCTTCCTCTTCCTTGCTGTTCTGAGTTGACCCCCTGATTCTCTTCCCCTTCTTGGGTACATTTCCTCATTGAATACAATCCCATGTAAGTTTTAAAACAGAAGTGCAGAGAAAAACTTTTCAAGTACTCATAGCATTAGAATAGCTTCATTCTCTCACGAGGGTGGTACTTTACCTAATTATAAAGTTCCAAGGTAAGGAAGATAGCCTTCAAAATTGTGAAAGGATTATACTATGTCATCCTCTATACAGTGGCCATTTCCTCTTATTGTAACAAGACAACTGCGATAAGCAACTTAAAAAGAAGAATTCTGACCCGTATTTTTGGCAATTTCAGCCCACTCTTGGTTGGTTTTATTGTTTTGTGAGAAAGCACTGCAGCACACTGGGAGTAGGAGGCAGAGGCGGCTCATTTACCTGATGATGATGATAATAAAAGAGAGACAGGAAGAGGAAGGGGATGGTGTCCCAACCAGTTAGTCCCCTCAGACATCCTCTCAGTTACTAGAAGACCTCCTCCTGGCCCCTACTTCTTAAAGGTTTCACAACCTCCTAAATAATACTGTGGTCTGGGGACCATGCCTTTGACACATAGACCTGTGGGGGACATTTACACAAACCATACCAGTGGAGTTTATTAAATATTTGGAGAATGAACAACTGCCTAGAAACTTTCTTATTCTTTTGGAATTTAATTTTTACTTCTGACAAAGGATGAACCTATGATGGTTACATGTCTTTGAAAGTCTAGACATCAACACTGAACATGAGCCTGATCAGCTTGAGTGGCGCACGCCAGGGCGTCGGGTGGCACAGCTTTTCCTAAGGACAGCTCAGAACACCAGGGCAGCATGTTCCAGCTGCTACTTCACATTTGCAAGTAAACTGTGGGTTAGAAATCATGAATCAACCTTTCACAAGTAAATTTAAGTTACCTTTAACACCAAGAAGACCAATTACTTGGCCCAAATTGATTTGTTGTTTTGAATAATAAATTCTTAAAACAATCTATTCTCTTTGTAATGTAAGTGTCAACAGGGTCTAGATGGAACTTTCATTTAGGAAGGGAAGAGAAAGGTAGATAACGGGGGACTACACATGCTTTTTAAACTGCAATTGCTTTGAAGGACAATATATGACACAGAATATCAACCAACTCGTGCCAATGAAAATTTAAATTTTATAAAATATTAGATAATAACTTTAATACAGACAAGAGGGAACTAAAGTTATTGGGAAATTGTTTTGTATGGAGCCATCATCAGTTTATATAATTGACAAAACTTGGCATGACATTACCTTTAAGTTAGAATAAAGCTATTGTAGGATTAAATTAAGAAAACTGAATTGTGAATTAGTTTTGGGCCCTATTGTGTACCAGACAGTACTTGAAATGTTCACATACATTTTTTCTTATTATTACTTGTTTATTTTGCCATAGTGGAGGTTGGACTCAGGGCCCTCACACTGAGGTATATTCCCAGCCTTTCTCTATTTTTCGTGTTGAGATAGTGTCTCACCAAGTCGCTAAATTGCCCAGGCTGGGCTTGAATTTGTGATTCTCCTGCCACAGCCTCCCAGAGTGTTGGTATTACAAGCATGTAATACTAGGCCTAGCTACATACTGTTTTTATAAGTGCCTCCTAACTGTTGATCTTGAAATGGCTTTAGTGATATCTTTAAATCACTCTTTGTCTGATGTGGGGAGTGGCTGAGGCATGGCTGAGCCACAGGTGAGCCAGGTAAACAAGTTGTTGGCACTAGAGCAAAGTCAGTCCAGCAGGTGCCTGGCCTTAGTGTTCCTCCCTGCTAACCACAGCACAGATAGCTCTGAGAATGTTTTGCTTTCAGTGTTCTCAGCAAAACACTGCAACCTTGCACTTTGAGCCCCATCACATGCCCCACTCTTTTTTACTGTGTATAAATAAAGATGCAGACTGTGCTGGGTTGTCGCTGCCTGTCCATCAGAGAGGTCAGGCCCCATCTGGTCCCAGCTTTCCTTTTAGTATGTGTCTAGTTTTTGCTTAATCTCCCTTCACCCACTCTCAGGACCCCACCAGCTTCATGGGTCAGGGCAGTCCTAAACTACTTCCCTCTTAGGTTGATATCATTGTCTCCAGAAAATCAAACCTATTTTTACATGAGTGTACTTTCTGCATCCATTAAATAAGAAAAACAATGAAATACTCAGAATTATATATAATATGTGTAATACAATTTAAAAGTTGGGAATTCTTTGTGTTTTAGATTTTGAGTCTGGAAGACTGAAGTGGTATGATGCTATAATTTTTTTATTTGTCTGTAGATTGTAAGAATATTTCATTGTATATGTCACCTCTCTCCTACAGCACTCTACAGTTATCCAAAAATGCAAACAAAAAATGTCCATTCCAAAAGAAAATAAACAGCCAACTATAATTTGTGGTCTTCTTTCTTGGCTAGTCCCTAAAGAATCCTTGAAAAGAAATTACATATGAAGATAACTGCTCACCTACATAGGTGAGGTGAGGCTTATAAAAGATAAATAAAAGACAGCTTGTACTCAAAAGTGTACATTCCACAAGTACCTTGAAGACAAGATGTCAGAATTACTTTTGTGTGCCAGATTATGATTTTATCTCTACAATTTCCTTTTGCCTTATTTATGCCTCAAGTATCTTTTCAGTGCTTATTTTAACTTTAATCAAATGACTAAAGTATATTTATTACCTGAAGACAACCAAGCTACAGTTCTAGTTCTTCAGATTTTGCCCTTCTATGCTCTGATGAACTCTCAACACATGAGAAGAGAGCCCTTACTCTTCGCCCCGGGTCAGACTTTTGCTCATGGAAGTCAAGTGTAGGGAAGTAACAGTCAATGTACAAGTGCTCTCTTCTAGCAAAATATCTCATCTGCATCTTAGAGTTAATGCCTCCATACCTTAATAATTCCTTATTATTAAAAGAAAAAAGCCACTAATCTTCCAAATTCATCTAAACTCCTTTCATTCTGCATTTCTTTTCCACTCAACCCTTTCAAGCTAAATCTAAAATACGGATTTATGATTTGCACACAACTTCTAAAACTAGCACTTTTGGATATCTCCATATAATCCTATCTTTAAAAAATTAGGACCCAACTATTCTTAACTATTGACTGTCAACAAGAAATAGCTGTGGATCTGGAGAAAAGCTCCCCTTCACACACTGCTTGCCTATTGATCCACTGCTGTTTCACTTTCCATCCTGCTAGGGTCTAACAGGGCATCACAAGTGTAGTCATGCACTGGGGGCAGATGATAATAAACAGCCACACTAATAAACATACTCCATTTATTCTACAGAGGTACAGAGTCCCAAAAGAAGCGAGGCCTGGGAGGGAACTATTATAAACATCATTTGGATGGCTGTGTCATTAATTACCAAGGAACTGCAGATCCTATCATGTATACTAAATTAAATCTTTAAAAATCATCAGTCTCATCTCTCTCTCATCTCAAGGTAATTTTCAAATTTGCCTCCAGGAGAAAATTGAAAGTGTAGCCTAAAAAACAAGGTATTTCACACTGTTCTTTTTTTCTATTTTTTTTTTTTTTTTTTAACGTGTGCTATCTCTGTTAACATAAAGAGGATTGGTGGGGCAGATTTTTCTAGAGATGGGTAATGCGGGAGGGGTCACCTTTTAATTTATAGCTACCTGATTTATTTAAATTTTCAATGTTTATATTTCAGATTGCAATCATTTTAATAACCTGTGTTTGAAATATCATTGTTTGGAAGATTTCATCCCTGGTTACTACATGAAATAGCAAAGGAAAGAAACCCTCTCTAAGAGGAGTACGTCATAAGGGTGATTAGGAAGTAAAAAGGAAGTAGAGAAAAGTGGCTGAACAGTGAAGAGTGGATGTCAGGGACTGGGGTAGAAATAAATAAAAACTATTCATCTTTGTTGTTGAAGAAATGATTATTAATAATCACAGCAAATAATGTCATTCCTGCTTTTGCTTACATGTGCTTCCCTCTTTATACTAACTACCAACTGGGAGTCCTGGTGCAGGTCTGTGATCCCAGAACACAGCAGGTTGAGGCAGGAGGATTACCGCAACTTTGAGACAAGCCAGGATTACATAGTGAGTTCAAGGCCAGCTGAACTACATAATGATGCACTCTTTTGAAAAAAAATATTATTCTTAAAACTTAGGGAGTCCACTTTTCTCCTTGAAATACCTCATTTAGAGACTGAGTTGGCTTGCTTCCATTAAAAGATGTACTTTAATATTCAGACTTTCACTAAGACTAGCTTGCTGTTTCTAAAAGACAAGGTGGAAGAACATGTCAGCTCCTTATATGCATGTACTTTCCACAAGAGATCAGAACAAAGGGAATCTCTGCAGCTAAGATAGCTGGGAGTGGTGATGCTGTAAAAAACTACAAAGATTTTGAGGTTTCCTTAGTAAAGTCTAATACAAAGAGTATTTTGTCATACTCATTCAATTTTGTATTACTTCAAGTTTATAACCAGATTAAATGAGTCTCTCAGATGTTGAGACTTCACACAGACTTGTAAAGGTTCTATAAATGTGAAATGACTAGTGAGCAAGGGAGAGGCTTTTTCAATTCCTGTTCAGCTGAACCTCCACCAAAGCCTATCCCAAATCAATAACAATATCCTTAATTCAGATTTTTTGCAGATATAGAATAAAAAATCCATTATATGCTATGTATCATTCTGCATTCATTGTGCCCTTAAGGAACATCAAATTCAAGTCATGAACATGTTTAAACACTTCAGATTATATATGGGCTCACTTTGAATTCATGAGGTAACAACATGCAAATAATTATCTCTTTGAATGTTATAGTTCAAATATGCTAAAAACAGCTATTCTGACTTACTTATCAGTTAGTACTCATTTACGTATAGATGCTCAATATGAATATTCAGTGTAGTACATTGATTTAATATCGCCTGAAGTGGTACAATCATCCTTGGATGTCGCATGTACTATTGCATAATCCATCCTAATTACAAAGGAAGGCTCCCCCAGATGTTTAAGCAGAATTCTGTGGGCTAGTTTTCTGTAGACTTGCTATCCAAATCTCTAACTAATCAACACTCTACGAAAGATGAAACCTTAAAGTTTAGCTGTTAGAAAACAATTTAAAAATCCTATGGTCGTAAAACTTAGTGAATTACGAATTTCCTTTAATAGACTCTACTGACCAGCAGCAAGTTACTGATTGCCAGCTATGAATAAGGCACTGTTTTGTGGTAGGAAGGGGCTACACAATATAATAGTTACCACTACTTATTGAGTAACTACTCCATGATAGGCACTGAACTAGGTAGCTGCCTTTCACATGCTCTAGATAGTTAGTGTGAGTGGGTTTGAATTCCAAGGTCAAAATGCTGGTGCTGATTCTGTCTAGTGTTGGAAAATATTAAGGCTTTCTTTTGTGGCTGGGTGAGGGTCAGAAAAAGACTGCATATATTTTAAGAAAGAAAAAGATTAATCTGGCAGCAAAGTGCACAGTTAAGAGAGCTTAAGATAAGTGGCAAGGGGAGTGCCAGCTGGTAAACCAGGACAGTGTGGCTGGAGTACGAAGCCAGCGCTGAGATGAGATGTTCTAGGATAAGTGAGAGGACCTGCTCTTAGAGACCGTGAGAAAGAAAAGTTAAAGAAAGAGATTAAATTCTACCCTGGGGAATTCCTTTCATAAAAGTATTCATATCTGTGAAGTATATGAATGTGTACTATTTGGAAACAACAGCAATGCTGTGATAACCACAAAACCCCAGGGGCTTAACATGATGGCATCTATCTCTCTCTCACAGCACAGTCAGATGCAGTGGGGCATCCCTCCTTTATCTTGTAACTATGCCATCTGGAGCATGTGATTGCCAAGGGCTTCTGGCAGGTAGAGAAAAGGTTAGAGGGCTTCATAGAATAGTTTTAAAGGTCTGGCCTGAGATGGCTTCTCTTGATTCTATCTTATGCAATGGTTATCTCAGACACACACATCCCTTTCCTAACCACACTAAGGCCCAAAATTTATTCGATGAGTACTAGCATCAGCAGGTTTAGTTTCAAGGGAAAATGATTAGGAACCACCCAAATAACCGCCAATTGGATGCTACTTAAATGATTTCTGCTATAGACATACAGGGAAATTTCTAAAAACAAGAGTTGATATGTGAAGATCTTGTAGATATATCATTTAATGGAAGAAAAGGGAAATGCAGAAAATTATGTATGCTCTCTTTTATATAGACAGAGCAAATCTGAAATACTTGAATCATGAGAAATCTGGAAATAAGAAGGAACCAGTGGCAATGGTTACCCATTTGAGGAAGCTCTTGGATGACGTAGACTATCCTGTAAGGTAGCCTGGTTTTATTTTTACCCAGAACCCAATCTCTTCCCCAACTGGCTTTGGCATTATACCTTTCCAACAACCAGTCTATTGCCTCATTTAGTATGAGGCAATAGATACCTCACTATAACCTAGAAACCAGTTAATTCAAGCATACTTGGACATTAAATTCTAAGATGAACTAAGGTTGGAATGCTACCATAAATGTGAATTTGAGTGTTTTCTGAGCATTTAATAGTGACACTACATCTACTGTGTATTCTGAGACTTCTTACTGGAGGGCAAACAAAACTAGATGCTGATGATTTTTTTCTTGAATTGTTTCTTCCTAAAAGCCCAATTTAAATTTAGCTAGGGATTTTCTGTTAATGTTTTTTAAAATAATTGAGGCAGATGTTTATAATTTAGTGTGTAGAATCTGGCTCACAGTAGATTCTAAATTTTGCCTGCTAAGCGAGACAAAGGGAACCTTAAGCGCCACCTGAATAGTTTCTTCATTTCATGGGAATCTCCGTGTGTTTCTGGAAACAGCCTCACTTAGCCTGTTCTCCTCTGTGTATCTCAATTTCTCTGCCTATAAAATAGGGGAGCAGTATGTACCTAGCAATGTCTTTGTGGACAATCTAAATATGTTTCATCTTTTCCCTCAAGGAAACTTTCTTTTCTATCTTGAGTGAGAGTTGGACCTCCTATTATCTGCTCCCACTCCACCCTGGTGCCTCATTAATTGGATGTTTGCATTCTTTCCCGGGCTAGTCTCTTATGTCTTCAAAACCATGCTCCAAGTACTTTCTGTAGAGTCACGCATGTATCTCACTGTTTCTCTGTTGAATTAGGTGAGTGGCTACAAGCATTCCTTATCCTATCTTTGGTTCATACTCTTGCACCATGGTCAGCACTAAATATTAGGGCCTTTCACTGTGAAAACAAAAAGTAGGAGACTCATGTGCCCCATGGTCCTAAAGGATTGGCTACCATTTGTTTTCTAGGTTGGCCATACCATATTTTCTTGAATATAGGTAAGAGGTCTCCAGGAATGCGATTTGTGCTCAGATCAAATCCATTTCGGTCAATTCTTGTAATAATAATAAAGTATTTGCAAACATATAGTAAACACTTATGTCCCAGGCATTATTTTATATTTTAATCCTTACAACCATTCTGTTACTGCCATCATTTTAGAGAGAAATAAACAGAAACAGGTAAAGTCTCTTTTCCAGGTTTGCATACCTCCTCTTGACAGAGTTAAAACTCTTGATCAGGGCAATTTTGTTCCAAAAGCAACATATTTACTCCTCTGTTATTCTTCCTTATGCTGACTATAAGCTATTTTTGTCATAGCATAAACACACTTGAAAGTGTCCAGCGCACTTGCCTATTAAATGTACTTCACAGTGAGCATTTCACAGGACAGTCAGTATTGATACAAATAGACTTTGGTACTCACATATTCCTTGTGGTATTTCAGAGTAAGTATTTTGTAAACAACTTGATAATAAATAAATGTATATTCTGTAAGGAAACAGCTTATAAGTCAGACCTGGTTAGCTTTGAGTCACTGTTATGGGTAACTACTACCCTGACCTTTATAAAAATTATTTCTTTGCTTTTTCTTGATAGATATGACTACTCTTCACTCTTTGACATTAGATAGCTTACCTATTTGGAACTATATACCAACAGAATCACAGTGTATTATTTAGTGACTTACCTATTTCTTTAACCATAATAATGTGAGACTCTCTTCTCTCGTTTTGTATAACATTAGTTTCAATAACATTTAATGTAATGAATAACATTTCATTTTCTAGATACATTCTGACTTTGGCTTTTTCAGTTATTTCAGCTGTTTTCTTTGTTTTTTTTTTTAGAGTCTCACTGTGTAGTATAGGCTGGCCTTGAACTGGTGATCTTCCTGCCTCAGCCTTCTGAATGAAAGGATGACAGTTCTGCACCACCTCACCGGATTTATTTTATATTTCTTTTATTCTCCATTTTACTTCTTTTTGATTGATTTTTTAAAATCATAGTTTATTTTTCCCCTCATATTTTTGACTTTTTATAAGTGATTACCCTTGAAACTATACACATAAGGAACTTATCAAATTCAAAATTAAGACAATACTTTTAATCTTCTATAAATATATATTATTAATATAATACATTATCATGTTTTTAAGTTTTCATCATAAAAGCATTGTTTTTGTTTTATAAAATGTACATTTAGATTATCTCACATGTAGAATACTTTGTGCTTCTTTGGCACTTATATTCTCCACTTAGGATCACCTCCTTTCTACCCAGGAGGCATTTTTGCAGACATTATTAAGTGAAGGTTGCCTGATGATAAAATCTTCCTTTTCTTGCCTTTTTCTTAAAATACCTCCATGTAGTTTTCATATTTTACAAATAAAACTATATATTGGGAAGCATTTCTCAACTGATAGTAAGATATACACCACCTCTCTCCCAATTCCCACTTTGTTAAACTATTGTCTTTGGTGTTCTGATCTTCACCATGTTCTGTTTGTATACAGATTAAAAAAAAAAAAAAAGTTTGGGAATCATGACTCTCCTTGCATCTCGGTATTTGTGTATCCTATCAGCTCCAGAAACTGTTTTGCCATTTATTTTTTTCAAACATTGCATTTGCCACTTTGGCACTCGTATTAGATCCTTGGCGACGCGTATTAGATCCACACTGGTCCTCCGTGTCTCTTAGCTTCCCCTGTTCTCTGCATCTCTGCTTCTCCTGTCTCCTTACCTCTGTGCATCCTGGACCCTCTTCTGTTCATTTCTTGTTAGTTTTGACTTTTCTGCTGTTACACTTTCCAGTGTTTTTAACTTAACTCTACTTACAGTTTTGAAGTTCTCTTTAAATTTTTTCAAGTATGTTAAAAACAGCTTTTATAATGTCCTGTGGATTTATTCAAATTTGGCTTGAAATGTACTAAATAATAAGTTTGTGTTATGGCTTGTATTTAGTTGTCCCTCCAAAGCCTCATCACTCATGACTGCTAGGTAGAGTTTTGGGAGGGTGTGTGAATATGAATTAAGGGTGTGTGGTAAGTAAACGAGTCCACTGACTGGTTTGGTGTAGCTGTGGATGTGGATAATGGAAGGCTCACCCTCAGTGGAGGTAGCACCATCTAATAGGCTTGTAGCCTAGATGGAATAAAAAGGAAAGGGAAGCCACTGCTCCCTGTCTCCTGCCTCTGCAATGGATGCCCCTCTGCCATGCTGCCTTGCCTTGGAGTCAGCATAAAACCTCTATAAACTGTGAGCCAAAATAACCTTTTTCTCCTTTAGCTTGTGGGTATTAGGTAATTCATTCTAGGAACAACAAAGTAACTGAGACAGTCTATATTAAAAGTTCTAATCGGAAATCTTTGTGAGACGACTTCTAAGTTTAAATTTCCCGTTTGCAATTACCCTCAGGTCAGGAGACACTTCAGTGCAACACCATCCCATGGATTCTTACCCTTCCTTAGGTTCCCGCAGAATATGCTTTGCTATCTTATTAGTTTACTGGTACTTTTGAGAAGTTTGGAGTGTTTCTTTCTAAGTATACTATAATGAACATTTTTAGTTGCGATCACAAGAATAACTGATTGTCCTAGTATTTTACTCCAGTATATACCAGAAACAAAAGCCCTTGTCTTGGATGCTGTCTTAGTTACTTTTCTCTCATTCCTGAGACAAAATACCTGATGCCCAAAATTAAGGAAGGAAAGGTTTATTTAGCTCACAGTTTGTGGATGCTTCAGTCCATATGTGGCTGGCTCCAAGGCAGAGGGCTACAGTTTGTGGTGGTGGAATAGAGCAAAAGCAACAAGCGCAAAAGGGAGGAATGGTGGTAAGCAGCCTCTTACTCTCCCTTACATATGCAAACTACCTGCCCCAGGGGCAGGTGTAGCACTCACACCCATAATCCCAGCATTGGACCATACATAAATCAATCATAAATCTAGAAGCCCACCCCCATGATTGCATGAGGCTTTGGGGGGACATGCAGACACAAACCATAACAGATGGCTTGATCATTCAGGTGTCCAAGGGTAGTGACTAGACTATATAATCTTTTCTCATGTCCTTCTTCTATTGTATCATATTTTTCGAATCATTATGAAAGACCAAATGATAGGAAAGCTAATAATAACCTTTCTCATATGCATATTATGTCCTTGAAAATTAGGAGTCCTTAGTTTTATTTTTGTCCATTGACACTGTACTATGTAATGTTAGCACTAATTTAATTTACTTAATGCTTTAAACTTTCCACTTGAAAATATTATAGCTCCACTTTTCTCATAAATAGAATTTTCTCAGCTAAGTGAAGACTTACCAGGAAGGGATTTGAAGATACTCTATAATTTCAAATCTGTGTGCCAGGTTTACATGGGCTAAAGAGGTTATAGTTGTTTTTTGTTTTTGTTTTTTGCAAAAATCAGAAACATTACCAGCAATAGTCAATAACCATATTTCTTCAGAGAAATTTCTCCTTAAAGCTGTTTTACAACAAATAAACAAATGATGGTATTGTACTCTGATTTGTTTTTCTCTACAACCATAAGGAAATAAATATTCTGTACCAAACAGCATAATTTCTATCTATCACAGACACTCACTGAGTACTCTTCTAGTTGTTATAAATAATGAGAAGAAAAGCTTAAATATTGCATAGTTTCTCTTACAGGAGAAATATAAATATAGAGCAAATTATAAATAAAAAGCAAGAAGAAAGATAGATGATATGATGGAAAATAGATCTTTCTCAAACGGGAAAGGGATTAAAGAATAGCAGCAGGAAGGAGGGGTGGGAAGGGATTGAAAAAAGGAATTAAGATGTGTTACATTCATGTACGAACTCTACACAAGGAATGTAAACATTGTGCTCTGCAATTATGTAGTAATAAAATTTTTAAAATTTCAGTAAGCTGTTCTCCATAAGAACAACTGGAGCTCCTCCACAGTACAGATGAGATGAGAGAAACGCCTAAAACAGACTCTGATGAGTCACCCTTAATGTCACCATCACATTTCAGTGGACTGGGCAGCTATCAACTTCACCCTCACCAAAAGAAAAAGTTCTAATTATTCCACAACAAAAGATGCTCTTCTCCTCACCAAACATTTTATTTTGTCTTCAGAAAACCTTGTCTGACAATAGATTATGGGATCATGAGTCAAAAAGTATTTGAATGAAATAAAGAGTTCTAAATTTAAGAGATTAAAAGAAGCTAAATTGTAGACATCACCTGTGTTGATATTCTTTACATCATCCTTATTCATAAAAATGTAATCATTTCCTGAATACTTTCTATGCTGTATATTCATTCTACATCATATTACTCTTCTTGTGAAATACCTTGATTCCCAAATAATGAATAAAGAAATTTAAGAATGAGCAAAAAACTTCACAGAGAGCAAGAGGCTGGCAAGGATAAAGAAAACTAAGGTTGACATAACTCCAAAATCCTTTGTTTTAATTATTATATATACTGCCTTTCTTTATTAAAATTTCTTGGGGAAGATTTTGTTATTCTTTTTACTTTAAACAAAGGAATGGGACGTGTATTAACAAAGTAATTATTATGAATTATAAACTTCTCTGCCTAAGACAATACTATGTGTTCAACAAACTGTTATATTTTTTCCCTGGAACCCCAAAATAATGACTCGTTCCAGCTCTCCTTGCAGTCATGTTGGCACCACTGGCTGTGTTCTGTCCAATGGATATGAGCAGAGGTGATGGGGCCAAGTCCAGGCCTCTTCAGGGACCCACTTGTGTGATTTTCTCTGTCCCTCCTGTACGTCCTGGCAATCTTAGAGGTCAAGTGATGGAAGTGGTAATGATAAACAGAAAAGAACATGGTTTTCTTCATGGCTGTGTGGTCCAACTGGACACTGATATGACAGCTATGGGTCTTTACTGAATCATCACTGATGTCTGCTGGTACCATAGTTATTGCGCCATGCTTCATAACTACCTTCTCATCATGAGAAATTATATTCAGTAAAACTACTAATGTAATGCTAACACTGTCAGTTTCTTCTCTACTTTTAAAAACGGGATTATTCTTGGATTTTACAAGCTGTAATAACTACTAGTTTAATTTGCAAGAGAATGCTTTTGTCATTCCATGGAAATTAACAATGGTTCCCTTTTCATCTGGGACAAATGAACCGTAATTTGCATTGATGTAAAAATCAACTATATATGAACTCTTTCTTCACAATGTTTTATTTTTATAACAATGAATTCTATCCGGGGAAAATAGACTGTGGGAATCCAAATGATACTGTTCCTTAAGGAGGCTCAGCTGTGAAAGGTTTCCTTATAGTTTTGCTACGGTTCTTTTACACAGATGATACATAGAACTTTGGCAGCATTTAATAAGAATTGAAAGGAATATACTTATGACACGATAATGGTAGTGGTTTCATCATATCACATGCAAAGGTTGTAATGGCTGACTGTGAAGCTGGAAGGCCCTTAAACTGAGTGTGGATGGAAGCAGTGCTGGTGAAGAACAAGAAGGAAGCTGGACAGCAAATATGTTAAGCAATAGCAGAAGACAGATACTAGTGACATTGTTATAGGCCGCTGACTTAGATAGAAATATTATAGGCAGTCAGACAGGGGCAGGCCCTGGAAGGAGCCAGTCTGGAAGACAAGATACCTTACAAATGGAGAGGTGGTACTTGCTTCGGGCCAGAGCTGAAGACTAAAGATTAAACAAACACACCCTCTTACCTCCCAAGGGATGGACCTCAGGGATTGATATTCTAAATAGGTAGCCATCGCCTTGAAGAGTCACTGACCCAACTCCTTACAGGAAAAGCCCCTGTTCTGTACTCATACCCACTTGCTCCATGACTCGCTTCCCCATTTGATCCCAATTTAATCAATTTTACCTGAACAATTCTTATTGGCTGACCAAGTTTTGTCCATTTTTCCCTTACCTTGGACCCTCCTTATCTCGTGGTTTTGCTCTATAAGGGTCCCTAGAAAAGACAGAGTCTCCGGTAACCCACTCGGGCCCCTCTTCTGTCCCTCTCTTGGACAGAAGCTATCTTTCCCTCAATAAATATATTCTGCTCTTAACCTCCGTTGTTCCTAAAATTCATTCTTCAGTTTTAGAGAACACGAACTTGTCCCAGATATCATTCAGGTTGGCAGTTTTTCTTTTTTCCTATATCAGTGTGATAAGGAAATAGAGCAGAGTTCACACCAGAATCTAGGGCACTGTGGAAATAAGCAATTGGAAAATTAAGACTGGCTAGCAAGCCAGAAAGAAACTTTGTTCCTCATCCATTTGCACCTCTCAAACAAGCTACCCATAAGAATGAGGGGAACATTCTAAAGAGTCCTGAAGCCTTAATAATATATTATATGCACTGACAATATACATTTCTTTTCAGATTAAAATCTCTGTTCATATCTTTAGGAATGTATTAAATAGTACAATGGTTTAGTTGATATTCCCAGATGTTTTAGATTAATACTAGAGTTAAATCAAAAATAAAATAAATCAGAGTAAAACAAGCTCCCCACACCATACACATTCCAGTGCAACAGAGTTGGGGTTTGCCCAATTCTTACTCTGCAGAATAGGAGTCTGTATGATCTCTATCATAACTTCAGCTGCAACATTTAGGCTCTGCTCAGTTTACGAAGCACAGTATGTATTCTATGCCCAGAATTACTGCTGACTCAAATACTCTCAGTAAAGAAGCAGCTTAAAGAACTGACTTTTATTTTCTATTTAGACTCCTACAGGGAATTCATTTTCAGAACTCTATTCTACTTTCTCAGTTACAGCTTCACATTTCACCTTTTAATATGTGCACTAGAGATAAGGAATAAGCTAGGGCTGGTGTACAGAAAAAGGGAGGACTAAGTAACAAAGTATTTGATTGGAATCCTAATTGTGTACCTTAGGAGAGGTACATATTCCTTACTTTAAACAAGAGCCTGAGGCTTGTAGGTACAGCTCAAGAGTACACCCTTAGCATTTCTATGGCCCTGCATTTATCCCCAGTACCCACCCCACTCCCCACTGGAAGAACAAAGAAGTATCTGAGCCTGGTGGGACAGACCTGTCACATGTAAATAGGGACTGACAGCCCTGGAATGTCACTCCCTCTATTCTCTTCACTGCCCTGTCCTCCTATCCTCCAGCTTCTATGCTCCTGAGGCAAGCCTCTCTGACTTCCTTAGGTGACTTCCTTTCAGTCTCTTAGCCCTTTGTAGATATTTCCACTTCTGTATCTAGTTGCATTGCACGCTTACTTCTCTCCTCTACTGGATGACACCTTGTAGAGGACAGGAAGCTTGACGACGTTTGATACTCAAAAAGTATTCATCCAATGAATGAATGGCAACAGACAATGACTAGACTTTGGTTTTGATTCTGCAAATAGTAAAGCTGCTGGTTTTTTCCCTAAACTTTGGCCCCTTTAATAAAACTGAAAGCTTTGTTCAACAGGTCTGGCCATTATCTTCAGCAATAGGTTTACCTACTTTAGCTACCTGGCCTTATTTGTCACTGTGATCAGTATTGTGCTCCTTGCCCCTCTAAATAAGTCTTATTACTTCTACTAGGGCAGATCTACCACTCAGACAATAAATACATGCTTGGACATCCTGCTATGTTTGCCTATCTGCAGACAGTATAAGAAATATGGCGTCCTTCTTATACTCAGGGGCTTAAAAATACTTTGGGAAGGTAGGAGACTTAGATGCAAAAATAGAAAGCCCAAGTTACAACAATAATATAAAAATTTTAATATTTTAAATTTCAAGAAGACATTCATGTATATTATTTCATATCACTACTTGCCATTCCTGAGTGGGATATTAAGTCTGCCTGAAGTACAAGTACAATGTATTGGCTATATGTGGACGGTATCACTTTTATTTTGCAAAAAGATGACTCTGAAGTTCATAAAGATTAGCTAGACCACAGAGCTCACCGGAGAGAAAGATCTAGGACTGGAAGATTTGCTGACCCAAGTCTCACCATCTTTTTACTTTGCCATTTTCCTTCCTGTTGTAGGAACCCAGGTTAGTTTCTCTCTAGACTGTCTTCTAGGTTTCTATGTCCATCCTAACAGGAAAGAGCTCTTCTCTAAATCCTTGACAGTTATCTGCAAGCTTGAGTATCACTATTGCTTTATCAACAAAAGTGCAGACAGAATTTCAATCTTAAATTCTTCTCAGTAACACCTTATCCTTGTTAAAAATTTTGGAATCTTTTAACACACAATCCAAAAAGTGTACTGTTTCAGCATATTTTGGACATTGTGTTTTTGTGCTTTTAAGACTTTTCTCTGATATGTTATAGTCCTTACATATATATATTCTCTCAAGCACCAAGTATTGTCTATTAAGGGTACAGAATTTTGAATCACTATCTCTGCCCTATCTGCTAAAATGATGTCATCACCAATGTTACCATTACACCTTCCTCCTCCTCTTTTCGACTAACATTCATTGAGCATTTAACATGTGCCAAGCATAGTTGTGTTTATTTCTTCATTTAGTTCTCATAAATAAACCAACCAAGTCAGTATTTCTGTTTCCTTTCATTTCGTGTTCAAGAAAATTGAAGCCTGGGGAGATAAAGCAACTTTTCAAAAATCAGATAGCAAGAAAGTAATTAAGTAGGTAAAACTCTACAAAGAGATACACAGACCAGTTGCCAGCATAGAGGATGCATAGCATATTAATGACCATACACTTTCAAGAGCAGTCTTGAAGACCCTTCCATCACATGCCCTCCAAATGTCCTGTACTTTTCCTTCGTAGAACTTATCTCAAATTATCATCATATATTTATTTCTGTGATCATTTGCTTATTGTCCTTCAATGAGGACAAGAACTGCTTTTGTTTCTTACTTACATTCACCCAGTGCTTATCAGAGTACTTAACACATGATTAGTTCTGTATAAATAGCTGTTGAATAAAGGATTCTCCTCTGGCCCCATTCTCAAGCAGCTACACTAAAGATTGATTTATTTCCCTTAATATTTTGGAGTTCAGCATAAATACCTACACGACTTATTTCTGGCATAAGAAAAGAATACACCATATTCAGGCCTGCTCTCTGTGCCTTAATCTTTGTGCTAGGTACAGGATTACTTTAGGTGGTGACCCCAAATAACTCCCACACTCTAGCTACGCTTTTGAAGTGAACTAAGTCATCTTCTCGGCAGCTATTTTCCATCTGTGTGCTTGGTGCGTACTTCTGTAGAATATGGATGATACGGTGAATTTCAATAGCATAAGCTCTTCTTTTCTAAGGAGTAGCCAATAGGTTTGGACATTTTATTTTTAATTCCAAAAATAAAACTTCACCTTACCATTTTCCTAGTATTTTGGAATTTTCAGAAAGACATTTCTGTCCATGTCCAATGGCTTAATCAAAAATTAATTTATTAAAAAATTTTGGCTTCAAATGTAATTTTGCAAATATGGAAAAGAGGAGGAAGTCAGAAGAATTTTGCAGACAAAAGAATTAGCAGGTATTATATTAACCTATTCAGTAGGCAAGTATCTTAAAAGAGATAAAATATATGTTCTTCTCAATGCTCTGTCACATTGAGAATGGTTATTTTTAAAGAATGATGTCAAAGTCACTGCATGAACAAGGGTCACAGAATTTATTTCCATGTTCTTTCCTCTGTGTCAGTGGTTCTCAAACTCTGGCATACATCAGAACTAGTGAAAGGGGTTTTTTAAGCACAAAATGCCAGCTGCCACACTCAGAACACAGATTTAGTAGAAATCAAGGAAGAGGTGTGATTATTTGCATTTTCACAAGCTCCAAGATTTTACTCATGTGACTGGTCCAAGAGAAGTACTTTAAATACCACTATTTTACACGTAGATGTGGCATTCTTTTTCACTATAACACACAGCATGACCAGTCATTTTGGATTTCTAATTAAAGACTCACAAATTTCTGACAAAGATAATAGATGCAGATTGACATAGATTATACTGCTAATCCAAATCCATGGCTTTTTCCATTATTCACTCTGCCTTGCCACTCACATCATTTCATGATTAGTCCTTCACTTCAAGAAAAAGAAAGAAAGAAAAAGAAAGGTTGATAATATAAAATAACACAATAACCCTGAAACTCATTATATGTCTTATATATTATAACAAAAGCTTGTTTACAACATAAAAGGAAGAACCTGCCTACTGTTGACCTAGCATTTGAGTACTGTTTGTCATTGTTAATTTGTTTTGCTACAGTACTCAGTACTATGAAGTAATGTTCTCAGTCTGAGTTCATTTTTTAATATCTAATACTTTCCCATCCTCAAATACATTTTCCAGAAGATATCCTCTGTCGGCAGGAACAGATGGCTTGGTTGATTGCTCACAGAACATGGAGATAATTGTTAATAGGTTAACATTTAAAACACAGTCCATTTGGGAGTCACCCAAAAGCTGCTACAGTAGTGACACAGCTATTCATGGCATGTGGGCAAGACTTCACGTGGTTGTCAGTCTGTATTCCAGAGCACCAAATTTATAAACAACCTCTAAGATGTATACCAAAGTCCAAATAAAAATGAATATTGGCAATGCTGTATCTCCATGTTCCCAATAACTAATTGCATGATTGGGCTGAGACCCACATAGAACCAGACCAGACCTTCTGACAAGAGAGGAGTCTTTACTCGGGGGAGCGACATGGTGGGCTGCTCAGTGGACTAGGACAGCCCTGAGCTGAGCAAAGCATGGGGTTTTTAAGCTGTCTTTTGGGGAGGGTGACTGTGAGCCAGAACATTTTCTGGGAGGGGGTGTCTGTGGGCCAGAACAGCCTGAGCAGGGGGTGTTCGTGGGTCAGAACAACCTGAGCAGAAGGTGTCATTCATCAGAGTTGAACGTCTGGTTCTGCCAAGGTGGATGAGTGTGAGGTTGGCTTTTGTTGAGGGGAACTGGAGGGGAACAGGTGAAGAAGAAGTTTTTATTAACTCCTTAATAAAAGAGCTTAAATCTCCCATTGGGGGGCGAGGGGCGTTGCCTTGTGACTTACCACTAATCAGTTACCTCATCCTATTTAACTTGCAATTTATACTTTTCATCTTTTCTATTCCTGCTGCCACCACCCTAAGGCAAGCCTTGGTTAGCCCCACCCTAATCTTTTGTGTTAGATTCTCAAATGATTCCAATCCTTCCAACCTCTACTCTGCCCAATCCCTGTTATAATTTGCTACCTGATTAATCTCCCTGAATTCAGTTATGACTATGTACTCATACACTAAAAAAATCTCTCAATGACTCTTGCTTACTCAATAAAATTCAAATAGTACAAACCCCATCTTTCTACCTTCCCTATAACCTTTCAATCTAATTCCAGTTCTTATAATCCAAGTGTCTCTTCTAAGCTTCAGCATAATTATTGATTTATAGTCCTCCATACATTACTCATACTTTCTCATCTCCCTGACCTGATACATGCTGGCCTTCTGCTGAGAGCTCCCTTGATAACTCACACTTCCTCTTAATGACTGTCCAAATCTCACCTCTTTCTTAAAGCCCAAATCAAAGCCATCTCTACCATTAGTCCTTTCATTTTCTCAGCAGGGAGCAATTCTTGTCTTCTGAAACTTTACTCAATATTTCCACACCATTCTTGCAATCTTTATTTTTCTACTCCATCATCATTTGCAGCACTCAAATCCAGCATCAAATTACATCATTTCTTTCATGTGTTTATAATGTGTATTGATTTTCCATTGCTCTGAAGAATAAAATCCTTCATTTATCAACAATTTGCATGGGATGTTCTTTGTATCCTGCTTAAGACCTTTCAAACCTGGTCTTCTACTTATTCAGTGAGATGTGCCCTGTTGCTTCAGATCCTTCATGCATGCTCTTCCTTCTACCTAAATCTATCCCTGTCTTCACCTTTCCTGATCTAGTTCATTTATTTCACCCTTCAGAATTCACAATTCAGCTAACATATCTCATCTTAAAAAGTTTCTCTTTTTGCCTTGGCAAAGTCAGCATCTCTACACCTTTTACTGCAGCACATGCTACATTCATTTAGTAAAGAATTTCTGTAAGGGTAGTGGTTATGTTTGTCTCATTTCCCATTGGATCTACCTTGTCTACTACAGTAACTGGATACATAAACACTGTGTTAGCTTTCTCTCCATGTGACAAAATACCTGAGAAACTCAGTTTAAAGGAGGATGTATTTATTTTGGCCTACAGCTTCAGAGGTTTCAGTCCGTGGTCACTTAGTTTCCTTTCTTGGAAGTAGGCAGTGGAATGGGTAAGGCAGAACATCATGGTGGGAAGAATTTCATGAAGAAAGGCAGCTTATCTCATGGCAGACTAGAGGCAAAATTAAGAAGCAGAGACTAGGGACAAAAGATAATTCCCAAGGGCATGACCCCAGAGACCCTCCCTCAACTAGGTCTCATCTCTTAAATTTCCATCACCTCCCAGGAGTCATAAGATTATGAATTCATTCATGGATTTTTCCACAGTTTAGGTCAGATGTCTAAATATTCAGTCCTTTTCTAAGACCTGTAACTCTGAACATTGCTGCATTGGGAAGCCTCCAAAACATAAACCTTTGGGAGAGAACAGTATTCCTAATCCAAACCATCATGTTTACTAAAGAAATATGTGTAACATAATTTAAATTTCAATATTTTA
>NW_004955414.1:8335904-8341116 GCF_000276665.1 Chinchilla lanigera | reverse complement strand
TGGAATAATTCAAAGTTTTGTATTTGCCTTATTTCCTATGTTTAGCAACAGGCTGTAAATTCCCTAACTTATTTTTGTAACCCT
Organism: Chinchilla lanigera; assembly: GCF_000276665.1. Classification (NCBI taxonomy): domain Eukaryota; kingdom Metazoa; phylum Chordata; class Mammalia; order Rodentia; family Chinchillidae; genus Chinchilla; species Chinchilla lanigera. The sequence continues at coordinate 8,341,032 of NW_004955414.1, read as the reverse complement.
AACAACCTAACCTTCTAAAATAGTAGATGATAAAGACTTGTGTGTTGAATGGGAGAATAATTGAGAGAAGTAAGGAATTTGCAAGCAGACTAGTAAAATATAGGTGATTACTTAATCTTTCATATAATTTCTCAGTCCTCATATCTATTACTATATTTTAATATATCTAGGTATGAAAAAATTCAAATGCCATTCACATTTTAGACCAATGGTTTTTTGTTTCCTGATTGCTGGTGTTTACGGAAAGGCAAAGGGAAAGAAACAGAAGTCCTCTTATATTCTGAAAAACAGACAGAGTTGATAGACAGTATAATGGCCAGGTTAAGAGGAAATAAATATTCCCTTACTCCTGTATCAATGTAAGAGGGGGACAGTGATTGAAAGTAGGTGCTGGCAAAGAATGCAGAGGATAAGAGAAGTCCTGGGGAAAAGGGAGTAATTGTCTCACTATGTTTCAATTTCAAAAGAAAATCATATTACTTTCTTTTATGTTGGTAAATTTCAATTTAGTGACATCAGGACTGGCCTGCTAGCTACTGCATCTCCCACAACCAGATCACAGCATCCTCACCCTCACCATATTTCCTTTCTTCCATGCCAATCAGCCCCTGGGAGACCAAGCCCCACACAATCACAGCCCTTCACTTCCTATTATCTCTGCTTGACATGCTCTGTGTGTGACCTTGGACAAATCACTTCTGACTTTTATAAAATGGCAGCGGAAAGTCTGGTCTTTTGAGTTCATCCTACAGACAGTGTTCTGTGGTTAAGTCTTGTCTGGCTATAAGTTTTGGTGCATGGCTGCTGGAGCTTTGATTTCATTCATTTGATATTTAATGTCTATAGTATGCTATGGAAGGATCTAGGTACAAGGATAAAAGGGAAAAACATACAGAAAAAACACGTCTTAAAAGGTAAAATCTTTCCCCAAAAGAGAACTGTATTGTAGTTGAATGAGACTATCAACCAAAAGAAGTAAAATATGGGTATAACAGATATAATAAAGCGCTAAGGAGGAAAACAAATAGCAACAACAATTTAAAAAAAAAAAGCCTGGGAGAGCAGCCAGGAACGTGGAGGGAGTAATGTTGAACAAGAATCTAGGGAAGGCCTCACAAAAAGCCTGACACGTAAGGAAAGACTCAATCTCTGTCCCCTGCTTATCTACTCCTGACTCCTGGCAATTACCTATGACTTGCGACACAGCTTTGTGGACCTCTGTCTTCTTCCCCTTAAATCTGACTGGCCCTGCTCAGTGATAACGCCACAGCCTTTGTTCCACTGCTATACATTCTTGCCCGGACTCTGAGCAATGTCTGCCTTTTGGTCTTACTATTACCACCTCCTCTAGCGTCCATCCTCTCTTCTTTTAGATTATCATCTTCCTTATGGTCCTAGTGTCTGTTTCTCTCTGAAAATTTCCCACTTATTTCCCCCATTGACCTCTGACAACTCCCTCCATGGCCTTGGTTGTCACTGCCTTTAGCCCTGGTTGTGCCCTTATCTACACGTAAACACAGTTCTCTCTGCCTGGTACCTGGCCCCAGCTGCCTACCTGGCAAACCACTACCTGCCCTTCAAGGATCTACTCAAAGATACTCCCCCTGGGATGCCTTCCTCTCTTCCTCTGGTGGAACTGGCATATTTCTCCTCAGCACTCTGCAGTTTGCGCCTACTTCTGTTGCATTCACCACACTGATTGGATTATTCAGTTCATTTCCCTGTTTCTGGTTATGCCTTCAGAGAATATTCATCATTCATGCGTAGTTTCAACTTAGGTCTCAATGAAACTAATGAAAGCAGAGAGGACGCGAGGAGAAGAGATGGCAAAAAGGGAAGGAGATAGAAATTGGGCAGCTGAGGAGAAAAGAAATCACTGCTCCTTAAAAGCTGAGGATTAGAAGAAACCTTCGTGTAGCCCAAATTCTAAAATTGCAGGCCTCAGCACTAACCTACCTTCCATTAATCCAGCTCTGACCTTTTGTCCCAGTTTTCATAACTGGGCGTCCGCAGTGCAGCCCCCACCTGGTGCCCCATTTCTGAGCCCACACCTTCTGTCTTGCTCCTTTCTGCCTGGCTCTTTCTTTGGAGACCTGCCTAATATGTCAGGTGCTCTAAAATGGGGACTGTGTGTCACGCTTAGTCTCTCTCCCTCTCACTTCTCCCCTTTTAATCTCTGCCCTGACCATGAACCCAGGCAGGTGGCCAGGGCCCTGCTAATCCCTGACAGACTTCCATGTTTCTGCCTTTGAGCATTACTTGCTTCTGGGTTCTTTCTTTGCCTTTGACTGCCTACCTGCTGTGGCCACCAGCCCGCCCATCCCCCACGCCATCTGACCATTTGGATGACTACTTGCTCTTCAAGGCCATACCCTTCTAATTCCATTCTTTGCCTCTTCAAACGGCTTCTATGAAAAAAACAAAACAAAACAAAAAAAAACCCCTCTGGAGCTACATCTGTTTGGTTGTTTATTTGTTTGGGGGTTTTTTCTTCCTTCTACTTTAACCTCGTGGTCTACTCATGTTATCGTTGCTTTCTGCTCTGAGAGGACTGGAAACGCTTTAATGAAGGCAGAGGGTTTGGGGATATACATGTGCTGGCATAGTTCAATTTAACATATCTAATGCCACTGGGATTCTGGGGAGGTTTATGTAGTTTGTAGTTTAACACGCTTATCTTATAGATAAGGACACCAATGTTCCAAAGGTATGGGGACTTTTCAAGGCTGCAGAGAGAGCACGTGGCAGAATGACATCTAGATTCCAGGCTTCCTGAATCAGAATAAAGATGTGTCCTTCCTCTGTGCTCTATCACCTTACAGACCTGGTTTTCACAAATCAGAGAGTTCTGTAAATTAAAGATAGCAGAATCAGTTAGAGGCACCTTGAAGAAATTAAAATACTAACCCATAGCTAGCACATTTTCAAGCTAAATAGATCCTATTAGATTAATCTAACTTCCTTCAAGGACACAGAAAATATATGAAGAACTAGAAGGAGGAATTTGCTTTAATTTATTCGCAACATAATAATATTTTAAAATCTCTCTTTGGAATACCAATAAGCTATGATGTAGGGATCTAGCGCAATTAACCAGTTAAGAGATAAAGAGACACCAGAAAAGTTATTAATGAATTAATAAAGGGGGCAGAAATAGTATTACAAAGAAGACAATCATGACACAATGCTTTTAAAGACTATTTAATCTGTTGCTGAGAGAAGAAATGAAACATATGTGAAATAACAGTTGGTATGTCATTATGTACAATACAGAGCCCTTTTTGGGATTCAGGGGTGAATTAAAAAAGGTCTTAACTTTGGTGAGCTTAAAATTCATTAGGGGAGATGCCTGTGTGCTGAAATAATTAATTTAAGGCATGTAGCAAGTGTGATAGAAACGAGAAGGAATAGAAAAGCATCAGAAGGAGCAACTTCTTCCTACCATACCAGACTACCTAGCGCCTTAGGGAAGCAAGGGCTCTGAGATCTGACCTGAGGCCAAGCTGGCAGTCTGACAGTCACCTGGGTGCCACCTCTCTTTTACCTCCTATATTCAGGCAGTCATCAAGTCTGACAATTTTAACACCCAAAATATCTTACAATCTGCTTTTTGCATGAGCTTGTGCCTTAGATCAGGGCCTTGTCATCTGTGGCAGATCCCTGCAGTAAGTCCATGGCTTGTCTTAAGTCTACAGTCTCACCTTCCTTCAATTCATCCTCCACACTGCTGACAGAATGATCTTGCTGCCAATCTGATCGCGTCACTCTGGAGTTTTAAGTCCTCTGATGACTCACCATTTACAAAGGCCCCTGTTTACTGCTCAAAGCTCATCTCCTGCTCTTCTTTGCACATTTTGTTCCAGAAATATTAAGTTCCCTGTATCCCCCCACCACACACACACACACACACACAGCCTTTCTCTTTTATGCCACCATGATTCTGGGCCTAAATGCGTCTCTATTTTGCTCTACAAATCAGAGTATTAATCAGACTGCATGATTAACATACTGCCCACTTCACAACTGGGAGGAATCAAGTTCTCCGTGGGACTTAGAAGGACTCTTCATGTCAATGATTTTTCTCTCCTCTGTAAGATCTTCTCAGCAGCACCATTCCACCCTAATGAATTACAAGGGTGGACCCCAAACTTTTTTTAGGTTATTTGATTGAAGGCTTTTTATCAAGTAATGGTGGGACTGTTGCCAAGGAAATTGTTAGTGTTACCTTTGTCACCTTTGCAGAGCTGGTTTTCACAGGGAAAGTCACCTGAGTGGTTACAAAAGAACATTTACAATTCTTAAGTACATACAGCGTGTTGGATGTATGTTTTAGTTTCTACGTGTATCCCATTTAATCCTTACACGAAACTAGGAATCCTTGTTCCATTTTAAAGATAAAGACAATGGGGCTTTATATAAACTGACCGCTTCTCCAACATCATTTTGTGAGAAGCATAAAGGATCCAAGTCTTTTCTCTTGCCTTTTCAGTTGCAGTGTTGTAACCACGCCCCCGAATCACTTTCTGAGCTGTTCTACATCAATGCCTTGAATATAGTGCAATCATTTTTTCCTGAGTCTCTGAAAATGTTCCATTTGCATACTGTAGATGTGGCAGAGTTCCTCCCTCCTGTCACCAGGAAGTCTAGAGGCAGACAGAGCACATGCTGTACAAGCCGCTTCCAGTCTGTTCTTTCTTAACATTGAAATGAGAACTGTGACTTTGCCTACAGTTGTTGAGAGCCTATTCAATGTAATGTCGTCTCTTTAAGGAATAAAGACTGAATGACAAAGATAGGACTGGCACATTGCAGGTGAGGAAATCCCTGGCATTGTGCACAAGTTGCTCCTGGTAATTCTCACAACAGATCTATGGAGTACGTGATGAGAAAGAGGTTGATATGGTTCAATACCAATCACAAGGCTTCTGGAGGTAACAGGTCAAGGATTTAAACTCCAGTCTCACACTGCAGAACTGCTGGCTTCCATTCCTATTCTCTAGGGCCATTTTAATCTCCATTTTCAAATTTCCACAAACCAAAGAGAGGGGCTGGGGATTTAGCTCAGAGGCAAAGCGCCTGCCTGGCAAGTGCAAAGTCGTGAGTTCGGTTCCCGGTACCGGAGAAAAAC
>NW_004955414.1:8302155-8335804 GCF_000276665.1 Chinchilla lanigera | reverse complement strand
CAAAAAAAAAAAAAAAAAAAAACCAAAGAGAAATTGTAACCAAGGCTATCAGGCCTGGGGACAGATTATTCAGTAGTCAGTTTAGAAAGCTCCTTTGGCAGTTTATTCCAAGCAAGAAACAAAACATGGATCAATGACACTAATATAAGTAATCAGTTTTTGAATCAGTTTTGTCATATATAAACTTTGGGGATTTTTTGTTTGTGGGATTATGCATATACTGCTAATATTCTTAAGACTATTGCTACCTATTGTTTTACTTGTAATGCCATTTACTTGTATCTCTGTTCTTTAAAAACTGTGAATACTGATTTCTAAAAATAAAATCAAGTAACTATAAAAAACAGTTATGCAGTTAAAAAAGGCAGAAAACACAGTTTCCTAGTAATCAAGGGTAAAATCTCATGATGTGGAAAAATAAAATATTGGCAGACCTCTGAACATGGAAATTCAACCCTGCTAAAGACTGCAGAATTTTATTCCTATCATTTGGAAGACTCCAAGGACAAAAACAAAAACATGAAATGCTGATTCTAAAAACCCTTGACAAAATACCAGTCTAGAAATTAATATTTATCACATTTTTAGCGTTCCTGACACAACAGCTCTTATATGCTGATGTTTATGAATACAAATTTGCTGGCACTGTGGACATATATTATCTTTTCAGAAAATAACAAGGTAGGCAGATGCTTTTCTACTTTAGTGATTACTAAAGCTAAAACTCGACCAAAAGCAGACAACATTTATGACAAATAAAATTGAAATCAATCGGTTGCATATCTTTTAGTTACACACTAATTCAATTAATTATAATGAGAAAATAGACAATGGCTCTGTTAACCACTTATGACAATTTAGAATACAACTATGGTATGCTTTTTGTCTTCTTCTCTCTCAGATTAATGTAGAAGAAAAAAGAGATGGTATGTGGTGACTAAGGCTTGTTTATTTATGAAGATGAAACATGCTTTTATTTGGTGAGGGGTGCAGGGACCACAAGACTATGTCCGATGGCCTTAGACAAAGTGTCTCGTTTCATATTATTATGACACATAGCTTTACACGTTAAGTATCACTATTATCCCAAAATTGTTGCTTCACAGTTTCTTTTCTTTAGCTCATGAATCACAGAAAATAAAAACATATAAATAAAGTATGCACTGACTCGATTTCTTCCTACATTTTTAGGACAGTTTTAGACTTCTTTTCTGCTTGAGTAACTCTTTTGTTCAACACAAACTAATTGCATTCACAGTTGTGGACTTGAATTTATAATCTGGTAAAGCAGACAAATATAAGTTCCACAGCTTTACGTAAACCTTAAATGCAAGTGCCATCATGGAGGAGTATGTGAATTCATGCTGGATCTACAGTGCCTAGCATTTGTAATCTGGAAGAGCTGAAATCTGTCTCATTATGTGCAGTAATAATATCGATTGTGGCAGTGGTAATGCTGCTGTTGATGGTGGGGATATCAGTATTAACTGACACTTTATTATCCATGAAACACTGTATAATGAGCTACATGTCCATTTACTCAGAAGAACATAGAAAAGTTATTAATATTAATCTCCATTTTAAAGCACCCTAGGCTGGGTGAAGTTAAAAGATTTGCCCAAGGTCACACAGCTACAAAGTAACAGAGGTAGGATACAAAAAGATACCTCTCAGCTGCATAAACATAAAGCAAACAGCATTTTAAAGTGCTGCAGACCCTAAAAGGGGGAGCTGAGATCTAACTAGCCATCTATCCTGGCCACTCCGAGTTAGCCCTGGGCATCCCCAAGCACTGCCTCAAGAAAGGACCTATCATTTTAGCTTTAATTTCCCCTCATTTTCCTAAGTACTCAGTCCCATAACAGAGTCTTAGTTTGTTTTGCTCCAGTCACATCTGTTCTAAGGAGGAGAGTCACAGTCCAGCATCTCTGGTCTACTGGAAACTTCCATGCATACTCCTCTAAAATTATCTCAGTTATTCTCTGTAAATCCATTGGAAAAAACCCTTGATTCCTTTGATAGCCATAACAACTAGTATTATCTGTGTCATGATATGCTTCATATCACATATGTCCTCTTCTGGTACAACCCCTTTGAAAATTAGAATGAAGTCATTCAGTCACCACAAACTGGCACAATGCCTGACACTGAATCACGATAAACGAATGACCCACTCAGGCTCATAGGCCCAGAAGCCACTGCCTCATTGACTGGATCTGCTTCTTTCTGAGAGATATGTAAGTATCTTGCATACTCTTCCACACAGGGCATGGCCCTGTCTGATCCAGTCCTCAGTCCTCGCTCTCTCCTTAATGGCATAACCCATGAGGAGAAATGATTATGTCCCTACTTAAGTTTCCAGATATAAAAGGACAGCACAGAGCACAGAGTAAACGGCACTACTAGTTTCACAATGGCAAGTGACTTAAGTACGACACTAATTAAGCACTTCCCAGGACAAGAAAAGGTATAAAAGTAAAGGCAAAAGAGTTTTTAAAACAGATGCTATTTCTGAAGAACATCAAGCATCCCAAAGGGGTTAAAGATAACCCCTTTGACTTTGTGGTAGTACAAGGACAGTCACCAAAGACACCCGGAAATGTGATGTAGTCTCATGGTACACTTAAACTGCAAAGATGCATGAAGAATTTGTGGGCATATGAGTGAAATAGATGTGTGACGTCTAACCTACCTGTTCCCAGCTTGTTTACCTGTTTGAAGGAGCTCCCACACCTCACAAACGCCTTGTAGGTTTCACATCCAAGGTCTCAGAACACAATCAATACCAGCTGACATGAACTATGAGATGGAGAATTACTTGAAAAAAGGAATATGATTATCCGTGATGGGGGCAGCTCAGTGAACCCTTCTTCTGAACACATCCGTCCTTTTCCCTGACAGATATGGTAATGCAGAGATTTTTTTCTTTGCTGTAATCATCAACTCAGACATTCTGACTCTTCTAGGACAGAACTACCTGAAGGCCTGCAGGGAAGCCTCAGTTTCCTTCTAAAGAACATCTGTCGGGGCTGGGGATTTAGCTCAGCGGCACAGCGCCTACCTGGCAAGCGCAAGGTGGTGAGTTCAATTCCTGGTACTGGAAGAAAAACAAAACAAACAAACAAAAAACCCACATAAAGAACATCTATTATGTGCCAAGGCCTCTTTCTCAGGTATCAACACTAACTTCGTAGATAAACCCCAGCCAGTTCCAAGAATCTATCTAACTTTACAAACGCAGAAAACATTACATGCAATTCCTATTGTATTCTTCCACTTTTTAAATCTTTAAGTCAGATCAGCCCATCATAGGTCCCTTGCATGATATGTGCCTCAGTTTCTTCATCTGTAATACAAGAACAGCAACATTTGCCTTACAAAACTAATGTAAAGATTATACAAATGAGTACATTGGAAGTGCTTAGCATAGAATCTGACAAATGCAGACGTTTTTCAAGTTGTTGAAATCCTCACCATCCTACTATTCAGTAGAACCTGGCTATGTGAACATGATTAACCACTGGCTTATCAAAGATGATAAAAGCTACAGGCAGGTAGGTTGATATAAAATGTCAATTTTGCCCTTGCTACACAGCCATCAAATAAATGGTTCATTCCCTATTTTGTTAACTATATGGTTTCAATCCCCAAACTAATTGAGGCACAGTCAAACCAACTCACTAATATCTGTAGTAAGATCCAGTATAATTATTTTAAAATGGATCAGCATTGTATTTGGGTTGAACTTTTTTTCCTTAGTTTTTATCACAGTAGCTTAAATAGCGATGCTTTGATTACTTTGCTTAAAGCGCATACTGAAATGCAGTATATAATCAAGACTGACCTATGGAATGACACACAGAGAAAATGAAACAGGAATAACAACAGTCCCCATAACATAAGACTATTTATAAACAATCTCCCCAACTCAGAATGCTGCTACAAAATAGCTTCTTGCCACTTGCAGGCTTTAATGCCTTGATTAATTATGAAATTATGTTTAATTATGTATTTTATTATGCATAACAAATATAAATTACATACCTGATTGTTCATAATTGCATTAAAAATATGTATCATTTATCCTTGAAAGTGAAAGGCTGCTTTCAGGATGGATAAACTGTTTGAGGAACACAGTATGGGTGGAATTAATGGTCCCCACATTAATCATTTAGTTTATGAAAATGTGAAGGTCATTCTCTATTTTAAGATGCCTCCTGAATTCCTTTTGCAAGATCTAGCCACTGAATTTCAATATGCAAAGTAGAGGATTATACAATGTGCTCTAGTATTCCCCTAAAGGCATACAGTTTTTATTTAATAAAGATGTAATTCTAAAAAGCTTTCCTGTGGTATTGTCACACACCAGAACTTGTCTTGGAAAGGTGATTATTATTAGCAAGGACAGATGACTTGTTTCTTTGGGTAGAATTGTGAATGTCATTGCATGTGCCTGTGAATTCTCTCAGTCAATGGCTGATACAGATCACATTGGGGAATTTATAAATACCCTTTATTAAGCAACTTTCTCAAAGTATTGCACTAAAACATTATTTTTATATTTTACCTATTATTATAAGCACTAACCAAGTATAAGGCACCATGGAAAACATTTGTTACAAACTCTTTATATTATTTTCCCCTGAGATGAAAACTTCAAAAATATATTTTGCTGAAGACCAAGCACATGGGTAAAACAACTGCCGGACTCCAAAAGCTACTCTTCCATTATCCATGGATCCTTATTATCAAAGGGCTGAGAAAAAAAAAAAACAAAAAAACAAAAAACAAAGGGCTGAGAATTAGGATACATAACTCCAAGGTGGAGATTTGGTAAAAGTTTAGCTTGGATTGGGGATATAGAGGGGCAGATTCTGGACTCTCAGGTTTGGCTCAGGTTCTTATAGTCAAGATGGCAAAGCAGTGGTCAAAACATATGGACCAAAAAAAAATTGGACTTCATTCTGCCTTCATTATTGGTGTGACTGTTTCATGACACCCAAACTCATATTCTCATCTATAAAGTTGTGATAACAGTACATACAAATGTTCAGAAGATCAAATGAGCTAATCCTGTGTTGAACACTCAGGTTCAGAACATCATAAGCCATCAATACATGTTACCTGTTGTTGTTATTGTATTTCAACGTTCTTGATTAACTTTGATTACTAGTCTAGACTTCTACTAATTAATCACTGAGCCTCTCCTATTTCTTTCCCCTTTCACTTTAAATCTATATAATAGCAAAAGGTTTATATGATTCCCATCTCTATTTTATTCCCCAGCCTTGACACCAATATCCCCTTCCTTCATGATTCTATTTCTTATCTGTTTTGTTCTGTTTTAGTCTTTACAAGATACACATCAGAAACATACTTCACAGTCATTACTCCTGGGCAACCTAAAGAGAGAGAAAGAGAGAAGGAAAGGAGAGATGGGGAGAAAGACTGGCTGATGACATGTAAAGCCTCTTAAGAAAAATGTTCTTGGGGTCTGGGGATTTAGCTCAGCAGCAAAAGCGCCTGCCTGGCAAGCGCAAGGTCGTGAGTTCGGTTCCCGGTACTGGAGAAAAACCAAAAAAAAAAAAAAAAAAGAAAAATGTTCTCCAACCAAGAAGAGACTAAACCTCACATCTTTTTTCCAAGCATATCAGTGTTTCAATCTATGTGTGCTATGGGACATCTGTGGACATACAGAAAACTGCCCTTTATTCCTTCATTATTTTTTTCCTACTTAGGAAGTGAATGGAATTTCCTTTCAATAAAAGCATTCAAAGCAGCAGCAGCCAACTCCAAAGAGAATGAATTAGAATGAAAATTCATTAATTCAAACTAAGTGGAAGCAATAGCAACCTTAATTATTGACAATCTGGCTTTAAAACAATATTCTACAAAATAAAAAAAGCAGGAATGCCTAATGATTAAGAGCCTACGGTTTGTGGTAAGACATTTTCCAGTGTAAGATCCTGTTCTTCCAAACACAGTCTGTGCAATCTTAGTAAAGTCACTTAAGCATCTGAAGTCTGAGTTTCCATATATGGTAAATAAATAGAGAAATATTTCTACATCATACACTGTTTCTTAGGATTATGAGAGATAATACAAAACACTACCTTTACACAGGGCCTGGCACAGGGTATGTGCTGCATAATAGGTTGCTGCTATGATTACTAACATTATTTTTATCATCTTTATAGTACTACATATTAGAAAGAATAACTTACAGAAAATAATTTTTAAAATGTCAAATACTGAGTCCTGTGTTTTCTTGGAGAATGGAAAAGAATAGTTTATAACAAACTGATAATAACTGAACAATAAGTTTGGATTCAACCAATACCAACTGAGCAGCCATACACAAAGCTATGAAAAAGCCACACAAAAGTTAAGTATATCTGAGAAAATAGTCACAGAAAAGTGGTTTCCAAGGCTGGACAGTAAGTATCAAGCGTGGTGTTCAGCCCACGGTAAATGTTCTGTGATCGGTTACTTAATGAATAACATGGACATAGCATGGTTGAGTGGAAACACTGAACTTCAAGTTTCTGAGAATGCTTTTCTTGGATCCCTTAATTCACATACTCTGTGATCTGAAGAATCATTGTTAATGAAATTCCATTTTCTCACCAGTTATATAGGAATAATTATATCTGCCTACATAATTAATAGGATGAAATGAAACAAAATCTAGAAACAATTTTGCATCAAGCCTGATGCATTATAAGTGCTGTGTGTAACTAGTAACTACCACATGCTGGTTTCCTTACCATCTCCCCTGGCACTAGAGTCTGTCACAGTCATCTGTGATAAACTCTCTAACCTGTGCTAAACCGTCACAGTCATCTCTGTACAACAAGCATCACAGTCATCTCTGTAGAAGTCATACCTTGGTGCTTCACTGTACTGAAACTTGTCAAATTTGGTACAGATTTTGACCCAAATTTTTTTTCCTGATCATTTGTGTGGTACTTGATGCACCATCTAGGACTTGTCTGCTTGGTAGTCATTTTTTCTGGTACTTGTTGGGCCTCCTCAGAACCAATTAATGCATACCAAGGTACCTCTGTATGTAGACTTTATCATCAGCATTTCCATTCCTCACCAATTTTTTATCTGCCTCCCAGGTAACCTGAAAGATCCAGACTCTGTATTATTTATTCTGGGTCTGAACCCATTTATGAGGGCACCAAAAGCACAGCTCACGCTCATCTGTTGGTCCTCTTGAGAGGTAGTTTTTACCTCTCTCCTTGCCTTTTCATTTCTCTGTTCCTCCTGCTGCCCTTTAAACAGTGCCCCATTTCATGCATTAATGTTTTATTTTCCAGGCTTTTAAACAACCCTAGAATTCCACTTTCTCCACGAAGCTTTCCTAAATGAAACTCATTACACAAAATTTCTGTATTTACTCCATATCATCTGGGGGTATATTTATTGTCTTCCTAACTTACATTCCAATTATACGATTGGGGCATCACTCAACTTTCACTGATGCCTCTGGTTCACACGCAATATAAGTTCCTTTTGTCAATCAAAATGCTGAGTTAAAAGCCACACATTAGTCAATTTTTTTGTAACTCTGTAGGACAATATGAATATATTCTTCAACCTTAAGCCGTTGGAGTGTAGTAACTGGCTCAGTTTCTAGAAGTATACCCTGCAAGCAGCCTGCACTATAGCACTGCCGTATGGGAATGCAATCCCTTATTTATGTTCTGGGCTTTTGTGCAGCTTTGTTTTGCCAGTACTTTCCATATATCCTGGCTCATAGTAAGGTTCAAAGACCCTGGACAGAGTATCATTTTCTACTTTAGTTCTAAGCATACATACGGGCTTCAAATTCTTTCAGCTGAAGTGACTATGGGAAGGAGGAGAAAAAGAACAGCAATAGTGCTTCAGAATAATAGCTGGCTGTTATTGTAGGGGCCTTCCATATGCCATTTTATTTAGTTCTAACAATAGCATGAAGTATTAATATTTTTAAAGATGAAAGATGAGGTTCAGAGACATGAAACTACTAAAAATTAAAATGTGAGCCAAAGCCTGAATTTTATGTTTTTAACCATCACTATACTATTTTTTTCCCGCAGTTTAATTTATTGTATTTCTCCCAGAAAGAGTTAGAGCTACCTTCTGTTCCTTAGATGAGGACCCAGCTCCTTAACCATTCTAACCAAGGCTTCCCCCCATCTGGCCCGACCCTTCTCCTCCAGGCGCAATTCTTAGTATCCCATCTTATGCTCTATTCTCCAAGTAGAATAAATGCGCTAGTTTCCCTCAAATGCCTCTATTCCTTGACTTTCCTGTTTTCTTTTCCTGCTACCCTGTCCTACCTTCTCTTGCCTATCCAAATTTTTTCTATTCTTTATAAGTTGTTCATTTGCATACTCTCCTTGGACTGTTCTCGCCTTCCAGGCTATACTTATGCATTCCCTGTGGTATCCAAAATTCTTGGCTTTATTTAGAGATGCAAACTGCTTTGTGGTTAAATTGTTAACTCTATCACCTTTTACGGACTCCTTGAGGGCAAAGGTTCTATCTTGTCCTGGCATATTCAATGCTTTACATATTTCTAGGTTAGATAGGCACTAACGCTTTTGTAAATGTCTGAGAAAAAGAGAAAGTGGAGGACTAGGGAGAGAGACAGAGAAAAAAAAGAAAGGAGGAGCAGGAAAACAGAGATAGAAAGGGAGATACTTGGTGGCTCATGTAAAGTCCCTGGTGTTTAATTAACTCAAATCTGCTTTACTTTGAAATTAAAATGTATTCAAAGTACTATACACGCTTTCAAACACTCTTTGTATTTGATAATATGTGCTCAGTATCTATTTCTATATGTGGGAGAAATTACACTAACTACTGTAATAGTATTTTATCTTCCTAAACATGTATGAGCTGCAATGTGAGGCAATCACACCCAGTGCTTACGAAAGTACATTATATTTATTCTGGACATCATTTAGAGCACCTTGAATGTACTGTCTCATATGCAAAACAACCCTCAAAAGCCCTTTCATTAGAAGCCCAATATTTGAAAGAGGCAGATAGTATTATGACCTTCTCCTTCCCCACTGCTGGGGACACACACACACACACACTCACATACACACCCGGGAAGAAAAAACTCTTCCAAATTACACAATAAATCCTCTCTTCAAAACCTCCACTGCAGACTAGCTCAGGTCTGCAGGAAAGGCTCTGTGCCCCCTTTAGTGAGAGGACTGTCTCAAGTGTGAGGTAATCCCATTATACTCATTGCAGTTTCAGGCCTATGTCCTGAGCCTCCTGCTGACACAAGGCTACCTCGTCTCGTTCCTAATTAAGAGCAAAAAATTCTTCCCAAACCACCTTCATTATTCTGCACAGCGTGCTTAGCTCTACCAAGTAATACCCTCACATTCTGAAAGAATCAACTGCCTCTTTTAAATCCGAGGTAACCACCCCAGAGTTAATTATGTCAATTAAAACCTCCTTTCCTATATTCAGCAGATGAAGTCCATTTCACTAGAACAATGAAGCTATAGGAAAAAGAAACCTTGCTTACAAGGAAAGATAATTATAGAGATCATGTTTGCCTTATACACACACACACAGTTAAAATCGGGAGGAAAATCTTGCCCAGTCGAAAGAAAAGGATCATATTGCTATTTTCAATGAAGTTGCTCAGATTACCAGATGTAATATAACAGCTGCTGCTAATCCCTGTCATTTGGTTTGAAACCCTGTATCTTTTTTAATGTTCTTGCTTTGTTTTGTTTGTATCTTGCTATTGTTCTTTTTTTTTTAAACTATTCTCTTTAAAATAAAATTAAAAAAAGAAAGAAAAGGGTCATGTGAAACTTCTCAATAAAGTAGATGCTTAAAGATTTTTTTGAAACTAGGAAACAAGTAAAAACTAGCCCTATTTGTTTCCCTTGGAAAATAATGTAGCTTGCAAGAACAGGGAATGTTCAGAATTCTTTTGCAGCAAAACCTTATGTTAGAAACCAGTCTCCTTCGATAAGCAGCCACATGACCTGACAAGTCTGTTCTCTGAAAACAACAACCAGGAAACCTGAATTATAATACTCCAAGGCTGCTTTCTGCTTTAACACGTATGGAGGGCCACATGTCACGTCTACCTGCCCTGACCCTGGCAGGAAACCACCAGTTGGTTCACTTGATTTCACCTAATACCCTCCAGCATTACCAAATGCCTAAGGCACAGAAATATTATCTAAGCAAAATGTCAGCAGGAAATATGTACTAAGTGCTTCTAATCAATGAGGCTCTAAAATGGAATTTTATTCACTATTTTCACTGCTTCAGTACAGACCATAGCTTAAGACCAAATGACTGTGTCCTTCCACATTCATGTTGAATTAGGATTCCCAATTCAGTGGTTTCAGGAGGTAGAGACCTTGGGAAGCGACTGGGCCCCAAGGGTGGAGCTCTCATGGATGAAATTAGTGACCTTATACAAGAGACCCAGAGACCTCCCTTCTGCCATGCAAGGTTATATAGGAGGAGGGTAGCTGCCTGTGGCAGGAAGCAGGCCTACACCAGACACTGATCTTGGAATTCCTGGTCTATAATACTGTGAGAGAAGTACTTGTACCTAGTTTATGCTATAACAACATTCCAAACTAAGACAGCTCCTTACTATATTTTTCAATTAGTGATTCTCAAAATAGGGTTTCAGATCAGCAGCAGCACCTGAAAACTCAGGAAGAACTGCAAATTCTTATTCCCCATCTCATCCATACCTACTGAATCTGGAAGGACACACAGTGGGTGGAGCTCACACTCTGTTTTAGTAAGACTGCCTGGTGATTCTGGTACACAATGAAATTTGACAATACTGTCAAAGTCTCGAGGTATCTTCTTGCCTCTACTGCTCATCTCTAATATAATCTCCACACTGCCACTAAGCAAGTTTCTCTGAAATCTTGTATGACCCTTTCTCTACTTACCCCTCCCCTCTTTGGGACACTTACTCCATCCTCCATCAAATAGAATTCAAATGACTGAGATGCCAAGCCCAAGCTTCTTACCATCTGGCCCCAGCGGACCTTTCTGAAGTTACTTCTTCCCCCATGCTTGCATCGGTGCTCTGCTCAGGCCAACATGAGCCACCTGCTGCTCCATAAAAGGCCACAGTCTTTGAGGGATCTGCACTTCCTTCTGTTTCCCGTACTAAGAAAGACCTGACCCCCTTACTACCTTTGCTTGCCAAAACACTCTTAGGCTGTCAGAGTCTTCCTGGTCACCATCCTTCTGTGAGGCCTCTGCTGGCTCCATCCCTTTCTCTGCACCTCTTTCTTTATAACTCCAAATCCCATTGCCTCTACAGTAACTACTGTCATATAGTTTTGTGTAAGGATCCGTCAGGTTCTTGCCGTACCCCAGGAAGGAATGGCTGTGAGAATGAGTTACAAATAGACAGGAGACAAAAAGCTGGGATCAGGTGGAAGTCCTCTCTCTTCTCCGTGGAGAAGGGCAACTGCCCAAGAACAGTAGAGCATTTATTTTATACCCTTTGTGGAGGACCACCTGGGTGACTGTCCTTGAAAGAGGAGCAACTGGCTGCGTTTTGGCTGAGCCTGACTCTGTTTTCATGTACTGATGTGTGCAGAGCTGGCTAGGACTTTTCCTTTTCCCTTCAAGTGGCTTTAAGCAGTGCAAGTCCATCTAGCCCAGGTGCTGATGGTAATCTTTGGAGATGGCAGGTGTGTTTCCCCGGACTCCCCTGTTGCTCCTTCAAGTGAGCCAGGTTGAGATGGGATGCGTGAGCCAATGTTCCAAGCTGTAGGCTGGGGTGGAGCCTTGGGAATAGAGGCTATGACTTCCTGGGGCTTCAAAGATTACTCATCAGAGATGAAGCACCGACCCCAAAACATTAGATACTATCTCAATTGAGTTATGCAGATTACTCTTTCTGCATATGTTCTGTGCACATGGCATGGGTGATTTTAGGCCTCCTACCTGGCCCAGCTCGTGGCACTGACACATTTCCCGCCACTCTCACAGCCACTCATCAAGCCACTCCCTTCATAATGAATAAAAACTGGGTTCTGCTTTGGGTGGAGGCCTTTGTTCCAGATAGCCATCACCATGCCTGGATTTAGGACCCCTTGGCTCCCTCTAATTACAAATATGCTTTAGTGTCTTTATTCTTGCTATTGGTTGCACTGGAAGTGGTAGATTGGAATTAACCTGCTAGAAATTCAATAACTGTTCATGGGATTACACACATAGCTTCCTGGGCATGAGGAAGACTGGGAAGGGCTCTCTAGACCCTTGAGAGGCTGATAAATTTCAGCCTCTCTGCCCAGCAATCAGTGAACAAGCTACAATGGCTTGTTTACAGTGCTTTGAGGAGCTCCCGTGTTCTCGGGTTGGCTTTGTCCTGAATATATAACAGCTTTTCCAGCTTCAGCCACTCCTCACAATTCTGTACATTTGAACAGTCCTGTTATATAGTTGTCTGTTTACCTAGCTCTTTCCCTCACTCGCTTGAGTGCTTAAGAATTGGGATGGTGCCTGGATGAATTATGCTGACTTCATACACTTAGCTGGGAAAAGTGATTAAACAAATGCATTGACTTTTGAGTATCTCTTGCCTACACACTGCTATGCTAGTAACTCACTTCAGTTACCTCTGTTTTATAGATTGAAGAAAAGCTAAAGTTTAGAAAAGTTGACTTTTCTAGCTAGTAAAAGGCAAAGCTGATTTAAGTATAGGACTTGTAGGCTCTAACCTGGTATTTCCTCAACCAAATCACAGCGCTTTCCCAAATAAAGGGTGGGTGACTAAAAGGTATCTTCCTTGTGTTTTCACATTTTCCTATCTCTAGTTTCCATTGTTTGAAGTAAAAACAAAGACCTGGATTATGGTTAATTTTGTAGAGCCAGACATTGAATATATTGAAGGCAAATGGTCGTTGGCCTGTTTTATCTGTAAAGAAGCTTGGCTTACCTGTATGTTACCTATAGTAATATTGGTATAGGGGAAAGAAACTCCCAACCTAAAAGATATCTGGGATGAGTTTGTGTTCTCTAAAATCAAAGAATGAATTTTAGGAACAAAGGAGATTAAGAGCAGAATATATTTCTTGAAAAGAAAGCTTCTGTCTGAGAGAGGGACAGAGGGGGCCCGAGTGGGTTGCCCAGAGAAACTGTCTTGTCCAGGGATGTATATAGAGCAAACCCACAAGCTGAGGTAGGTCCAAGGTGGAAAACATGGAAACTCACTAGGTGGACATGAGGTGGGATAAAACTATGATCAGCCAGGAAGATTACAAGTATAATTGTTCAGGTAAAATTGATTAAATCAGGATCAAATGGGGAAGTGAGTCAGGGAGCAAGCGGGCATGAATACAGAACAGGAGCCTTTCCTGTAGGGGGTTGGGTCAGCCACTCTGACAGTTTCAAGGTGATTGATACCTTCTTAGAATATCAGTCCCTGATGTCCATCCCTAGGGAGGTATGTGGTGCATTTGTTTCATCTTTTGTCTTGAGGTCTGGCCGGCCGTGGAAGTGCCTGTCTCCCCCATAGTCGCAAGGTATCTTGTCTTTCATACTGGCTCCCTCAAGAGCCTAGCCCTATCTGACGGCCTATAATATTCCTAATATTTCTCTCTACTCAGTTGCCTACAACAATATTACCTATAGTAATTAGTTATTATTATTACTTTTGTCATTAGTATAACTATTCCCAACCATAGTAATTATCAGCTGGGCTCTTTGTGTTGGATTATGTGGCCTCACATGTCTACTTCCTTTCTGATGGAGTAGGCAATGCTCTTTAAAATGTATTTGACTGACTGTTTGCTATAGCAATGGTGTCAATTCTCATTAAAATGGTTTGCATGAATAAGGGTATGATGTTGACCACAAAAATCTCTCTCCTCAATGATTATTTAATTCTGGTTTAGACTGGCAATCTAAATTCCTAAAGAGGACAGTTGAAAACTGAATGTTTCTCTTTATAACTAGATAGACACGTTCTATTTTACTATTTTTACCCTTGTTTGGTGCAGTTAAACCATCACGTCCATCAGTTATTATTACCATCAAATTTGTTTTACTTTAGGCCCTTAAATTAATAAACACTAAGGAAGAGTTTAATTAGCTAAAGCCTAAATTGTTGTAATTAATTTGCTAGTTACATTACAATACCTTGTAAAACATTTATGTTGCAGTAAATGGAGTACCCACTTTCCAATGATCATGTGGCATAGCTAATTTACTACACAACTAAATATTTAATTACCACTCTTAGTAAATCCAGAGGTTTTCAGTTGAAATTAAATTACATTACTTGCAACAAAATGCTTATCATTAATCTGAAATTATAAAAACGTATCAAATAAATCATTAAAATATAAACATTTTTAAGGATTTCTGAAACATTCTTAGAATAGCTTATTGCAGATAAATGGAACTATTGTAAATTAGCACAGGTTATGGCAATGTCAAATGGTCAAAATTTTTATACATTATGACCAATTTTCAGATGGGTATAGAATTTTCATTAGAGATGATGAAAGTCAGGCCAGAGATGTAGCTCAATGGCACAAGTGCCTGCCTGGTAAGTGCAAGGTCCTGAGTTCAATTCCTAGCACTAAAAAAAAAAAATCCCAAAACAACAAAGGGTAGAGATGATGAAAACTGTACAGATGGAGAGTGGTGACAGTTGCTCAATACTGTGCATGTGTTAAGTGCACATTATGTATACATTTACCACAGGGAAAAAGACTACATTCGGGTGTGATTACTGACTGGTACTTTGACTCACTGCAGATGCTAGGATATTTAGTAATTCAGCTTAAACTCAGTTGGGTCTGTGCCCTGCCTTGGGTCTGTGACATTTGTCTACTGTTGTAGATGGATTCAAAAGAACTGTAAATTCCCAACCAACTCGCTTTCTCTTTTTAACGTGTGAGATGATGTACTCCAGAAACGCTTGCTCCTTACTAAACTGAGAATGAAACTATATAGAATCACAGTGCGTGCCACCTTCCTCAGGCTGTTGCAGTAGTTCATGTACTGTCCTCCTCATCCACTGCTGAAAACCTTCCTTGAGCTCCTCATGGACATGGTCACCATCACACTCACTGTCCCGGCATTGTACGGTATCTACTTAATGAATAAATGTATGCATTTTGAGATTATTTCTTCAAGTTACTTGAAACTCATATCTAGTTTCTGTAAAGAAAGTGGATACATTTCAGAAAGACAGACTCTGTCCATGATCAAACTGTATGAATTATAAGTGGGTACAATGTAGACAAAGAGGCAGTACGCAATCAAGAACATGCAATGTTAATTGGAAATGCAAAACAGGCTATTTTTTGCTATTTGAATGTTCTCACATCCTTAGAACATTCTCTAACAGCACAGAGCATGAAAAAGTGTCTCTATCACTGAACAACAACCAAAAAAATTATGATGGATATCATTTCCTTTCCAAAAGCAGAGCTGGTGCTTTGGGAGACAGAAGTTCATTATACTAATTAGAGGCCCTTGCCCTGCCTCTTGAGAGGATGTTCTCCAGGGTGGATAGGAACGCAAATACTCTTCAACAGACCGTTTTCAAGTTAATGACTCAACAACCAAAAATCAGTAATCCAAACATCTCTTGTGATATCAGCTACTTAAGTCAGATTCGCCTTCCAAAACTCAGGACTGCTGCATGAGGGCAGAAGTATGCTTGCCCGGGGAACAGATGCTGTGGAGCACACGAAATGTTCACAGTAGTCTACTGTAAGCCTAGGTTAGACTGAGGAGATGGAACAGGGGGCTCATCTGCTGTGAGCTTTCACAGAATTACACTCATCCCCAATCTCTTTCATTTATCCTGATAAATTATATTCCTATTCAAGGTTGCAGATAACTCCCACAAGTCACAAATATTAACTCATTGTCCTAACAACCCTGTGTGACAAGCACTGTTCATCTCATTTCATAAACTGGGAAACTGAAACACACAAAGTTTAAATAACTTGCTCAAGGTCTGACAAATGAGTGGTGGTGGTGGGGTGGCGCACACCTGTAATCCTAGCACTCGGAGGCTGAGGCAGGAGGATCACTGAGAGTTCAAGACTAACCTGGGCTACAAAGTGAGCTCAAGGCCAGCCTGACCTGCATAGCAAGACCTTGTCTCAAAAGGAGAAAAAAAAAAAAAAAAAATAGTGATGGTGTTGGGGTTTGAACCCAGGAAATCTGATCCAGAAACTATGTTCTTGAATATTCTACTCTTCTGCCTCAATCTCTATTTAACAGAAATTTTAAAGATAAGAACTATATGTTTAGGACATTTTTGTCCTAGACAGAATCTGTGGATGTCCCTGTGTACTACATAACTGTACAATCAGATTAGGTGTATTTTATTCTAATGTTGGAAAGTAGAACTCTGAGTTAGGCATACACCAGGTGGTGTGTGATCAGGAATGATTCCACAATACTAAAGTTTAGCAAAAAATCATAGAGGCCCTGGGCAAAGCGAAGAAATACGCAGGAAAGATAAAGCAGTACAGAGTTTGCTTTAATTGGGCATATAGTCCCACTCTATAGTAATACCTGTCCAGAGTAGGGGCCATGGCTTACCATTTCTGCATCCCTTATAAATTTCAGCACAGTAGTAGTAGAAGTAAGTGCAAGTAAATCTTTGTTCAGTACCAAGGAGCAAATGAGTACCTGTTAAATGCTGATTGACTTAAAAGGCCACAGACAACTCATTTATTTGAATTTTGTTTTCTGAGGGTCAACCGGAACCATGGGGAAAAATTTGACTTTGAAATTGTTTAGGACAATCACCTAAGTGAACTATATGAAACTGGGATACAGAAAAAAGACGTTCTGAAATCCATTCATATGTGGTTTCTAAAAGGTACAGTATAGTTCGTAACTGCCAGCAAGCACCATTCCCCAGATACACTTGATCTTGGTCTTCTCAGGACACTGCCTGTTAAAATGACTGATACTATAAGAAATTCTTGCTTATGTATCACACAGGCCATTCTCATAAAGTTCTTATAAATTCTAGAAATATTTGAAGAACAAAAAAATCAGCTTGAATAAAATAATGGATCATATTTGAATTGAACATGGTATTAAAAATGTTACATTTGAGGAGTGACTATAATGTTATATGCAGAGCGAGCAAGAGGCAGAAAGTCCTATACCATCTCATGTCCTTTATAAATTGTATCTGAGCACATTCAAAATGTTATGACAATGAAATAGATTAGTTATTGAATGAAAATGGAAAAAAGAAACAGATTAGTAAAGATATTTGGCACTAAAAATCTTGAAACATTGCATCCTGGAGCAGAGGTAATAAAGATGATTATTTCTAAGAAATAGATCTGAAGTAGCTCCATTCAGTTCACAGCAGGACCATCTAAAGTAGCAATTAATGCAACCACTGGTGTGGAATTGTTTTCCAAATGCCGTCCTGTGGTATGACTTTTTTCCCCTTTTTAATAGAATGAAAGTTCTGAAGTCATGGTGAAGTCAGATCAATTATTTCCTGAAAATATCAGATTATTGTTATCATGATCCAAAAATATGCATATAACCAATAATACTCAGAGTGAAATCTAGCAGCTGCTATTTACCAAAGACTACAAGCATAAGTGCTTGAAACTTCTTGAGATTTTATCATAGGAAATAAATGGAGGGGCATCAATCTCAGTGGTTCATGAAGCCAGGAAGGCTGATGGGATGGAATTAGGAACATGAGTTCAAATCCCCAAAACTTGGCCAGAAACACTCCGAGATATTAGGCAGAATTTTCCAATCCTCATATTCCCAAGGGATTCACTTTATTTACTTGAAAAACAAGGGAACAATACAGCGCTATGATTAAGAATATGTGCTCTAGCCCATCCTGCCTGGGTCCAACTCCTGGCTTTGGAATATGGTAACTGGGTATCTCTGGGCACATTAAGTGACCCTGCTGTGCTTCACTGTAAAAATGTGGATATGACAGTACCTAGCACACAGGGTCACTCCGAGGAGTAAGCGAGTCAGAAGATGTAAAAGAATAGACAGTGGCCCGTAGCCACGTGTGCTCATTACTGTTACTATTCATATCTATGAAAGGGAGGTCCTTCCTCGTTCTAAAATTGAACGTAACATGGTGTATGAGTCTTTGTTTTATCTTTTTTTCCCCCTCAAGATTTGAAATAAAGCTAGAAAGGTAATGTGATGCATTTACCTGCTGGGAGATGAGCACCTTGAGTCATTCAGCAGGTATCACTTCCCCTAAAATGAGAAGTGATATGCCTGAGTGACATTCACAAAACACTCAAAAATGTGTGGTGTATTTGGGGGTTGGGGGTGATGCCGTGGGAAAAGCAGAGGTAGGGGCATTATAAGAATGACCTAGAAAATTATTTAAAAGGAAACAGACACCTAAAGCTCCCTCAGTCATTGTACTAACAATTTTCAGTTGTTAAGGAAAGATGTCCCCAGTCATTTTTCCCCTTCTAACCAGTAAGAGATGCAATTATACACCTCTTCCTTCTCTAAAACCAGCATGGGAGAGCAAGTCCTTTCTGAGCCCAAGGGAGTAGTAGAGGAAGTGGCATCATTAAGGAAAAAATTGCCAAAAACTACTTTGCATCTTTCCTAGAATTAGATTGAATGTTGAAATAGCAGGAGGGAGGGAAGGAAGGAAGGAAGGGAGGAAGGGAGGAAGGGAGGAAGGAAGGAAGGGAGGAAGGGAGGAAGGGAAGAAGGGAGGAAGGGAGGTAGGGAGGGAGAGAGGAAGGAAGGAAGGAAGGGAGGTAGGGAGGGAGAGAGAGAGGAAGGAAGGAAGGAAGGAAGAAAGGAAGGAAGGAAGGAAGGAAGGAAGAGAGGAAGGAAGGAAGGGAAGAAGGGAGAAAGGAAAACATTGAAGATATTATAGTACACTAGATATTTTACTTGCAGATTTTAACTCAGTCTGAGGCAGCAGGATCAAAAGTGTGAGCAAGCCTGGGCAACGTAATGACTTAGAAAGAACTCATCTCAAAATTTAAAATAATAAAATGGCTGGGATATAAGCTCAGAGTGAAAGCCCTCTAGTATTTTCAGCCCTGTATTGAAAAAATATATATAAAGATGGTTGTGTTATCTTTAATACACGAATAATCCAGGCGATGCGGTAATGTGCTCAAATTCACCTAACCAGTAAGATGCTTGGTGACAGTTGGGCCTGGCTCTAAATCTCCCACTGCCACACTGCTCTGCGGGGTACCGTCCAGAGGGTTCACAAAAGGAGTGAAGGACAAAGGGCACTAAAGGTGACAGAGGTCCTATAAATGCGAATTAGAAAGCAAAGGGAAATAAGTCCTGGGCCAGAATGGTGTTCCAAAAAGGAAGGAGTGAGCAAATAACATCTTTTTCTTATCCTCTTTATACCTTCCAAGCACCGTCCTCCCAAATCCAAACCACTTTTTACTTTTCCCTTCCCAGGCTAGATAGTCACCAAAGTTTCTTATGTCAAATGATACAGTTTTATAATACCAACCAAGGGGAAAAATACAATGAATTTGACCTCCTACTTTTTTTTTTTAATCTCCTACTTCTGACAGCATGAATTTTGTTATATCTGCTACAAACCCTGGTAAAACATCTGAAGCCCTGGTCATAGTACAGGTTTTTTCCCACTCTCAATTTTGAGGAACTGTGGAATGATAGAGAACAAACCAATTCTATTTACAAATCCCAGTGACCTTCAGTAACAATAGGGAAGGGAGGGAAGATCAGTGCTTCATGAGTTACTTTTTAAAATTTTATCAAGTTTGGTGGGTGAACAGTTAACATTCATTTCTGTTGCTTTGTAGGCTAGACAACAAAATATGAAGAAAAGCAAAGTGATTCTCCAAAGCAAAACAGCAACATAACAAATTACCCTCAGCAGATGACTTAGACATGAGAAATTTATTTCCTACGGTTTTGGAGCCTAGTGAGTCCGTGATCAAAGTTCCAGAGGATTTTGTTTCAGTTCAGTTTTCCCTTTTTAGCCTACACGGTTTTTGGAAGTGGGGAGAGATAGTGAGAGGAGGACAGGAGAGAGGGCGCGTGCGCAAGAGAGAGAGAAGGGGACAAAAGAGGGGAAGGGAGAAAGGGAGGGGAATAGACAGAATCTCTTTCTTTTTATAAAGCTACCAGTCCCGTTGATTGGGGCTGTATCATTATGACCTCATTTAACCTTAATTACTTTCTAAAAGACTCATCTACAAATATAGGCCTGTTGGGGAGCAGGGCTTCAACACAGAACTTTGGGGGA
Source organism: Chinchilla lanigera (assembly GCF_000276665.1). NCBI lineage: Eukaryota > Metazoa > Chordata > Mammalia > Rodentia > Chinchillidae > Chinchilla > Chinchilla lanigera. The sequence goes on along the minus strand of NW_004955414.1, from coordinate 8,315,544 downwards.
GGTCATAATTCAGTCTACAGCTATTGGGCCGGGGGGCGCTCTTGTATTTCCTGATTGAGAGGGTACAGGAAATAACAAGCTCAACAGCTAAGCCTTCAATCTTCTGACATGAGAAAGAGTAGTTTGAAAGTTTACAGTCTGACAAGTCCTGTGGTGGCTTGGAGCGGACTGTTACTCTGTGGGCTGTTGTCTCTTCCACTCGGTGTTAGTGGCACAAGCAGTGAAAAAGAAGAGAGACAGAGCCTCAAAACAATGCTATAAAATCTTCTCTTTCTTTGAAGAAAAATATCAGTTAAAAAAGAATCTGAGTGTCTCCCATCTTGCCCACTTTCAAAGTAGGTAGGGTCTCCATTATATTCTTCTTACTAACATTCAAGGAAGTCTAATGACTTGAATATACTCACTTCATGGAAACCTTCCTAGTTTTTCCCATCGTGAGGCATTATGTGAAGAGTACATAGACGAGTGCAAATCCTTCAGGTACTCTGCAGTCGTGTAGTAAATCAGGATCTAAGAATGTCAGAGCTGGATGAAATCCGGTTGAGTAAGAAGGACTCAGGCCCAGACATATTAACAGACAAGGTCAAGGAGATACAGTGCTGTGAGTGAACCAGCCAACACCCAGGCCTACCCAGCCCTGATTCAGTTTTAATTTCTACACTGGATGTGGCTCAGGATGACCCATTCAGGCAAATCATCCAACCAGGGTTCATTGAGGGCCTTCTAAGTGAGGTGTCCTGAATGAGCGGGGCAGAATTCATAACAGCTTGATAACTTAATTAAAGGTTGTAGTCTCAGCACCACAGGAGTCTGATACAGGAGGACTGCAAGTTCAAGCCCAGCCAGGGCAACTTGGCAATAAATACCCTGTCTCAAAATAAAAAATACAGAAAGGGCTAAGGAAATAGTTCAGTGTAAACTAACCTTGCTGGATTTAAGAATTTCTCCATTCCTCATTGTCACTGAGAGTAATATCACCAAAGATAAAGCCATTCTAAGGCTATCATAAATGGAAAAAGAACTCTAAGCAAAACACTCCACAAGTAATGGTGTGTAAAGTAAACTGGAGTGAGCCTATCTAGGTATCTGGTTTCTGAAGGACCCCTATTGAGAAACGAGGTTTTGCTCAGAGACTACATCAGATCCCTGCCCAATTCAAGAAAAGTGTAAGAGTGTATGTCTGAGTGTTCAGGGTCCCAGGCTCTAGATTCAGTAGTATTTGGCTCTGTATGTATGCATGTATGTCCCTTAACATCTTACCCCTCAGTTTCTTCATCTATTAAATGGGGCTTCTAAAAGGGCGAACCAGAAGGTTGCGGTGAGACTTCAGTGAGATGACACAGTAAGTGCACGTCATAGTGCTTGAGCACATTGCTCAAACTCATTTCCACAATTAGTAACACTGCAGTTTGATATTGCCTTTGTGGTCTGTTCTCTTGCTCTCTAGTCCACGCTCTCCCTGCTCCTTTTGTCCCTTCCTCCAGTCTTTTCCTTTCCCTCTGTGTCTGCTTCCTGACTGAGGAGCTATGGCTTGTGCTCGGCCAGGGTGGGCAGCAGTGTGAAGGGTGGAGGGGCTCAGAACAGGTGTACTCTCCCGTTTGCTGTTTAATCACTCCCGGTGGCAGGGGAGAGCTGCAGCTGCCCTTAGCAAAGACAAAACCCTGTCCTCTTGTCACCACAGATAGGCTGACACTGGTGCTGAGTCATGCTGCTGCTCACAACCCAGAGCTTTCCGAGGCTCACAAGACTCTTTGAAATAGACTTCAGAGGACAACTGTCCATTCTAACCTCCAGCTCAGACCACTCTTCCATCTACCATGCAGCAAAAATAGACATTGGAGAAGTCCATCATTCACCAAGGATTAGTAAATCATCACCATAAGGACATATCTTCTTATACCTAAGCTAATTTTCAGATTTTATTTTTAAATTCATCTTTAAAATTTATAGAGAAAAATAACCTAATATTTAACATACATCATTTTACATGTAACATATATAATATATAGGTATACACAATGTCACACACACAGTGGTACCTTGGTCCACGAACTTAATTCTTTCCACAATTCCTGTCACAAAATGAACTGGACAAGAACCAAATGAAATTTCCCCATCAGGTCAACATTGAACCAATCATTGAATCAGCTCAGTTTGCAAATAGAATTATGGAAAGAATCAATTTTGTGAACTGAGATACCATTATATATACATCCACGGGGAATATTATCAACTGATTAAGAGCTTAGAACATACATGATGTCCAGTCCCAAACACCTCCTGGTGACATACTATCTCTTTAAAAATTAATGGTAGTGATCTACCTGGGAAATGTTCTCTGTATCAGCACAGTTCACAGCTCAGAGAAAAAATTCAATTATTACTAACTACTGTAGCTCTTTAGACATATAAATATATAGTGAGAGCCTGGGAGACTTCTTAAGCTATTTCTCTGAGTCTAAGCTATGCTAGTAAGATTATGCTTTTAATCTATTTCTTCTATAACATTAATTTTCACTATAATTTCTCACTATTTATTTACCTTCCTTTACCCAGAAAAGTATACTTGAGTTTGATTAGTTTAGGTAAAAACATATGGGATATTTTAGGATTAACTATTATGATTGTCTATGCAATGCATTATTATTATTTGGGAATAAAAATAATTTCATGGCAAGCATAACCTTTTAAGGACTTTATATTGATTCATTTTTTGTCTTTAGAGTAAATTTTCTCAGTATTATACCATGCTTCAGTAATTCTAAAGATGTATTTTTTTTACATTTTAATATCTCTTGAATCTTACAATTAGTGATACTATCTTTTTTTATAGTAATAAATAAAATAATAGTGCATCTTATTTTTGTGAAACCGAGAGTTTGTGCAACAGGGTTTGAAAGACAATCACACTCCAGACATCCTTTTATGCCCTAGAAACATGGTGACCAAGACTGAATAGTCCATTTTAGAGACTCCACTGAAGATGACAGAAAAATGAAAATTATAGCTCATGTGCAAATCACTGTGGTGACTGGTGAAGACACTTCTGATCTCCTAAGGTTTCTAGCTATGGTACTGTCACCTGAGGATAGAGCACAGTTAAAGAAGGATACAGGTAGATTAGTTAGCTAAGCAAGTTAAGCAAAATCCTAGAAGCTACAGAAAGCACAGGCCACTTATGGATTTGAATGTAGTTCAGAATACTGGATTAGAGTGATAACAGCACAGAGGCAAGGTGTGACCATAGAGGGAGAAAGGCAGAGGCCATATCATGATGGGTCTTCTAGACTATAGTAGGATAAGGTTTAGACCTTATCCTGAAGACACTGTGAATCTACTGAAGCACAAATGTTACTTTCATTTGAAAGATGAGAACACTGAGGCCAGAGAAGTGAAATGACTGTCTTCAGACTAGACAGCGAACAGTAAGACTAGTTTAATTCCTTCTTCTATGTCCTCACTGTACACTTAATATCCTCACTGCTACTTCAGGACTGCCCAGAGCGTAATTCTCTCCGCACCGTACAGTGGGCAAATGCATCCCCCGGTTACCCGTCATAGTAGTTTTTGTTGAATTGATGTGTTAGGGTTATACGGGGAAAAAAGCAGATCTAGTGTACTGTTTCTTGGAAGAATTCTCCAGGATAAATATGGCCTAAGGTCAGGATATGTGGGCTCAGTTACATCCCTCACAGATTCTACACCACTGCCGAGTCATACACAGTGGTACCTGTTACATGATGGGATACTAGCTGTTCCTGAGGGAGTCATGCCTGCACTTTTCATGGTATTTTAAAAGACAAATAAGTAAACATAAAAATTCCAACAAAAAAACAAAGAAACTATGTATTACTGATAGGAGAGTAAATGTTTACAAGTTTAAGTACTTTTAATACTCTTGCATATTATTATGACACCAGACATTCCATTATCAGTTTATCTTACAGCTTCTTCAGCTGGCATTTAGAGTGATAAAATCTGTAGATTGACTAAATTAAGCAATTAAGGTGAAATATGACAACAAGCATAAACATAAAACATTAACTTCTGAGTTAATTACACAGGGTCAAAAAAAGAAAAGAGGATTAATTATTTGACAGGAGGCACCCTAGTGCAGTCAAACACTGTTTCATTTTATCATTTTTAAAATAATTTTGTTCACAGAAGTTTTTGGTATGAACAAACTGTCTTTATAATGAAAGGATAGCAAAGAAACTTCTGGTTTTCATTTAGAAAAATAGAAATGTGAATCACCTAACATCTTTGACATTCTAAAAAGAAAGCACATGTATAATTACCAGAACTTTAGGTCCTTTTTGATGGAAGACATCTTTGGATTCCATAGGAATAATGTAGAAATGGCAATATTTAGGCAATAAGAATATGCCAATTACAAGACATTTGAAGAGAATAATAGATGCCAATACAACACCTTGCAACATTTATCCAACCAGAAAGGACAAAGAATGTAAAATCTTTAACAGCAGGACAGACAACTGTCTATTCAAAATAGTTTAAGTATAGTCTTATCTGGAACAAGGTGGTTGAATTACACAATCAGAAACTTTGATTTTGTAAACCCCATGATTTTAGAGTTTTAGGATAAAAGAGAGGGACAAGATAAATGGTTAATCTTTTTTAGACAAGACCAGGTTATGGGATCCAGGAGAACTATGAGTGAATGGAAGAGAATGCTATAGATCCAAGCAGACAGTTTTAAAATATTTGCAACTATAAAATAGCTTGGCCTGACTTGTGTTCAAATCCCAACACTGATAGTTAGTACTATCTGTGAAACTGGCCTAATTAGTCTTCTCTGTAGGATTCAAGAAAAATAACATACTTAATAGAGTTGCTGTGGAGATTAAATTAAATTTTATATATTAAGCAACTAACATAATGTATATAAACAGAAGCTACTGTTAATATTGTTATTGTGATCATTATGATGGACATCACACAATGCTTTTGCGTTCTATTGGCATTAGTTCAGCCAAAACAGTAGACCAGCCCACCAGAAATAAGACAAGCTGTGTAATGAGGCTGGTATGTAGGCTTCCATATTACCAATTACTTCTCAATGGACCTTACCCTTAGGCAAAGTACCTCACAGACCATACCTGAATGTTAAAATCGGCCCAAAGTGCTCTGATAGGTGCAGGTTGTATTATGAGGAGGGGGGAGGTCAAAGTTGACAGAGGGTACTAAAGTCCCAAACATTTTCAATGATACAGATTTATCTCTCAATTGCTAACACATGCTCTGAATTTATCAACAGTTATTTCAACTCACTAGTCATTTTCTGGATAAACCTCAATAATTTTATTTTGTACATCTTTCTCCATTTGGTGATAAACCATTACAATATATATCCAGCAGCACTTCACTCCCTTACCATGTTTGCAATTGTCTAATCTCTGATGTTACAGGAATAATTTAAATGATTCAGCTTGCAGTACTGTTAACTGGCTCCACAAACTACACTGCTGAATTCTTAGACATAAATATTAATTCTCAGTAGTAGGTTTAAATAAGCCATGTGATAAAATTTGTACACAGAATAAATTATTTCCACTCACTAAGCATTGATGGAGTGCCTACATTTTTCAAAGGAGCACATCTTTTATTTTATTCCTGAAACTCTGTGAATACAAATTCCAAGAAAAAAAGAAGAAAAACGCTATTTTTATGTTAGTTATCAGCACCTTTTCATTCCATGAAAAAAAGATGCTATTTTTACATTAGTTATCCGTTACTGTTCAAAATTAACTGCTCCCAGCAATCTTGGCTACCACAGGACACTGTAGTTAATTTTTTCCTTCAGATTTCATCACTCTGAGAGTGAAACTTCAGTTCTCCAATGGTGATTTCCTGAGGTACATGTACCTTACTCTCTAAGTAAAATAATTAAAGATTTAAAACTCCTTAACCTTATGTTTTGTTTCTTACTGCTTGTTCTAAGCATTAGCTTTCACATAAATGAAGGGAGGTCCTAGAGGCTCCTTACCAGCTTCTTCCCACACTCAAGGAGCAGAAGCCTGCGTCCCTCTCAGGTTACCACCCTTTCACATTCTCACTCTGAATTTCATACAGCTGCTGTTTCCCACAGTGGAGCCCAAGTCTGAATTAAGTGGCACTGGTACAGTCAACTTTTCTTTGCATACTAATTTGGCATAAAGTATTATTTTCCAGTGGCTTTCAGAACCATTGTGGTCCCTGACAGTCCTCTCGTCCATACAACCTATAATTTGTATAGGACTAAGCACTTTTTCAAAACATTTGTTCTCACACAAGACATATTTGGAGGTCTTTTCTTTAAAATTACTTGAGATGCAAACAACTGCAAAAAACTCAAACAGACAGTTTTTTCAATCTATCTGAGCAGCTGGAACATGAGAGGTTTACAATCATTTCATTTTGATACATAGAAGGGGAAGGGACCAATTCTACTCCCACCCACTCCTCCCCCTCTTTCACCAAAAATGCCATTAAATACCAAGTCAGTTATCATTCCGCAACTATAGGATCTGGATGATCTAAAATACCAGAGCCCTAAAGTCAGGGCTCCAGTGATATTTTCTCTTTTCACATTATAGACAATCATATCTTAGTTCATCATGAGATTTTTGTTGAGTTCATCAAGATTGCCACTCGGAAGGAATGAACAGCAGGTTAAAGTGAAGGCATCTTTGTAGCTGGGGGAAAGGACTTGCCACAGGAATCAAGAGTCAACTCAGAATCATCTCATAAGTAAATGTAGGACAGAATGGAGACTGGGCTAAAGATCACACCCTCTGAGTAACATAAAAAATCTTAGTTTCACAATATTTTGTTACATTTGCAAGTTTCCACAACACCTATCAAATTAGATACTGATTTCCTAAACATGAAAATTTGGCTAGTGCTTTAGAAAGTCATGGAAAAATGAAAGATATAAATTATCATCTTCTGTTATAGCTCACCATGTACCTCAAAATTTACAGGTCATTTTAATTTTTTTTTAGAAAAAAAAAAATAAACTAATGAGGTAAACCAACACAGAGGTTCTCTGGAAAAATTTGGTCATGTTGAATAAAAGAAGTGGAAATCATCCCCCAAGTAGCTAAGGCTACCCAACTACAATTGTTGCTTATTATAAACACTTTTTATATGCTTATTTTGATTTGAAAAAAATATGAAGTGCCCCTCTGAGGTCTGGTCACTGGCACTGAAAGTCTCAAATATGTGTTTCCAGGACAAAGGCTAGAACCCATGTACTACAGAAAGGCTCAGGTATTAATAATGCCCCTTCAGAACCAGAGATCACAGTAATAAAAATAATGCAGTACAGCAACAAGTTTACTAAATAGCTTCCTGAACAAGCAAAAATTACAGCTGCTCAGATGCTTCCATCCTATGTAATCTACAGGAATATTCAGTCTCTGTGGAAACAGTCTATCAATTGATGATTCCACCAAATATTTGGAGGAGCCAATAATCCTGGTTAACCCTAAATGGTCCCCTCCCCAGTGAGCTAGCTTTGAGAGTTACCCCTTCCCTAAGTGGCCTGGACCACATTCACAGTGAGAGGCAGATTTCCACCCTAAGCTAATAAAGACTGCATCTGTCTGTACCCAAACAGTCCAGAGCAGGCTGTTGGCAAATCGGACAGGCAATCCTCATCCCCACTTATTCCATACCTTCTCTGATTTCGCCTTCCTGGCATTGTGCACAAACCTGCGACCCAGCTTCTTGGCATACCAGATAGAGGCGAACATAGCGATGCCAAGGGAAGGAATTCACAAGGAAGCTGCTGCACAATCAACTTCCCACCTCGGCTCAGAGAGAGCGGATTCAGGCTGGAGCTGTCACTTGCAGGCTGTTGCTTTCCCGGTGCCTCTCATGCTGGTTAGCTGAGGGAGAGGGTGGGAGGAGGGAGGGCTTGGGGGAAGGCAGTCCTGTTTGGCCAGTCTGCAGGTATATTTACATCCTGCCAGCAGGAGGTCCGGGCAAGGCGGTGCTGCCTTTGCAGCCAGCTCACACACATCCAGTTGGCTAAGTATCCTTCTGCAGTTCTTCGGCGCCTTGCCCACCAAACTCCATGTGTGTCAGGAGGAAGGGAAGCTGCAGTCAGGCCATCCGAGAGGCAGCTCACCTTCAGCTCCGGCAGTCCCTCCTCGCTTGGCTTCCCTGTCTTGACAGTACGTGCTGGCGGCACTGGCCGTGTAAAGACTGATCCACACACAGCCTCGCAGGTAAATCAGCCAATACAGGAGCTGCCAGGCACGGGGAAGGCAGACCCACCATAGATCTGGTCCCGCCAGCACAAACAGGTGTCCCTGGAGCCCAAATCCCAGTGTCACCCTCCAAGGTGACTACTGGGGTGCCTGGAAACATAATCATCTGCCCCTTGCCCCTCCTCCATACAGTTGGTCCAAGGAAAGTTGCATCTCTGCCCACAAGCCACAGCTTGCAAGAGAAACACTTTGTTTCTTGAGAGACTGATCTGGGATAAAGGACAAGGTAAGCAGCAGGAGAACCTTTCCCAGGGCCTGAAGAAAGGTCCTTAGTTTTCCTATTCTTTGGCTTTAACTCTAAAAGGACTGAAGCTGCTTTTGTAGCATAGATTTTTAGCACAGAGCTTAAAGCTACCTTTAAACTAAAATAGAGCACTCTCTCCCCTGCCCCAGGTTTTCTTGCAGTGACACCCAGCGTTAACCAGACGATTGTAATATCACCTTTGGGAAAGTAGATTTATGGAAGCTCTTAAACCACGTTTCTTTGAAGAATTTTCACATTTGGTTCTACTACTAGTATTTCCAACTCCAATTATCTTATTAGAGTTTAGACTGACAGTGAGGCACTTTTAAGGTAAAGTCAATTTTAAGAGACAAGGGTTCCTCCAGTGTGAGATGATGTTTAAGCACTCTGACAATTCTACTACAGGACAAAAAATAAACTCTTCCTGTTAGGAGAAAAAAAACCTGTCTCACAGGGATGCACAGACTAGACTCAGTTCAGTAAATACTTTCCAGCTGATCTGACAGAAGTGCCCTATGAACACACATGGGATCCAAGAATGTCAACACAGTTGCAGACACTTGGAAAAGAACTGTCTTGTCTCAGTGAAGTCACCTGAGATCCACCCCTCAAAAGGGTTGAATCTGGAGTCAACCAAAACTTATACTATAAAGTATCCTTCATGTCTCACAGGCAAATCAAGTCAGAATAGGCAGTGCGGGATGGGCTGCTGGTCGTCAGACCCCATCCCCATGATGCTCACTGAGGTAATCCTGTGCCTAGAACTTTGCTGAGCAGAATGCAATCAATGGCTGTTGACTGAATAAAATAATGATTTGATTTCCAACCCTGACTTTGCTTCTGACTTGTTTTATTGTTGTTGTTGTTCTTTCTGAGCTTCATTTGCCTCATCTATAAATTAAGAGAATTGGGTACATGAGTTTTAAGGTCCCTTCTTGTCTTATGCCTCTATGGTTCTGATTATGGGTCTTCATATGTGTATTGAACAAAATTCTCTATTGCTCACCAGGAACACACACTTTGTGGTGAAATAGTTCAGGATTCTGAAAAGCCAACAGTAGCACCCTAGGGATAATCCAGCTCCTTCTACCTTCTTTAGGGTGCCTGACTGCTCCCCAGGGTTTGATTTTGTCCCTAGCTATTTCTTTTATTCTTTGTTCTCACTACCCATAAGTACTACTTTTCTTTCATTTTCTTTTGACACTCTGAGACAACCTCTGTGCAAAGTTTTCCACGTTACACCCTGTACTCAAGGAAAAGTACCACAGGAGCACAAAAAATAAATACATGATACCTCCTGCTTAGGTTTCAAAGAGCTACTCTGCAGGACCACAGCTTACCCAATATTACTGCAATGCTAAAGATACTCATTATTTCTGCATGCAAGTTTGTCTAAGCCATACTGAGTTAAAAGAATATTCAACACACAGAATAAAGTACAGCATATATGTGGATAGGAGAATTAATTAATGAATAGGAAGTTCTGTTTCTAACATTTTAAGATGGAATCAGAGAGTAAAAAGGGGCGACAGACAATATTAAAGTTTTAAAGCAGTGAGGCCATAAAGAGAAGCAAACAGTGTTAATTTGCTTTGATAGGATCATGAAATAATTTCTGAATTCGTTTCAAACATTAAGATCCTCTAAATCATGAAAACTGAAGCTTGAAGAGATCTCTGATGTTCGTATACTTTGTTTATTGATTTTTTTTAATGCTGAGCCTCTAGTGGCCTACTTCATGCACCTGACCAAAAGTTTTTATAGACCCCTTTAGGGTGGAATTCTTTAGTAAATAAATCAAGCATACCGGCTAAGATACAACTTAAAAAATAACAATGACCCCTGGGTTAAAAAGGCAGTGGGAGTTAGAAAAGGCAGGTGGGAATAGGGTACTTTTGATGAAGATCCACGATTGTGTTAACAAATAGCAAAATGTGGCTTTTCACATGTGTCTATGACAAAGTGGAAAAATTACAAAATTACCAAAGATTAGAAGGGTCAATAGGAGAGTATCTATAAACTTTCACTTGTAAAAGGTATTTGAAAGATGGATACAAAATCAACTGATGAAGTCACTGCTGTGCTTATACACCCGTGTTTCTGGGGCTGCCTGGGAGCAGATGTACCTGCCACGGAGAGGGTGGCAGCTGCTTATGGTTATTTCTTCCGAATAGCCTCTCACCATTGCTCTGCTGATTGAGATAAATAACTTTTTCAGCTCTGCTGTGTAAGGAAAACAAATTTTTCAGACACATTCCATCTGTACATGATCAGTACCTGGACAGACCCTTCCCTTTATAATTTCATTTTTAGTACCTCTCATAGACAGAAGCCCACCAGAACAGCAGAGTTTGAGATGCAACATTAATCCTTTTAAGCATCTTTGAGTTTATGACTCAACACACACACTCTGTGAGTCTCCTCTGAATTCTCAAGGTAAGTGCAATCTTTAAATCAGCCACTAAGTATTATACAGCTACAATTTCTGCCTAGCACATGAATCTTTCTTCTAAAAACTCATCTAAATATATTATACATGATTATTTTAAAACAGGAAAAAATTAAATCTTCAAAACTAACATCTGGTAGCTTGCAAAGGTAGTTCACAGTTGAATATAGACCAAGGAAAATGCATGTTAAGATACAAATACATTAACATATAAATTCAAACTCATGTAAGAATTTCTATTTGGTTTATTTGCATATGTAATAGGCATATTTGATAGCCTGTAGCTAACATCTGACATTGTGCAGTTTTAAACAGTAGGTATAGGACATATACTACATAGAATTTATGAGTCAAAGAATATAAAAGGGGTTGGGGATGTAGCTCAGTGGCACGAAGGCCTATTTGGCAAGCTCAGGTCCTGAGTTCCATTCTTAGTACCAAAAAAAGAATACAAATAATATTTAATTTTCATTCACAGGCATGGCAAGGTGTTGATGTTAGCTACATCAGTGCAGAAGAGTAGAAAAAGGAAGACAAAAAATATGTATCATGTGATTCATGTACATAGGAATACATTCATATTATTACTTGTCTGATCAAAACGGCAAATGATTCTTCTCCATAAAACTTTATTGAGCATGTGCTACATGTCAGACGCTAAGGATCCCTGAGTAAAGACACTACAGAGCCCCCTCCCCCAGAGCCCTGTATCACTGGGAACATAGATGTATCGTATACAGATGTAAATTTCAATGCAGAAGGCACTTTAACAGATGTATAAAAATAATTTGGAAATACAAAAAGAAAAATCCTGAGTAATTTTGTTTTTTTTATGATGATATAAATGTAATTATTACTTAGTATGATTATTAATTAATACCAGTGTACATGAAAAGGCAAAAAAATAGATAAATCTTACATGGTTTATCCCTGTGAACAATAGAAAAATGGAAATATATATATATATATGTGTATTTCAAAGTGTGTGCAAATATGCCTAGTTGCAATGTTTTTCTGCCCAAAAGAGACAACCAATTGTGCATAAGTGTAAAAAACAATTTTGAGTTACTTTAATAAGCCCACTGATTCCTATTATAAATAGGCTTTTTTTCTGTTCTCAAAGTCATCAAAATTCATTATTCAACATTTGAATATCTGACTTACCCTTTTTAGTAAATGGTTAACTATAACATATTTGGGAATCTAGAATATAAAGTAATATAACCCTAATGTATGTACTACCCAGATGTAATACATTTTAATATTTTGATATATTTGACTCATTTCTTTTTGAGAAATAGACTTCATAACATAGTTAGAACTCCTCACCTAACCATACTTTAACTCATCTCAATTTAATGTTTACTATTCTCAAGCACATGTAATTGATTAATCACAAGATATGTCTATCTTTAAATTTAAGTAATTACAAATTGCTCCCAATTTTTTTATTATCAGTTTGACCCCCATATTCTAGATGACACAGTATAGGATTCATGATTATTAGCAAGACAGTATATATATTCGTGTGTATATTGGCTATTTGAACTTCTTTCTGTCCCTAGTTTTTGTGCATTTTTAAACAGGAATATGTTTTCCTTATTGATCTGTGGAGGAACTTTAGTATTTTAGACAAATTACTCAAATTTTTTATGGAAAAGAATCATTTGCCTTTTTGATCAGACAAGTAATAATATGAATGTTTTCCTACGTACATGAATCACATGATACATATTTTTTGTCTTCCTTTTTCTACTCTTCTGCACTGATGTAGCTAACATCAATACCTTGTCATTTCTGTGAATGAAAATTAAATATTATTTATGTTCTTTTTTTGGTACTAAGAATGGAACAGAAAAAAATGATAGCCTTTGCATATGTATATTTGCTCCCAGTCTCTAACTGGTCTTTTAAATTAGTTCACATTTTACCACACAGAACTTTCATAAATACCTAAATGTGTTCAAATCCATATGTTCTTTCATGTTTGCACATTTTTTAATCTTCAAAATGTTTTCCATTCTAAGTTCATAAGTACACCTTATATCTTCTAGGCAATTTAAAGTTTTGCTTTCATGAATGCTTCAAATTGTTTAGTGTTTTTACACAAAAGAGGTATTTATTCTCCCCTATATGTCTGGTCAGATTTATTTGTTTATTTGTTACATAAGAATGGTATTTCTTTCCTTTGACTCTTCGTATCCTAAGGTCTTAGGTATAGCTCATATGTATGTGTACACAAATAATTATGTACTAGGCTCTTTTTTATCATCCTATTTTATTTACCTGTGACAGTACTGCAGTAACTATTCTTTACAGTAAATATTGATATATGATAACTAGGGGCTGGGGATTTAGCTCAGCGGCAAAAGCGCCTGCCTGGCAAGTGCAAGGTCGTGAGTTCGGTTCCCGATACCGGA
>NW_004955414.1:8294545-8299237 GCF_000276665.1 Chinchilla lanigera | reverse complement strand
GAAAAATTATTGATGGCTTATGTTGCTTATGTTTTCATTAGTTTGTATTAAATATATTTTTTGAAAATGCCATGTGTCAACTTAAGTATACCACACACTCTCTAAAGGAAAGTCTCTCATCGCATTTAATCCTCCCTCAAAGATCTGTGCATTGAACATAGTTTCCTTTTACAGATCAAGGAAACTAAATTCCAAAAATATTAAGTAACTTATTCAAGGCCATTTGACTAGAAGAATTAGACTCTGAATTGTAGTCTGTCCGTCTCTTGCTTTAGATTGTCCGACCCTCAATATAGCTTATCTTTAAAACATAGTGTAACAGCGCAAGAGATGGCCACACAGTGGCTTCCGATACAAAATGAAGAGGAAACAAGTGTTACCAGTCCTGATAACATTAGCCCATGTTTTGGAGTGGTGAAGACAGGCTTCCCACAGAGGTGGGCGTTTCGCTTAGGTCTTAGAAAACCGATCAGAATAAGAAGTGCTTTTTTTTGCCCAAAAAGAAAAAACCAATACGAGCAAAAAGATAAAGGTCGGAAAACATAGAATTTATTTTAGGAAGAGTTGAAAATTAGGCATAAAGGCTGTAGCCATCCTGTCATTAGACAGTGCCAATAAATGTTTAATTGTGACAAAGATGCTTGGAATTGGAGATTAGGAAGAATTAAAGAAGTAGCAGAGGTAATGAGGTGCTCATTAGGGTGGAGGTGGTAGAAGGAAAGGCGACAAGGAAGGAAACATCCTCTCCTCATGTTCTAGAATAGATACTGATCTCAGTTCACTCCCTTGCACAATATATTTCTTTGCACATTCATCAAATTTATAAGCATTTATAAAATATATTAATATATTGTATTTATCTTATAAATAATAAAAATATTATATAATATAGAATATTTATAGATATATTTAAATTTGCTTTTTTTGTGGGACCTTCCATGAAAGCAGGGTCCATGCATGTCTTTCACTGTTATACTTTTCATTCCCAACAAGTGCCCCATGCAGAATAAGTGCTCCAAAATGGAATCAACTCGTAAACAGAGGCAGGAATAACTGAGAAAATCAAATTATAAAATTTCACCAGTGATTTATAGGCTGAAAACAAGGATTCCAAAGCAGCTATAGCTTTGAGTCTAAAGGGAGAATTTGATGTAGAGTATCTTATTTCAGTATTGTTTTTCTTTTTTCCTTTGTCTCTTTAATCATTTCAGATTCTTACTATATATCCTGTAGACGAAACTTTCACTAACTTCCACTAAATACATTGTTTAGAGATTTAATTCTCTCTGCTGATTCTTCTTTATGGTTAAAGCTTCCAAGTGAAGCTTCTCAATTTTCTTTATTAACTTTCCTAAAGTTTATCAGTGTTTTTCTTCGTAAAATGTGGAAATATTGCTGCAATTTATTTGACCTGCCTATCTCACATTAATCCAGGGAATTTAACCTGTGCCTTAGGAAATTTCTCACCTCTGTGGAAAATGAAAGGGATCATGGTGTATAAGTTTAGATACCTGTAGTTAATATTATCCCTGGAATGGAAAAGTAAGGAGTATATAATCATCCTTATCTTATGGAATGTATATTTGAGTGTAGACAAAAGACAGTAAAATAAATAGCAAAATATACTGTACTAAGCAGTGATATAAGGTAATGAGAAAAATTGGACAGGTATATAAAAGTGGTGGATATGGTTAATTTTTTGATACATTAAGACCAAGCTCATTGAAAAAGTAACTTCTCATGACATATCCTAAGAAAATGAGAATAGTCTAGAAGGCTATCTGGGGAGAGAGTATTCAGTGTGAAGGCTTAATGGGTGGGGGCAACTATGAAAGGCAAGTCTGAAGGCAGTACGGGGCCAGTATGGCTGGCACAGAATGAGGAGGAACTTGGGACCAAATAAGGTCAGAGTGATAGAGAGGGGAAGGCAGGAGTGTGGGAAGCAGATCTGGGGCCATCAAAAGCTACTGAGGGCACTTTGACTTTTCTTGTGAATGAGAAGGGAAGCAATTTCAGAGTCGTCACATGATATGACTAATGTTTGAGTAGGAAAGCTCTTGCTGCTCTTTAGAAAATTTGACTATAGGAAGTCAAGGCTGAGAGCAGGGAGAATGGTTAAGAACTATTACAGTTATCAAGTCAAAGGAAGTGGTACGCTGGATCAATCTGGTCAAGGTAGGACAAAATAGTGGTTGAGTTTTGGACATACCGTGAAAACACAGCAAACAAATTGTCCTGCTACCCTGAATGTAATCTGTGAGAGAGAGAGGTAACAGGATGGCTCCAAACTTTATGGCCCTGAGAAATGAAATGTCAAAGACTCTGGATAGAGCAAGCATTGCAGGGGGAAAAAGTGAATTCCTCGCATGTTATCTTAAAGATGTCTGTTAGACATTCAAGTAGAGACGGCCAGTAAGCTGCCTGATATAGAAGTGTAGATTTGAATGAAAAAACTGGCATTTAAATAGTATTTGAAGTCTTGATCACTGATTAAGGTAAAAGAAAAACTCAAAGGACAAGTTCTTGAATATCTCGGTATTTACAATTATCTTTTTAATATGCATTTTCTTTACTGAAGTATGAACTCCGTAAAAGCACAGAATAAAAGAAGTGCTAAAAATGTCCAGAGCCTATGCAATTGCAGTGATGGTTGTAACGAATTTGCATAGGATTTGAATGTGGTGGAAAAGGTAGGAAAGCTAAAAGCCCCTACCTAAAGAGGTAAGATGATAGGGTCAATGTATTCCAGGACTAGGGAGGGCTGAAATGGTGGTCGGAAACAAAGTATGTACAGATACCGGAGGCTTGCATTATGGATACCAAAATTCGTATGAGCAAGATGCTTACCACATCTCCCATTTATGAAAAAAAAATGCATGAATTGCTTAATTAAATACTTCATTACTTATTTCATTTAATGTTCAGAGAATTCCATGATGTAGATGGATATTTTGTTATCATTCTACACATAAGTAGTCTCAAAGAAGTTAATTTGCTAGAGGTCATTCAGCAGAAAATGGTACCATCTGAAAGCAAGTCAAAGGCTGATTCAGAATTCCTGCTCCCAACCCCACATGAAGGTAAGAAATCTATCTAATGGTATATCTTTTACCTTTGGGGCCAGCCCCTGTGAGCACGCTAGCTGTGCCGGGGGTCAGAAACTAGTTCTGATTCTCTGTGCTCATTTCCTTTGTTACCTACCATGATACTTAGTGAAATCTTTGTCTAATTCACTTCTTAGTGGAGTTGAAAAGAGTGAAAGATTTTACTCATGACTAACTGGTCACACAGAGGCGATCCTATTCTAGGTTCCCCAAAGAGAAAGAGAATCGGGAGGACTTGAGTTCAGGCACCTCTATTAGGTGCCGATGTGCGGAGTCTCACAAAAGTACCACATAACTAGCTGATTAGCAAGTAAGCTGTCAGAACTGAAGAGCTGAAGCTCCAGAGGAAGATAGAAAGGCACATGAAAAAGAAGAGAAATAAAGGAATAAATCTGGGAGCCATCTCGTAAGGGGGATGGGTGTCAATTTAGAAGAAATGAATATGTTCTTAACTACCAACTGAATTCAGAAAAATGCCCAGCCTGTAAGAGAGAAAAAATGTAAATGGAGAATGGAACAACCATTTTAGCACTGGAAAACAGGGCAATGACTTTGGAAATGTTTGGTATTTTCCTGAAGTTAAATACATACCTAGAACATGACCCAGCAAGTCCACTCCTAGGCATTTACACAGTAGAAATGAAAACATATGTTCATTGGAAGATTTTTATAAAATCTATTAAAATTTATACAAATCTTCCTAACATCTTTATGTAAAGTAACCTGAAACTGGAAAACCCCAAATGTCTATAAGCATAGAAACAAACTGTTTTATCATCATAGGATGAAATACTACTAAGTAATAAAAAGGGCTGAACAAAAGCACAGATGGATCCTCAAATAAAAGCAGGCCGAGTGAAGTTAAACACAAAAAAAGCACATATTTATTATTTGATGCCTTTGATAGGAAATGCATGCAAATCTATAGTCACAAAAAGCCGAGCAGTGGCTGACCACTAATGAACTAGGGTAAAATATACAAAGATTTATGAAAAGCACAATGAAACTTTAGGGCAAGGTAGATATGCTCATCATCTTGATTGTTGTAATTTTCCAAGTACAGACACATGTTAAAATCTATCAAACTGTACACTATAAATATATGTGATTTATTGTATGTCAATTATACTTAAAGCTCATAGAACAAAAACATCAAGAGTCACTTGACATTGGAACAGGAATTATTTTGTTTCCTTAAAAAGGGAAGGTTCTAAACAGACAATTATTTCATAAAAACTCAACATACCCAACTTTTGTTCTTTTATCTTTCACCTACAGCAATTTTCCTGATGAAATTTCACATTTGTCCACTTTTGCCATCATTTAATATTTAGTAACAATGCAATATTTTGTATAAAAAATTGGCAGATTAGAAAATTGAATTGCTACTGCTTTACTGACCCTAAATTACGTTGTGACTGTAACAGTCTGGAAACCACTAAGGCTTATGCTTGTCATTTATAAACCTCTCAATATATTATACCAGAGGCAGAGGTGATGAGTTTGAGTCCAGCCTGGAACTTATACTTTGTTTTATTTATTTTATTTTATTTTATTTTTTTTTGGTTTTTCTCCGGTACCGGGAACC
>NW_004955414.1:8292376-8294445 GCF_000276665.1 Chinchilla lanigera | reverse complement strand
AAACAAACAAACAAAAAAACGATATATGATAACTTTTTCACTCAATTTCTTTTCAAATTAATTTTTATAAATTTGTACAATTGATCTTTTGACTACTACCTCAATATTCCATGCTATTATTTTCATAATATATTAATTCCATCCTGATGTAGTAGTTCCATCCACCATAAAACCAGTCATATTGCCATTGTCACCATCATTATGAACATTTTTTTCTACAATTAACGTTTACTCATAATAACTCCTAGATTTTGTTTTTATGTTATTGTTGTTGTTTTTGGAACTGGGAATTGAACTCAGGACCTCGAATTTGCACGGCCAGTACTGTGCTGCTGAATAATTACTAGATTATACCAGCTTATTTTCTCACTTTCACCACTTTAACTCTTTCTGGATTAAAATTCCTTCTTATAAATGATCAGTTTTAAGACTTTTAGCAAAATTCTGTGATAGTTACACATAGTCTTTTAATAGTTACCTGAACTGTCCATATTCTCCTCACCCTTTTAATGATGATATAAATAGATTATTCCTAGAATGACAATGATTTTTTCCCTCAGTATTTTGAAGACATTATATCACACTGTCCTCTGGCATCAGTTTTTACAGTGAGTTATCTGCTGTCAGCTAGTAGTTACATTATAAGAAATATGTCTTTGTACGATTTAAGTAATTTTTTGTCTTTGTTGAACTTCAGATTTACTACAAATTTTCTTTTAAAGATGTTTAGTGAACTCAGTAATGTTCTTGACTCTGATTTCTTTTCCTTTAAAAAAGTGTCAGTTGTTAACTCTTCTATTAGTTCTCCTCCTTCATTCTTATTTTCTTTACCTAAAACCTTCTTATATTTTCTTCCATTCTCCCCATCCTATGGTTACCTATACTTTTTATTTTGGTTCACTTTCTTTTTGATGCTATCTCAGTTATTTCCTCAGATCTAATTATTATTTTCAGATTTCTAGTTTTGTCTTAAATTTTAACTTATAGTGTTTATCTATTTCAATATTATTTTAATGAAATATATACACATGTCTATTTAGTTGTTTCTAAATCTTCCTACTCTTTTATTCTGCTATTCTATTCTTGTACTGTCCCTTTTATTACTTTCTTTATTGGGGCTTTAACTAAGAACCTGTCTTTGCTGTCCTTACCTGATACTGTACTCTTATTCCCTCATTTTCTTGAGATTGGTCCTGCTTATTCATGGTTGACAGTTTCTGCGTGTTGCTGTACATTCTTTTTTTTATTTTAAAGATAAAAAACAATACAAATGATACAGAATTTCAAAACAAGATGATAGGAAATTAATAATGGTTATTATATTGCATATTGTTTGTTTGTTTTTATCTTTTTGAGACAGGGTCTCACTATGCAGTTCAGGCTGGCCTTGTGCACACTTTGTAGTCCAGGCTGATCTTGAACTCGCAATGATCCTCCTGCTTCAGCCTCCTGAGTGCTGGGATTACAGGGGTGCGCCACCATGCCCGGCTTGTTATTTTCAAAGTAGTTGCTCAGATTACCAGCTATATGCATGTAAGATTGATAAAACAATATAAACACTAAGTATTTCTTTCAGTGAAGTAGTAGAAATTAGTTGTACAATTATCTTAGCTAACGTGTGTGTATGTGTGTGTGTGTATATATATATTCCTTCTTTTCTTCTTTTCCCCATCCACAATATTCTTTGCTTTGAGCAGTTTCCCTTTCATAATATATATTGTACCTTTTGTATCTTATTTACTCTTTTAGTTTCTTACACTAGGGAAACAATGCAATGTTTACACAGGCAAGCTTGATTTATTTCACGTAGGAGTATGGTCTCTAGTTGCCTCCATTTCCCTATAAAAGCCTCAAGTTTATCTTTCTTTATAGCTGAGTAATACTCCTTTGTATAAAAATACCACATTGTATAACATATCCATTCCTTGGCTGATGGGCATTTGGGTTGTTTACAAGATTTACCTATAACAAATTGTGCTGCTATAAACATGGGTGCACATATATCATTGTGATATGATGTTTTTAATTCTTCTGGGAAAATATCCAGAAGGGGAATAGCTGGATCAAAC
>NW_004955414.1:8233105-8286486 GCF_000276665.1 Chinchilla lanigera | reverse complement strand
ATGACCTTGTGCTTGCCAGGCAGGCGCTTTGCTGCTGAGCTAAATCCCCAGCCCCTATACTTTGTTTTAAAGTAAAGTAAACTAAGGATGACTGAAAATATCTTTAAAATATGCAATGTCATTTGCATTAAAACCAAAGCTTCCTTAAATTCTTTCACTGTTACAGTATTAGCAATATATTTTGGGTATATGTTTCTGTCTGGGATTGCAAATATATCAGTATAGAATTTAAGAGAACCCAATCAATTCTATTTTTCCATTTATTTAGTTTCATTGTGGTATAGAAATGGACTTAACCATGGTACTTAATTTTGATTTCAGAAATTGATTTTCTACTCTATTTTCTGCTGCTTGCTTAGGAAACAAAGTTTTCGAAGTCTATATTCTAAACCATTCATCTCAGCAATCTTTGGCAGGTGAACTATTCTAGGAGAGCCTAGGAATTCTTCCACTCCCTCTCTGTGCCCACAGGCAAGATAACTGGAGTTTTTAATCAGAAAAAAAGAAAAAGTCACTGAGGCTCATGTACACAACACATACTATTCTATCACTACATTTTTACTGACCATTTAAAAAGGCATAGCAACTATCTGAAAATATGTTCAAAGGATTAACAGCAAATATGAATTAAAATTTCACATCTAGGGCCATTTGGGAACTCAACTGTATCATACAGGCGAGTCCTCCCTGATAGGGAATGGCTCCTTGGGGTTCGGAATTGTGGGCCAAAATCATCAGTTTGCTTCCTGTCTGCACAACTCAAATCACATTCTTGACTCAGCATCACTGAGCTTTTTCCAGCACATCCATTAGGGGAACTTGGCTCACGCTGAGCTTGTCTGTGAGACCTAATGCCCATGAGCGTGAGCGTAGCCCTCGCCAAGGATGGAACACCAGGTTCTGACCAGGAGGATTTCCATCCCAACACCAGCTTTGCATGAAAAGCCAGGTGAACAATCAGATGCCAAATCTCCAGGCCTTCACAGAAGACAACTCAGACTCCTCAGCTTATTTATTGAAGGCCTACGGCCCACATTCTTAGCAGGTTTATTTAGGAATATGAATAGCTATTTATCTACCAGAGGGAAGAATCTGTAGCAAGAACATATGCAAGAAAATAATGTACTAGAATTAGGTAGGTTTCTCTCAGATAGATGGTGTGGAAATGCCAAATCTAGAAAGAAATAATCAACTTGTGGTCCTTTTTCTAGCAATATGCTAAAAGACTCTCTCACATAATTCCCATAACAATGATCAATGATGCCATCAATTACTTGATATGTACAAGATATTACTCTAAGTGCATTGCAATTTATTTTTCTGTTTATTAGTACATGTTTGCTGTACATAATGACTACATTCACTATGGTGAGTTGCTGCACATACCTAACTCATCTCAGATCTTCTTACTTCCCCTTGCTTGCCTTTCCTTCCCCTCTCAGTCCATCTGTAGCCCTCCTCCTTCCAGCAAAAGATCTATCAAACTTCATCATGACTTCATGAAGTCAGGGTCTAACTTCATCCTTATGTCACAGATCTAATCGGTCTCTTCTTGGTTCCTTTGCTTTAAATAGGCCACAGTCACTGCCCTGCGTGTCCCATGCTTTACTCTAACTCTTGCCTAAAATTCTCTCTCCCAGATTCCATATGATTATCTCTCCACCCTCCTTTAAATCTTTACTAAAGCAACACTTTTTCAATGAATTTGTTCTTCTGGATATATGCTATTTTTCAACCTTGCACCTATCAGTACCTAATAGATTTACTTATTTTGTCTTCTTTCCTCAAACTCTTTTTCTTTATAGGGCTAGGATTGAATTCAGGCCTCTATGTTTGGTAGACAACCACTCAAACTCTGAACCACATCCTCACCCCTAGAAAACAAGCTTTAGGAAGGCAGAGATTTTTGCCTCCTTTGTCAGTTAAAAGGATGCCTAGCATGTATGTGTTCATCAAATATATGGAAGTGCTAAGGGAAAGTGGTAACAGCCACTTATTGTGACTTACTATTAAAAATTTACAAAATAAAAGTGGCATTTTAACATAATTAATGTTAAACAAGAGTTGTATTATTTTTGTTGTTGTTTGGTTTGGTTTGGTTTGGTCTTTTTGAGACAGGGTCTCGCTGTGCAGTTCAGTCTGGTCTTGAGCTCACTTTGTAGCCCAGGTTGGTCTTGAACTTGCAGAGATTCTCCTGCCTCAGCCTCTCAAGTGCTGGGATTACAGGCATGCACCACCATGCCTGGCTAAAGAGTTGTACTAGTAAGCCACATTCAGGTAATTCAATGCAAATTCGTTCTGCAAAACAATAGTCTCGACAATTCAACTAAGTGAGCAATAATTTAGAATTTGTTACCAACTATATAGTATTAAAAATATTTGTAAAACCGTAGGACTTGCCTCCTGAGGCTTCCAATTTTGTTGACAAAATATATAACCTGAAACAACTGACATATAAGATATAAAATAGTGAATGTATCATTTACTTGGTCATTTACATAACAAAATATTACCTCCAAGAGTAAGGCACTCTAGGCTGAGTCCAGGAGGTATATAAAAGAAAAGGGAACAGTTCCTGGATTCATAGAATTTAGACTGGCTAAAGAGATGGAATATATTACAAGATAAACTTGCTCAGTGGAATGCAAACAAATGGAATACAAGGTGCTAAAAT
Source organism: Chinchilla lanigera (assembly GCF_000276665.1). Taxonomy (NCBI): domain Eukaryota; kingdom Metazoa; phylum Chordata; class Mammalia; order Rodentia; family Chinchillidae; genus Chinchilla; species Chinchilla lanigera. Next base: position 8,283,812 of record NW_004955414.1, on the reverse strand, counting down.
TGGATAAACATATACAATGCTGTGAGAGTTCATAAGAGGGAGAAATCACAAAGACAATAGAGTATATAGTGCTAAACTGAATACAATCAAATGCCAAACTGTATAGAAGAGACAATAAAATGCTATTGCCTATCATTCATGCAATTGAAATACACGAGAGGTTTCTGCAAGCTTTCATGCAGAAAATAACATATGCCAAGACTCATATTTCTCTTAGTTCCCTGTGAAAGGGTACTGAGCATTAAACAGAGTACAGCCCTCAATGATGTTCCCAGCTGTTCTTGAAAGCAATCTCATAACCTCAGCTTTGTTCTCCTAACCCAAGGTTTTCAAAGAAACTAAGGAGAAAGCCTTATATTAATTTCCAAAGGTTAAATATGTTATTAAATTCATGCAAAATTGACTAAATACACCACATCTCACAAATACAAGTTATTACATGCAATTACATGTCACACATGAAATATTATCTTCCAAAACCAGATAAATATGCTGCAATAATATTTATCATTTTCCTGATTTTACAAGTGATGCTAATTATTATAAAAATGCTTAAAATGTACAACACAAAAATAAATAGTCCTTTCTAAATGATACAAAGTTGATATATTTTCTTCTTTTCATAACTAGAGATATGGATACAGCTATAGATATAAATGTAGTTACTGCTATAACTCCTCCTGATAATTTTCAAAATGTTTTACCCATTAATTTAAGAAATCATACTACCATTCCATTTGCTTTAAAGACAAGCTTTCTCTTGATTGAATAATATTCCTTCTCATGAAAGTGGCAGCTATTATAAACAGTTGATAAATATTATAAACAGTATGATAAAATAAATATATGAAAATGTAAATTTATTTTCCTAACCTTTCATCCAAGAATAAGGATTTATGACCAAAATTATGAAAGCATTATAATATGTAATAAACAACCACTGTTAATTCCTATCATCTTGTCTTGAAATCTTGTATCGTTTTTACTGTTTTTGTATTGTTTTGTTTTTATTTCCACTGTTGTTATTTTGTTATTGCTTCTTTTCTCTTTAAAATAAAATTTAGGGCTGGGGATATAGCTCAGTGGCACAAGTGCCTACCTGGCAAGTACAAGGTCCTCAGTTCAATTCCCGGTACCCAAAATAAATAAATAAATAAATAAATAAACATTTTTGAGACTTCTGTTAAGTGTTGGCAAATTCCTTTCCAAAACAGTTCAATGTTACAAGCCCTTCCCAACAGTATCCTGAATTGATATTCCACTCCAAGGCTTGTGACTTGAACTGTTGCTTTATTCTTCTTAAATTCCTTGCCAGTTTGGTAGTTTAAGAGCACTATCCATTGTTTTTTTTTTATTTACATGATTTCAAATATTGATTTAGAGTATATTATGGTTTCAATCTGAAACATCCCACTGAAGTCTCATGTTTGGAAGATGATTGGGTTACGGGGCTCCAAACTTACAGGTGGATTAGTGGACCTGTGAGTTCATAGCTGATGTGCTCTCAAAGGGGTGGAGCCTGGTGGGAAGAGGGGGGCCACCGGAAGCTGCAACCTAGCCGGGTATTATATTTCCCGTCTCCTTCCATCTTCCTCAGTTTCCGGTTTGCCATGACATGAAGAGTTTTCCTACAGCAGACCTTTCCATACTGCTCTTCCTGCCTCAGTTTGAGTGTAGAGTGAATCCTCTAAATATTGTGAGTCGTAATAAATGTGCCCACCTGTAATTTGTAAGTGTCTGGTCTTTAATCTCAGCAATGAGAAGGTGACTAAGACCAAATATTTTCTATATTCTTTTTATTTATTTTTGTGACTTGTCTGGAATGTTAGCAATTTTCATATTAGTTCCTTCCTTCCTTCCTTCCTTTCTTCCTTTCTTTCACTTGTCCTTCCTTTCTTCCTCCCTCCCTTCCCCCTCTCTCTCCCTCTCTCTTTCTTTTTGTTTCTGAGGAAGCTCCATGCTGTTTTCCATAATAGCTTTGCTAATTTACATTCCCACTAATGCTAGGCAAGGATTCCCTTTTCTCTGTATTATTACCAACACTCCGTACCTTTGTCTTTTTGATGATGGCCATCATAACAAGAGTGAGATAATATCTCACTGTGACTTTGTTGTGAATTTCTATGATGATTAGTGGTTTAGAACATTTTTTTCATATCTTCTTTTCAGAAATGTCTACTCAGGACTTGCCCATTTTTAATTCAGTTATTCCATGATGTTATTTGAGCTTATTATGTTCTGGATATTAATCCCTTACTAACTGCATCATTTACAAATTTCTTTTTATATTCTATTGATTGTTTCCTTTGATGTCAAAATTGGATGCAATTTCATTTACCAGATTTTGTTTTTTGCTACCTATGCTTTTGAGGTCATATCAAAAACGTCACCCTACACACCAATGTCATGGAGCTTTCACCTGTGCTTTATTCAGGTACTTTCAAAGTTTCTGGTCTTACATTTAAGTCCTTAAGCATCTTGAGTTAATTGCTTTTGTGGGATCGATGTGTCTGTCTTATGTAGTTTCATGTCATTTTGTTTACTATATTTCTATAGTATAGTTGAAGTCGATAGTGTGATGCTCCTAGCTTTGTTCTTTTCACTCAAGACTGCTCTACTTAGAGTCTTTAGACTCTATATTTGTAAACAAATCTTAGTACTAATTTTTTCTTTCTGTGAAGGACAGCATTGGCATTTTCATAGACATTGTACTGAATCTGTAAACAGCTTTTGGTATTAAGCATATTTTAAATGATGTTATCTCTTCTAACCCATGAACATAGAGTATCCTTCCATTTATCTGTGCTTTCTTCAATTCTTCATCAATGTCATCTCATTTTCAGTGTAGAGATGTTTCATCTTGGTTAAATGTATCCCAAAACATTTTATTTTTGTATTGCTAATATAAATGAAATTATTTCATTTTAAATTTATTTTTCAGACTGTTCAGTGATGAAGTATAGAAACACTACTAATTTTGTATGTTGGTTTTGTGTTCTGCAATTTCGCTGAATTTATTTATTAGTTTTAAAAATATTTTACTGGTACTTTCAGTTTTCTCTGTGTAAGATCATATTATGTGTAAGAAGGAACAATTTAACTTCTTCCTTTCCATCTTGACATTCACTTATTTCTTTTTCTTCCCTAATTACTCAGGCTTGGACTGCCAATATGACACTGAATAAAAGTGGTGAGTGTGGTTATTCTTGTTTTGTTCTAGACTCTACAGGAAAAGCCCTCAGTTTTTGTCTTTTGAATACAATGTTAGCTGTCGGATTTTCACTCATGACCTTCAGTGTATCAAGATACTTCTTCTACACCTAAGTTTTTCAAAAGTTTTGTTGTAAAGCAATATGAATTTCTTCAAATGACTTTTCTGAATCTATTTAAATGACCTTAGGGGTATGGTCCCTCATTCTGTTGATGTGGTATATATCACATTATATGATAGTTGAAGTATCCTTGCAGTCCTGGAATGAATTCATGGTTAATGATATTTTTAATGTGCTGTACACATAAACTGGGTTTGCTAGTATTTTGGTGAGGATTTTTGCTCTATGTTTATCAAGAGAGCAGTATAAATATTTTATGGTTTTATTTTTATATTAGCTTAATATACCTGAAATTAACTTGATATTTGACAATAAACATTAGTGATAACTTATCTTGACTGAAGACTATTTAAATGCTGTATATGATTACCTTATATGAGCCACATAAACACCATATGACATCCTATTACTAACCCTGTTTATCTATGACAAAACTAAAGTTCAGAGAGATTGAGTTGCTTTTCCAAGGTTATCCAAGTTATGGATGCTGAAGTTGGTTTTGAGTTCTGGGTGTCCTAAGAGCCTACTCTTGTCACTACTTTATACTTTTACAGAATGGCTCTAACTTGATTTTTTTACAAATTATTAATTTTATGGGGATTAATTTTTAAATAATCTATCAATTTTGCTTTGAATTTTTATTGCTTCCTTTATTAGCTACATCACCACTCTACACACTGGGCTCCTTTTCACTGGTAACTGTTCCACTGTATGGGCCTGTCAACCAGTTCTTGCACCAGCATTTATCTTGTTCATTGGTTCAGCTTCTTAGCATTTATTAATAAATAATAGAGCATATAGCTCATTCTTTATTGTAACTGTTGACAGCACTGCTTATCTAATTCACTTACTATTCTGATCAAATAGTATAATCCTTATGTAGGTTCAAATAATTTATTATTTAACCAGCAATGAATTGTATTAAATGCTGGAGATTTTTAATGAATTTTTTTCAATTTTACTTTTACCTATAAACAGATGAGTTATCTTATCGTTTATTTAAATAATATCTTACATAAATCAATAACATTTTATGCTTTTCCTCACCTATACCCTGCATAGATCTGCTGGGATTATTTTTGCTGTTGCTATGGACAGAATATTTAAAATTATTTTTCTCCTTCTTAAACGAACTAGGAAAGGTTTCTTTTATACTTGTCTTTGAATTGGTCTTTCTTCAGTCCTTGGCAAAAATTCAGCAATTTAACTTTTCTCAGGGATATGTCTTATTTTATATCATGATATATTTCAGTGGTCAAAATTTCAAATAAAGTTAAAACTTCATTTGTATCATATATGACAGCTTACCCATTTTCACCAACTTTGATCAAGATTCTTTTAGTCTTTCCAAATTAAGTGTGATAGAAATTGTCAGGTTGGGGTAGTTGTTCTTTACAATGCAAACTATATACCCTTCCATTTTAGGTTTCTAAAAGTTTTTTTCAGAATCAAATGTTGAGTTTTATCAAATGCCTTTAACATGCTTTACAATGACATGTTTTTATTTTTAATCCTTATATACTGTATTTTATATTAATAGATTTCTAATTAAACCTTCTTTGCTTTCCAGAGATGAAACACCATTAATCTTAATAGATGAGTCTTTGACTGACTCTTACATTTTAGATGCTTTCATGAACGAACTACTATATTCATCTTCATTAGTAAAAGTAGGTTAAATTATTATGTTTTGTACTAGTCAGTTTTGACATCTGAGTTATATCAACCTCAAAAAGTGAACAAAAAATTTTTTTAAAAAATTGACCAATAATATTTGAAGAATGTTCTGGGGACAGCATTCCAAAAGTGAAGACTTAAAATTTATACCAAACACAAAGTTAGCTTAGGTGTCATATAGCTATCTCCAACTTAAATTCACTTGCTTGGGTATGCTCTGTACTTTTTCTATTATGAAAATTGTCTTTATATTTGATTCATAAATGTATCCATAAATATATTTTTAAAAATCTATTATACCAAACACTGATAAATGCCTTTGGATTAGTCATTTATTAAAGATGTTCATGAACATAATTTAATTGAAGTCTCACAATTGCCTAATTTACTCACTGAAGAAGTTTTATTTAGTATATATTAAGTGTTAGCCACTTCTATAGTGGTAATGTTACAGTGAAAAGTAAGGCATGTGAGGTACTGGCCTTGTGAAGCTATTATCCCATATAGATAAAGAACATGAAATCAGTCAAGTAAAACAATTTGCCTTAATTCACACTGTAAGTGAAGGAGGTGAGTCAATGCACCAGTCTATTGAAGACTCATTAAAAACTTTTCAAAGCAGCAGCTTTCACACGTGTACTTTTCTATAATCAGTGTAACCTATAGGCAAAGACCAGGTTGGATGGCTCTTACAAATTTCTTTATGTCCTAATTCAACATTAAGAATTTTCTCAATCTACCAAAAGAGTGAAAAATAGCACTATTATAATATTGTGAATTTATAAATTCCAAGGCTTAGGAATTATACCTATTAGTCATAATGTTAAATGCACCTTCTTCCAGCCTGCACTATGTATTGGATGTGCCCTATCTTGTCTTAGCATTTGAAGGAGAGATATTAGCATTCTTTTATACTTGAAGCAATGGAGACTCTTGAGTTTGAGATAAAACACCTAGAACTGAAATCTAGGCCATTCTGTTTCCATAGACCTTCTCCTTCTCCTTTGCCTTTCTGCTATGCACTTTCTACATGATATACTTCAGAACTATATTAACTACAAGCATATTATGTGAAAAATTAGTACCTCTAGAACTCTTTCATTTAAATTATTTTCATATAGTTTTAAATAAACGGCCAAAAACAGAAAATTTAATTAACCTGCTGATCAAACACAGACAGGCAGCAATGCAAAAATGTTAAGGGAACTGATCAAAAATAATCAGCTACAAATTGTCAAGAATTCATTGAATCCTTGATAAAAATTGAGAATAATATTTGTGTTAGTTTACAAGTAATTTTAAAGAGTAAAAAACCTGAGTTAAAAGTTAACTGAGGCGTTTCAACACAACTGTATAGATTTAATCTAATCTGAAATTTTATCTTCAGAAGGAAAAGAATGCTTTGCTTTGATAGATGGAGCAGTAACTTCTGGGACAGCAGCAACCATATTTTATTTATTGTTGTGTCTCTGGTACATGGCACAGAATTTGCCACATAACAGACACTCAGGAAATGTCTGGGTAAATGAATGAGAAAATGAGTCTCTGTAGTTCTAGAGAAAGAAAATGGTTCAGATGACAGAAAAAAAGACAGCAAAAAGGCAGTCAGAGCTTCAGATCCTCAGCCTGGTTCTGCTACTCACTGTCATGAGCATTAAGTACATTAACTTTTCCACACCTCAGCTTTCTCATCTATGAAATGAAGAGGCAAAAAAAAAAAAAAAAAAAAAGAAATGAAGAGGCAGACCTGAAAGATCTAAATATTCTTATTAACTATATAATTAATGTAATCATATGATCTGCATTTGATAATTTCAGCATTTTCTTGCAAGGCCTTCTTACCCACCAAAGGGGAAAGCCCACAATTATCAAAATGGCTCTATTCATCCAGGCAATCTAACAGTACATTAAAGAAACTTGTAAGTTTCCTCGAAGTGAATGCAGAATTCCTACATTTTTGCTATTCTCACACATTCTACTTCATGACTGTAAATGTCAAGTTTTAAAAATACTATTTTTCCTATAACTATATAGTAGTGCAAGTAAACATATGAGTTTAAATTGATTAATAAATACAGTGATCCTTGCACTTTTAAGCACAAATAGAAGTCTAACTTTCTATGCAGCAGAAACGTAACCCCAGCCGTTCCCCATGTACTCCTTCCCAACAACTAAGAAACAAAGTTACATTAAAGAGAAAGTATAGCCATCCTTCTTGCACAAGGCTATAAAATCATAACGAATCACTTTTTCACACTTAGGAAAAATATTTATTTGTATTTTAAGGGATGCCAATTTGGTTCTAAAAAGATAATTAGAATGATTTGTTACTTTTTTGTACTAACTAGGAAATGATTATATCATCACCACTAAGGGCTGGGAATTCTAAGCTTCAATAAACTATTTAACTTTAGACTTCAGCTGAGTAGAATTGTTAATTGCCAACTGAACAACTGGGCCTAATCTTTTTAGGGAAGATCATAGAACCTACAACTACTTTAACAGGCCAGTCATGAACATCACACACTTAATCTTGTTATAATAAAGAAAAAATTTGAATTGTACCAAGCCTTTAAAAATATAAGGGCTATTCTGGATCTGTTAGATATATAAATGAGGTTAGGTATTTGTTATATAAAATCTCAACTCTAATTGATTATAAAGCATTATTCAAAGACAAGGAATTTTTAGAGATGGACTTGACCTTATTTTTCTAGTTGACTTTTTTCATTTAATGTTTTTTCAGTTTTTATTTTTATTAGTACCCGTTTGCACTACATCATAATTACATTCCTCTTGGGGAGTTGGTGCGAGTTCGAAACACATTCCTGTCCCCTAGCTCCATCTTCCTCTATCACTTATTAGCTTTCCCTTTTGGAAAAGATCCATCTCCTTATTTCCTATTATCTATCTTTAATTTGCTCTTTATATGGTGGGTTTCTCCTATGAAAGAAGCCACGTGACACCTAAGCTTGCATGTCTGATTTGTTGCATTTAACATTAGGGTCTCCAGGTGAGGTCTCTGGGCCGGAGGGAAGGAAGTGGCTGGGCCTCAGAGAAAGGCAGGCCTTACCCAAGGTCACACCCAAAGAGCCAGCAGGCAGGCTTTGCTGTTCTGCTTCTCATGCATCTTTGTTTCCATTTCAATGCATAGCACCTCTTCCTTAGATAGAGACTTACTTACTATAGTATTTCTCATGGGCTATGTCCTCTGAGGACCCAGCTGCTCTGAATAAAAATAGGTCAAAAACAAAAGGGTCAGAGTACCCTTCATTCTCCTGAGAAATATCCCAGAAATTTTAAGACTAGGAGGAAGTGGAAGGAGGTGATTAACTCAAGAAAAGGCTTCCAGCAGGCTTCTGAGTCCAGGCTGCAGTCAGGAGAGCCCTGTTGTCTGGAAGCTAGTAACTGGCAGACAGCACTGACCTCAGCACCACTTGAAGCAAGGACAAGGGGATGGTGGTACTGAGTGACTGTATTTATTTGCACATGGGATTCACCCCAATCTGCGCTCCTTGTACTTTAATGATCTGATGATGCTTCCAACCTGACTATGAGTTTGCTGGTGGAGAAGGGATTACGCCCAATTCATCTTCATTTCCTCAGGCTCTGCGGTATGTTTAGCATCTAGGGAATGCAGCAGGAAACAATGAGAACCTTCTCTCTGGAGCACACCCTTGAGTTTCTAATATTATCTATTTCTGATAACAAGTTGTTTCTGGCCATACTGATTTTCTTTTAAAAAGTTCAATAATAAACTCAGTAGGCCCTACAAGGCCAAACTGGACTGTCCTGTGATAGTCTCCTCTTTAGAAGATTCAGAGAGAAAAAAGAGAGCAGGAAATGTAACCCACACCCTCTTACCCTTTGCTTCAGACATAATCTGAAACCTCGGTGAATGTGATCAGCTGTTATGCGTACAGCAACACTCATCAAACATGTCAAGTTCCAACGTGATTTCTCTCTAAGGTACTCAGAAACTGTTAGTGTTTCAACGAGCCAGTTTGCATTAGGAAATGAAGTCACTTACTCAACAAACATTTATTAAGAACCTCTTGTGTATCTAAGGTCTATGCTGGGCATTCTAAATGCATACATGAATAATATAGGATCCTGTTCTCAAGTTCTGCACAGTCTTGTCAGCGAGACAAAAATGTCAACAGAAATAACAAGCATGACAGCTGTTCCGGGTACATACCCAGTTGTATGAGCGGAGGGGACGCAACACATTGTCCTGGGACATTAAGCTTCAGATTTGACTTCTCATATAGATACCAAAGGCTTCTCAGGGTAGTGATCTGAGAGACAGTAAATCTGAGTTCTAACACTGGTTTTGTAATCACCTGCCTATGTAATGGAGGGCAGAGAGTTAATCTCCCTGTGTTTTAGGCCCTTCCTCTATAATGGTTAAGATTTCAGGCCTTGGCATCATGACGACCTGGCTTAAATAGGTTTACAGTTTATTTTCTGTTTGACTTTATGCAAAAAATTTTATTATCCTAACCTGTAGATTTTTCATCAATTAAGCAAAATTAAAAGTATACCTATATCATATAGTTCTGTGAATATTAAATGAGGCAAGAGGTGAAATGTATTTATAATAGTGCTTGGCACATAGCAATTAATAAATGTAACTATTATTATTAATTTAAAATGAGAGATTAGCCTAGAGTGGCCAATATATATCCATGCTGAATCAAGAAATATCTTCTTCAAAATAAATAATTAAACATCTTTAGATGATGCCAGTAAAAGGGACCTTTAATTCACAACAGTGATTCTAACAACAAATAAAGAGATCTAATTTACAGACCATACTGGATTATGATTCATTGCCAAACCTTATAGAACACTGCAAGTTTAATGTTGCTGACTGTTGGAATGCCCCAATATGTAGCATCCTCACAGAAGTAAATCCTAAGAGGAAATTATCACACATATGATACACGCTCATTACCATGGCTTCATGGCAGGACATGCTGCCTGCTTTGATAACTCAGAGTTCTTTTGTACAACGAACTGTGATTACTTCATAAAGGTCAATTCTCCCGAATCCCTGGAAACCATGGCATGCCAGCCCACCAAGATCACAGAAGCAATTAAAAGTGTTTAACCGGGAAAGTTGCCAGGAACAGATGGCTTCTGCCAGTGAGTTTTTGTTTTTGTTTTAAACTGCTCAACAGTAGGCAAGTGGCATTTATTTGCTTCATATCTATTTATTAATGGGTTGTCTTCATATTTGGAAAAGAACACACTCTTCATGAATTTTCTTGCTTTACATGGAGCCATAACAGATCATGATAAAGAAGCTTTCCCCTCACTCCCAAGTTCCATTATAGGGCAAAACAGTCACATATATTCCAATAGCAAGTGTGCATGTGAAATTCTAATTCTATAAAGAGCTCTTCAATAGTTTTTGGAATTATAATATATAGGATAATCATTATTTTGGGAAGAGGTTCAGAAGGCATTTAACAATCATTTTGTGTTACAAAACATACTGTGTGCCTGTAATTGCAATTTACAACTACCAAATACTATCACTTATTCAGAGTGCCCCTGTGACATAAAAATCCATACATGTACATATATGTGACTGAGACAACGATTTTGATTATTTAAATCTTACCAATACTTGGTGGCTATGAATAAAATTTTGGCTCTACCACTTTATTAATAAACATGTTGGGCAATCCATGTATCTCTGTTAGCATTCATTCCCTCATTTTCAGTGGCAAGGTTATTATTATAATTAAAATGGCATCACAATGACACAGTACTCAGATTAAATACAAATAGAAGATTGAGAAAATGTCTCACATAAATATAAAATTTTGTATATGATATTGGTCTCATCTCGAATCAGTAAGAAAAAGATATTTTTCAGACAGGGTCTTGCTATAGTGTTGGCTTGACTTAAAAACGTACATTGCCCAGGCTGGCTTCAAACTTGTAATACTCCTGTCTCAGCATCTAAGTGTTGGTATTTCAGGTATGAACCACGAATGCTGACTAAAAAGATGGATTTTAAAATAAGCAATATTGAGATAATCTGATAGCCTTTTCAAAAAAAGATATAATTGGATCAGTACCTCACACCATACGCTAGAATAACCACTAAATTTATCAAAGTTGGATATAAGAAAATAAACAAAACATAATAGTACTAGAAGACAGAAAACCAAGATTAATTTCTTTACTGCCTGAGAGAAGAAAAAGCTTTTGTAACTACAACTCAAAACCACTGCACACAGAAAGAAAAGTATACATATATATTCTTCAACAGATGTACAAAAACTGTAATAATATATTTGCATACATATTATAGGCACAGATATCTAATCACTTTAATATATAATAGTCTTTAAAACTCTGAAATAAAAATGGCAAAGGCTCAAGAAGACAATGAGAAAATATGAAAAGACTACTTATAAAAGAAAAAGCAATTCACTCTCAATCATATGAAAAGATGTTTGACTTCACTCATGGAAAAAATTCCAGTGAGATACTCTTTTATGCTGTGAGACTAGCCAAGATTTTAACATTTGATCACACACTGTTGGCAAGAAAAGGCAGATAACTTATATATTGATACCTTGAATACAAAATATTGTGATTCCCAGGTGATTTGATAATACATAACAAAACTGCATATACATGCTCATTGCAATCCAGAAATCCCATTTTAAGAAATCTCCTCTATAGCTGTGGCTCTATAAATAAAAAGTAGCATATCCATAATGCTACTTCTGAACAATATTTCATATAGTAGCAAAATATTGAAGGATCTCAAATACACACCCAGTTGGGGACTTGCTCACTAAAGCATTGGTCTTCCATGCAATGGAATGCTATGTGATCGAGAAAAAAAATGAAGATTTGTATAAACTGCTATAAATGACTCCTAGTATATTTTAACACATGAAGTAACAAGATGCTTAACTTTAGTGCATTAAAAAAAAGAAAAAATATATTTTTTGGAAAGAAATACCAAATTACTATAAACAAAAAATAATGAAAATGGCTAACTTTGTAAATTCATTGTGAAACCTATGTTCCCAGGATCAACCCTTTCTTTTATTTTATTATACATATACATGTGTTATTTTTAATATGTAAGGATTTTCCACATGTGAACTGGAGCATCAATCCTTTCTCATGAATGCATATATATATATATATATATATATATTTTCCTAATATTGGTTTTGAAAAAATAAATAAATAAATAAATATATATATAAACATCCTAGGGGGTGTGTAGAACTCACATAATCTCCATACCCTCCTCTTGCACAGGCTCAGGATGATACAAAGTAAGGACCCTGGCCTCCTGCTGAGTCACTTAGTTAACCTTCTAAACTTCTCACATTGACACAATGAATATCCCAGAGCAGTAAAGGCCTGTCCTTTACACCCAGGATGCAGAACTGCTGAGTCACCTAGCCAAGCCTCTGGACTCAAGTTGACACAGTGTATTGACTACAACAGATATTGTTTAAGAAGCTGCTATATGGGGCTGGGGATTTAGCTCAGCAGCAAAGCGCCTGCCTGGCAAGCACAACGTCGTGAGTTTGGTTCCCGGTACCGGAGAAAAACCAAAAAAAAAAAAGAAGCTGCTATAATCAATTTGGGAGGATAGTTGCAAAAATGAAATGGATATTAAATAATAACAAGTGATTTTTAATTGTCTTTTGTGTATTAGTGCTGTTCCAGTTTTAAAGACAATGTATACTGACATCACTGCATTTATAACTTACTGCTAGACGGTTCTGCAAAAATAAATCTAGCTGCTTACTTAATGACAATAGATATATTAAAAGACTGACAATTCAATATATGAACGATAGATAACATATTTGGCATAATGTTAGCAAATTATTAAATCAAGGAAATATGTGTTCATTATATTATTTCAACATTTCACTATGTATGAAGTTAGTCTGATAAAGTACTGGAATTTTTAACTTTAAAAGAATATCTATTTTGGATGTTTGCTATAAGATTAAAACTACATAAGTTAAAATATAAAGTATATAATCCTTGGTGGGGAGCACATTCTCAATAAAAGTTATTTTACTCTCTTCTACTTTACTGCATCTTACAGCACAGAAACCAATTAACATACAGAAGAAATTGAGGATGCCTTAAAGCACTGAGTGAACAACTTTGGGTTTAGTGTGTATGTGAATAAGTAGGTTAAATTACTATAAAATGGTCCCTTGACTTCCATGTGTGTTAATTGGATCTTGTTGGCTAGTTTTGAATTTCCCAAAGGAAGAGAGTGATTCTTACTTTCCCACTTCTATTCTAACCCTTCCATTTAAACTCATTGAAGCGAAAAACAACAATAATCCTTCCTGTGCATGTTTCTTCCACACACCGACTTCCCACATACACACCCATGCTACACTGATTCAACACTCCAGTTGTACTTATATCTTTGCCTTTAACTCCCACTGCAGTCAGAATTGGTATTCGAGTTTAAGAAGAGTATTCTTTCAGCATTTCCAATCTTGTTTATATCTGATCTTTTTCTTTCTGATTAAATCAAGACTTAGCTTAATAGCTAAGCTCTTTCTTTAAAATTCTATTTCCCAATTTTTGTGTGAAAAAATTAAATTTACCAAGTAAGTGTTAAAATAATTGTAAAATATATACCATTTTAAAACTTCAGACATTACATCAAATTTCAGATTTTCCTTTATCATTCTATTTTGCTTTAAAATTTTATCCTTGCCATCTAGGCTTCTAGATTTGAGAGAGTCCAAGGGCCAGGGATATGGCTCAGTGGCACAGCACCTGTGTGGTACACATGAGGTCCTGAGTCCAATTCCTGATACCAAGAAAAAAAAAAAGACTGATTGAGGGACATATAAGTTATTAGGAAATTGGAGTCAAATTATGATTTCCTAGCTTACCTTCAAGGTCCAGCAGAAATGGTTTCATTTATGGATCTTCCTAAACATAGGCAAGGGCCAAATCAGTCTTTCTTGATATTTAGCACATTAAAAGGCAACAGGTAAGGGCTCACTAACTGCTTCTGGAATGACTAATGTGTCTGTCCCTATAATATTTATCATAATATTATCAGCTTTGCTTCAATGCACCTAACATTGAAAGTTTTTATCCTGGCAGAGTGAGATAAAGTAGAGGTTTGGAAAGATAAATCTGACATAGATTTCAAGGAGGAGGGAGACTTTGAGGAAGAACATAATGAAATAATAAAGGACGGACATAAATGCCACTAAAAAGTCCTTTAGACCCAAGAACTGAACCTAAAATCAGGGATAATCTGTTACTATCCTTAAAACATTAGGTTGATGACACACCAAAGCCCAGTGACTGATTTCTGTGGCCTTGGATTAAAGTCAAAATACAGGAAATCATTTAAGACTTTAAAGCCTGAGTAAAAAGTGAAATATTGTATGGGAATTATGTCAGTGGCAACAAATCTCTGCAGTGGAGGTTTACATTGCACAATGTTGGAAATTGCTTTATTCTTATTCTGTATATTGCACTGAATCCACATTACCATCATTAAATATTTATCCAGGACTTCTGCTTGGTTGCCTTGGCAAAATGATTTTTAACAGCTAATTATAGACAAAATAGATAATATGAATAAAAAAAGGCGTAGGTACAACAAATAACATTCATACTGAAATTTTTGCAGCTTTATTGAACAGTCACATGGGCATTAAGTATGGAGAAAAAAACGCCTAAGAAAAATAAGTAAAATGAAATGCATGAAGCGTAAGTGTTGGCAAACAATGGGTAAGAGTAAAATGGAAATACTAGGAAATTAGGGGCCCAGGCACTGGTGATGGTAAACCAAGAAGGTTTTGCAGAAGACATAGAGATGAAGTAAATATTCATTCTTTAGTTAATTTTACTTATATAAGTATTCACAAGAATTTTCCATGGCAGCCATATTAGATACTAAATTTCCCAAAATAACTGTCTTGGTTACTTTTCTCTCGTTGCTGAGACAAAATACCTGACGCCCAAAATGAAGGAAGGAAAGGTTTATTTAGCTTACAGTTTGTGGAGGTTTCAGTCCATACCTGGCTGCCTCCAAGGCACAGTAGCACATGGCAGAGGGCAACTGTTCATGGTGGCGGAAGATAGCAAAGCAACAAGAGCACAAGAGAGGAGTGGCAGAGAACAGCAAGCCTCTTTCCTTCCTTATATTGTAAGCAGGCTACTCCTACCCAGGGGGCGGCACTCACATAATCTCCATGCCTTCCTCTTGCACAGGCTCAGGATGCATACAAAGTAAGCACCCTGGCTCCCTGATCAATCACATAGGTAACCTTCTAAACTTCTCACATTGACCCAATGAACAACATCCAGAGGGGTAAGGGCGTGTCCTTTTCACCCCAGGAACTGCTGAGTCACTTAGTCAAGCCTCTAGACTCCTCAAGTTGACTCAATGTATCAATCATAACAATAACCAATTCATTATTTCTCTTTTCTAAGAATCTATAGTCTAAAAAGGAAAAAAGATACACTACCTAATAATTGCCATTCATCAAGGTAAGGGTTTGGTGAGGAATTTGCAGTTAGTTAATACCTCAATAAATTGGAATTTGAAGACAAATAAAAGTTAGAAGGCAAAAATACAAATACAATATTCCAGCAAGAGAACATATGTGATGCTTAGGGTAAGAAATATATATGTGTAACTGTCAATGGTCATACTCCATGGCAGGTGTGAATCCAAGTACAACCACAGACTGCATGAGGAAAGGAGTTCAGAATGGCTGTAGGGTACACAGAGGAGTGGCAGAAAAGGTAGGTGAGCAATTTGGCAGAGGGACAGTCAGGAAAGTACTTTTTGTGACATGTTGATAATTTTGTACTTCATTCTGTAGGTAATGGGTACTAAGAAGGGACAATCAGACTGACATTTTAAAACCCATTAACATATGCAGTGTTAGGATAAGGATAGGACGTTCTTAACACCTTCCATTTTTGTGCTTCTGGGTAGGTTAAATTGTCAGATATTCAGCTCAAGTAGCACTCAGAAAAATAGACGTTGACCCAAATTAGGAGGATAATCAAGGTCAGGTAGAGAGAATATGACTGTATTAGTGACTGCAAAACTATAAATATACTTCTCTGATATTTTTCTTATCAGTATTTATTTTCAAATCTGTTAATTGGAGATATCACCCCTGAATTTTGTCACAAATAAAACAGTTATCATTAAGGATGTCAAATCAAGTACCAAAAAAACCCCTATTCCTG
The DNA here is from genome assembly GCF_000276665.1 of Chinchilla lanigera. Classification (NCBI taxonomy): domain Eukaryota; kingdom Metazoa; phylum Chordata; class Mammalia; order Rodentia; family Chinchillidae; genus Chinchilla; species Chinchilla lanigera. The sequence continues at coordinate 8,267,550 of NW_004955414.1, read as the reverse complement.
CAGCTCTAAACTTACCTATAATTTGATAACATGTAAAGTACTTCAAGCAAGTCAAAAGATGTTCCAGACCCACACTGACAGTAAAGTGAAAGGTCGAAAGAAGGACCCCTAATTTCCCTACTTTACAAATGGAGAGCTAGATGTCCGTAGTTGTCATATGACCTTCGAAGCTTTGCGCAACTAGTTTTTGGCAGCATCAAATCTTTAAATTTTATCTTCTGACTCTTGGTCCAATATTTTCTCTGTAATAGTGATCTGATTCCCTTCAATGAAGAATGTTTTGGGTTTTGCTTTGTGGGAAACGACTGATAAATTCTTGTCTCTGAGGATCACATTTTGAGGCTCGGAATGCCTGATTCATTAAAAAATAACTGAAGTGCACATAAAAAATTTTAAGCATTAACTGTTTCTTTCAATATACCATCAGACATCAGCAATACAGTTATCGCAGCTATTCATATATACATTTATATTTTGCCTTCCTTCTTTCTTTTATCTTCTTTCCCTCATCCCAGTCATTCCTTCCTTTGAGCAATTTCTTTCCCTTTCCTATCATCTATTATACGTTTTGAGTTTTACTTATTCTTTCATGTTCCTAATAGCATAATGTTAGCTATGAGCAAGATTCATGATACTTTTGGGTAGTATATTTGTAAAATGATGTAAAATAATTTTAATTGTTAGTGCTGTCATCAATAAAATATTAAGATAAAAAATAGCCGAAGTGAATCTGACAGCAATTCTATCTTTTGATATGAAGTGGTAGTCCTGTGGGGCAAAGCTTCCTGGAGCTAAGGGTACAGTTATTCTAAGATATCATGCCTGGGGAAGGGAAATTATGCTAATAAGGACTGAATGTGTGCTATGAACAACCAAGTTGATGTCACTGATAGAGCCTTTATAATAAACACACAATTTAGAGAAATGGTGTATTACTCTTACTAAGTAACATCAAATGAGCAAAGGAAGGAGTAGCCCTATTGGAAATATTCTAAAGCCATTTCTCAAAGGTCAATTGAAAAAGAACATCTATGCTAGTATATACTGCCTTTGAAGTGTCCTTTGAAAGAAATCTCCCAAATCCTCTGTAAAGCACATGGTTTCCCTGTCTTCTTTATTCCTTGTAGAAACATACTAAATACTTTTAAGTCTGGGTGAAAAAAATATAATCTAGTGATACTAAAAACATGGAATTAGTTTTTTTTAATCAGTTTCTCTTCTAAACCCTCCCAGTCATTTATGCCCTAAAGGCAATTATTCCTCCAATGTTTCATCAAAGTGCTGATCTTTCTATCTAGGCAAAGTTCATTTACATTATCCACTGTTGTCAGCCCTGGGATTTCAGGAGTATTTCAGAAAGAGGAGGTAGAAGAAGTTTGTCCTCATATTTGTGATATCCTGTGGCCAAGCACACTCTTACAGGATTCCAAGAAGCTTCCAAATGGGATTGACCAGCTACTTTGCCTCCATTCTTCAGTGCCTCTGTGAACATCATCCTTCTCACAGTTCAGTTTCTGATCCTCTTCGTCAAGTGGGATTTCCTCTTGCTGTGAGTCCCCATCACCTGTCATGGTTATTTACAGCCCTTTCCTTACTGTAAGAAGTACCAATATGGGGGCCAGAGGGGTAACAAAGTAACCCTGTTTATGGAAACACCCAACACAAGGTAGATTTTCATTAAATAATTTTAAAAGCTGTTAAGGGATTGTTATCTGATCATCACATAATAGTTTGATGATGATACTACTTACTAATAGTTACAGATATTTATTTTACTCCTAGTCTTTGTCACATTGGTTACTGAAAACTTGTCAAACATTCTTATAATCTTGTGAAGTTGGCTTTCCATTCTATAAATAAGGCAAAAGGTTTAGGGGAATCAAGTAACTGTTTAGAGCCAAATAGTCAGTAGGGAGCAGATTCTAAATGCATATGTGGGTATTTTACTAACTGCTGCTGCTACTACTATTAGCAGTGGTACTATTACTTTGCTACAATCACCTTATGTCTTATTAAATAGCTTAAGTCAAGTTCTAAGCCATAATCTTGGGAAAGGAGACCATGTGCTATTTATATCTGATGAATTCAAGTAGATGCAATCAAATCAAAGGAGGTCATACTAAATCTCTAACAAGCAACTTTGTACTATTGAAAAGAAATGACTTTGTCTGACTCATTCTTCCTCATTTTGGTAAGGATTCAGACAAACAAATCCATAAACAGAAATAAAACTCAAACAATTCAATAGATGAATCCTGATGAGAAATGAAAGAATGCTTTTTACCAAGTGTATAAAATCTGGTAGATATGACCAAAAAAATGGAAGTATGATCACATAATACATGTTTACGTCTCACAAATTACCACCAAATAGGTTATTTTATATAGGCTGCTATAGCTTGGCTTTGTTCCAAGACAAGTCACACAATATCATATTCTGTCTTCTATCCTTCTAAAGCATCTTGTAGTGCTGTATCTCAATTTTAAAAAGTAATAATGGCACCCATTAATGTGATGTTCTAAAATATTTCTCTTTGTCATCTATAAAGTAATAGTTAGTGGAGAAACACTAATATATTTTTCTCAAGTCAAATAAAGAGAATTTAGAAAGAACTAAAGCAAAATGCCCACAATGACACTGCCCACGGCTGTGAAAGTTCCATCTAAGGGAAATTATCAGGTCCCAGGAATGTTTTCTGGCACATTCATAAATTTCATTCTTTGTCAGTAGGTATCACAAAGCCAGTGGCTCAAGGAAAATAAGAGACAATTGTTTTGCAAGCCAATTGTTAAAATATTGTGATGTTAAATCTATCAAACTGAGAGTATTTAAATCTTGGACGTCAGCAAATGCTATAAAGCAGAGCATTTTATTGAGACCAACTGACAGCACATTACTTACTGCACTTAACTATGACTTAGGGAATTTTACCAAAAAGAACTACTGTGAAATTATCATGAAGTTGAAAGACACCATGTTGCAATATATGCAGGTGTGCAAGCTATTCTACACACAGAGGAACTCACCTGCGGTGGGTGAGGACTGAAATCCCCTTCACAATCTGATCCCCAAACTCTGTGTTTTGTATGGTGCTGTGATCAACCCCCACCCAGGAGGTTATACTTTTCCATTTTGCTCAGAGAAGTTTTCTTTGTTATTAAGTCAGAATACATATGTCTTTAAACTGATACTCTCCGGTTTACCATTGCTAAGGTCACAAATGTAAGTCACACCAGTCATGTCAACTCTATTCATTCTTTTCCCCAAATAACAAGAACTAGAATTATTGACTGGTTACTCCTACCTAAGCTCAACAATTAGATTTTTTTAGCTGTATAGATGAATAGTCTCTAGTTTAAGTCAGGAAGCATATTGCAAATTACAGGGCTAAAATTCCTAACAGCAATTCAATTTATACCACGCTAACTCTTAAGATCTCCCTAATGACACTGTGATAACACCTGATATATATGGAAATTAGTTTTTCAAAAAACAAGTTCCAGGGAAAGGCTATAACGTGTAATAAAAAAAAAAAAAGTGCCTGTGAAATATATTGAGCTTTTCACCAAAAAATTTTTCACAATTTTTTTTCTGTTCATCATCATTTTAACTCCATGCCAAACTTGCTATCACTGTACCCATTTCACAGAGAAGAAAATTCACACTCTGGGAAGTGAATAAGTAACAAGTTACAAAGTTTTATAGTTTACATACATGTCACTTTTTTTAAAGAACAGCTAAAGTGATACTACATGATTTCTGAGGAGAGGTCATAAAAACGATATGACTTCTGCCTGGCTGTCTCTCTTGGGATGCTTGCCTTTGAAAGTCAGTCTCTCTGTGATGGGAGGTCCAGTCCTATGGAGAAGCCATATGCAGTTGTTCTAGAATGTAGCCCCAATAACGGACTCAGCAGATAGCTAGCTCCAACTGCCATGTATTTGAGTAAATGAGCCATCAGAGTTCCACCCCCTTGGCGTCTTCCTCTTGAGGCCACAGACAGATGGAGCATAGACACATCGTCCCTGCTGTGTCTCATCTGAATGCTGGCCACAAACCATCAGAGACAATAAATAATCGTTGTTTTAAGCCACTGAGAGTTGGGTAATTTTCTATGCAGAATAGATACCAAATGTAGTCATCTTTTGGGGCAGACAGCAGGAAGCGCTAGGAGACAGACCCCAAAATCATGCTGAAAAATAGTGGATAATCAATATTTTCTGAATGATTAAAAAAGTGTAACATTGAAAGCAATGTAGGCTTCTAATTATAGTCTAAGGATGACTGTAACTTTCAGTGACCAATAATTTTTTTTTTTGTTCTTTTCCTCTAAAGAATGGCAACTTCCTCTCCAAATCCACAGAGAACAATAATCCTAGGATGACAAAGCGAAGCAAATAACTCAGAGTAAAGTGCTGTAAAATCTCTGGGGATTGGAGAGCGAATATATAAAGCTGTTTTGTTTTGCTGGGTTTATTCCACATGAGAGCCTCCCCAAATCGTATTTTCTAATCCTTCAGTGGGGAGAACTTAAAAGCAAATTAAATCATTTGTAATCTTGGGAGAATATGAATACTGCAGTGCTAGATATGGATTGTGGCCTAGAAGAATCTGAATATAGATGAAAGTGTACGCATTAGAGTGAAGTTTCATGTTCTAGTTTTACCCTTTTATGCAAGTGGCAGTGTTAGTAACAGTTATTATTTTAAAAATAACTTTTATATTCCAGGTGCCATATTGAGTTTCACATGTATGTGTTTCATCTTCTCAGAAAACTGTAAACCATTATTTTTAACTCCATTCTACAAGGAAACTGAGGTCCAGAGGGATCAAGGAACTCCAAAGACACGCGGTGAGTGGCAAAGTCAGGGTCAGAGCCTATGCTCTGGAGTAATTTACCACCTTTAAATCTTCACGTATTCCGTAAAAGAGATTAATAAATGGACACCACTAGCATTGTTTTGTTCATTATTATTTATTTCTGAGGAAGCAGCACGTCACAGTGGTGAAAATTATAGGCTCAGATTCAAGAGCTAGAATTATTAACTGTGTTTCTTTGGGTAAGTTATTTCATCCCAGTGGTTCAATCTTTATGTAAAAATGGTATTAATTCACTTGCTATAGCTTAATTTTTAAAAATGAGATGACAGTTGTAAAGCACTTATGAGAATGTTTGGAATGTAGTACACAACACACCATTACGTTTCCATCCATATAGTTCACAAATGTTTAGTTTTAAAAAGTAAATGCATGCTATACACTCTTTCTTGTAACCTACTTTCCCGCCATACGTCTGTTAATTAAAATGCATCTGTCATCATTTCTATTGGTGGCATGTAACTCTAAGCCATGACTGTGCTATAATTAAACCAGTTCTTTACTGGTAGACTTGAGTGTGTTGCTTAAATTTTTCTAATGTAAGCCATACTATATGTGAACAATATTACATATAGATTTCTGCATAGTTTATATTACAATAATGCACTAAGAATGGAATTTATAAGTTAAAAGATAAAAATCTTATTTAATAATACTATAGGAAAAAAACAACTATAGAAATTAAATGACTTATTCAAAATCTTAAAGAACCAGGAATAGTGTCAGATTAGAGAGAATAGCCACTAAAACCATAATTACATATATATATTCACACACATATATAGATGCATTACATATAATTTTCCCCAGTGCCAGGTTCCAAAAAAAAGATAAAGACCTGTCTGCTAGCAAAAAAGCCCAGCTGAATATCAACCCAGATCTATTTATTTGCAAAAGTTGACTCTTTGACTTAGAAAAGGTGAACTGTATAATGTATCTTTTTTGCATAATGAAATGTGAACAATTGTCCTAGGTGCTTTAGTACATGTAAATGAACAGTTTTAAAAGCATAGGCATTGAAGTCTTTGTAATCCGGTAAAATGCTACTCTTATTTATTATAAGTCTAAGACACTAGCATGATACACATAAGAATAATCGTGGTGGAAAATCTTAAGTGTATTGTTTCTGTAAAGAAAGGAAAAAGTGTTTTCCTTAATAATGACATCTATCTGTAAATTCCAATATCACTCAAAACATTCATTGTCACAATTCTCCCTTTGCCTTTCATCTATATTTTTAGAACACAATGAACTCTTTGAAAATGATTCTGTCTTATCTACAGTAAGTTTGTTTTTCACTAACAAAGCCAGGGAAATTCCCTTATTTGGTACAGGTCACCATTTTTGAATTAAGAAATACTGAAATGGGTGAGTATACAGATAGTGACATAAAGAATCTCTGTAATATAGCCCTTCTATGTGATGAGCTTTTTCTTCCCTGTATCTCATTTTACTTTTGTTTAGAAATAATTCGATCTAATAAAAACCTGTTTATTTACAATCAATTCCCTTATTCCTTTAAAATATATTTGAAAGCCTATTCTTTCCTGAGAAAAGGAAACAAAGACAAAATTGTTCTTTTCTGTAAGAAATTTACTCTAACAGATGGGAAATTTATCTTTAAATTTTTCAGAAATGTCTTATACATTTAAACTAGGCTGAAGCTAAGTTCCTATATGTTGTTGGAAGAGTAAAATATGCACAGAAGGAACACGTAGGACACATTTAATAACCAGAGAGAAATTTTAAAACTTAATTCATGCCAACAGCAAGTTTAAAATTTGCAAATTTTTGTGGGACTTCAGTATACTAGATAATAATGCACAGTTTAAGTGCATCTGCATGATGACTGCTCAGCTTACTAAAATATATAAACAAACGAAAGTTGTGCACCGTTATTGCCGTAAAGAGAAACATTTATCTTCGGGAGAAGCTAGGCTATTGTCACTTAAGGAACAAAAATAGCAAACATTAGTTTGCTGTTATAATGCGGCCTCCTGTCCTCATTTCTCTACTAGGAGCTCACAGCTGCAGGTCCCTGGTTCCTTAAGTATGTATATTTCATGAGGAGTTCAGTTAACAAATGTTTCGCTTACACTCTTCTCATCTTATATATTATTTCATGGTCACAGAGAACAGAATAAAAATGATTTTAAATGGGTCTTCATACACTCCTTAGCAATTTCATAGCAATATAGAAATCTATGATTTTAATTTCTTTTAAAAAATAAGAATCCTAAAGTATTTAAGTAGTTCCCCTTACCAGAGATTCTGTCACTGTCATTACACTGTTATGTCTCATCTACAGACCCAGAAAACTGAGTGACTTTTGCTCTGCAGCTGGTGAATGAGATCTGACATTATTCATGGAGCTTCGTAATGTCCCATGTATACTCTGAGTTATTAGTGAAACAGGCAACGTAGGACTAGAGCTGTATACTCTGAGTTATTAGTGAAACAGGCAACGTAGGACGTTAGCCATCTTGATTTAGATGAAAATATGCCTCCTGGACCAGATACACAGCAAGGTCTGTCTATAATTCTGTCATGGCAAATAGGATCTAGTCTCAGAGAGATGTAACTTAAATAGAAGTTTTCAAAATAAAGCTAAGACAGTAGTAATCCCATTACTGATATCCACATAGTTGAATTAAATATGATTAAGTGTGTAGGCTCTGGAATAACCATGTCTGAGGTCAAAACCAATTTCTTTGGCCTATCAATGTTCTCATATAAGGCAGAATAATAAAGATTCCCTTACAGGATTATTTTGAGAATGTTTTAAATCGGTACACATTTGCAGTACATAATGATTATATTCCTTGTGAGGGGTTAGTACATGTACAGAACACATCTTAATTCCTTTTTCATCCCTCTCCCTTCCTCCCTCTCCCCCTCTGTCTCTTGTTCCCCTTCCCTTTGACAAAAGATCTGTCTCCCTATTTCTTATTCTTTATCTTTTAATTTGCTCTTTACTTATATTTTGTGTTTCTCCTCTAAGAGAAACCATGTGACACTTAAGCTTGAGTATCTTATTTCACTTAACATCATGGTCTCAAGGGGCATGCAAAAGAGACAATACACATGTACACACATACAATGTGGACTAAGTCCTGCAATATGCTAGCACTCAAGAAACAGTATTATTATTATCATTATTTCTATAATTAATATATTTGCTTATCGTGTATATTTCTACTACTACTGTGATTGCTGGTTACCTTTCTTTCCAGTTTCTTTCCATAATTTCTAGTATTTCCAAACACTATATTATGTTTCCTTTGGCTGATTTCTTCCTCATTCCAATTATTTTCTAACTCTGTGTCATTCAGCTATTCTTGCACTCAAGCTTCTTGCCTGGATTTCTTTGACTATCTGAGGTAACTTATAGTAACCTATATCAACTTCTCTCTTGTCTTACTTTGCCTCATCATCTGTAAAAGAAGGAAATAATGACCCTATCTCACAGAGCAGTGGAGAGAACTTTGAGATAATTCATGTGAAGCATCACGTGTGGTACCATCGCATTACCCAACTGATGATAGTCAACACTATTTTTACCCATAGCGTCCTTTCCTCCTCCCTTTGCTGGCTAATTTTTTTTTATTTTAAAGAGAAAAACACAATAACAAAATAACAATAACAAAGACAAAAACAAAAACAAAAGAACACAAAAACAATAAAAATGACACAGGATTACAAAAGAAGATGACAGGAATTAACAGTGGTTGTTATATTACATACTGTTATCTTCAACGAAGTTGCTCAGATTACCAGATGGAAGAGTGCAAAATCAGTCTTTCAGAGTTATTTCAGAAGTGTCTTCCTATTAACAGCCTGCTCTCATTGCTCTCCAAGCCACCTCTGAAGTCCAGCCCATTCTTCCAACACCAGAGCTGTGTATAGCTCTCTGCTCTTTGCTCCCAAAACACTTTCAAGCATTGTTTTTTTTTTCTTTTCCTATTCTGTTGAAATTGCTTATTTCTTCCCCCACCTCAGAACTGTAAAATCTTTGAGGGCCAATATCCTGAGTTATTTTAACTTTCTTGTCTAGCCCAGAATTAACATGAACACTTAACCCAAGTTTAGTAAATTGCTCCTACAAAATTCAGGATCAGACAGAAAATTTGACAAACTCCTCTAGGTCTGTCCTGAAAGTTTTATGTGAGTATCTAGCCTCTTTCTCTGGTATCTTCAGTTCAGCCTCTTTAGCTTAAGCAAACTTTTCCATTATAGCACATTAAATTTTTTTTTTACTTTTGCTTATACAAAAATAACTTTAGGATTTTTATTTGGCAGTACTTGAGATTGAACTCAGGGCCACTGCATTTGCACCCATCACCAACTCTTTTTTTATTTTTGTTTTAAAACAAGGTCCCTCTAAGTTGTACAGACTAGGCTTGAACTTGACTTCCTTCTGCCTCATCATCCATTTAGCATTCTTCCAGTATTTCCTTTATAATCTGAACAGTGGAACTGTGGAGAACTATATTTTGTAGATAATAAAACTATGTATCCTTCTAAAAAGATGACTGTAAAAACAAAAAAAACCACTTTATCATACTGTTTTATAAAACTCAATAAACAAAAAGAATAAATGCATATATAATCCTGATTATAATTTTTCAAGGCTGCTTCTCACCAGAAAAGTATTGGCTATCTATTTTTTATAATATAACCTCTTGAAGGAGAACTTTTGCCAATTCAGAATATCTGTACATTTCTATAACTTACATTGTCAAAGGATTCAGGCCAAAGCACTCGGTACATGATCCATTATCAAACCTGCTCTAAGTGCATGATTTAGGATAACACAATAGCATGACATTTTTGAAAATGTAGATTATATCAATAAAGTATTCAAATCTTTAGCAATGCTTAATTTCAATAAAGCATTTTTGTACTGGCTTATCTGTAAAAGGTATATCCTGTCTGTCCATAGAACTGTTGAGTAGAGTATATGAGATCACCTATAGGAAAATACTTGGGAAATCTAATGTCATGTTTCTGTATTGTAAATCCCTAATGTCAGTTACTTCTGAATAAAGGGCATACAAAGTATTCTTTTCTAATGCATGCTTTATGCCTTTGAACATGGTAGTTGCTCTAAAATCTGCTCAATGTATGAAGGAATAAAGAATGGGATGAATAACAAAAATGAAATAAATACATTTCTCTTCTGACTTGATACCATTTGCCAAATATTTTGTTAGAAGAGAAAAAGTTGACTACTATATCTGTCAAATGGAGCAATTTTCAATTTTTTAAGACAGAGAACATATTACAAAACCATGCAGAAAAAATAGTATTCAATCTAATAGTCACCAAAATGTTTGGACTCATAAGATGTAGGAACAAATAGAGTAATTTTTGTTATTTTATAGATAACTATTCATTGATTGATACTTAAAGTGAAGGATCAGCATGCAATAGTTGAATTACAATTAAACCTCATTTAGAGTTAGGCTCTGAATTGAATGCAGCTTGGGCTGGACAATTGAGAAGGCAGAAATTGCTTTCTGCACAGTCATTCTGACACAATTAGAAGCATGAGAAAGCACACATTAAGAAAGAAGAGGACGTGATGTCCCGCAAATATTCTTAACTAGCTTCCAATACTCTGACACAGATGTATCATTATGAAGTTATATAAAAACCGTTTTGAATCCGTAGGCAGTACACTAGGGGAGAGGGGTGGAGGGAAGAGAGTAAGAACAATTAGGTGTCTCTGAAGTACAAAATAAGGAAAATAACACAATCAGCACAGTTAATTTATAAAATCAAGATTTAACAGATCTAGGGGCTGGTGGTAGAGTGTGTGCTTAGAATGTGTGACATCCTAGATTCAATCACCAGCCCCCCAGCCACCCCCCACACACCCAAAGTTAAGATCTAGATGACAGTCATCTGAAGGAGACAGAGAGATTCCAGGTCAGCAAAACCTGAATGCTATTTAACTGAGTGCACCAGTTGGTGTAAAGAAAGATTATTACTATGCGATAGAGGGTTGGTTATCCAGTGAAAGCAAGGAAAAAAATCTCTAAGTCAGTGTTTGGTGGTGAAAAGTCTATTCTAGGGTGAATGCTCTGCCAAAAGAACTTTATGAGGGTGTAGACTTTTGGCAGTTATATCCTTTATATGGCTACTGAGACAGTTGGCTTCCGGGCATGAGGGCATTAAACAGCCAGACCTTGCAATGAAATCACCTCTGATGTAATATGATACCAAATTTGATGTATGAAATATGATCACCAGGTGTGTGCACCAAAATCCCATTCCTCACTATTTTGAAATCCATGCAAAGACTGAATATCATGTCCTCAAACTTATGTTTAGCAATTTGATTTACTCTGGCCTGTGAAATGTGATACGGCACTTCTTGGTTGAAGATTTTTTAAGCCAGTGCAAGGTCCTTTCATCATTTCTTACTTCTTGCTGGGTCAGTTTCATGAAGAACATAGAGCCTCTATCATGCTGGGTTCTTGAGTTAAGACAGCTTAGAGCCAAATACTCACCACTTGTTATGGATGTAAAGCTTGGGAATAAATTACCCTTGGTATTTTTTTAAAATCTGAGATTTTGTGGATGTCTGTAACATAATGTAGCCTACTCAGACATGAGTAAGCTGAGGGTTATCATTTGGCTCCCTTCATAATTTCTGTACCAAGTGATAAGAAACTGGTTAGAGTACAGGGACATTTGGACAGCTTAGCAGCTCTTTTTCTCATTGAAATTAATAAACTGTAATAAGTATCGATTCATCTCCATAAGTATCTTGTGTGCTTTGCTAATATGAATTAGTGTCCCTGAATTTGATTGACACTGGCATGCTGCCAGCTTAGCATTTTTGAACCTGACAAACAAAAAGCCCGACCCTGAAACTTCATGTACTCACAAAGGCCATGTTCCCCTTTTGGGGATTGTTTGAAGCCCGATGGTTCTTTCTGATGTCTAACCCATGCCCACACCTTTTTATTAGAATTCAGCATTGTCATTGTTGTTTTAAACTTGACCAATTTAATAGGGTTATGCATTCCAATGCACTTTAAGAGGTAAATTGAGTCTCCTCAAAGTGTACTCACTATAGACACCACAGATTTATATATATATATATATTATATATATATTATATATATATATATACATATATATATGTATATTCAACTCCATAATTTTCATGACAGCCATAAGGTCAATTTAATCTATATTCAATGTACAGATAAGAGTCCTGTGACCCAACTAAGCAACATGATTGAACAGCCAATGTGAAGTTAGAATTTTAACCCAAGGATACTGACTCCAAGTTCAGAGTGATAGGTTCCTGCCTGAGTATGAATTGTTGAATCATTATGGTGGTGGTCTAACATGGCTAAAGCCCCAAAACAACAGCCTATCTTCCAAACGTCTACTTCCCCCTTCTTCTTCCCTCAGTCCTGAATACAACTTCCTCTTAGCCCTCCTAAGCATGAGCCAGGGAAGCCCCAGTCAGCTGTTGACAGGTTACTGAGCCCACCCTTCAAGCTCCGCCTCTAGTCAGAGTCCTCATAAACCCCCAGCCTTCTTTGTCTCCCTCAGAGGAGCCCTGTGGTGCATAGGGTCATCTCTCCCTGTCCAGAGTAAAGGCCTTCTTCCCCTTTGTTTTTTCTTCTGCACCGAAAACCTAACACAGAGGTCTTTATACACTGTAAAGAGTTTGACTGCATGTTCGTAATTCAGCAAGGGGAGCCTCTTGTATGCAATGATTTGGCAAACACATCCCTATTTACCCCCTGTCTGTGGTACTTAATTTGCTATACTCTGAATATGTAACATTTCCATTTTTCACTGTCATCATTAACAGGAATGAACAATACCCAATAATGAGACTAAATAACATAATTCCTACAAGCCAAAGTGAGTCATATGCAATAATTTGCAAGAAACACAAATAGCTCAAAGGATGATAACTGAATATGCATTATGACACAAATCTGCTTGGCTTATTCCAAAATGTCCTGCCCTGACTCTGTGGTCATTGACCTGATCGATATTAATATTTCTTAAATACTAAATAGCACGAGTGCATTTTAGAAGCTGGGTCTATATATTTAGCTTTTACATATGGCACTACAGAAGAGGAGAGAGGAAGCAACTGTGAAGATACATAATCATAGCACTTTACCTCCATGTTTCCGTGCCACCTGCTGTACCCTACCTTGATGAGGGTTTTGTGAGAAATAAATAAAAGAGTAGAACAACAGATCAGGCAGATATGGGCCTAGTTTAATGGAGCACACATAGTGGGTACTCATTAAATGTTAATTCTCTTCCTGTTTCTTTTTGTATTAGCGTGGACAGGTTAGGTCTGTTGTAAGAATATAGGACACAGAAGTCTCCGTAGTTTAATAATACAAAGGTTGTTTCTCACTCATGCTGTATCACGGCAGGCCAGAAGAGTACTGTACTCCACACAGTCATTTAGGATCTAGACCAACAAACTCAATATTTTGTAGCTACCAGCTAGATTATAAGCCTCTTGATCCAGGAAAAGAGATTCCTGGAGGGAAGACAAACTGAATTATCTCTGTGTTGGCCCGGTGAAATACATACTTTCTGCACTGGCCAAAACTTGTCATATAATTCTGTCAAATGGTAACAGGATTAAGAAATGTGGAGTAGCAGATTAGTGTAGCATCACTATTTTTGAAATACCTTCTTTTTTCCTATTTATAAGACAGATCTAAATAAAAGATCAATTGTAAAATTACCTGCAAATATTACCTGCAAGTAGACCCTCAAAGAGACCTTCTACAAGGTCCAACAGCTCAGATTCTGCAGATCCTGATCCCTTGGATCATCTGCAAAGCAGATTTAACATAGAATGGGTAGCTTTCAGTTAGGATTGGTAAAAGTGAACACACGATGTTTCATTTTCCTCCTTTGAACAAATGGTCCAAAATTAGAAGACTCTTTTTTTTTTTTTTTTTTTTTTTTTTTTTTTGTTTTTCTCCGGTACTAGGAACCGAACTCACGACCTTGCGCTTGCCAGGCAGGCGCTTTGCCGCTGAGCTAAATCCCCAGCCCTAGAAGACTCTTAAAGCTGTTGCCTAAGCCAAAGTATGTTGCTGCTCCTGCCTTTTGGTAGGTTTGTCCTAGAAGTAGGACAATAAGCTACAATCCCCAAAGTGCAAGGTGATGTGAGTTTCTGTTAATTATTTACATATCTATGTGAGTAACAAGATGAATTCCATCTATTGGAAATAGGTGCAAAAATCTCACTGAAGTCATAGTTTTAATACCCAGAGACAAGAAAAGCAGCAAAAAGTTCTCTTTGGAACGGCTAAAAGAAAACACGGGGCAAAAAAATTGAAGCCATGGGCACAGGCAAGGACTTCTCAAATAGGACTTCAATAGCAAGGGAAAAAAAGAGCAAAAATTAACAAAACTAGTACAGGAATTAAGAGTTTTTCCATAGCAGGGAAATAAGCAATAGAGTACAGAGACAAAGTGCAAAAATAGGAGAAAAGTTTTGCTGGCTACTCTTCCAGCAGAGGATTGATATCGAGAATATATAACAAACTCAAAGAATATAACACCAAAAATAAAATCAAATACCCCAGTCAATAAGCGGGCAAAAGATCTGAACAGTTGCATGTTTTCCCTAATATATGGAATCTAAAAAAGATGACAAAAAAGTAGAAGGGAGACTATCATTAGACAAGAGGAAGGGATGATGGAGTACAAAGAAAAGAGAAGGTAACAGGTAAGGTAATAGGGTGCCTCAAAATATATTACAGTGATCCCTCACCTAGTGTGGGAGTTACCTTCCAGAGACCGCTGTGATGGATGAAAATCTTCAAAGTAGCAGTGTAATATTTACTTTATTATTTGTATATATTTTAAGGCTTTATGAACCCTTCCTGCACTCCTATAAACCCTTCCCACACTCCTGCGGGCCTTCCTGGGGAGACACTTCTTCCCAAAGTCTCGGCTTCTAGCTGCTGCAGCGCCTCAGGTCACCCCTGTGAATGGGTGTCTTAGCTCCCAGGGCAGGAGGGGAGGACGGGGCAGGTGTGGATGGAGGATGGGAGCGGGCCAGGATGTGGGGTGCATGGGCCCCAGCCGAGCCTCAGCCCATGGGAGCCAAGCGCCCAGCCTGCACGGCTCTCCCTGCCCAGGACAGCTCCTAGCGCCGGCAGGGGCCGGGAGTGGTGCCACGCGCCCTCCTTGCCTGCAAGCAGTGCCCACCCAATCAGGTCTGCTTGCCTGGCCAGGTGGCTCTGCCAGGCTCAGGTTGGCCGTAGTAGCGTGCTGCATTTCCATTGTGTACAGATATATTCTTTTAAAAACCCATGATACAGTGAAGCTGCAATAAGCGAACCGGGATATAGCGAGGGAGGACTGTATACACACTGAAACCCCCAGATGTCACGTGAGACAATGGGGAGATTGGGTGAGAAAGGTGATGGAGGGTCATAAATAATGCTGTGTACATGTACAAATTTGCCAAAATGAAACATGAACCTGTATTCCCAATACACACTAATAAACAATATGGGGAAAAGGAAGATGAAAAGTCCTTTAGCTAAGGCAAGAGAGTGTCCTGTGAATGAACTTGGAGTAAAGTATATCTCTGTCACTAGTAAAACTCATTATCATTGCCTTAAAGAACTTACTGCCTCACAATGAAGGAGGAAAACATGCACGTAATTATGTATCCATCCAATAGCTCACTCAGTAGCTCAGTGGTTGTTTAGTACTTGCTACATGCTAGGCCCTGAGTCAAACACTGGACATACAAAGCCATTTCATATGCATTCTCAAGACTTTCATAGCAATCTAATGTGATTCCTACTAAACTGAAGACAAAGTGTAAATTACAAGGTATTCTAGGAAGAAGATATATATTCTTCCTCATGTGACCTGAGAAAGGACAACAATCAAGAAATCTTTAGTCCCAAATGAGAAACAATAGAGAAAATTATACAGCCACTTCTTGCTTTCAGAAGAAATATGTAGTTATCATACTTGATTTCATCCACATAGTAGTTGCTTAGGCAACAAAAAAGCATAAGAGAAACACTGGGGCAATGTTCTGAATAGCAATTTAGTGTTTTCAGAGTTTGGTTTGCCTCAGAGTTATCATTTGTTTCCTTGGAAATATATAGGTTCCAATGTCAATTAAACTCATTCGAAGTTCAAGTCTCAGTACTGAAAGAGTAAAAGAAAGAAAAGAAGGAAGAAAAGAAAAGGGAAAAAGAAAGGGAGGTAGGGAAGGAAGGAGGAAGTGAGAGAAGGAGAGAAAGAGGTGAGAGAAGCGCATGGGTGTTGAATAAAGGACAAAGCTTGGAAAGTAAAAAAAAAACCTTCGTGAAAGAATTGAAAAACAAGAGGATTTCGATAGGCTGATAGGAAAACTAAATGGTGGGGGTGGAGAGCTCATTGTAAAGGAGCACACACGGAGGCAGAAAGGAAATCTCTTACCTCTGGAGAAAAGTGACTCACTCACGGCAAGTGTGGAGATAGAGGAGAGGTGAAAGTAGATCAAATGAGAAAGGAATTTGAATGGCAAGATAAAGAATTACTTGTACAGCCATAGTTACCATCACATACTGTACCATCATTAACCTTTGTGGGTTCCCTCACTCTCCCTCACCCCTGAAAGGGGTGAATTTCCAGCTTTGTTTCTGACTGCCCAACACCAAAGGAAACCCAAGGAGGGCTGAAAGAGCCAGAAGCCGGCATTTTGAATTACAAAAGAAGCTGTTGAATGTCAAAAAGAAGAACCTGAAGAGAATACCTTCCAGCCAGAGCCTTGGAAAGTCAGTGGCGGGAGAGAAGGAGGCCTCCTGTAGGACCTAAGTAACCAGTGACCTTACTGGAAGAGTTGTGGGAGCTGGAAGGAACTTCTAGCTTCCAGCGTGACAGGGCACAGTGGGTGTTGACCTCGTGATGTAGCTAACGTCAGGGGGGATTTTAGTGAATGGCTACAGTCAAAGCTAGAGTGATTGATGGTAGGGAACCAATTCAACAATGTTAGTCTTTACTCTGCCATCTGGTTTTCCAGAAACATGTACTGTTTAGTTTCCTTATCTGTGAAATGGAAATAATAGTGAGTATTTCACAGGATTTTTGTTGTGATGACTAAGATTTTTATCCATAAAGTACTTGATATATTGTTACATGGCTTTGCATTCCATAAATGGGAGATGCTCTTATACAGTTTGTTGCAGGTATGATTTTACAAATCTCCTTAAATAAGAAGACTGTAGTTTGAACTCAGAAGAAAACCTGAACTGTACATCTCCTAAATTCCATTATTATAAAGTGCTCAAGAGCTGGGCAGCTGGAAGACTGACTGAGAAATATCCTTCAGTGAAAAGGTCAGGAGAATTTAGCTCTAGCTTAATAACCTGCTGGCATCTGTTTAATCATTGCTGCTGACCACTCTCAGTGGAGATTAATTTTTGGTCCCTAGATGTGGTCTATTGATGTCTTGATAGGAAAAAATTTAAAAAAGCAGAACAGCAAGGTGCTGTTGGTTAAAAGAGTAAGTAAAAACAATAGAGTCCTGAGCAAAGGAACAACAGATTTAAAGTCAGATCTATATGTGTTTTGGAAAAAATCACTAAGAATTGAATGAAAAGGACAAGAAGCATACAAAGGTATGAGTACATCAAAACCCCGTGGAACAAAATCATGCCTGCTTTTCTCCTCAGTACATCTATCCTGTACAGTACTGGAAATAATAGCTTAACACAACTCAACCCGCCGAATCTTCCAAATGGTTGTATGTGTGCGTGTATCACCCATTTAATTCTCATTAGCTCTCTAACATATATCTTTATTCTGCATATTGTAAAATTGAGGCTTAGAGAGATTAAGACATTTCATTCAAGCTATATAAGTGTTAGTGGTTGAGCTAGGATGTGAAGATAAGCCAACTTGCTCTAGCTTTGTGCCCTGAACAGTTAAGAAGTATCTTCTGTATTCCTGAATGACGTCAGTGGTAAAGTTATCTAGTTACCAGTAGGCACAGGGTTTTGTCTTCTAATATTCCACTTTTCAACTAGGGATATATATGCACACAATGAAGGAGGAAAACCATTTTGTCATTGCCTCATCCCTGCTATTTCTGGCTAAGGATATTCCTCTGAGTAGTAACAATCCATTAAGAAGATTACAACTTGTTTTTCATTTTAACTTCATTCAGAAAATATATATTCAGAGCCACTGAGAATTGTCATTATAGATTTAAAATTGGATTTGGCTGACAATAAAGACTGAGAGAACGAATGATTGAAAATTATGAAGCCAGAATGGTTATGGTGGTGTATGCCTATAGTCACAGCTACAGGAGGTTGGAGTGGGAGAGACAGGTGGGAAGATCACTTGAGCCCAGCAGTTTGAGAATAACTATAAAATCATAGAGCCTTCCTTATCTTATCTGTGTAATATTCTGGTCATACCTTCTTCATCATCTTTTATTCATTTATTTGAGCCTATCTCTTATTCCTTGAGATACAGAATTAAAATTATAAAATAAGTAACTAAATAAAATAAATTTTAAAAACAAAGCAAAATTTTATTTTACAAAAGCTATGTCCTTATCCCTATTTCAGTGTATAAAATATAAGAGCCAGAAATGTTTATTGACTGGCTAGATAGATTAGTAAAGGAAAAATGACTAAGAGCTCTTTGAGTGACACACAAAGTTTCTTGAAGGAATGAGCAGAAAGAAATCAGCAAGCCTAAAATACCAGGCCTACTCTCAACATAAACCAAAAGGACAGAAGTCAGAAGGTCAGCACACATTGCCAAAGTGAGACCTGAAGCCAGGAGCAGATACCAAGAACACAGCCTAGTACTGGACAGAGGAGGAAGAGACCTATAAGCCCTCACCTTGCTTGCAATAAGCCCTGGCTTTATGATAGATCCTAAAATGTAATCATCTTTAAGAGGTATTCTCTGGACCATTTCTAAGGGCTAAAGTTAGTGATAACTTTTCTCATGGCCATGTCTCTCTCAAACTTCTAAACATATTTCCAACTCATTGTGGTAAAACTCTATGGTTCTTAAAAATTACAGAAATCTTTTTTCTTGCCGTTACTCTCTCTAAAGCTTCTGTACGGTCAATAGTATCGGATAGATTTTTCACCTAATTCACTTTCCGTGGTGCAGTAGCCTGATCTTCAGATAAGCTCCTTCCCCAGGGTCTACATTCACATTTAAATCTCCTGACTTTATTTCCCATGAAAAGAAAATTCATCACTTTATTATTCTATTGTACATGTGGTTGCTAAAGGAAAAGATGTATTCTGGAGACTTTCTAAAAGAAATTTTAAGTAAACATGAGGTCATCCATGTATTTATCTAAAAACAATTTATAAAATAAGGTATTGATTTGATTTTGCACACAAGAAGTACAGCATTTTCAGGCTGGAATACGTTATACTTCAGAAGAAAAGCACCAACTCTTCTAGGATCAATAAAAGCTTAACTCATTATTTTACCCTATAGATTCTAAATGCTAAAGAATTTTCCTGCAAAGTTAGCTGCATATAGTCAGTGATGATTTGGTCCATTTTTTTAAAAGAAACTACAATCAAGTATGTCTGGAATCACCAAGACTAGGTTCTAATCTATCCAAGCAAAGCACTGCTAGAAGAGCAGGTAACACAATTCCAGTCTAAGCAGAGGGACAACCTATTTAGAGTATGTATGCTTTTGTAGAAGCAATGTACAATGTATTAGGCTTTCTAAAATATTAAAAGTAGCATGACCTAGGGCTCAAGTTTTGTGGTAGGCAAATGATTGTACCATTAAATACCTATGGGATCCCTTACAAGATAGCTAACCTCTGTAACATCAGTCTCCTTAGCTGTGGGGAAAAATAATAGTACATAACTCACAAAATAATTGTGGAAATAAAATAATTGATATAAAATACATAGTGCAATGCCTACATATTTAGTAAATATTAGTTTCATTATCATCCTTGTCTTCATCAATATCAACACCATCATTATCATCTTTTCCTCTTTATCATTACTGGATCCAAGAAGTGTAGCAGGCTTGGGAACTTTATAAAGAGAACTACTGGCTTAAATAGAGTGTCTTGTGATATTTCTGTTAGGTTCTAATTTTTATTTTTAACTCCCAGACAAAAAGGACTATATATAAAAACCCCAGGGGATATTAACCTTCTTAAAGCATGCTTACAGAATTATGCCACAGTGGGAGTATCCCTAATGTTCCTGACAAAGGAGAAAGATTTCCAGGCTCTTATAATGACATGTCACTGGGTATGAGAAGTATTTAGGAGAAAAGTAGTGGACGTAAAACGGGACGAGAAGACATGCTTTGCAGTCACATTCCTTTCCTTACTTGAAATGTCCATAAATATGGGCACATGGGTGATAGCAGATTATTATGGCAGATTCAAAATCAGCCAGTGGATTCCTCCTGGCTCACTGGATCTCTGCCTTTGGCAGGGGCTCAGGCTCTTTACATAGTTTGCTTCCTCTTTAAAAGTAATTTGCCATTACCAAGCCATAAAATTAGTTTCACTAAGTAGAAAAAAGGCAATGTCCAATTCCTGATTATCTAAATATAAGTAATGATAGGCTTTGGAATTGGTAAGTTTGGCAACTTTTCTCCTACTCTGGTATCAGCCATCCCTCTACCACTCCCCCAGCCCCTGCAGCCAGCTTGTGCCTGAGTCATAATGAGTCATAATGAGGACTCTTAATTTTGGAGGGGTTTTTATGTATTACACATTGGTCAGGTCCCTGAATACTGTGGTAGGCAGAATAATGCCACCCTATGGTATTTATTTCTCAATGAACTGTGAGTGGGCATTGGAATCAGAAAGATTTGGTTCAAATCCCAGCTGTATCATTCACATAGGCCAGCATTCCCCTCAGGAGTAGGGTTATATAGGTCTATATAGCATATGGTGGAATGTTCAACTTTAAATTGGAGATAATAATCCATACATTGTTGTATCTAATAAAGTACATAAAGTACTTAGAACAAGGGCTAACACTTGGTAAGTGCTCAAAAAAATGGAAGTTTTTTTAAAAGGCTGATCCATTTTCCTCCTTCACTTTATTAAAAAATGTGAGGTCTGAAAAGATCAATTTTACCAAGATGGGCATATTTCTTGGAATAGAACTAATAAGCTTGTAAAGAGCCTTGTCATCATCTAATATGCTTAGACCATGTGTGGACTCAGTTGATACAGGTGAGTTACCTTACGTGGAAACAGGGAAGTCAGTAGATGCCATTGTCATGGCATTAGTAAAGGCAGAAAAGACTTCTATGCCCCAGTGTCCCTCTTAGAAATGCAAATCGAAAGCACAATGAGATAGCACCTTACTCTCTCACTCTGGGGAGAATGGATATTATAAAAAAGGCAATAGGCAGCAAGTGCCGGTGAGAATGTGGACAAGAGAGAACACTTATGTACTATGTATGGGAATAGAGCTTAATACATTATGGAAACTAACATGAAAATACCACAAAAATATTAAAAACTGTACTACCATGTAATTCAGCAATCCCTTTACTTGGTATATATCTAAAGGAAATCAGTATCTTCAGACATATGAACTCCCATAATTAGGGTGACACTATTTACAACAGCCAAAAATGGAATCATCCCATGTGTTCACAAGCTGGCAAATGGATAAAGAAATTGTGGCACATATACACAACAGAACAGTACTCGGCCATAAAAAGAATGAAATCCGTCTTTTGTGACATGGAAGGAACTAGAGATCATTATACTCAGTGAAATGAGCCAGGCCTAGAAAGATAAGTACATGATCTCATTCTGCAAAATCCACAAATGTCAGTTTCCCTCATAGAAGTTGAGGGTAGAACAGTGTTTCCCAGAGGTCAAGGAGGGTGGGTGGAGGAAAGAGGGATGAGGAAAGGTAGATTAATGGGTACTGTGTTAGGGTGAGAAGAGAGTAAGAAGTTCTAGTGTGTGATTTCACAGTACGGGGAGTATAAATAACAATTATATAGGTATATTTCAAAAAGACAGAAGCAGTGATTTGAATTTTTTCACCACAATAAACTGGTAAGTGTTTAACTTAACTGAAACATTTCACAAGGTATTCATGTATCAAGACAGTGAGTGCAACTGGTGATGGTGGTGCCCATCTCTAATGCCAGGATCCTGGGAGGCAGAGCAGGAGCATTGAACGTTTAAGCCCAGCTTGGACAACTTAGAAATTTAGTGAAACCCCATCTCAAAATAAAAGAAAAAGGAAAAAGGGCTGGGGATGTGGCTTAGTGTGAAGGTCCTGTGTTCAACCCCCAGTGCCCCTCCACCACAAACAACAAACCACCAAATGGTACCCCATTGTTACATAAAAAATTGTGTTTTCATGTATCAGTTAAAATGTTCAATTTAAATTAAAAATGATCTCCCTTGAACATTCATACATCCATCTCTGAAGACAGACTGACAACCTTTCTGTATATACTGCCCTCAATTCGTTTGCAAGATCCCTCTGCAGAAGGCAAATGCTTCTTGCATGTGGTGTGGAGAAAGAAGAAGCCAATGTGTGTGTGTGACACTAACTCTGGACTAAGAGCGTCATACTGCCTGGTCCCTTTGACTGGAACCCATGCACACTTCGTTACTGGTGACAGGAGAAAGGAGAGAAAGTAAAAGTCAAAGGGAGAAAAGATGGGGATGAGGGGAATGTGGAGAGAGCCTACTTTAAAGATTTTACTTTTTTAATATCCTGAGGATTGAACCTCGGAGTACTCTGCCATTTAATTATATCCCAGCTCTTTTCATTTTCTTTCTTTTTTTTTTTTTTTAATTTTGAGACAGGGTCTTATGACATTGCTTATTCTGGGATTATAAGTGTGTACTACTGCTCCTGGTTTAGGACATAAAATAAATGAAATAAATATTACAATCTAACACCTTCACTACAGCAGCTGCTCAGGGACTGCTCCCATAAAGAAAGCCTGAGATCTTATACACTGGTCAGCTCCCAAGAGAATAGAGCCTGTGCTAGGAAACTAAAGCAGGGAGATGGCAAAAGTTTGGAGCCAGGGCTGTGTCAAAGAGGAGGTAGAGTCAAGGCAAGCGATCAGAGTGATCAAATTCTGAGGGGAAAGGAAATGGCAGCAACTGGGTGTTATGGTTTGTATCTGCATGTCGTTCCCCCAAATTCTCATGCAGTCCTGGGATGGGCTTCTAGATTTTTGATTGATCCATAGTCCAATTTTGGGATTATAGATGTGAGTGCTACACCTGACCCTGGGGCAGGTAGTTTGAATACAAGGTAAGGGAGTGAAAGGGGCTGCTTAACACTGCTGCTCCCCCCTTTTGCTCTTGTTGCTTTGCTCTTTCCTCTCCATGAACTGCTGCCCTCTGCCATGTGCCACTCTGCCTTGGAGCCAGCTGAGTATGGACTGAAACCTCCACCAACTGTGAGCTAAATAAACCTTTACTTTCTTAATTTTGGGTGTCAGGTGTTTTGTCTCAGCAGTGAGAGAAAAGTAACCAAGACACTGGGGGACACACTGGTTTCAGTGACTACAGCCTGGTGAATGCTGTGATCCCTGCTGGGGACTATACTCTGCAACACCAAGCAATGGATAGCATACCCTGAAATAAGAGTGAAGAGTAGAAGCCAAGCAGAGCCATGGGTTTGCATGCTGCACAGGGTACCCAGGGGGCCCATGAACATACCTGGGACTCAAGCTGAACTTACTGCAACAGCTGCCGGAAGAGTCTCCTTGCCCACTATTTTCACCCATTTATGTTCCTTTTTCCCTTTAAAACCCTTCAATTGCTTTGCGCTATCTTGAGAAAAATTTACAAATTATTTATCTTTCCACATTTTTCTCTCATAACTCTTTTCTGCTCCTGTTATCACTGAAACACACACACACACACACACACACACACACACACACATATCACTAAAAACAAAACAGTATTTTCAATCCTTTGCTCAAAATTCCCCCAATAGTTTGAATTGTTCCTTTACTACTTGACAAGTTCTCTGTTCTTGGATAAGTATTTAACCTCTAGTTTCCCTTGTCCTCTCACTAAACAGATGGAAAATGGCACTGAACTCTACCATGTAGATTAAACAACAGTTATGAAAAAGGTTTAGCATATAGAAAATGTTCAATTACTATTATTATCCCTTCCTTAATTTTCCTATAGGAGAGATACAAATAAATTACTATGAGGATTCAGGAGAATTATGATACTCATTTTTAAAACATACAAAACTGAAAGTCTGAAGACATTAAGTGACTTGCCCGAAGTCACACAGCTAATAAGAGCATAGATGGGGCTGATTCTGAGCTCTCCCAAGTAGGAGATTATTGCTATTGCAACTATGCCCCATGGCCTCTACAGTCCCCAAGTTGGGACTCAAACTCCTGGAGCTGGGTATCTATCCTACCACAAAACCATAAAAGCAATCCTTTCTCAAAGAGAGACAGGAAGAGAGGAGTTAGAGATCTGGAAGGCCATTATACTCTCCTCTGAGACTAGTGCTACCTCCAAAGGAGACTCCTGGCGAAACCACAGAAATTTTAATTCAAGCAAACTTATAAGCTCATTTGCCCTCTGCATGGCTCACATACTACTCATTAGAATTCTCATGACATGAATTCAGGAGCCATGGAATTCATATTAAACATATTTATTTTTTTGCTTAATGAAATATGTCAACCTCTGTAGAAATTAAATAACTAATCATCTCTTATCAGCGACACTCAAATGTCATCACAGCAGCACTGAATGTCAGTTCCGTTTAGTGCTCTCACAGGTCCATATTACCTTGATGTGACAGCTGGCAGCTACCTATGTTTCTCGGAAGGAGATTTTAAAAGCTATCCACTGATTTAGCTATGGCTTGTAACCAACTGGCTATAAGAATGTATGATACACCAGAGGACACAGCCAAGGCACTGATAGTGAGAAAATAAATGACTGAAAACCACACATGGAAAGACAACGATTTTTATATGATAGATTCCCATAGATTGTTTCCAAATGTTGATTTGTTTAATGGGCTGGAAACTTGCATACTCCTTGTCTACCTATCTTGGTGTGTCTTCTGGCGCTGTGCTAAGGGAGAGAAGCAGTGATAGTCAACATTAAGTACACTGTGAAAGTATCTCTGTACAATATTCAGCATTTCTTAGGACTGAAAAAATTTCTTAGAAATGCTTCCATTGTGTTTCTATTTCACTACACAATAATTAAAGTGGAGACTCAAAAACGCTATGTAATAGCTTTTCATTAATTTAATCCAGTTCATAAGGGGTTGACTGGGATACAGGTACTAGATGAAAGCTCATGGTGGGGGCACAGATAAATAAACCACAACCCCCACTTGTTATTTTAAAGTAATTGTCAATTTGATTTGCATAGGAGCCGCCCAAGGGATTAATAAGGCACACTTATGGGTGTGTCTGGGTATCACACACAACAGTGGTGTAACATTGGGGTCTATATCTGGTCCTTCATCCCTTCCTTCCTAACGCTGTTCACCTGCTCTGCTTCCTGGACCCATAAACTAAGAAGGCACCTTGTACCTTGATGTTTCTGCCTGAGTCAGCTGACAAACTATGGACTGAATTCTCTGAAACCCTGAGCCAAATTAAATCTGTCTTCAGAGTGCAGGAATTGGGCTTGTGTCCTAGGGACAAGGAAATTGACTAATACATCCTCCCAAGAGAACTACCTTTTCAGACCACCACAAACAACAACAAAAACACTACCACTGTCTACCCTCTGTTAGGGAAACAGCACAGTATATTACTATAACACCCTTTGTTAAAGTGCTAGTCCAAAACCAAAAAAGTAAAAACAAAACCAAAAACTGGGTGTAAATATAGGTTTTGGCCAAAACACTAAAACAATTATCTCTTGTGCCAAAAGAAAACCCTACTTTAAAAATTGTAACTATGAAGGGCCAAGGGAGTCACTACCTAAAAATTATAAACTCTTGCATTCTTAGAGCATTTCAGAGTTTTCAAAACACATACTTCTGTTGTATTAACTTGCTTAAACTCCACATGTGTAGGCTTTTATTCTTCATCTTACAGTTGTGGAACCAAAGCAGTTACAAATAAGTGATTTGTACATGGAAATACAGAAAAGAAATAGACAAACTAGCATTCAAAGCAGGATATAGGGATCAAGTACAATATTTTTTTCCACAGGATAAGTTGCTTAAGGTCACGTAGACAAATAGTAGCAGAGCTGCACCTAGAATTGACATTTTGTAGATGTAGATTTCCTCATCCTGTGCTGCTTCCATTGGAACACATTCTTACTTATTTTCTACCTTAGTAATTTGCTTAAATATAAATGCTGTTCTTTTTCAAAAATTTTAACATTGTTTTCCAAACATAGTTAAGTGGTTAAGAGCTTGGGAGAGGTAATCTCAAATCCGATGCTGAATCCCAGTTCTCAGACATCAGACAAGTAATGTACTCAATTTTTTTGAGCTGCAATTCCTACATCTATAACATGGCAAAGTATGTGTTCCACACGGATGGTTCAAGGGTTAAACTTAGCATCTAAGAGAATCCCTTGGAATGATAGATTTTTATATTGAATAGGCATTTAATCAGCAATAGGATAGTAACAATCATGTAGCTCAAATTTTCATATGAAATTTGAAGTGTGTAAAGACTCAGAAATACCATACTTTTAAGAACCTCAACCCATGACCTTTATATTGAAGAAGTGCTAAAAGACACAGCTTGAGCTATATATCACTAAGCAGGAGGTTATGCACACTCTACAATCCCATAACTACACTACTTCCAAAACTGCTATACTAAACTAAAAGGTCCTCCCCAACCTAATGGATATCTTGGATGAAAATGCTTTACTAGCTCAAATATAAAAATATAAAGCAAAGATGAACAGTTTTACTTTACTTAAGAGCCTTACTTTGGTCCTAAATATAAACATTTGCCAGGTTAGCAAATCAAGGCAGATATTTCCATTTCTTTAATATTTTCTTTAGTTCTATATATCTCTTTGCTTTTCTCTCTTACAAACTTATTTGGACATAGGTGTGCATATGTGTATGCATACACACATGTGCACATGTATACACACATATAACATTTGCTTTTAAACTGCAGGCATGTTTAGCAAAAAAAATGAGGGCACATAAACTAGAGTCCAGTTACTACTGCAGGTTAAGTCCAATCTCTATCCCTCAGAAGTTGTATGATTAGGGGTAAGTCACTCATGCATCTGTTTACTCATTGATATAATTATAGATGATTTATATGCTGAACGTTGCCATTTTTTCCTAGGGCCATAAGAAAGAATAAGTGAAGTTCAACCTCTCTTAAGAAGATTATATTTTAGAGAAAGGTAAAAAATACATATAAAAATACACAGAAGAGAATCAGATTGTGACAATGGAAATAAATATGGTCACACGATAGAGTGATTTGGAGAGGGACCAAAGGATGATGTCGTTGTAAAAATATTGCCGGAGGAACATTCTGCTCCATGCTCGGTTCCTTCCTGATTAGATCTCTGGAAAGGATAACTGACAGTTCCTAATAAGGAATGCAGAAGTCTCTCTTCACACACAGGTGATAGCTCAGCCAGGGTTATGTGGTAGCAAGAAAAATAAAATGGCTTTGGCTAAATTAAGGGGTAAAAACAAGAATTTATAGTTGGAAAAACTGAGTAGTTTAAAAGTAGGTTCAAAAAATTGTAATGCCCCTGGAGTCTTGATAGAGGAAGCACGTAACATCTTTGCAGAGCATTTTCCCTTCCCTATTTTCACTTCAGTCTGGCCCAGAAGGATAAGCTTTGTTTACCCAAGTTTTCTGCCGACAGCAAGTTAGAAGAGCTCCATTTACAGATCCGGAGCATCAAGGAAGTGTCCCTGTCCACTGAACTGGAAAAGAGCAAGCTGTAGAAGCAGAAGTTGTGTGAAAGTATCAATTCTCTCATACATCAGTGAGGTTCAAGATCCAGGGTACATTATGAATAGAAAACCACATAAACAACTGAAAGCTAGTATTGAGGGGACTTAACAGGAACCAGTTTGTCCAGGTAGACAGAAATATGTCCTGAGCTGTAAAGCAGCACAAAAGACCTTTTTACTGATCTAGACAAGCTGGGCATGGAGGTGCATGCCTGTAATTCTAGTATTTGGGGTGCTGAGGCAGGAGGATCACTGTGTGTTTGAGGCCAGCCTGGAATGCATAGTGAGTTTAAGGCCAGCCTAAACTGCATGGAGACACCCTATCTCATAAAAGAATTATTTTTAAGATAGCAATTCACAGATATATTCTGGAGGATAATACAAAAGTTCTTATTTGTATAGAGGTGTGCATTATCTGTTGTATTTGGTTCACCTGATATCAGACAATATAATGTTTGAAAAGTACACTCACCCTGCCACCTAAATCAAGTTTCCTTCATTGTTTGGCCCATAGTCAATTCCCAGGCAGAAGCCAGTAAGAGTAGAATGTAGACATAGGACTTCCAATTCTTATACTTCTTACCACTTAATTATCACACTATAGAAATTATACATCCCAAAACAAAATTAATATTCTTAAAATTGTCTGTTTTTTTTCCTTTGGTACTGAGGATTAGACCCAGAGATTATTAAAACGTAATCCAAAATGTTTGGTTTTGTTTGTTTTATTTTGTGAGACAGGGTCTGACTAACTTGCCAAGACTGGCCTCAAATTTATGCTCCTCCTTACCCAGCTTCCTAAGTATTGGGATTACAGGTGGGTACCACCGTATCTGGCTTTTTAAGCTTTTAATTATTAAAAAGTTTGTATACATATAAAAGTTTCCATATTTCTTAGACTCTGAAATATTTACATAAAAATCATGAGAGATCTAGGGCAAGGAACTTAGGAGAGGAATTCGAACATGAGCCAGTAATATCTGGACCTGAGTAATCTCTGTCTCTCTCTCTCAATCTCTCTGTCTCTCTCTCTCTATCCCTGGTCTTTCTTCTTCAACTTTAAACAACTGCGATCCTGAAGACCTTTGATTTCAGAACTTGCTCCCCACCCTCCAGCCAACAACATGGGGAGTGTCCCTTACCTTGCACTTTCATCTGTAAATTGATGGCATTTAATTACTCTGTTAAGATTATTTTCTAAAAATTATCAGAACAATTCTAGGCCTGTTTTCTTATTCATTATAGAGATCTGTAAATTACCCAGCCCTCTAAGATCCTCCTCTTAAAAATGGAGAACAAGAAATAGGTAAATATGTAAAGGGGAGGAAAGGAGAATAAACACTATTATGGTTTGTATCTAATGTCCCCCAAAACCTCATGGAGCCATGGGGTGCAGGCTTTCTCAGAGGTAGTGGAATCTCGAGCTTGTGGCTGATTCATAGTGCAATGCTGGGATTAAGGGTGCTGGGTTTAAGGTTGAGTGACTGCTGGATCACTCCACTGACTGGATTGGTACCACCCCAATCTTAGCAGTCTGGATAACATATAAGGGGCAGAAAGAGGCTTGTTCCCCCTTTTTGCTCTTGTTGCTTTTGCTGTATTACCCCACCATGAACAGTTGTCCCTTGGCCATGTGCCACCCTGCCTTGGAGCCAGCTGGTTATGGACTGAACCCTCCACAAACTGTGAGCTAATTCCTCCTGGGAGTAGGATGTTTTGTCTCAGAAATGAGAGAAAAGTAACTAAGACAAACACCCTTACTAATAAGAGAGCAGACAGTAAGGTAAGCATATCATTAGTCATGTTTCCGGAGAAAATTCCCTGTGGAAGGAAGTTCAGGGACAAGTGGTGAATTGGAATAGTTAGGAAGGAGAAAGTCTGAGAACCAACAGAACCCGGCCATGCCAAGGGGAACTGCAGAAAGTCTCCTATCATATCAACTAGAAATCCTCCTGGAATTGTAGTTGGGATGATGACTCGAGGGACTGGAAGCAACAGCAGTGATAAAGAGCAGGAGGGGCAAATGTAGCACAGTTTTTTGTTTGGTTGTTTTATTTTTATTTTTATTTTTATTGTTCTTGTAGCACAGTTTCTTAGCAGACAAGCTTTTGTAGTGATTTCTCTTGGTAGATAAAGACTCTACCCAAAGATAAGACAGTTGCTGTATTCACATTTGAATGTCCAGTATTATTTTACAAAGATTGGTGGAAAGGACCGACTAGTCGGTTTGACAGAGTAGACACATAATAAATGTCCCTGAATTACATTGGAAATGTAATTTCCAATTACTGGAAAAAGGTGGGTGATAAAGTACATCACAAATGGATGGACACTATTTGAAGGAGATGAATGTAATATCAAACTGTTTCTAAGGTAGTGTGGTTACCAGGACCCTTAGACCCTCGTGGAAGGGCAGTCTGCCTATATGATTCTTAGGACCAAGTTCTTGGAGAATGTCACGGATCTTTTTGTAAGAACAGAGGAGATGAGAGACCTATGTGGCCAACTCACCCCCATCTCAAACCAAGCAATCTGTCTTTGCCGCATGTTGTGGCTCCAGGGCTAGACTGCCTGTTAAGTTAAGTGATAAATGGTCCTTAAGAAAAGACTGACTCGGCAAGTTCAGCAGTATATGCATTTGTCTTCGAACTTTAATAAAAATCCAGACAGATTCAAAAAATGAGCCTCGGAGAAGAAACTGGAATATTGTCCAGTAAGCATAACTACATCTTTCTGACCACCATAACTTAGGTTTGTTTGGTACCTTCAAATTCTCAGACTCTAAATGCTTATTCCTTCTGTAAGGAGATTGCAGTACTACATACTTTTCCATGACATGTACTCTGACGAATCTGAGTGTGACTTTGCAATCTGTCTATAACTGCAATGTGCATGCAGATTTTCTGCAAACCATATCCTTGATATTATTATGTAAACAGGAATAAAAAATAGCTGTCCTGTTTGCTGAGCATTTACTATGGCACAAACTCCATTGTATGTTCCTTTCATGTTGTATCTCATTTTCAACCCCATGAAAAGCTACTTTATGACATCAATTTCATACATAAGAAGCTTGAAAAAGTTTAGAGCTGCATGAGAGAACCAGTATCAAGTTCAAGCTTGTTTGTCATAAAAGTTCCTATCTTTCCACCATACTCCTTCTCTGCAAAAGTACAGGATGTTTCCAGTCCTTTAATGTAAACTTCCATCACACGCATCACAGATGTGATTATGCGAACTTACGGTGGCAAGGCCTGCCTGGCGACTAAATGTTTGACTTCTTACAGCTCATTCTGGCATTATTACTTATTAATGAAATCCCTTTTACTATCACACTTTCATGATAGATATTTTAGTTCAGCATGTGAAATCTCATTACTTATTTATCAAAATAAAATTTAAGCCCTACTTCAAAGATAAAAACCAGAGATTCTGATGACCTAATTGCCAATATTCTTTTTAATCTTCAGAATTTTTTTAATCCTAAATTGATTCATTAATGAGTAAAATAAGAAATTATGTGATGTTTTTACAGGAATTTAAGCCAACCTTTATAAAAAATTACTTATAACATTGAAATCTTCATGGAGCAATAGTTCTTCTTAGAAATATATGGGGCTGGGGATTTAGCTCAGCGGCACAGCGCCTGCCTGGCAAGCGCAACGTCGTGAGTTCGATTCCCGGTACCGGAAAAAAAACAAAAAAATAAAAAATAAAAAATAGAAATATAAGTGATATTATCTTACATGGAGAAGCAACTTTGCAACTGTGAATAAGTTAAGGATATGTAAGTGGGGAGATTCTCTCGGGTTATCATCCAATGTTATCACAGTGGTCCCCAGAAATGTCAGTAAAAGATATGAGAGAATAGAAGCTGGGTCAGAGGGAAACTTAATGATGAGATCCTTTTTTTGTTAAATGTGGAAAATGGAGCCACACCCCAAGGAATGTTCTCTAAGCTCCCTCCAGAAGCTAGAAAAGGGAAGGAAAATGATTCTGCCTAACACCTTCAAATTCCTTAATGTTAGGCAGTGAGATGCCTACAAATCTGAACTAGCTAACCTCTGACATTTCCACAGTACCCTGTACCTATTCCTATTTTAGCATTTACTAGATTGTATTGTGATAGTTTATGAATTTGTAGCCTACTTTGTCCCTCATCAGACTGTGAGCTCCTGGAGGGTAGGAGATACACCTGACTTGTTCCTGTATTGGTAATAGTGCTGTCTCTGACCCAGAAGACAGGCTCACTGAGTATCCCTTTAATGGCGAATGAGAAAGTGAATGAGTTCACAGAAACCTGATGCTTACTAATTAATATGCAGTGATAAAAAATCTGCCAAGCAGGAAGGAACCTCACTGGCAAATCAGTCACCTTGCCAGTGGAGCTGTCTGTTTGGGCAGCCAAATCATATTTCAAAAGTCTATAGAAGGAACAAAGAATAATCTTAAGAAAAGTAGAATGACTAGACACTAATACCTTCAAGCTACAGTTGTCCTGTGCTTCTCTCTTCCTATGAAGGTCAGACTTGCTGAGGGAGAAGAATAATTGCCAGTGGCCTGGGGCCACGTCCTCTCCTTTAGGCAGTTCTTGAAGTTGCAGTAGATTGTGATTATTTCCCCCCTTTTATTCAGATAGCAGATATATCAATATCATTCACTTTAGACTACATACTCGTTTCTTTTATTAGTTTCACAATCAATTTTGGATTTCTAGGGGCCTATCTCGGGCAGGACATAATGTAGAAGTTATTAACTATGATCTTAAGCAAATAGCCTAATCTCATTTTCTTTTTTCTAAAAGATATAAGTAATAATTAACCACTTACTTCATAGAGCTGTTGAACGGATGAAAGGACGCATGTAGTAGCACCCATCTACCATAAAAGGCCATATGAGAACACAAGGGGATGAATTATGTCCTCTGCATCCTTCTACCCATTGCACAGAAGCTATCCCAATACTGACCCCAGAGCAATGGAGTAATATTTCACAGCTAAACAGCTCATCTTAACCTTAATAACTCAGGAACATGACAGTACTCAATCTCACTTAATTCTCATTTCAACTACATAAAGTAGATATTGGTATCATCATTTAAAAGGTCAAAGAACAGAGTCTAGAGAAACCATTGATTTGTCTAAGTTATACAGAGTGAGTTGTGGAAGAAACTAGGGCTGATCATGTTAGTTTCATTCAGGCTTTGTGCCTAATGATTAGTATGCAATTGTTACGTGTAGAGCAAGATCTTAGACTAATACTCAACAGAGCTTGTCCTCCAATGGAAATATCAATTTGAACAATTTTCCCAGCATGGAAGCACTTTTGCAAAAGCTAAGAAAACCAGGTAAGAGATCAGAGGATCTTGCGGTAGAACAGTAAGAAAAGCATTGAGAAGAGTAGGAAGCACAGCTTTCTATTACTTATGTAAGTTCTCCCCCAGCCTAAGCAGCATAGCATAGCAAGAGAGCATTTATGCGATAGAAAGAGAAGGATGTGAGTATGAGACTTTGCCTTAGTCCAGCACTGGTCCTAACACAACAAAGCACAGCAGCACTAGCCCATACCCCAGGCTGATAAAAGCAGAATGATCCTCTAGACCTGCACCTGCATGAGGCTGGACTACATAGCTGAGGCTTCCGCTCCCGTGGTAAGTGTCACCTCTGGTACATCTCATGTTCTGTCAATTGCAGCAGCCCCGGGCATCTGTTCCACCTCAGGGCTGTAAAAATCAGCAGTGTTTCTGGGCACTAAGAGCACACTTTCTGAAAAGGATATCAGGAACATAATCACATTAACCATAGCTATAAGTAAAATGAAATGCATAGGAACACATCTAACCAAGGATGTGAATTATTTCTACACTGAAAACTGTTAAGATATTGATGAAAGAAATTGATATGTAAATAAATTAAAATGTATTTTATATTTATAGATTGGAGGAATTTTTATTGTTAAAATGTCCTTAGCAGCAAAAGTTTGTATACAAAATCAACACAATCCCTTTAAAATACCATAGTTATTCTCCACAGAAGTAGAAAAACAACCATCCTAAAATTCGTATAGAAATACAAAAGACCCTGAACAGCCGAAGGAGTCTTGAGGAATAAAAAGCATCAGAGGCATCATAGTACCTGACTTCAAACTATCCTGTGTAGGTACAGTGACCAAAACAGCACCGCACTGGCATGAAGACAGGTGCATAGAGCAAAGAAACAGAGCAAGAACCCTGGAAATAAATCTACACATTAACTGCCAGCTGTTATTTTATGCAGGTTCCATGAATACACAATGAGGAAAGTCTTCAATAAATGGTGCTAGAATCTGCCTGCAGAGAATGGAGTTAGACGTTTATACCATATCAAAAACTAATTCCAAACAAATGAAATATAAGCCTTAAAATATGAAACACGTAGAAGGGCTGGGGATATAGCTCAGCAGCACAGCACTTTATGACAAGCATGAGGTCACAAGTTTGATTCACAGCCCAAAAAAAGGAAGGAAGGAAGGAAGGAAGGAAGGAAGGAAGGAAGGAAGGAAGGAAAGAAGGAAGGAAGGAAAGAAGGAAGGAAGGAAGGAAGAAGAGAGGAAAAGAAGGAAGGAAGGAAAGAAGGAAGGAAGGA
>NW_004955414.1:8214470-8233005 GCF_000276665.1 Chinchilla lanigera | reverse complement strand
GAAGGAAGGAAGGAAGGAAGGAAGGAAGGAAGGAAGGAAGGAAGAAGAGAGGAAAAGAAGGAAGGAAGGAACTGTGCGGGAAAAACACAGAGGAAAAGCTTCATAACTTTTGTCTAGGCAATGATTTCTTGGATCTTTTTGGAAATCACCCTAAAAGCTCGGGCAATAAAAGAAAAAGTAGACAAATGGAATTACAACAAGCTACAAATATTCTACACAGCAAAGGAAACAACACAGTAGAGAGACAATCTTTACAATGGAAGAAAATATTTGTAAATTGTACAACTGAAAAGGTTTCAATATCTAAAATATATAACATTCAATATCAATAAATAAATAAATTGATTTTTAAATTAGATATATATCAGAAGACACATAAATGATCAACAGATATATGAAAAAATATCCTACATCACTCATCATTAAAGAAATGCAGATCAAAATCACATGAAATATTATCATGTAATAGTACGATGCTCTCTTCAGTAAGACAAATGGCAAATGTTTGTGAGGAAGGGTAGAAAACGGAAATCCTGCACACAGTTACTGGGGATATAAATTAATACAGTAATTATGGAAAACAGTATGGGAGCTCCTGGAAAATAAAAAGGTAACTATTACATGATCCAGCAATCCCACTACTAGGTACACATCTAAAGAGAAATCAGTGTGCTGAAGAGAACTCTGCATTCTGATTAAATAGATAAAATATGGAATATTTGCCATGTTTCCATGTGGAAAATGTCCGCTCCTGGACGAAAAAATAAAATATGGCCTGCATACCTAATGGAATATTGTTCTTCCATTTAAAGAATGTCATTTGCAAGAATACTGATGAGCCTGGAGGATACTATGTTAAGTGAGGGGCCAGTGATATAGCTCAGTGCCACAGAGACGGCCTGACAAGACCAAGGTCCTGAGTTTGGTTCCTGATACAAAGAAAAAAAAAAATTAAATGAAATAAGCCAGCTGTCAAAAGATTAGCACTGCATCATCTCACTCATAGGTTTAACTGAAAGAGGTTTTCCTCATAGGGTAAAGAATAGAATGATGGCCACCAGGGGCTATGGTGAGTAGGGTGGATGGCTGGGAAGATGTTAGGTAGGAGGAATAAGTTTGAGAGAAACGTTACACAATGTGGTGATGATAGCTAACGATTTATTGTATTCTTAAAACTTTCCAGAAAAGAGGATGTATTCTCATTCCAAACAATGATAACTGTGAGGTAATACCATACATATGTTAATTAGCTAGGCTTTCCACATTTGCATACACTTAGAAACAATGCAGTATATGTGATAAACACAGACATGTATCTGTCAGTTTGAAAAAGAAAGAAAGAAAAAGAGTATGCAAGAGAAAGCTGGGACTGATAGAGAACAGAAGAGAGGAGAAGAAAATATACAGGGTGATAACCCAAAAAGCCAACAAAGAAAAAAAAGTGAAAAATATTTCCAGGTAAAAATGTATTTAAATGTGTTTTCTTCAAAAGGAACATTATACAGGGCTTCAATATATTCTTAAGAAGATAAAAGCAAACAAACTCCATAATCAATTTCTCCAACAAATTTCACTATCTAAGAATGATGGGTATGCTGAAAGCTCTCCAAACTGTCAGCATCTGCTTTCCTGTGGCTCATCTCATCTGATCATTTATTTGACAGAGAAACAGCTCCAGCTTCTGCAGTTTTCCCTAAATTGCTGAGATTTTTCCACCAATTAAATCACCCAGTGACAGAAGCAATTCTATTAGACTACTTTGTTAACTCGGTCAGAAGGCATAAAGATAACAAGGTAGGGCCTGCAACAATATAAAGCATTAAGAACTGCCACTCAGTGGTTCTGGGTCCACTTCAAGGCTATGAAATACGGGATGACATTGGATACAAAAATGAAAAATATCAACTATGCTTCTGTAAGACCCAGACATTAATACTCAGCCACATTTTATATAATAGTCTGCTCAGAGGATTAGTAAAACAGGGGCTGCAAAACCTGGAAATCCTCCTAACCACATTAAGCTAATTGAGTTGGAGACATCCAATTCATCATATTTGGAGCTTGATTTATAAGCAACTCACACTGCCTCAAAGAAGAAAGTGAAATATGAATTAGCTATTCTTAAAATTTCAAACCCAGCAACTCTGAACGTGTCAATATCTTAATGGGCGGAGAAAAGAATTCCATTCAAGTGTACTTTGTGACCCTGATGAAAAAATAAATATCCAGTACACATTTTATGACTGACATTTCTCTGAATAGTCTAGGTACATGTTGGAAGTCCTCTATGCTGGAAATCTGTGGAAAACGCATATCATTCAGCATAAAGAAAATACTCCTGTGAGAGTTAAACCCCAAATCTAAAGAGGCAAGATATTATTGGTCTGGACTTGCATATCCGGTAAAAGTTTGACACTCATTAACAGATAATTGCCTTAGGAGATGCACGGCAAATGCTGAGGAGAATGGAATGGGGTAGAGAGGTTCTGCACATAGAACACTCTCTTGAACCAAATCCTTCTGCTTGAATGTGTTGATCTTTGCTGCTGAAGGCTGTTATGCATTTGACCATGTCTCATGGATGCAATTTTCTCTAACTTTTACAAAAGATTTATTCCCAAGAAGGACAAGCAGTTTTTAACCAGGCAAAAGCTGTGAGGCACAGAAATCAGAAGCATAAATTTTCAGAGGTGAAGGTAAACTTTATAGTCGTTCCATCCAAAATTCTTAACTCATGCTCCTTAGGAAGCTTGTGGCAGGGCTTCAAATAATCCAATACATCTTAAAATTTTAGGCACAAATTTTGTGGGTATATATTGATAATTTTTTATGGAAAACATAGCTTTAATCAATTTAATAAAGGGACTAATGACTTCAAGGATGTTAAAAACATGGTTCTACATCATATTTTATATTTGAATAATTTCTATGAAATCTCATTTTGGATTTTTTAACTTCTCTTTGGATGCCTTCAATAACAGGAAGCTCATTAAACTATAAGAGTGTCCATTTTACCTTTGAACAGCTTCATTACAATGTTTTAAAAAAAGTAATTCACACAGGCTATGTTGGCTTCCTCACAGTTTGCACTAGAGGTCTTTGTGTCTACATTAAGTGTATAGAACAGTTTCTTCATTTCAAAGAGTTTGAAGACAAGACTCACTATGTTCCTCTGAGCTGTCTATTCTCCAAAGACACCATCACTCATGCTTTTGATCTTCCCCTTTGATATGGTTTCAACCACCCCCACCCCAAGCGCATTTGTCCCCTTCTGGAAGAACTCCTGATAGCCACTCTGGAGTAGTGGTGAATTGCCATCTCTTTGCTCTCGGTATGAAAATTCTGTTATTGTAGCCTAAAATCACATTTATACTGACAACTCCTGTGACTAGTGATATTTGTTTTTTTTTGTTTTTTTTTTTTTTTTTGTTTTTGTTTTTCTCCGGTACTGGGAACCGAACTCACGACCTTGCGCTTGCCAGGCAGGCGCTTTGCCGCTGAGCTAAATCCCCAGCCCCGTGACTAGTGATATGATGAATACTTTAGCATCCTTTTCTTTGTCATGTGTTGCTGTTACTTGCCCATTGATTGTTGTAGTAAGTACAAATGAGCGAAATGAGATGGAAAGCAAAAGGGAGGCTAGAGAAATAGGAAGTGGAGGTGGAGGTAGTCACAGGGATCTGAGTATGGGAGGGAGGTTGCTTTAAGAACAGCAAAAGTCCAGCTGACAAAGACTCTGTAATCTTCATAACTGCCCTGTGTTTATTATTATGCTCAGACAAAAATATGGAAATGAGAGTCATGGGGGTTCTGGGGCTTCCAAATGGCCCACTTCAGATACCCAGACATGTTTGGGTACATTTTAGTTATACATCATGAGAACATTCATCATAGGGAATTTGTACCTACATGATAGATCTTGCTGCTTTTTTTTCCCCATTCCATTCCCCTCCATTCAACTCTTCCTCCCCTCCTTATTTACAAAAGCTTTGCTTCCATTTTTTCTTCTTTTTTTCTTGTCTCTTCCTTCCTCTCCTCCTCCCTCCCCTCCTCTGTCTCCCTTCTCATTTGAACATTTTCTTCCCATTTCTCAATATCTAGTACACATTTTGGTCCTTATTTACACTTTCAATTTTTAGTACCAGAGAAACAATGTGATATTTATACTTGTGCCTGATTTATTTCACCTAAGAGTATGGTCTCAAGGTGTATCCATTTCGCTAGAAATGTCTCAAGCTTATGCTTCTTTATGACAGAGTAGTACTCTGTGCATCTTCGTTATCCACTCATTGGTTGATGGGCATTTGGGTTGTTTCCAAGATTTAGCTAATAGAGATTGTGCTGCTATAAACATGGGTGTGCTTACATCACTGTGGTATGATGCTTTTAACTCTTTCAGATAGATACCAAGAAGGGAGATAGCTGGGTCAAATGGAACCTTCAGCTTTAGGTTTTTTGAAGAATCTCCACATTGAATTTTGCAGTGGTTACAGTAGTCTACACTCCCACCAATGGTGGAGGTTTTCTTTTTCTCCACAACCCAGCCAGCATTTTTTATTGGTTGATTTCTTGATATGACCATTCTTTCTGACATGAGGTAGAATCTCAGAGTTATTTTTATTTGCATCTCTCAAATGACCAGTGATGTTGCACATTTTTTTCATATTTTTATTTGCTACTTTTACATCTTCATCTAAGAAGAGTGTATTCATTTCAGATACCCATTTTTGATTGTGTCTTTAAATTTGGGAGCGTCTGACTTTTTTGATTTCTTTCTATACTCTAGATATTAATCTTTTGTCTGAGGAAGAGCTGGCAAGTTCTTTTTCCTATACTGTGGGTTCTCTTTACTCTGTTGGTGTTTTCTTTTGCTGTGCAAAAGCTTTTTAATAGGATGAGATCCCAGTTGCTGATTCTTTCTGATATTTCCTGTGCAATTGGGGTTTTGTTGATAAAGTCTTTGTCTACCCAATATCTTCAAGAGTTCTACCTATTCTATCTTCCAACAGATTTAGTGTTCCTATTTTACTATTTTGATTATTGACCCATTTCAATTTTAGTTTAGTGCATGGTGAGAAATATGGGTCTGGTTTTAATCTTCAGCATGTGAAAAGCCAGGTTTTCCAGCACCAGGTATTAAAGGGTCAATCTTTCTTCCAGTGAAGGTGTTTAACTGCTTTGTCAAAGATAAGGTAGCTGAGTCTGCTTGGAATTGTTTCTTCATCTTCTAATCTGTTCTGTTGATCCTTGGGTCTGCTTTTTGCCAGTACCATACTGTTTTTACCACAGTAGATTTGTAGTATAATTTCAAGTCAGGGATTGTGATGCCCCCTGCCTTGCCCTTTTTGCCCAGAATAACTTTTGTTATTCTAGGTCTCTTCTGGTTAAAAATGAATTTATGATTACCTTCTCTAATTCTGTGAGATATGCTATTGGTAGTTTGATTGGTTGGCATTAAATCTGTATAACAATTTTGAAAGTATGGCCATTTTCACTATATTGGTTCTTCCTACCCAAGAAAAAGGGATGTCTTTCCATTTTCTGATATCTTCATTGATCTCCTTTTCAGAGTACTGTGATTTTCTTTATTTTTATTTTAAAAATAAAAGGAGGAAAACATTAACAGACAGAACAACCTTTTACAAAATAGCAAAAGAACAGCACAGATAATACAGTGACAAACAAAGTGGTAGGAAATTAACAATGTTTGTTGTATTACATATTGATATCTTCAAAGTGGTTTCCCATGAAAGCAGATAGACACATGCAATATTGATCGATCAAGGACTCATTGACAGTTTCTTTCAGCAAAGAAATAGAAGACAGTAGAACAACTATGTTAACTATCCTGTATATACATACATATAAAATTTATGCTGCTTTTCAATGTAGAGGTCTTTTACTTCCTTCAATAGATGATTTCTAAGTATTTCATTTTTTTGGATGTTATTGTAAAAAGTATTATTTCCATAATCAGCAAGTTTATTTGTGTATGGGAATACTATTGATTTTTGAGTGTTGAATTTGTATCCAGTTATGTTACTAAATTTGGTCCTTAAATCTCAAAGTCTTTTGGTGGAGTTTTTAGGGACTTCTATGTAGAGTATTATGTCATCCGCAAATAATGGTAATTTAACTTCTTTTCCTATCACTACTCCCTTATTTCTTTCTCTTGTCTAATTGTTCTGGCTAATGCTTCCAGAATTATATTAAATAATATTGTGACATTGAACATCCTTGTCTTGTTCCTGATTTTAAAATGAAAACTTTCAAGTTTTGGCCATTTAGTATGATGTTGGCTATTGGTTTGTCATAGATGGCTTTTATCAGATTGAGATAAAAACCATCTATTCCAATTTTCTGTAGTGTTTTTATCATGAATTGGTGTGGACTTTTTCAAATGCTTTTTCTGTATCTATTGACATGATCATATGACTTTAGTCTTTGACTGTTATTATGGTATATTACATTTATTGATTTATGGATGTTGAACCATCCCTGTATTCATGGTATGAATCCCACGTGATAATGATATAAAATCTTCTTGATGATTTACTGTATTCTGTTTCCCAGTATCTTATTGAGGTTTTTTGCATCTATGTCCACTAAAGAGTTCTCTTTTTCAGTTGCATCCTTCTCTGCTTTTGGTATCACAGTAATGCTTGCTTCCAGGAGTGAATTTGAGAGTAGTGCTTCTCTTTCAATTTTGTGAAAGAGTTTGAGAAGTAGCATTAGGTCCTATCTAAATTTTTTTTTTGTTTGCTTTGGTTTTGGTTTTTCTCTGATACCAGGAACCGAACTCACGACCTTGCGCTTGCCAGGCAGGCGCTTTGCCGCTGAGCTAAATCCCCAGCCCCCTATCTAAATTTCTTGTAGAATTCAGCAGTGAATTTGTCAGGGACTGGACTTTTCTTTGTTGGTAGGTTTTTAATTAGATCTTCAATTTAATGAACTGATATTGGTTTATTTAGAATTTTTATATCTTCTTGATTCTGCTTTGGTAATTCATATGTATCTAGGAATTTGTCCATTTCTTCTGTGTTTTCCATCTTATTACAATAGTTTCTCCAAGAAGGTATTGATGATCTTCTGGATTTCTGAAAGATCTGTTGTGATTTTACCCTTTTTATTCCTAGTTGTATGAATTTGAATCTTTTTTTTTTTTGATAAGGGTGGCTAAGGGTCTGTCAATTTTATTTAATCTTTCAAAGAACCAAGTCTTTGATTTATTGATTCTTTGTATTGTTTTCTTAGTCTCCATTGCATTATTTTGTGTTCTGATCTATATAATTTCCTCCCTCGTATGAGCACTGGGCTTGCCTTACTCTTCTTTTTCTAAAAGTTTGCGGTTCAACATTAAGTTGTTTATGTGAGATCCCTCTGTTTTTCTGATATGAGACTTCATGGCTATAAATTTCCCTCATAGCACTGCTATCATTGTGTCCCATAATGTTGTACTGGCATTATCATTTAATTATAGAAACTGTCTAAATTCTTCTTTAATTTCATCTGTGACCCATTTATTTTTCAGGAGGATGTTAATTATTTTGGTTTTTTTGAGGGGGGAGTTTTTTTTCTTAAGACAGGCTTTCACTGCATAGTTTAGGCTGCCTCTGAACTATGTAGCCCAGGCTGGCCTTGAACTTGTGGTAATACTCCTGCCTCAGCCTCCTGAGTGCTGGGATTACAGGTGTGCACCACCATACCTGGAAGCAGGGTGTTATTTAATTTCCATGTGTTTATGAAGTTTTTGTGTTTTTTTTTTATCATTGATTTCCAGTTCCATGGTACTATGGTCTAATATGCATGGGATATAGTTAATTCCTTTAAATGTCTACAGAAAGTTCCACCCCACAGCATCGCAATACACATTCTTTTTAGCTGCACAGGGGATGTTCTCCAAAACAGACCACATAGTAGCAACCCCAGCCTAACTCTGAGGCCCCATGCTGCCCTGGGGCTCTGGTAAGGTAACAGGTAAGAGAAATAACAGCATTGGCACTGTGCAGATTGGGCTGGGAGATATGGTTCCTTTAAATTTTGTGTTTTACAGAATTATCTCATCAGTAGTTGCACAAGTACAAAAATGGCCATCAATTTCACTAATGAGCAGACAGATGTTGTTCTTATTGGATCAAACTGATACACACAATTTAGTTGGAGACATCTGGGTTGAGAGAGATGTTTATTTAGTATGACCGACCTGGATTTGGCTCTTAGGAAAGCTGAAATTGACATAAACAAAAAGCCCACAGTAACTACTTCTCCTAGAAAGTGAAATTAACAAACCTTTGTGAACTACTGAATAGAGCACATTTGCTATCTTTCCTGTGAACCTGAGGAATAGACTCTCAACCAGGAATCTGGCACCCAGGCTCCTGCCTGAAATTTAGTGCTAATTCTGTCTGCCTTGGCAATGTCTCATAACCTCTCTGACTTTTAGTTTCTGTATGTGTTAAACAACATAGAATACTTCACTTCAAGCTCCAATGCCCAATTTAAACCCTACGACTTTATGAGGCTTAGTACTAGATACGAGGTCATCCAGCTATTTAGGAAATTTATTGCTGAATTTAAAATTCTTTTGCCTGAGTTCATAAACTATGTGATCTAAATTAAAATGGATATCATTTTATTTGAGAAGGATTTCTTTCTTTTATTCATATAAATATAATAGTTTCCCATTTTCTGGGGTCTTAATTATGCCAGTCAAGTTTGGCACAAAAATATAAAATAGAAAATTCTAGAAATAAACAATTCATTAGGTTTACATTGCACAGAGTACTGAATATCCTGGCAAAATCTCACACTGTCCCATTGTATCCTTCCTGATATGTGAGTCATTCTTCCAACGTATCCAGGCTGTATACGCCACCTGCCCTTTTGGACACTTAACAGGTACCTCAGTTATCAGGTCCACTGCCATAGCATTGCCGAGCTTGTGTTCAGATAATCATT
The DNA here is from genome assembly GCF_000276665.1 of Chinchilla lanigera. NCBI lineage: Eukaryota > Metazoa > Chordata > Mammalia > Rodentia > Chinchillidae > Chinchilla > Chinchilla lanigera. Next base: position 8,224,047 of record NW_004955414.1, on the reverse strand, counting down.
ATGTTACTTAGTAATGGCCCCAAAGCACAAAAGGAATCATGCTGATAACTTCATTATAGTTTTCAGCCATTCCTAGTATATTATTACTTATTAATTTCTCTGCACCAAGTTTTTAAATTAAACTTTTTCACAGATATATATGTATGAAAGGCATAGCATATGTGGGGTTTAGTATTGCCTGCAGTCTGAGGCATCCACTGGGGTTCTCAGAACAGATACTCGGGGTATAAGTGGGGATTACTATATGTTGAATTAGGAGTGGCAGCTCTGCTTTCACCATTCATAATAGAGAAAAAAAATCAGGTTTAGAAATGCTATTTTTAAAAATTTTGCACTTCTTGTTCATAATTAAAAGCTAGTTATGTAAATATTTTATAGTTCATTGGGAAAATAAACCAATAACAAAATTACTTATTAAATTAAATTCCTTCCTGCATAATATGATGTGGGGAAAACAAAAACAATGTCTAAAGCACCAGTCCTGAAGGTCAATGACTTTTAGCTCAAATTGATTTTTATAAGGGACTCCTATCTTTCTATATCTGTTCTATTGCTTAATGGCCCTTCAGGTCCTGGTGGTTTTTGTTTTGTTTTGGTTTGGTTTTTGTGGTTTGTTTTTTTCCCCCCAGTATTGGGAACTGGGTTTAAGGCTTTTTTCACTGAGCTACCCAGCCATTTTTATTTTGAGAGGAAATTTCACTCAATTGCTCAGGCTGAGCTGAAAGTACTGGTCCTCCTGCCTCAGCCTCCCAGAGTGCTAAAATTACAGGTATGTGCCAACATGCCCAGCTTGGGATGGTAGTTGTTTAGCTTAGTGTGACATGTAAAAGGACTTCAATAAGCCCTTCTTAAATGCATTTTAAACAAACTTACCTATAACCCAAAATTGGCCACAAGCTCTGACACACTGAATGTTTGCCAGTTCAGAAGCACAAGTCAAGGGTCTTCATAGTGGTTTTAGTGAGTCAGCAAGCCTGGGGGAACTTATTCTGGGAGATGTATTCACATAAAAGTTGCTCCCTAGACTCTGGCAGTTTCTCGGTAAGCTGGAGAAAATCATTTCAACTTCCTCTACCATCTTTCCTTTTTTTTTTTTTTGTCTTTTTCTTTTTGAGACAGGGTTTCACTATGCAGTTCAGGCTGGCACCGAATTTGTAGCCCAGGCTTCCCTCCCACTTGCAGCAATCCTCCAGCCTCAGCCTCCCGAAAAAATCTTTTCTTATACTTTATTCTCTCTTAAATAATCAGTATGAGGTTTCCTTTGGCATATTCCCATAAAGGAATTTTAAAAGTACCTTTGGAATACACTTTGCATTTATCAAATAAGGTTATATAAGCACTTTATTATATAGCTTCTGATCACTAAATAATTCATGCACATCTTGATTTCTCTAATAGAATTTAAATACTTCATAGAGGAAGATTTTAGGTCTTCTTTTATTATCTTCTTTTATTACCAAAGTGCTGGTCCCACAAATGGCAGTCATTAAGTAAATATTGTGCTGCACGGGGGTCCAGAGCGCGGTTCTCCAAAGCCAGTGTGAACCAGGATCATTGAATAAGGCCATGAGGATAGAGCCTTAGGCTTGGTATAGTAGAATGGGGCTGGGCCTCTGTGTGACTCTAATACACATGAAATTCTGAAAAACACTGGCTTAAATAACTTCATCAATAGTAACAGTAGCCACAACAGACACAGGAAAGACAAATTACCAGTAATGAACATTATAATAGGTTCAAGTTTGGGCTAGGTTATTCCTAACCAACATGTTTTTGAGGAATTATTCAACCGCTCTGAGCCTAAGATTCTCTTCCTGACATCCTCCTCCTTCTCTTCCTTATATGGAGAAGTTGGACCATATCAGCACTTCCTGATTTTCTTGACCTTCATCTCAGCAATGCATTTGATTTTTGGTTTTGGTACCGGGAACTGAACTCAGGACCTTGCGCTTGCCTGACAGGTGCTTGTGCAACTGAGCTACATCCCCAGCCCCAGTAATGCCTTTGAAAATGTGAATCAGTGCACACTCACAGACGCTTATACTGAACTGAAACAAAGGGTCTTTGAAAAAATGATGTACTCCACTTTGACTTTTAATGTAGTCTATTTACATCTTATTCTTTTATTCTATTCTAAAATTAACAATTAAATGTATTTCACATCTATGTGTGAGTCAATTCCAGTTTACAAAGCCTGAATTTGGTTATTTCTATTGTTCCAGTCTGTGCTAAAATTGCTCATCTGCTGCTCAATGATATGACCATAACTAAAAGATGTCTGATACCAGACTAGCCAGACTCATTCCACATCTCTCAAGTACTATGTGAAGTTAGAAAAACTTTTAAAACGATGTATTTATTTTCCTCACGCCTTAGATGAAAATAAGAAAACCTATCTTACAGGGTTCCTGTAACAGTTTCCAATATATGCCAAACCCTTAGACTAACTTTCAGAGTATATGAAGAATTCAATAAATCCTACATATTATTATTGCTATTAGTTCTCCTAAAAGAGCTTACAGACACAAAAGTAGATAAGCAGATATGAATTTAAAGCAAAAAGTCATAAAATTAAATTTTATACTTCAGTGGCTGCCTTATAACCCCTCCCCCATAGGAAGGTAATACTTTTACTGAACAAATCAACAAAGATATGGCCAAATTCTTGTCAAAGGGAATACCAGGTTAATGTAAACCTGATTTCACTGACAACAAAATTATATCACATAAAATGGTGCTAAGGTGACCGCTTAGATTTTATAAAATGGGATTTGATTTATATTCAGACTTAGAGGAATATGTTTATAAATACATTGCTAGAGACAGGACAAAGGCTGGTTACATTTTCATGGACTAAGGATAACATCCTCTAAACTTTTGATAACATGTAAATTTCAATGTTTGTTAAATTTCTCTATTTTATTACATAAAGTTGACTAGAAGTTACCATGAAATAATGTATTTTCTTAATACTTAAAATAATGTTAAGTGAACACACCAGGAACTACATATTTAAGTTAATGTTTCCCTCCAAATGACCATAAGATACAATTTTAATATCTTCCAGGGCTAGCCACAAGGAAAGCTCATTTCTTTACACTTTACTAAATTCTTACTTGGGCCACTCAAAATCTGACTTATATTTCAGCTCCATTCTTTTTTCTTCCCTTTCTGTTTCCCTTACCTTCTCTTCCCTTCTGGTCCCTTCTTCTCTTCCTTTCCTTTGCTTTCCTTCTCTTCTCTTTGTGCCTCTCTCTAAGCTATCATTTTGCCCAAACTGGAACTGAATTTGTGATGATCCTCTTGCCTCAGCCTCTCAGAGTGCCAGATTACATATATTTAACAGTACCCCTGGCTATATTTCCTACTTTTAAATTTTAAAATAATCCCCATTCACTGACTACCTGCTAGGAGACAAGTACTGCTCTAGACACTTTCTGCACATTGTCTCAAGTAATCTTTACTGTAATCCTTGAGTTTCATACTTTTATTTCCAAGAGCGAAGCTACCAGACCTGCTAGCAGACACAGCTAGAAAGTAACAGAGCCATGATCTAAACATAAGACTGGATGACCGTAACGTTCACCTTCTTTCCACTATTTCATACTAGTATTTCTCTGGATTAGCTGGAAAGAGTTAAAAATTCTCCAACCCTGTCAATGTCAGCACTTGTTTAGTAATCCTACTTTACAGAGTTTAGAACAACTCCAAGGAGAAAAAATTGAAAGTGAGCCCACCAAAAAAGCTACAACTCCAGAGTTTAATTTTGTTTTAATGGGAAAGGTGTATAAGAGTTATAGATCATATTAGGACACCAGTAACACCAGCATCATTGACAGTAATAATAGTTGTGGTTTTATTGATGGGCAGACTCTGTCAGCTTTAGCCCTTGAATCATAACAGAGGCTTTAGGAGGGGTGAGATCTTAGTTTTGAGAAGAATTTTTATGTGTCACTTAGTGAACTCTTTAGAAACATCTGTAGCCATAAATAATTACCAATGACACATCCAGAAATGTAGTAACACTTATTCACTATTTTTTAAAAACTTATTATGACATATATAATATATATATATCAACATAAACTTTCTTAGACAAATCATTATTGTTATTGTCATATAGATAAGTAGAATGTTTGAATATCACATCATAGAAGCATCTTCCAAAGGCCATGCTGGGAAGCCACAGCCGTTGGAGGCCTTAGTTCCAGAGTGAAGCCCTAAATTGTGAAATGCTGTGGTAGGCTTTATATTTCCCTTCCGTTTTCTTCTGTCTTTTCAATTTCTAGTCTAAATAGCCAGGGTTATTCAATGTCCAGTCTAAATAGCCAGGGTTATTTGGGATATGCTGCTGGTACCTTTCCAATTAAAGACAATGGGAGAAATTTCATTTGCATAGAATTCTGATCAGGAACTTTTGTGCCTGGATTTGAGATAGGTCTTCAAGGTTGTATTTCACTCAGTCCTCTCCTCTCACCAAAGACTGTGCCACTCACATACTGCATTATTCACAAGTACGCAAATCTCTGCCAAACTCTATGTGTTATTCACTGAGGGCTTCTCAAGTGAGCCTCATAAATGCAAATCTGTTTCTTCCCTGCGATCAGATGCTTTCAAAATCATCCGCTCAACCACTCCCACCATCTAGTGGCAAGAAACAGAAATAAACAGATGTTACATTTTTGAAGATTACTAATATTATAAAATAGCCAGGATTTGCTTTATTTTCTAATTTTTGATATTAGTAAAAATTGCACGTTGCTCAGCTTAGTGGCACACCTGCAATCCCAGCATTCCGGAGACTGAGGCAAGAGGATCACTGTGAATTTGAGGTCAGCCTGGGCTACAGAATGAGTTCAAAACCAGCCTGAACTACTGGGTGAGTCCCTGTCTGAAACAAAACAAAACAGAAACAAAAACAAACAGAAAGAAAAGCTGTATGTTTGAAAAGGAAGAAATAAACACTACTTATCTTCACTTGTTGGTCAGGATCTCTGGACTACTAAGGTTTTTGTTAAAAATTACTGATCACATTATTTTTTTTATTTTAAAGAGTAAAAGAAGGACAACATAGCAATAGGGGGGTTCACCAAAAATTACAGACAAAATGGTAGGACATTATCAATGGTTGTTATTTTACCTATTGGTATCTTCAAAATAGTTTCTCAGGAAAACAAATAGACAAATAATAGTGAGTTACAGACAAAAATGGCAGGAAATTATCAATGGTTGTTGTACTATACCTTGGTTTCTCCAAAATGGTCTCTAGGGAAAACAAATAGAGCTATACATGAATGATCAATCAAATAATCATTGACTATTCTCAATGGTTGTTGTTGCAAACACATAGTAACAAACATATATTCATTTACAAAATAGCATAGGAGCAATACAAACATTACAGAGTTATGGACAGATTGGTAGGAAATCCTCAGTGGCTGCTGCAATACATGTTGGTATCCTCAAAGTGGTTTCTCAGGAAAACAAAGATGTGCAAGAAAGATTGAACAAGTAGTTACAGCCCAAGGATTGCGAAAAATAGTGGATGACCTCCTCATCAGTGATTCCCCTCACTGAGGTATGACAGCTTCATCACGTCATTTTAAAATGCATCTATTATTTGCCCAGCAAGATCTTTGGCTTGTGGAGGAACAACATGCCCTTGCTTAATTTATGACCCCACGTGTGAGAAGTATACACCGCAGTTAGAAAACGGAAACATTGCACCGCTAAGGACTAAACATGGGCAGCTGCTCACTGCTCCCTGGTCTCCCCAGTCTTTTCTGCCAAGCCCCTAAGCGAGGGGAGTGGTCCTGGATGTCTGAGTTCAGGGTTCTCCTCCCCTTTATTGAAAATCTCACCCATACCTAATGCCTTTACTGCCCTGCAGACTCCCAAGTGTCTATATCTAGGTCAGATCTCTCTCCATTCCCAGGTCTTTATTTCAAACTATCGGTTGAATACTTCACCATAAATACTCAGACACAAATTTAAACTGAGAATCTCTCCCTACTCTGCCACTCGAAAATCTGCCTGTAAACAAGCAATCTTGATTTCACTGCACAATACTTCCTGTACCCAAGCCCTCAAAGAAAAATCTGTGAACTAACCGTTCTTTATTTCTTCCTCTCCCTTCTATATTTAACGTCTTGAAGTCCCAGTGTGAACTTTTCCTGAGTGTGATTTCTAATCCGCCTCTCACTCCACGCTCAGTGTTCATGCTTTATTCCCTTGTATTTTATGTGATGTCCTTGATTCTGATATCACCCTTTCCAAGGTTCTCTTCCTCGCCGCTGTGTAACATGAATAATTGTCTAATTTGCAAATCAGGCTAAGTCACTCTCCTTTTTAAATTTTGTAATCATTTCTCATCCTGGAAAGGTGAATTTCAGTCTGCGCTGAAGGTCTTTCTTTGCCATTTTTTTATTGCACAGGACACGACATATTCTACTTGTATATCTCCAAATTTGTAAATCTAACTATAGTTTGTATGCAAGCTAAAGACATGTTCCTTTTAGTATCCTCAAAGTGTAACATAGACACAGCATGCTATAGAAGATCAAAAATGCTTTATTAAATTAATAATTCAATAAATTCATGTAAGAAATTTTGTAAATATGAAATTTACTGAATCTCAAAAATATTGAGATTTTTCTCAAGGTAACATAGGGAAAAATGTCAAGTCAGTATTCAAGCTCGTATTTGTTTGGCTCCAAATGTCAGGGTGTTTTACAATGACCACACTGCATTATATCTGGAAATAATAAAGGCCCGTACTGCAATGGTAGCTGTGGACACAAGGAGAAGTGAAAACACCAAGGCAGTTAAGATAAAAAGAAACCAAGAAGAAAAAAATTCCAAAAGTAGTCCCCAAGTTTAGAGTTTAGCATATTAGAATAATATAAATACATATTTCTGCTAAAATAAAACATTATAAACAAAAAGAACTTCCATTTTTGTAGATTTCTTATGTGTAAAATTCTGAGTGAAAAGCTTGCATAAATGTTTTTCAGTTAAACTTCACAACAGCATATGAGTAGATGGCATTATTTTATAAAGAAAGATACTGTGGCTTATAGAAGTTATAACTTGAGCAAGCTTTACACATCTAGTGAGCAGAGGTCTTGATATTTACATTTGGCTGAGTTTGATTCCAGGGCCAGAATGCAGATTTGTGCTATGCTGTTTTGTTTGTTTGTTTCTGTTAGCTGCAGTGTGTGTGTCTGCTACAGTTTTTCTAAAGTATATGTGTCTAACCAGACCATAACTTTATTCTTAAAAAAAGGGGTTCCATGACCAAATATATTTGAAAATACTTTAAATACTAACCATATCCCCAACTTAGAGGTTTATATTGCATAATTTCAAGACTCTGAGAACGCTTTGGTAAGTTAATGAACTTAACTCTCAAAATGTGTTAAAGCATTCATCGCCTTAGTCTTTGGGAAATGTTAGTTTTGTTTTCTTTATAGATACCAATGAGTAAAAAGAAAAAACAAAGCAAAACAAAAGTAAGATGTTGTCCAGTTCACAGAACCTTACACCTTCATTAAGAACAATAAAAATGGTGTATCTAGAGATAAAGCACACTATGTAGTTCAACAGAAATTATTTAGAACTATAGAGTAAGGCATATTTTAAACTACTAATGAGGCAAGACACACCAACTCCATGTACCAAAGGAGATTATGAGATGGAGCTGGAGTTCGGTAAGTGTTAACAAGAAAGGCTTTGTAGAAGAAGAGGGCTGATTATAATAAAGTTAATACTTTTCTATGATCAGGACCTTGTAAGTAGCAAGAAAATGGGTAAGCTGTTATCCCTCTGCCTACAATTGTGTATATCATCTTCAACCTTGAGATTTCTTTCCATGATTTCCCACTTGCATTGCCAACAGATTCTCCAGTGTTCCCCTGCATGTACTCTGTAAGCTTTCAATTGTCCAAGAGCAAAGCTGTCTACTCCGACCTCACTTACCACCATCTCCCACTAATGCTTCTGAGAACTCTTAATTCTAGTGTCAGGGAAAAGGAGAAAAAATGATATTTATCTGATTAAAGGCATTCACACCAACCTATAGCTTCAATCTTCCCTTTAGTCATCGATTCTATAATGACTCTGACAATTCTTCATGTAACCTAGGAGATGGTGCCAGTGTTAATTGTGAGATACCATAGATTTTAGTACACATCCACATTTCAGATCTTTTAATACATGACAGGTTATGGAATTTAGAATTGAAATTTCTGTATCACTGGTCATTAAGGTAAGGGAGAAGAGGACAACATTTAATTCTATTTTCCGTCTACCCTCTTTCTCACCTCACAAATACTCTGCAGAAGATACTCTTCTAAGGGCAGGAGGTCCAACAGTATTCAAGCTAGAAGAATATGCATTCCCACTGCAGAATAAAATGAATAATTGTAATTCAAAGTCCCCCAGGAGAATAATATGGATATTTACATCCATGTTTTATTGTGTGTTTCTCTATCACCTAGGGAACATGGTAGGCACTCGGTTAACATTGATTGAACAGATTTAGACTGAAAAGAAAATTCCCATACTTTATTGTAGGGCAATTTCTTTTGTGGAAGATTCTAGGTAGCATTTGAAGAGAACACATCCCCATCTTGTGGCAAGGAAAATAAATTCCCTTGAATTCACAGCTAAATTGCATTTCTCCTTCCAACTCCATCCTTCACATAAGCCCTGGTCCTCTAATAAAAACAGTGTAAGCAAGACTATTTATCACACTGGGAGCAGGCGGGCACCCAGGACAGATGAATCTTAGTGCTGAGACTTCAAGCAATCTGTGAGAATGGGAGAAAGGCTATCAGACCCGCAACAATGCAGTTACTCAGCTAATGATTCAGAGCCTGCTCAGTGCAGCCTTTTCACCGTTATCTAGCAATCTTATCCAGCAATCTCTCACCAGAAAGATCAAGGGAGGAAGACAAATGAAAATATGACAGGTTTAATTGAGGATTTGTATATTCTTTCCATTTTCCTGATTCTAATAGAAATCCTTTATGGGAAAATAACACACTAGGTTTTAATCATGGCAGGTTTTCCAAATACTTGAATTGTGATAATCACTCCTTGACAACTTGATTAGGAAGTACGTCCTGCATTATAAAAATGCATGTGCCTGATGTCTGATACTATAGTGCTGAGCTGGAAGTAGCTTATAATGGCTGGTGAGAACCTCTTGGACCTCCCTTTCCAAATATGTTTAGTAGCTTTAGGTGGGTAGCCTGAAATCTTCCATGATGGGAGTATTTGGGCCATAAATTCATTTGTTTTTTCTTTTCTTTGTTTCTCTTTCTTTCTTTCTTTTTCGTACTTGGAATCAAACTCAGGATCTGTGCCACAAAATTGATAAACCTCATCAAATGTATTTTTTTCTGGAAAAAATGTTCACATTTATTCCTATCACTATTGCTGATAGAGGAAATTGTCTTTCCCAAGACATTCAAAAAATGTATCTTGGGGCTGGGGATTTAGCTCAGCGGCAAAGCGCCTGCCTGGCAAGCGCAAGGTCGTGAGTTCGGTTCCCGGTACCGGAGAAAAACCAAAA
>NW_004955414.1:8146061-8214370 GCF_000276665.1 Chinchilla lanigera | reverse complement strand
CTCAGCGGCAAAGCGCCTGCCTGGCAAGCGCAAGGTCGTGAGTTCGGTTCCCGGTACCGGAGAAAAACCAAAAAAAAAAAAAAAAAAAAATGTATCTTGTTTAGAGATAAAGATCACCTGTTTAGAGTCACAAGGAAAAAGTCTGACCTTCCCCGAAATCTGCCTCCTGGCCTGTGTGCAGGAGCTCTAGATGAACTAATTTTTCCTTCATCTTCAAAGATCCTTAGGCACCACACCAATGAACCGGCAGTTCCAAATCTACGAAAACCTATTCCAACCTTAGTATTTCAAGTCAGGGTTTATTACTCATATATATATATATATATATATGGACACAAGAGCTTAGATATTGCATGGTTTCTCTTATTTGCGAAATTCAAATTATACATAAAGAGCATAACAACAGATAACAGGAAATAGGGAGACAGATCTGTCTCAAGCGGGAGGGAGATTAGGAAAAGGAGGAGGTGGAAGGACGAGTGGGGAAAGGGGACGGAAAAGAATTAGATGTGTTATGTCCATTACCAATACCACAGGAGGAACAGAAACATTCTGCACTAACAAAAAATACTGTGGTAAAATCACAAAACCTAATAAAATTTTCAAAAAGAAGGGAATAAGAAGTTAGAAAGGAAATACATAGAAGCAAAAACCTAAGGTAAGAGAAAACTGATGTTGAAGGGATTTAACTCTGAGATTCCTGCAAGGCTCAAGATAAAGCAGAGAAAGGAAAAGTTAACATATATCCGTATATCTGTGCATGGATATATACCCATATGAATATCAGCTAATCTTCAGATATCATACATATCTGATATATCCATCAGATATATATAAAATCTTCAAAAAAGGAAACATTTCCCCTCATGCTAGCATTTCCCAAATAAGTATTGAGCCGCATAGCAAATGGCAGTGTAATTGCTCACTCAAAGTTGTTGAAAGTTCTGATGATTATTTATCACGTATAAGCTGAAGATCTAATTCAAAATAAAGATCCCATAATTGGCTGCTTTTATTGTTTTCTTTATATTTGTTTCTGTAACCAGCTAGCTTCAGACTAACTTTCATTTTCCTCTGCAGCCTAAAGCCTTTCAGAAGCTCTGCTACAGGGCTGACTACAGAGAACCATTGGGCAAGAGGAAGGATAGTGATGAGGAAAAAATGAAAAGGAGGCTCCACAGAGGTTCTTACAGGGAGTCTTTCAGCCATCCTAAAGAATGAACCTCAAGTGTAAGTGCTCTCAATGAAATCCAGTCTCACCTCAGCCCTTTCTCAACTTATGGTGGTCAGTATACACAGCAGGGCTCAACATTTGTGTTCAAAGATGGAAGGGTCCCTAAAGAAGAAATATATTTATCTTAACACGGAAAAGAATCATTGATCCCTAGATTTAAAAGATCACTTTGTTCACGCACATGCTAAAGGAGTTCTTTCTATAAAACCAGTCTCCACCTCTTTTAGGTAGCTCAACCTATCAGGAATTATGGGATTACAATTATCTCAAATATATATTCCTGTCAGTCAGGCACAGAGGATCTGCTTTTGCACTGTGTGTGACACCCGTGCCATGTTTTCCCCATCACAGCTCCTAATGTGGGAAGGGAAGTCGCCTATCCCCCAGCTCTGAATCTTTTCTCCACCACTTTAAACATACTCATTTCCATCAGTCATTCAAAGATTTCCAGAGAAACTCTTAAAGGTACCCAGTGTAGAAGAGCAAAATTCCGTTATTTTTACATATTACATTGTATTTACTGGGATTTGACCATTGACCTAATATTTTAATTTATAGATGACAATTACAACCGGCTTAATTGATAAAAGATTTTCAGGACACCAGAGTGCTTAAAGTGTACCCAAGTTTAGAACTATAAAGAACATAATTAAACATTTTTTTGACTTGTGGCAGGGGTAAGATACAGCATTAATTCTATTTCTGTTTTCCTTTTTAAACTTATACTAGCATTTGTAAGTTTTTTTATTCAATGCATGAAGCCCAGTAGCACCAGTTCATTATGGAAATAGGCAACCAAGGAGCACAGAAAATTCTTACTTCCATTTAATTAGCCATTATTTTCAAAACACCCTATCAAGGATATCTTTAAAATAAATAAAAAAGGCAGAAAGTGTTGGAAACAGCATAACACCAAGTAGAATTCTTGTAAGCAACTTCTTGTATGATAAAATAAAGTCGCTGATGAGCCAACTCACACATTTTCCCTCTTAGTTCAGATAGCAAAGCAATCAGTAGGTGTGATCATGATATATTTACATCCTTTAATTTATCTGGACTTGGAATGCGATGGAAAGATAGCATTTGAGCCACACCATGATGTAGCCTCCCCCTTTTTAAAAACGTAGATGGCTTATTTTCTTTTTCAATCATTCAACCTTGCCACTTTCCTTACCCACTCTCAGCAGTTATAAGGATTTCAGGCATTCAAATAACAATATGTCCCAGAAATACAACGTTAGCTTCCAAACTACAGAAAGACTCTCTGGCAACCAACATCCACCATTATGTTTTAAAAGAGCTTCATTTAATCAGGGCAGCAAACAGCTCCATTAGCAATGAATACTCTTCAGCATCACCAGCTATGAGATTGAAAGAAAAATCTAACTGACCTTAAGAGGGGAAATGTGAGACTGTAAGACATATCCGTGGACATTCTCTATTTGAGACAGGTTCTTTTCTGATACATGCACGAGCTCTGGACCTCTCACTTCATGGGTTAGCCGAGGTAAGGAATGATCATGTGGAGCATCCTCATCTTGATAGCGATACTTCTAGGCAAAAAGAAAAAAAAGACAAAGTATCAGTGTTTGCAAAGGATATAGTCCAACTTCGCATTCCAAGTTCATTATTGTGTGTCTATTGTTTACTTCATCAAGCAGACTTTACTGTATACTTGTTTGACAATCACCATATACCCGCTGAATGGAACTGAACTGAACATCAGTATCAACTGATGCTAGTGACTCACCCTTGCCTGGTGATGTGCTCCTTCTGTTTACCAACTACAGAAGGTTGGTAATAAAGGAAGTGAGGAAAATCCTTAAGAAGAGGAGGAAGTACCCTTCCAAGTGAGCTGAGTAGCTAAGTATGAACTACAATCTTAGGTCATGGGGATAAAGAAGAAAGAATGGCCATGCAAGAAAACAGAATTGAGAAATACCCTATTCAGAAAATTTAAGTTTGATTTAGAATTTGTAAAAGACTTAAATTCACATGGAAATGAGAAAAAATGTGCCACCTATATTTTTTCTTAGTTTGAAAGGGAAGAGAATGTACTCCTCCTTTATTTCATCCCCTGTGAATATATTATTTGGTTTAGTTGGATTCCTGGACAAAAGATGACAATAGTTAGAAATGAAGTTAGCTTTGAAGGACTTCCAATATCAAAGGGTCAGCTTCCACTTAAATGATTCCTTGAGATAAGATAGTATTTCCTTCTCTCTTGTTTCCATTTCATCTTGCTTCAACTATCTTCTTTCTATATGCCCATAACATTAAGCCATGCCTTGAACCTTCTAAGCAAATCTCAGAAAGTTGTCTGAGAGAGGCCAGGACAGGAAACGATCTGAGAGGACACATCTTGGGCATAGAGTTAACTATCATCAGTGCCGGCCAGGATTCAGTTCACTCTTCTCTCCCTGCTTCTCATTGCTTTTGCTTTGGAGATGTTTCTTTAAAGTCCCATTGTTTCAAGGTTGTTGGCTTAAGTCACAAAGAAAACAAGACCATTCTATGCTGATCCCCAACTCAGCTAATAATGTGTTTGTTTGCCTTGCTTTGCCTTTGTATCATGTGAATGACACAGGGGTTTTTGGGGCAGGAATTAATATACTGCTATTACCTCACCTCAGGCTTAACAGCTACATAGAATCTCTTTTAAGTGCAAGATTATTGTTAACACCAACAGTTATCACATCACTTACTAAAACCATGTCTTCTTACAAACCCATGCCGATACTTTTTACTCATTTTGAGATATTTGCTTTCTTGGACATCACCTTTCAGTGTGATTCAAAATTTGACAGTAATGAGAACCTCCCCAGAGTTAGTGATTCAATTTATTGCCCAGTTTTTGATCAGAAACTCATTATCGGTACTTGTATTTTCAAGGAGTTTTTCTGTAACGTCCAAAGTTGTATTAATCTCAAAACAAATTACATTTAACAATTTCAAGAGTACAGTTTACAAAGAACTCTCATTTCTACTGCAAGCATCCCTAGCCATGAGGTATCATCTAACCTGTGATGAAACTAATACTCGAAAAAGTTAAGGTGATTGTCCAGACTCCCGGAGTCATCAGAGCCCAGAGGATCTGAACCTGAATCTTCCTTCTACTATCATCAGTCCTCCTCCACCCTCATAAGGAGATAAAGCCCAAATCTGACAGCTATGGGCCGCTTGGTAGAAAAATATTACTGAGAACACCGACAAAATGAGGTGAGCACGTTTCTGTGAACTAAATATAGCATACTTCTCGTCTTCTAGCCCTGTGAAGAAGTTGAGAAGGTAATCTGCCTCAAAACCAAGTGTTACCATTTTCCATTTAGTCTTGATCAGTCGTTGTCAGCGGCAGTGAGTAACGCGGCACACAGACATTTGAGTTTCTCTGGCTTAAAACCCACCTCCCTTCATACCATCTTGCCCTTCTCAATTCTCCCTCACGGAGGCACTAACCATGGAATCACCAGGGTCAGAGAAGCCGCCATCAGCCAGCTTCTCTCTTCTCTTGTACCCTCTACTACATGTCCATTTAACAAGTTTCTGAATCTGCCTAATGGTATCCTAAATAATTCTTTAATCTACTCCGTCCTATTCCCACCCCAGCTCCCCACAGTGTCCACTACTGACACTATCCACAGTCAAGTCTCCATCAGCTCTGTTACTTTGAGTTATTTTTCTAGTCACTGTCACTTAAGCAATTGTGTAACTAGATCGCTGTTGTTTTTTTTGTTTTTCTTCCAGTACCAGGAATTGAATTCATGACCTACCGCTTGCCAGGCAGGCGCTGTGCCACTGACCTAAATCCCCAGCCCTTGTGTAAATAGATTGTAACTCCCAGTTTTTAAAGCTCCTTCAAACATTTGTGGTAAAAACACGACATAATTTTATTATATTTTAAATCAACCCTTTAACCATTTTTAAGTGTGAGTTCAGAGGTAGTCATTATATTCAGCTTGTTTTACAACGTATCTGGAGAAATCTTCATATGGTAGGTGTTCTCCTAGTTCCCTATGGTCCTCCAATCACAACTCAGCTGCTGTATAGTTGTGTGTTTTTCTGTTTGTCTATTATTTTGTGCAACCTTATTGGTGGTATTTACTTTCATAGGTCCAATTCTTGTCCAATTACCTACCACATATGCTCACAAGTATTTGCTGAATAAAATTATAAATGAATTTTGAATAAATAGGTGAAATTGATATTAGTTGCTTAAAGTATAAAACTGTTTGTCTACTAGATGCAACCTTTCTTTTATTATACACCATTATGAACCACCCAAAATATTTTTGACGTCTACTTGAAGGACCTCAGATGCTCCCCTCATCGTTCATTCCTATAATATATGCTGAGAATATAAACTGAAAAGAACAGTTCTTGTTCTAGAGAAGACCATATATTTTTAAGCAAATTATACACATGTGCAGTTAAGTTACTAAACGTAGTAACGATAGCTGGAAACGTATACTGTGTTCTGTTGGAGCAGAAATGGTTCAGACCAACATTGTCTGAAACTTGCCATTTGAAACAGGATCTAAAATTATATGGAAAGAAATAAAGGATGGTCCAAGAAAGTCACAACATATGGAGAACTCTGAGGAGGTGACACTCAACCTAATTATCAAGGTTCTGAAAAGATTTGCCTGATGGACTCCAGGATTGTAGGGAGGGTTGAACCAGACCAGAACTGAAGCAGTAAAATAGTCTTGTAAAGTATTTAGGACTCACAGATCTTTGGAGGTTACCTTTATCCTCTAGGTAGAATTTTTAGGAAATCTTTAAAAATTATCTCAGGTGAGTGATTAAACAATTCTGTAGTAGTTGCTCCCTTATTTAAGATCAGCTCTATTGCTCTATGAAATTCGGAGTCATCCTTCATTCCAGGCTGTGTTCAGTAGGTGCTAATGTCATTCTGGGCAGCTCTGAGGATTTCTGCATTGCCTGTGATAGGATGGGGCCAAAGAGGAGGTCTCTGGTTTGAAATGTGTGCCTTTCCCTTTTCTCCTTAATTATGTCTACTAGAAGAGACTAATGAAAGAACTTTTGTGAGCAGATACTTCTCTTTTCACCTATAAAGGGAGTAGAGCAGGAACAATGTTCAAAACAGGAAAGATTATTTGCGTGTCCCTACCTTGTTTCATTATATTTCTTAAAAACAAAACAAAACAAAACAAGAAAGAACTTATGGAATAGTATCCTCTCCTCACTCCTTAATCCTCCCTGCGTCCTGGCCTTCATGAGGCAAACCTTTACAGGACCTTGCTAATCAGACTGGGTGCCACCTCCTCAGAAGCTTTCCCCGGCTGATAGGATTGGCGAGGTATCGCTCTTGTGGGCTCCCACTGTGTTCTGCACCTGCTCCTGTCAGTAACAATTTTATATTACCAGAGCCTGCCCCTGTGCCTCTCTCTGCTCTGTGAGCCCATGGGTACCCAAGAGCAGATGTGGAGCCATTTTCATTTCTGAATCTCCAGTGCCTACATGACAACTGACCTGAAGTCAGAGACCAATGAACGCAAGTTTATAACTGAGTTAAGCTCCAATGATCTGCGGGATAATATGACCCACCAGATCGAGTATTCCTCCAACGAGAGCCTATACACAGTCAC
The DNA here is from genome assembly GCF_000276665.1 of Chinchilla lanigera. NCBI lineage: Eukaryota > Metazoa > Chordata > Mammalia > Rodentia > Chinchillidae > Chinchilla > Chinchilla lanigera. The sequence goes on along the minus strand of NW_004955414.1, from coordinate 8,207,527 downwards.
AGCCATGTTCCTTTTTCTACCACAGGCTCCACATGCAAAGACAAAGTGCAGATGTCTGAAGAGACTGCTCAACACATGTGCTGAAACCTGTGTGAGCCAGAGACATTTTGAGTTGCCCAGAATCCTAACACAAGAGCACACAACTGACGCATCGGCTGAGGGCTCCCAGCATTGTGTGCAAAGTGGTGCTATGTGGCACGGTGGATAATAGTGGGTTCATAGGTTGAAAATCTTTCAAATGCTCATAAATAAAAATCTGAGTTTATCTCTGTTGCTGCATAAAAAGTGCTCTACTTCCCCCTTGCAGCAGCATTTGGGTCTATACTGATAAGAGAGGAAGAGAGAACAGAAGGAGAAAGAGAAAGAAAGGGAGGAGAGGAGGGGAGGGGAGAGAAGAGAAGTCAAAAGCTGAGGACACCCAGAATATGTGTGTGCTCATGAGCAGCCAGTAATAGTATAACCCCTCACAATTAATGAATACTATCCATAAGCACTTTGCTAAAATTGTTAAAGTAGTTATTCTAACTCAAACTTACAAGCAACATTAGAAAGCAGGTACAAATTAAGGAACGAGTACCATTCCTTACACAAAGCCTGGTTCTTGTTAGTTCGACGGCTTCTGTTAGCTGTATTGACACACAGCATCCTTTTTGTTGAGTCCTATCTCCCCGTCTGTAATCTAAGTCCATGGGGCCAGGAACCCTGACATTTATCTTTGTCTTCTCCAGAGCGAGAGCAAGCCATATGCCATGATGCGTGTTTCCAATCTCCTTGGGCTAACAGACTGCTGCTGCTGAAACCAAACCTCTTGGTTTTAAAAATGTGCTTTGGCAGAAAGGTAAAATACATTTCAGGAAAAGTGTGAAGTCAGTAGGAAAATGAAACGTGTAAGGGATTTGCAAAGGAAGTGATGATGCCTTGGAAATATGTGAAAGCAGCTCAGAAAATAGAGAAAACCAAGGTTATGAAGGAAGCAGTCTCAAAAAAGATAAACTGTGTGGAAATTAAGGGCTTTCACTTCCTCAGAAAATTGTAAAAGTTTAAGTTCCACGGTGGGGTGCTCTCTTCCAGACCCTGCCAGTCACCCTTTCACATTGAGAACTGTGCTCTTTCCCAAACATTTTGACAACTATTTTAGAAATTTCATTTAGTTAAAACCTATAAAACATATAGCCCGCAGCCTCTCTTTCCTAGCTTCTCCTTTATTCCATAATTGCTTGGAATCTGGGTAGCAGATTTCCTTGCTGGCCCTCGGAGATTTTCCCTCCAACTTACTGCCTCCCTTTTAGGATGGAAAACATGGATTTAAAAGAAGAAAGAGACAATGAAGGAATGCTTAGTGTAATGAAGAGATTGAATTTGTATTTCTTTTAACATTTAAAATTGATAGTACTTTGACTAGGCCGGGTTTGTCTTTCCTTCCTCTATGCTTTCCATTTCATTCTCCACTGGTTACGGAAGGACCACAAATCTGGGGTGGAGGCGTGGTTAGCTAGGAGGAAACAGGGAGGAGAAAGGGCAGTGCAGACCGCAGTTTAGTGCCAGATCCTTGGAGATACCTCCTGGCTTCCCAGATTAGGAGGTTCTCTTTGCCCTACTTCACTGCTTTCATCCTCACAGGCTTTTGGGGGCCTGGTGCTTATTCTTCATGAAGCCCAACATATCTTTATTTTACAGTCATTTTTTGTACTTATTTGCTTGATATTTGCCTCCTGCATTGAACTGACATTCCCGGAGACTCAGGGACCTTACCTGCTTGGTCCATTGCTCCCCTCCAGTGTCTGCTACCTAGCAGGTACTCAGTAAATGTTTATTGAGTGAATGAGTAGTCTAGACAGAACCCTAACCCTAACCATCTTCAAAATCCACTACTCAAAGAGCTAATAAAAAGGGCCCCAGATATGCTGATCACACATGTGTCTTTTCTAAGTGAAAATGCCCTTTGAAAAGCTGACCCACAATTGGCCATACAGCTGGCCCAAAGGACACTTGAAAGAGGAATACTTTTTCCCCAGATTTAGGACAAGATACGAGTAACAGGGCTGATATGAGGGTTGAAAAGCTCTTCCAGGTGCTTCATTTGAATTTTTTCAAACAAAATTCATAAATGAAAGGAAATACTTTCCTGCTTTTTGCTACAAAGAACAGGACAAGCCAGGATGTTAATTAAATTACAAATCAGCTGTCTGCACACAGCTGACAGAGCTTTGTGTGCTTCCAAGCAACGTCAGATATTTTAAACCCTCTGTAATTACCTACAATGGAGAAGCTGCCAGGAAGGAGGCTTTCATGAATATCTAATGAATCTTCAGATTCTTTTTAAAGAACCGATGATTTAAATAAACATGAGGGAACGTATTCTCAGTGCGCCCTCCGTCTGTTAACCGAAGATCTGGAAAGGTTGGCTGGTGGGATGCTCAGTTCCCTCCCAAAAACTCCAAATGAGGCCCAGTTCTGGGCAAGGCCAGTGTCACCCAAAAGAGGTCACTGCAGAATTAAAAAGAACCTAAGCTCCCTGAGCAACACAACGGAACAGCACATCTATGTTTGGGGAAAATAATGCATGTGGCCTTGTAAAATGAGTTTGTAGATGTCATACATTCAGATTTTTTTTTTTATAATTTACAAACCATTTTAGAAACTGTATCTCAATTAATCTCTTAAGAATTGGATAAAGAAGATGATGTCACCGTGATTTCCAAATGAGAAAATCAGATTAGAGAAACTCCAAATGCTAAGTAAACGAGCCTGGATTTCAAACCAGCAGAGTTCTCTGACTCCAAGATTCAGTCAATATATTGGAAAATGAATAAATCTTGGCTTTAGAAACAATAAAGATTGAATTCAAATTTTCACTATGCCACTTGCTGGCTGGACAAACTTTGTCAAGTAGATGGATAACTCTGAGCTTCATTCGGCTGAGTTACAAGCCAACTTGTAACAGCACCGACCTCATAGAAATGTTTTAAGCAGATTGAACGGGATGCTGTATTTCTGATACATGGCCGGTACTTACACTGTGGATGCTCTCCTTTCTTAAAGTCTCAGCTGCACTTCGCATGTTACTTGTAAAATCAATACACACAAATGACAACAAAACGTGGTCCCTAAGAGTGAACTTTTCAGAAGGCTAATTGTTTTTTTGTTTGTTTGTTTGTTTGTTTTGTTTTTTTCTCCGGTACTGGGAACCAAACTCACGACCTTGCGCTTGCCAGGCAGGCGCTTTTGCCACTGAGCTAAATCCCCAGCCCCTGGCTAATTGTGACAGCACAGCGGGGAACATGTGAATGGTCCCTCACTTGGTACCGCCACATATGTCTATAATTTTTCCATTCCTTAAGTTAATGAACTAAAAGAACTTTGTATACCTTCAGTCTTCTGGCAGTGGCCAACAATGCAAAGCTCTAGAGACTGCATGGGTCAGTTCTGTCTCTCACCATTCACAGGATCGTAGGCAACTTTCTAAGCTCTCCAAGACTTCTTTACGATGAGAGTAGATTTGTAGATGCACCATAGTATTTTTGACAAGGCCAAGCTGGATAATGCTTTGTAGGTGTGCAGTAAAGTATCTGTGACCTACTGAGCAGGCGCTTAATATCAACTATGATTATTTTACTGAAACATGAATAAAATGATTTTTGTTTGAATAAAATGATTTTAGAAATATAAAAAACACCAACTACACAAAAAATGTTGTCTCAATGTTTTCAGTTTCTTCAGAGACTAAAACTGCACATCTTCCCACAAATACATAACACACAGACTTCATATTCTAATCTCACAGCTGTACTGAGGCCAGTGTTTTAAAACCTTCTACTTTTGTATTCAACAAGAATATATTGAGCACCTACTATGTGTCAGGTGCTGTACTAAAGTGCTAGGAATATAATGGTGAATAAAAAAGATAAATCCCCTCTTGTCCATCTTTTTCATATCTTCTCTACTTCTAGCAGCATTCACAACTGTTTTTCATCTGGCTAATATTCAATCTTTAAAATAGTTCCTATGTAATATCTTCCCATGTGCTTCCCCTGGCCAGGTTTGATTAGTGACGTTTTTCTATGTTCACATGAGTGACACCCTGAGTGTTCCATTTTTTGTTGTTTTTAAGTATGTATGTATGTACGTACTGTCCTACAGGAATGTAGAGTTTGTTACTCATTACCATATCAGCAACAAGCATTCTTCCTGAGAACCACTGGGTACTCAACAGCTATTTGGGGACTGGACAAAACCTAATTCAAATGTGAGGCCCTTGTGAGAGCCTTACATTTAATGTAACATACGTTTACATTAAAACCTAATGTAAATGGGGGCTGGGGATTTAGCTCAGCAGCACAGTGCCTGCCCAGCAAGCACAAGGTCGTGAGTTCGATCCCTGGTACCCGAAAAAAAAGAAAGAAAAAAAAATAATGTAAATGTAAGGCAAATGTAATGGAGTTAAATGGAAAAAAACTGATTCACTTTAATAGCACAGGCTATAAAGTGGAGTTAGTTCAAAAACATGCAGCTAGTAGGGAGAATTGTTTGTGTTTTATACAAAGATTAGGCTGGGCATATGAGGCACCTGAAAAGGAATGTGAGCTATGCTTCCTGGAGCAAAAGAGTTATAAAATGAACAATGGGAACATATAAGAAGGGTGATAGTGTCAATTTCATTTGCTTTGGGATCCACTCAGGGATCCACCAGAGTGCATTTCTGGATGTATCTGATGGGCCATGGAGGCACAGCCTTAAGGTCTATGTCTGGTCCCTTGCCCATTACTCTCTGCTGCTGGTCCCAGGCTCTGTTTTCTGGCCTCCTTAAACTAAGCATATTTGCTCCATCATGCCCTTCTTCCACAATGCTTGTGCCTTGGAACCAGCCACCTACAGACTGAATCCCCTGCAAAAGCAAGCCAAATTAACACTCTCTTCCTTTAGGGTGTAGATGTTGTGTCAAGTGATGGGTAAGCTCACTAATACTGAATAAAGGAATGCAGACATAAAGGCCAGGATGAGGAAATTTCAGTTGGGAACAAGGACTCCAGGAACAACGGCATTAGAGAGCATATGAATTACACTCTAGCAGAAAATTTGTCTACATTTTATCCATGTCCTGAGTCTTTGTAGACAATTAAGATGAAGAATAATAGACTGATCTGGCAGAGAAAATAAAAAGACAGCCCAATATTCAGGCTGTGGCATGGGTACTCCTCGCTGCTTTTTGCCAGATTTATAGCTCAGAATTTGGGGCAAAAACCAGAGCAAAATAATTGAAAACATTAAATTTTTGGCCAGAAGAAACCACATGTAAAGCTGGAACCAAAGCTGTGGCTATGGAAAGGATCACTATCATTAAAAATGAACCAAGTACTTTGTACCAGGACAAAAAGCATGATGCCTTCAGGGTACTGTAAGTAACAGCAAGACTCACTCATCACAGGTTCAAAGGTGAGAGAATATAAATCATATTCTTGAGAAGAGAGCTGCTGCATCCCTCACCCAAGAAGAGAAGCCTGTAGAATTTGCTCCCCAGAATTTATTTCAGCATTCTCAATTATCCAGCCACCAGAGTCTGATACAGCCATGATCTAAAGTGGCCTGGCTACTGCGCCCACAAGCAACAGACCATGGTATTGTCCACACGATGCCATGTTACCAGTATGAAGGAAGCAAGTGTTGTGGAGTTACAGAGGCTTTAACCCAGGTTTCAAAGGAAACCCAGGCAAAAAGCCCCTGAGAGGACAGTGTGTGAAGCTGTGGAGACAAAGCCAAAGGTTCAGTAGAGATCTCAGGAACTTAGAGATGCCAGGAACATGGAACATCTACCAGGAAAAGCTGAAGACTGCAAATAGAGTCACCCCAAAGAAAGGCTGTGTGGGCTGTACCTGACAAGGCCATAAAGATTGGGCCACCTAAGTGCTCTGGAACTCATCACCATGTACGCCAATGCCAGATATGGAGCTATTGGACTTAAAATTTATCCAGCTGGATTTCAGTCTCACCTTGGTCCAATTCTTTTCTGTTCTCCTCTCGCTCCATTTTGGAATGGGAAAGTTTTTCCTGTGCCATTGGGATTATGTAACTTGTTTTATTTATTTTTTCATCTTTCTAGAAGTTCACAGGTTAAGAGTTGGCCTTGAGTTGCAGAAGGGATTTTAAATTAGACTTCTGAAAAATCCTGGAACTTTTGAGACTTGGGAAGGGTGTGGTTGCATTTCTGGTTGTGTACAGGACAGTTATATTAGTTGAAAGTACAAATGGCTATTATCTTTATTTGGAGATGTAGAATGACTTAAGAAAATGTGTTTGGGTATGAAGTTGACAAGGGGTGGATATGGTGGAGTGTCAACCTGATTTATTTTTCAGTCCATCAGTGGGATTGGTGGAGAGCATTTTGGGTATTGTCTAGGTGAGACATAGAAGCATGGCCTTGGGTTCTCTATTTGGTCCATGCCTTTTTCTCTCTACCATGGTTCCATTGTTTTGCTTCCTAAGCTTCATAAACTAAGTATCTTTGCCCCACTATGCCATTCCAGCATGATATGTCTACCATGGAGTCAGCCAACTATAGACTAAGCCCCGCTAAACTGCAAGCCAAAGTAAACATCTCCCTGTTTAACTTGTGGCTATCAGGTGTGTGTACAATGATGGGAAGGCTGACTAATAGAAGGGGAACTGGGTGAGTTCCCCCCTTTCCTCTCTCTGCCAGCCCTGAGTAAGAGCAACAAACAAAGCACAGTACAGGAATGAGGCCTTACTAAGGATTGTCACCCAATAATCTCTAAACCACATTGATACACAGATGAGTGTACCATTCCCAAAGAAGTACAAAAAATCTACTGAAGCATATGCAAGGCAGGTAATAGATCTGGACAAATACACACTAATATGTTGATAACAGTTATTTCCAAGATACTGTGAACTTCATTCTTTGAGTCATATTACCTGGAAAAATAAAAACAACTGAAGCAGAATATGTAAGGCATAATCAAGTATTCACTTTGCTGAAATGGAGAAGGTCCAGCATAGTACAAGCTTTGTGGTAAAAGAAAATCCTCCAGCCCTGTACATGGTTCACCCAAGTTCAGTGGAGTTAATTTTCAAAGTTGAATAAAAAATGCAAAGGAAGTGACAGCCAGCTGAGAAAAGAAGGAGGGAGGAGCTAGGAATGGGTTTACTGTGGAGGACCAGATGAAGTAAAATTGCTTTGGTACCAAAAAGTCAAAGCAGTGATTTGAGAACAAAGCAGACAATTAGTTTCTCCACTTGAAGCCTAACATCAAATGCTGTCTGAGGAATTCTCCAGGGTTCACGCTCACTGGATTCAGCTGAGGACAGTGAGCTCCTGTGGGCAATCACTGACACAACCCACCAGCTTTGCAACTGCTGTAACATCCGGGAGAGTCGCTCTACTGAAGCGGGGCTGCTCAGTGTGCCTAGTGCCCAGGAAAGAGGAAATGTTCATTTCAGCAAACAGTTAGTCAAGTGATAGAAATTCTCTACACACTGGTTTCCTGAGTTTAATTTCTGTTCCTGTCGCTGAGAAACAATGTGGCTTCAGGAAAGTATGGCAGATCTACGAAACTCAGACTCATTTAAAATTAGGCTAATAATACATGTGGAGACAAAGCCAAAGGTTCAGTAGAGATCTTATGTGACATTGATCTTATGTGACAGTGTTCTTATGTGACATTGATGGTATAATGTGCATGAACATATCGGAACAGGTGCTGCAGAAATCCAAGTATTTTCCTGTTTCTCTGGCATTATCAGATAGGCATCTTCCAAATTGTAGGAAGAGCCGCACCCCCCAAGCATGCAGGCACACGCGCCCTAGTATGTACATAGCTCAGCCATACCACTAATGGAGGTACTGACTTCCACCATGCTTTTGCTAGCATCCTAACATGCTACAGCACAGCACAAACCCTCTGCAGGAGGCAAATTGGGCTTCTAAGCCATTGCTCCACTGCCCTAAGAATAAGTGGAAGCCATCTCTTTTCTGTAAGTGCAGTTATCTCACCTCTCTACTCATGTGTCCATCTAGGCCAATAGCCCTGGCCTCTTGAGCTTATGATTAACATTTCTGTCCAGCTGACAAAGAAAAACCAGTCTCAGACACAGATGCTAAACCTGCCTTACTGCTTACTCACGCTACCATTCCAATCCTTTATTTTTTTATTTTAACTTTTATTAGTATGTGTTTGCCAGACATAATGTTCACATTCCTTGTGTGGAGTTGGTGCCTATACATAATACATCTTCATTCCTGTGTTCAGCCCCTTCTCTCCCGGCCTTCCTCTCTCCCTTGCAAGATCCCTTCCCCATTTGGGAAAGATCTATCGCTCTACTTCCTGTTATCTATCTTTTGCTTCTTCTTTATTTATATTTTGGTATAATGTATGTGATATTTAAGCTTGTGTGTCAGATTTGTTTCTTCTGGTCTTAAGGTGTACCCACTTTCCTCCAAATGACTCAAGTGTATTGTTATGGCAGAGTAGTACTGCATTGGGGGTCAATAATGTCTTTCTTTATGCATCCATTGATGGATAGATAGGCTGCTTCCAAGATTTAGCTATTACGAATTGTGCTGCTATAAACATGGGCATAATGTAGTACCATAATCTATGTTTAACACTTTCAGGAAGATATCAAGAAGAGGAATATCTGGGTCAAATGGAATTCCTAGTTTTAATTTTTTGAGAAATCTCCATACTAATTTCCATAGTAGTGGTACTGGCCCTTTTGACCCTCTAACCCTTAGAACCTGCCTATTGATTGGGTTTGGCGCTTGTCCAACCCTTCTACCTATATCAAACTTCCAGGATTGTACCACTTAGCCACCTCAATCTACTGAACTCTTTCTGACTGGCATGTGAGCCTAATCCTGGGTTTTACTGAGTAATTTATTGGTGGATGTTTTACCTGTGACATTATGGAGACTCCCCTAGCAGGGAGCACCATCATTTATTCATTTAACAAATTAAGTATAATATCTCTTAATCACTAAATTTAAATGCTAGGAATATCTATAGAAGCAAAATTAAAGAACGTAAATTGTAGATGGGTCTTTTTGTCTAAGTTTACTTTTTCCCCAACACAGTTCCTTTACCTAGCAGCAGACATGAGTGGTCCTCTCCAGCAGATGACATCAGTTGGTCTAAGTGGGCAATTACTCTTAACTGTCTCTGACATTGCTGGAAATAAGTGTGGTCCACAAAGCCATTTATTATCTAGCTACCTTTGTTACAAAGCACATTGTTCTGACCCGGTGTCTGTGCCATGGGAGCCGGGGAAGGACCAAAGCAGAAAGGACGACCTTCGCCCTGTCCTCATTAACAATGGCTCCCAATCAAAGAGGAGTCTTTGGCCGTCAGACACCCTTATAAAAGTATGAGTACTTTCTCAAATAAAGATGCTTTTCAAGCCATGCTTGGTTAAATCATCTCCCAAATGATATTATATAATAAAATGTCTCTGAGGAAGGCATTTTTTCATTTGATTTTGAAGTCTGAATATGCTATTTAAACATAAAATCTCTTTTGTTCTTATTGTAACCTTAAGGTATTAGCCCCACATCAAGAGAACTCTGAAACTTGTTTAAATGTCTTGTCTTAGTGTCCTGTTGGGAATCAACAGTATCTTTTTTGTGGGGGGGTATTAGGAATTGAACTATGAATGACAGGTGCTCTGCCGCTGAGCTATATTTGCAGCCCCCATTATGTTGTTTCAGATTAATGTGTATGATATGACCTGCATATGTGTTAACACTTAAAAGTATTAATTTATTTAATTCTTATAGCAAACTTATGAAATAGCGACTATTTTATTTTCCCTTCAATATAGAATCAGGGATAAATTATGTAACTTTTTCATGTAACTTGCAGGTAAACTGAGAACCTCACCTCATTATTTTTAATCCCTATCATAACTCTCACACCATGTTGAGTCTCAGGAATTGTGCATTTTTTATTCTGTGACACATTTATTTCTCCTAGATATGGTAGGTATTTTGGTCATGTAGTTTAAAAAACTGTGATCTTTGAGCATCCTCTTAGTTTTGCTGGATCACTGAATGCAATTAGGAAAAAGTACAAATCGAAATAACCTGGTTAACAATACTTTCATTTTCCTGGTCAAATACAGCACAAATGAAGATGATTCTTCTACATATTTGTCTGCTGAAATCTTGCAGAGTAGGGTTCATCTAGCCAAGGCAGAAGAACAAGATTCTTCATATCAGAGTGGAGACCAATGGTTACATCAGTCTGAGAATCCCTTTATGAAGGCAGTGATGCTATAGCCATAGCTATCTCAGGACTCCTCTGTCAGAGAGATTTAGTACATTGTTCCAAGGGGATGGATCTAACACAAGTACAATGATTCTATTTCAGTAGGGATTTCTGCTCTTTTCTTTTTGCTCCTTTGCATTGTTCATTCCCCCATTTGGCCATTGCTTCCTTTCCCCAGAATATCTGCCTCCCATTTTTCTTCCCCATCAATCACATTTCTTGCTGTTATGGCCTCCACATATCCACCTTCTTTTAGCTACCTCTCCATCTTAGCCACCCATTGCCTCAAATTGTGAGTCTTACCATTCCAAATTATTTGGAATTCAAAGTAAAAGTAACAGGTCAAATCCTGGACTTATTATTTGTCTTTTGTTTTCTCCTCACATGCAGGTCTTGGTTAAGATGACATCTGCTCCCAGGAGCCTAAATTATTCACCGTTTCTCCCCATGAGTCAGTTATGCCCAATGCCCAGATGGGAATCAGAAACCACAACAATTAGAGCACACAGAACATTTTTATTCTATTTTTGTTTGTTTGTTTTACTGTTTACTTTTGTGGACTCTAAGATCTTACAACGCAAGAATTGAGCCTTATTTATTGCTGTAGCAATCTGTGCTGGGTATTTAACAGATGTTAAATAAATGCTTGTTAAATGAATAGCCACTAGACATTTGTTATTATTTGTATTCTCCCAACAACTACTTCAATCAACAGATCACCCCTAGATATATCTTCTTTAAAAAATAATTTCACCATATCAAAAATCTTTCAGAAGTTTGATGCTGTTCCAGAATAAAACAAGAACATTTCGCTGTGATATTAACACTACACTCACTTTCTTGCTGAAGTCCTATCTCCTACTGTACTTAACTCATTTATATTCCCTTCAAGCCAGTCAAGAAGTTCTCTGAAGTCACTGCATCTATCTCAGCCTCATCTGATGGCTTCCTTCTGTCTTAAATGGTGCTCCTCCAACCACAGTAGAGGAATATTTTGACATTCTGCTTTTTGAGGTTCTGCTCACATACAATCCTCCCCAAATCTGTCCTGATCATTTCCCCCAAAATGAGGTTTACCTTTTCTTTATTTTGCTGTGGCAATGAAATGTCTCTCTCTGAATCTGTATGTTTTTATCCATCACTCCCTTCACTGAGCGCTTACAGCGAATCACTAAGGCACTGCCATGCACTCTGAGAATAATTAAAAAGAGCCCCATACTGCTCTCATTGAGCCTTCTTTTCAGTAGGTGAGACTGACAAAGTTTTTCATCCTAAAATGTCATTATTAGGGTAGATCCTGATTTCAGAGATATTAAATACAAAATATGTACCTTAGAACTGATGATATACCATATCAAAGTACTCTATAAATGGAAGTGCTCTTAACCTACCTTTGAGGGGATAAAGGAGTAGTTTCCTAGAGAATGAATGACCTTAGATTACTCTTCAAGAATAAAAAGACATCACACAAAGAGCCAGCAAGGACACTGGCAGAGCAGCAGCAGGTTAAATGTCAGAGAGGAGGGATGATAGAGCATAATTTTTTTCAGTGAGATGCTAAGATGCTTGAAAGCATGTTTTTACATTTGTATCCCCCAAAGCATTTCGTACAGGGTCTTAAACAGCTGTGTTAGACTGAAATTAATATTGATCATGTGCCATTCACATGCTTTGCTATAGATAAACTTGATAACTTTCCCTTAAAATTTGCAATATGAAACTAAGATTTCAGGAAATCCTGAAAAATTGGCAACTGGGGAGAACTATTCAATTCAACAACTAAAATGTAACAGATGAATTTATCCCACATGAAAATAAGAGTGGAATAATGAGATGGTTTTATAATAGCATGGACCTTCACGTGCTAATAGATTTTGCAAGGTGAATAAAGAATATCTAGTGTACACTCCCTATTTATCATAGAAAAATTTAACTCTGAAGTCCGTATGCAATTTCTGGCCTCTCCTTCAACATACGGCCCATTTAGTTCATGGTTGCCTTCCCAGTTTTGTGCTGCACTTTGTCGTCATGCTTGTTTCTGTTCCGGAAAAGTTTTACTTGGATATGAAAAATTAGCAATCATAGTGACACTTCCCAAATGTGATGTTCTTTAAGCTAAAAATAGTTACTCCTGCCCTAATTTAGATAAGACTTTCTCAAGTTTCCGGCCAGAACAACCTTTGGGTTCTAGGGGAACCAGTTGCTGGGATTAGGTAGAAAATAAGGACAAAATTCTTTGTCCTGTGGAGTTTCCCTTCTAGAAGAGGTGATAACTCAATTAACAAGTGCAAGCAATAATCACAGACTGTTGGATGAATAAGAAGCTGCTCCAAGAGAGCAAAGGGGAGGAAGCACGCTTGTTAGAAGCAGTTGTGCGCACTTTTAAAACAGTTATGTGTGGGCTGGGGATTTAGCTCAGCGGCAAAAGCGCCTGCCTGGCAAGCGCAAGGTCGTGAGTTCAGTTCCCGGTACCGGAGAAAAATCAAAAAATTAAAACAGTTATGTGTGAGCCGAATCCTGAAGAATGAGAGAATTTCTCCTGTGAAGAGTTGGATGAATGGCACTCCAAATGCAAGGAGGCGCAGCCATGACTGTCTCCGCGTTGGGCTAGAACTTCAGAGGTTCCAGCCACTGACACGGTGTTCTAAAGAGGAACAGGTGAGGCAAAAATGAAGCAGGAACTCTGATCTGGCTCCAGGTTATACAGAGCCTTGTAGGTCTGGGGAAGGATTTAGGTCCCCATTCTGAGAAAAATAGGAAGTCAACAAGTATTTCAACAGGAAAATAATGTGATCTGATTTACTTTTTTCAGAAACTCACTTTTGCACTGTCCCTAAGTTTGTAAAATGTAAATAACTGTGGTAAACTTGAGTTCTCCTGCCTCAGCACAGGGCTGAGGTTATAGCATGCACCACCACATCCGGTTTAACAAGTGGTCTACCACGAATTTGTAAAAAGCTCACTCTGGGGGCTGGGGATTTAGCTCAGCGGCACAGTGCCTGCCTGGCAAGCGCAAGGTCATAAGTTCGATTTCCGGTACTGGAAAAAAAACAAACAAAAATAAAACCTCACTCTGGCTGTTGAAGAATGATTGTAAGGGGCAGGAGAACGACAGATGAGTTATGAGGTTCTTAGAGGACCTAGGCTGGTGCCTGGGACAAGCTGGTAGCAGAGTGGGTGGGACGGTGGGCTTGCCCTCTGCCTACCTGCACCTCCTACAGCAGTGAAGCAAACAAGGGCCCCAAAACCTCCACATACTCTCTTGCACACTTATGAAATATTCCAAATGTCCATTGTTCTCATTTCCTCAACTGTCCAACCTCTTTTCTCAGCAGAGGTGAGAAGCAATGCAAATGGAATTTATAACAGCTAAGGAAAAAATGGTCCCCACCTGAGCCTATCTTTTGCCCAGGAGGAAAGAAGAAGAGGTCAGGCAGCAGGCAGACTTTCAGCAACCACGTCCATCCTTGGTATGGAGGCCTTTTGCATAGCGGGTATCAAGAATCCTATGGTAGTCTCATCGCAACTGGTCCCCTAGGTGTTTTTAAATATCTGAGCCTCTGGCCTAACGTTGAGTTACAAACCTCACTTCCTGATTTATATTTCTGTTTGGGGTCTCAACTGCAACTCTAAATGATTAGAGCATGTGAAGACAGTTTCTGTATAAACTTCCCAGATTATACAGAAGAAACTCTTATACTCTTAGGAAACAAATATTTCGTATCGTGATGAAAAATATATTTTAAACTGAAATCATTCACGCATATAAACTAATTTATATCAGCTGTACAAGTTACAAATAATACAAAAAAATTCCACTTACAGTTTTTAAAATGAGCATTAATGAACAGAATGCATGCCCCAGGGGTTCTAGTCATATCTGCCCACCTCTTCCTAGCGGTTGCCTATGATGTGTATGATACAATGGTCTTAGTATGTAGGCATGCATCCATGACAGACGCTCATATGTGAAGACATACATTTTCCTGTCAATTTGACTATACCGTATAGTACCGAACAACTGAATCTAGGTGTTGCTATGAAGAAATTTTGTGGTTGTGGTTGACACGTACAACCAGTGACTTTTAAATAAAGGAGATAATTGTAAATAATCTGAGTGAGCCTCATTCAGTCAGTTGAATGATCTTAAGAACAAAACTGAAGCTCCCCTGAGGAAGAACATATTCTACCTGTAGACTGCTGCTTCGGCTCCTGCCAGACAGATCTGAGCCTGTTGGTCTGCCCTGTGGGTTTCAGATTTACCAACTCCATAAGCACATAAGCTAACTCCTTAAAATAAATGTATTTATATACATATCTGCAAACAAATACACATATATTAGTTCTGTTTCTCTGTTAGCTCCTTGACTGACACAATATCCCTAAAAATGTTTATGTTCTATCTGTTTCAGAACTTTATGTAAGAAGTGTTATGCAGTGACTATTTTTCTGCAACTTTATATCATGGAATTCATTCATATTGATGTGTGCAGGTTTATTTTAAATTTTTAGAGTATGTCCTTGTCTAGTACACCACAGGGTATCTTTTTTTGCTGAAGGACATTTGAGCTATTTCTATTATTTTCACTTCTAGAATAGCAAAACTATAAAAGTGCTGCTGCAATATTCTTTTCCATGTTCCTTAGTATACATATCTACTACTCTCTTCAGGGCCTGTGCCTTGGAGAGGAATGTCCATGTCTTCCATTTTACTAGTTTTCTTAGTTACTTTTCTCTCATTGTTGAAACAAAATACCCAACAACCAAAATTAAGGAGGGAAGGGTTTCTTTAGCTCACAGTTTGTGGAGGTTTCAGTCCAGAATCAACTGACTCCAAGGCAGGGTGGCATGGCACAGGGGCAACAGCTCAAGGTGGCAGAAGACAGCAAAGCAATAAAAGCAAAAGGAGGGCTGGGGATGTAGCTCAGTGGCACAAGCCTGAGGTCATGAATTCAATTCCTGGTACCAAAAAAAGAAAACAAAAAAAGAGCAAAAGGAAGAGCAAGCCTCTTTTCTCCCTCATAGGGTAAGCAGGCTCCCTGCCCTAGGGTGGGCGCAGCATCACACCATCTGTGTGCCCTCCTCTTGCACAGGCTCAGGATGTCTATAAAGTGATGACCCTGGCCCCTCGGTGAACCACTTAGTTAACTTCTAAACTTCTCCAGCTGACACAGTGAACAACATCCTAGAGTGTAAGGGCATGTCCTTTACTCCCTAGGGTGTAGAACTGCTGAGCTCCTACACTTCTCAAATTGACACTATGTATGAACTGTTACCCTAGTTAAAGAAATTCTTCCAAGTTAGTGGTATGACATCAGAAACACACCAGTATATACACTATCCAGAATATATAAGAGCTATTTTTTTCATATTCCTAATAAAATCAGACACTTCCAAGAAAAATGCTTTCAATCCAATTAGATATCAGATTTAGAGCACTGAATTGAGAGAGCTAACAGATGAATTATATATTACGGGTGAGAGAGGAAAACAGCAAGGACAAGTCTCAGATTTGGCTTATAATTAATGTTTGCTTTAAGTATAAATTTCGTACTTTTTATCTCTAATATTTGTGATAAGCTTGAACAAACGCCTTGCAGAGGCTACTAACTGCTTTGAGTTGCTGCATTTCCCAGATAAAACAAGCCCTGTGAGCAGTATCTGCGTTCGACCACAAGATGGCAAGCTAAGCATTCCCAAAGGTAAGACTCCAGGATGCCGTCTGCGTGAACCGGACTTGTTCTTAGAAAGTTTCTAAAGCAATAATTTATCGCTCAGTAGAGTTTGTATAACACCTATATTTCTTTTTACAAATTGCAATATCCTTGCACCACTCATTTTTCTCCTCTATAAGGAAATGACTAGAGGCTTTCTCTCCACTTTTCCTCAAATGAAACTTTGAGCCTCAGTGCTCTGGGAGCCTCATTTGGCTCCCTCTGATTATAGTAGCCACTGCAGGTCCTCATTCTGACATACAAGATCTTCTTCAAGCTGCCTTGAACATGTATTTCATCTCTTGTTTATTGTCTCCTGCCCCGCCGCATAGTCTGCACATTTCAGTGCTCAGGGAATGACCCAGCTGTACCAAATCCCTCCCAGATATGTAGACCTTGACGTTCACACTTCCATTACTTACAGAAGGCTACTGACTCTGAATCTTCCATCCTTTCTTTTGCACCTGTTCAACTGGAACACAAATTTGAGTCTCAGCTTCCACCGAACCCTTCCAAAGGCTTTGTGTTCCTCAGCAGCCAGCATGACTTTTCTAAAGCTCCTCCAAACATTCTTGTACCACCACCGTGCTGTTATGCTTAATTAATAACTTTAACCTTTTGCCTTTTATTTCCACAAATGTTTGTTACTCAACAACTTCTAGTAGTGACAGACTTTTGTTGATTCTGTCCCAGTGCCTGCACTATGCCTGGCAACTCAGAATGGTGATGGGGTGGCTGCAGGAATGAATCAGTATTGTAGGAAAGCAAATATTTTAATTGAGTGATGTGTATGTTCCATAATGTGTACAGAAGTAACACTGTCCTCATACTGTTAGAACTTCTATGTATTACTCCTGTTGTCATTATAACCAAAACTTATAAGTAATAAACAGAAGAGACATAAGATGTCGCTTCTGCCCCACAGGAGGTACACAAGGGTTGCTGAGAGATAACAAAGCTCAGGAAACAATTGGAGAGGTGGACCACATGGGCATCTTAAATCAGTACAATATACTGATATAACAAAACAATTTACTTAATGAATGTGCTTAAATGAATCATTGCATGTAGCTTCTGGCATGAGAAATGTTCATAATTCAATTGACCTGTCAAATATTTTTCTCAGCAAACACATTATTGATTTTCCACAAAGGTTACACTTTAACAAACACACAATATTGATTTGTTTTTAAAGCTCTCAGTCTGGAGCAATGAGAGTTTCAGCAGAGTTGTAATTCCTTCTAATTAAAAGCTCCAACATGCAAATATGGGCCATGAGGCATTAGGCGCCATATGTTACACTGTAATCCAACTTGCTGACTTCATCTCTGAAGTCCTGTGAATGTAACTCTTTCCTGGTCAGTAATTTTTTTTTTCTTTTTTTTTTTTTTTTTGTATTTTATCTTCTTGGATTTAGACCCAGGAGATTTTTATGAAGGTAATTCATGCTAGATTTTAAATCTAATTTTAATTTTGAATTTATGGAATGAATAGTCAGTGAGGTCCCACCAGGCATAAGGAAATGGACTATATCCTAACATATTGCTTATGACCTGCTCTCTCTACTTATTTTTATCTAATATAGTGATAAAGACTTATTCTGTGCCAGATACTTGTATAGGAGCACAAATTTAAGCCTCAAAAAAGTTCAAGACCATACTATTCTTTTTGGAAATTCACAGGAAGAAATTCAGTTCAAAAGTTTTTGCAGAATCTTTTAAGATTCTAGCTACAAGACTGTATATAATCTGAGTCCCAAATTTAGAAATCTGATCTTTAACTTAGATGGAGTAGGTAGGAAAGTCACTTCACATTGATTTTAGTCAATGTTCTCAAAATGGAGCAACTTGAGTCAGCATATAAATTGCTGTTGATGATTATTGAACACCCATAGCGTGAGAGGCACTATTAATTCAGCTGAAACTCATTAATTCAAGTGAAGTACTAGGCACCCATTAGGAAGGCTCACAATTTACAAATGACCAAGCAAGAGAAAAACACCCAGCTGAAAGGCAACAGAATTGGCAAGCACTTTCATCATCTGTTGTTAATTGGAATAAGTAGACTCTAATTTTATTCAGAATAATGCTTCATCCCGGCTTTGGGAAGTAATGAAGTCTCTAGAGATCTGACTAGGCTTCTCTCATCAATTTTGGATGAGACATGGAAAATTTGTTGAAGGAAGACAGGGGTCTTGTAAAAGTTTTCAGGGCCAAGGAGAAATAAAATAAAACTAATAAAATCTATATATACTGGCAAAAGTAATGGGAAAAAACTCACAAAATTTCTACCCATGGACTATCTGCTTTGAGGCTCATTCATAGATTAATGTAACGGGAGATTGTTAAGGCTGGAAAAGGAAGGGTATGCTGAACTTCGGTTCTAGATGGAGTACATCCTTCTTCAAAAGGTTTGGGTAATTACCTGTGCTGTGAAAGAAAATTAATATATTGATCTTCTGAAGTTAGCATGATCACATTTAAAAAAATATGTCTTGACATCGTATTTTCCTAATGGCAGATCATACCTTACTTGTGTCTCCCTATCAGTATATATTGTTTCAAAAACATTTGTTGCATATCTGTAGCGAGTTAGGCACTCTCTTTGAAAGAGGTACAGTCACATAAAAGTTTCTTTCCTTTCCCTCATAGTGTATAATGGTTAGCAGATGCAGATATCAAATGCATTAATGGCTACTTAAATTGCAGCCATAATGTAAGCTATAAAAGAAAATGCACTGGGCATTTGGCACATACCAGTAAGTAATAAGACATATAGTTCAATAGGTGTAGGTGATGATACACATGATAGCCACTCTTACAGAGTATTTATTCTGTCTACTTAGATAGTAATTCTACGTTTATTTATTTTTACAACTATCTTGCATGAATCAAATAACCTTCTGTCACAAATGAAGACTCCTGATCCTGTGGGATCCTGTGGATTTCATAATGACACATGCGATCAACTATACCTCGCCAATGGAATGGCTGCAGCCTGAGGGATGCCATTTTGCTATCTCTCTTTTAAAGGGAATTTAAATGTCACTGTGTCTGTAAACCTTTCCTTCTGGCAACCACTGTGCTCTCTTTTGTGACCTCCAAAATTCTTGGTTTAAATTCTAATATTTTGAAATGCAACTGATCTATTTATGTCTGACTTTCCTACTGAACTGTAATGTTCTTAAAGAAGTAGACTATGTTTAATTTTTATAGGCACTGCATCTAGCAAGCTCAGTATTTGACTTTTATGGATCCTCAATGAATATTTACTGAATGATTGTTGGGTAAAATAAAATTTGCACTTATAACCAATAGCAAGGATGTAACACATACTGGAAAATATGGGTAGCATTGCATTTGAAATGCTGAGAAAATATTTGAAATGCAAAATATTCATTAATAAGAGTATAGATTAGCCCATGCTCTTGGTATGCAACATATAAATAATTTGAAATTTTAAAATGGACTTCTAAAAATTCCTAAGTGTTAATGGATAGTATTAAATGTCAAATAAAAGAACAAATAAGTAGAACCCACCTAGATAAGTTAGCTTTGTACTTGTTTCTCAGTCCTGACTTGTGCTAATCATACTGGGATAAAAAGTACCTGTTAAAAGTTACATGTTTACAGACTATCAGGCAATGTCTAATAGAATCAGTGACCGTGGAAGTGCAAGGAACAGTAAGAACTCTGCTACAAGAGCACCTGTTCAGGCCTGATGGCTGTCATGAGTTGAACAGCCACCTAAAATTCCTATCTCCTAAACTAATGCCAGTTTAGAAGGTACCCTATGCCTCCTACACTAATACCAGCCTATACCTCCACCTAATACTAATATCTAAAAGTCTCTAAAATATAAACTAACAAAGACATTAAAGTCGGGTTCATTTACTTCCCTCTTTTTATTTGAACAACTCATCTGGTCCCAGAGAGAGCGAAAGAATAACTCCAGCTCCCAAGGCCTACACATGAAGCCGTTGGCTCTGTCTCTTCCATTCCCTCCCCCTCCCTGTCTTAGTCACTTTTCTCTCAATGGTGAGAGAAAATACAAGACTTCCAAGGTTAAAAGAGGAAAGGTTTATTTAGCTCACAATTTGTAGAGGTTTCAGCCCATAATCGGCTGGCTCCAAGGCAGGGTGGTTTGGCAGAGAACAGTCATGGGGGGAAGAAAGTAGCGAAGCAACAAAAGACAGGTGCAGGGGGCACTCTCTCTGTTCCTTTTATTTTATGCAGGCTACCTAGCTAGGGCGGGTGTAGCACTCACACTGCTAATTCCAGCATTGGATTGTGAATCAATCACAAACTCTAGATCCAGCTGTCTCTGAAAACCCTGCCCTCCCGACTGTGTGAGGCTTTGTGGGGACATCTAGACACAAGCCACAACACTCCCTCTCTCTCTGTCCATCTCTCTCTTATCACTCAGTGCTTACAGTAATAGCTTAAAAATTATCCCTGGTATTTTGGAATTGCTCTAGTCATTTATTTGAATAAGAATCTACAAAGTACAGGTGTCCTACCTTCCAACTAAATTTTAAACAACATTTGTGTCATATATCTTGACATTCCTCCAAGCAAGTATCATAGTTGATAATGTACTTTGTACATAGTAAAATAAGAATACAAGAAAAACCTGTACAAGAAATAACTACCACCCTATTAAAACCACAACTCAACACCATTGAAATAAACTTATCTTGGGTAATATTCCTATAAAAATCCCATTCAATATCAGGCTGCAGTCCTTGTGCCTAGCACAGGGACTAACATATCACAGAATAAATAAATGTATTGAATGAGTAAATACAGGAAGAATCCAATGGGTACCTCTGTACTCTTTAGCCATATCTGACAATGAACTATCTCAGGATATGGTAGTGTGGAAATCAGCGAATGACTCCACATCTACACATTCACATTTTCAGGAAATACTATGCTTAATTCTATTATGTTTTTTTGATTTACAATACATGTTGATTTTTAAAGGCCTCTTTCCAATACACTTTGTGAGAACTAAAGACTGAATAGCTTGTAGACAAAATCCCCTGAGGAGGAAAAAATTGTGCTTTTCTCTGAGCCTAGCATTCTGGTTGCAAACAGCAGTGCGGGGAACTCACTGAAGGGGTCCAAATATGTCATAGCACAGAACAAGGTGGCACAGCTGCTCCAGAGCTGGTAGGGAGATTCATCATTGAACACTTTTAGGAAACCAGGCTGGAACAATGGCTATCATTGTGCTGTGGAGTTACACTGATGTTTCATGCTCAGCTGTGAGGAGCATTGCAAGTATTGATATTAAACATACAGTGGCTCCAAATAATCTATGTAAAAAGCGAAACTATATTTCAGAAGCAATATCACCAATATCACTCAAATTCTGATGTGTTACTATAAAGGAAGGAAAAGAAGATAGATTACATGTAATGTAACTACACACAACATGGCCTATCAGATCTAGGTTAGAAGTCCTGGAAGGAACCCTAACTGATTCAGTTATAATAATAGTTTGTCTCAATGCTTTCTGACTGTCACAGAGGGGAAAATGCTAAACACAGTGGGCAAGATGTGGTTGGCTAAAGTCCCTGTTGGCACTGTGATGGAAGGATTAGACCAGGCTTGGCCTAAGGGGCACGGCTCCATAGAGTCCTTGGGGACACTGTATGTGTCCCGAGAAGACTTTCAACTGCTATGAACCCCACCCAAGCACACAGTATGCTTTTTGGTGAGTCTCGGGGAGGGCAGGCTGGTCAGGAAAGAACAATAAGAAAGAAAACTCCTTATTGAGCTTTAAATATCACATTAAATATCATCTCTCTTTTTTATTCTGCATACAATATGTTTTAATTCATATTTATATAAAACTTTTCTTTAATTAAAAGCTATTCTCACAGAACTATGTTGAATCATGGTCCTGGGTGTCAATGTAATGTATAATTATGAAATGGTTTGGACTAAATAGTACTTACGCTCCCTCTTCAGAGTATGAATTAGTGATTTTCTTTTTTTTTTAAATTTACTTTAAAAATAAAAGGAACACATACTAACAAATAGACATCCATTTACAAAATAGCATAAGAACAATACAAGCAATACTGAATTACAGACAAAGTGGTAGGAAATTAACAATGGTTGTTGTATTACATATTGATATCTTCAAAGTGGTTACTCAGGAAAACACACAGAGACATACAAGATTGATCAAGTAAGTAATCATTAACTGTTCCTTTCAGTAAAGTGATAGAACTCAGTAGTACAACTATGCTAGCTGTCCTATATATACATACATACATAATTTCCCTTTCTTTTCTCTTTTCCCTCATCCCAGTTGCTCTTTACTTTTCAGCAGTTTCCTTTTGTTTCACAATGTGTGTCATACCTCCTAGTTTTTATTCACTCTTTCAGGTTCTTACACTAGTGAGACAATACGGTGCTTACACATGGAGGTCTGGTTTATTTCACTTATAAGTATGGTCTCTAGTTGTGACCATTTACCTGTAAAAACCTCGAGTTTATCTTTTGAATTAAAAGCACACATGAGTGGCTAGGCTTTCTGCAAACGTAGAGTTAGTAGAGGCCCCTCCTTTATACAATAGTACTTAACTGGCACCATGAACTCAAAATATTCATAAAATACCTTGAGCTGTCAAAAATAGGGGTGTAACAGGTAATCAGCAGATTGTAGAAGTGAGGTTTAAATATATTTATGATTTTCTGTATAAAACCAGAGACATTATTGAATGTTACTGGGTCAGTTTTTATTTGTACATAGGGATAAATATATTCAAGTTATAGAGATTCAACAAACAAAATTACTGAAACATAATAATATTAGTTCTGTGAGGACCAAAGAACACTATGGACATTCCTGAAAAGAACTATTCTAAACCCTACAGAAAGAGCACAACAACTGGGGCTGGGGATTTAGCTCAGCAGCACAGCACCTGCCTGGCAAGCACGGGGTTGTGAGTTCAATTCCCCGTACCAGAAAAAAAAAAAAAAAAAACAACCAGAGCACAACACCTAAAATATAGTAGGTGCTTAAGTTATTGAATGAATGAGCGATCATTATTCACATTTTTATGTTAGCTTGGAAGGCTTGCTTAACAGGCACTGATGCTCCAGTTCAAACTTAGGTGATAGAGTTCTGATCACAATAGTTGCTAATCATAGGATCCGGATCACATAACACAGTGCCATGGAGTGTCTTCAGCTGCATTTATGCCAGCTTCTACTACAAGTATATGAACTCCTTCAAGGTGAGGGCAACATCTTAAATCTGTTTCCATTTGCCATTCCAAGAATAATGGTCAACTATGACCTATTCAGTAAATATTGAATTGAACTGAATTGAATTTAGTTGAACCCCATTATAACCACTATGTGAAATTTTACTTGATTTTACTTGAAATTTTACTTTAATTTTCATTTATGTCCAAGAAATTGATAAAGGCAAACAGAAACAGAAATTCTTTCTCAGATATACACTATTAGTCTTAATTCTTTAGTAAAGTCAAATAGAAATGTAGTGCTTCCTCATTCCCAGGTATCTAAATAAATTGTGGTAAAAAATTTTGCATCCTTCCATAGGGAAGTAATTCATTCTCTCTCTCTCTTCTCCCTACCCACAAACCTGGTACTTGCAACACAGCTTTGTTTAACCATATGGGCAGGACCAATTGGTTAAATGCTGGATATATAGCACAGATTTAATCAGTAAGGGCAAAAGCCCACCCCTTTGCCCTGAAGATTTGAGTTAGTGTACAAAAATAATGTCAGAGGAAATCCTCTGACACAATGTAACAAATTAAACTGATAACTGATTATATAAGAGAAGTGTGATTCAGCCGGACTGTTTAGCTTCAGAAAAGCACAGCTGTTTGTAGTCGAGAGGAAGGCCACCATGTCGTCACAGTTCCTCTAACCTTGTTCCACTTTCAAGGAGATTGCAGGATAAATTGTGTAAAATCTGTACTATTAAAAACCATGATGTAGTCCTTTCTCGGGTGTGCAGAATGAAGAAGGTCAGCTTTACTTAAGTGATTGGCTTCCTGTTTTTCTTAATTATACAAAATGAGGACAATGTAAAACACAGCTGGTGGAAACTCAGATGTTGCTCAAAGCCTGAAACACAACCACTTCGTGATGAGAAACATAGAAAATACTTGCTGGTGAGAGAAGAACAGCAGTGACACATTTCTAGTGACCTGCTGGCTACAGCTGAAAAACCAATTTCACCTCAGAAAATAAGACAAGGTGAAAGTCTTGCTGCAGGGTATAAATGGTAGCCTTTAACTCAGACATACAAGTATTACTCAAAGAATAGAAAGGAAGAGTGAAGAAAAGATATAAGAGGGAACATATTAAATAATGAGTTTATGGAGATGGTGATTGTGTTGCCTGGAGGGTGACAAAGGATTTCTTCTGTGTATATGAGATTTCAAACTATCACCAGCAGTGAGAAAACATGCTCTAACGTGTACTAATGGAATGCAACTTTGTCCCTAAGTATGGTATGGAATGAGACCTGAGCAAAGACAGGCTATGTTATCAAGTACTGTGTTGTATTAAAGAAATGGCTCATATATTTGATAACTCCTTGGTAGAGCCTAAGTCATCTGCCAAGGCTGGGTTCACACATTACCCCTTTCTATAAAGCCTTTTCCAATAATTATACTTAAATAACATCCTTATGCCCAGAGCTGTGTAGCACTTACTAAACTATCAGAAGCAGTCGCATCTTCTTTTGTATGGTAGTGTAAACTCTCTGAAAGAGGAAGTACCACTTAAACAATTGTATAATTCCCCAGCAAATAGCATCATACCAGCCCTTAGTAAGAGCACAACATATATTGTTAAATTACACAATGTGAATAAATGATCGAACTGTGCTTGGTATCATAAGAAGAAAGTGTGGCTTCCAAATCTCAAAGTTGGAACTAAACACTGCTACAGATTGCTTCAGGTTTTTTGAGTCTTGGAGTTCAAGTCTCATATAGCCATCAGTATCAACCCAGTTACTACACTGCATAAAATGCACTTATTGACAACAACATTTATTTTTCTTGCTGCTATGTTAATTGTAGCACACTTGAAGATACAAGAAGAAATTTCTTCTGTAAGAGAGCTCAGATAATCCTAAGAAGTAAGAAAATAAGCTGCAAAGGGTTGCTAACTGCTCAGTCACCCTGTGTGGTGTAGAATACGGTGCCCTTAAAAGGTAAGTCTTATTCCTTAATAACAAGTCTTAGCTACAGAGTAGTATTAAAAAAGAAAAACTGCTCATCTATTGGACAAACTCTTTAAATTCCTATTGTATTTAATACTGCTGTGGAATAAGGCTTATTACTCATGACAGTTACTGAATAAAGCTGCACTCCACAGCCTCCCTCATGCTTTAGGTGCCCATAAGTTTTGACCAACAGAATGTGAGCAGGAATTGTTTTGGGCTTGTTTGTGGTTTGGTTCCAGAACTGTTCCTTATGACAAAGTGAGTGAGAGAGAAATAAATTTCCACTTTAATTAATCTGCTGCTGTTTAGATTTCCTGTCAACTGGCAGTGTCTACTTATATACAAATGATTGTATTGTTTGTGTTAACTCACTTTGAGGGAGTTGTGGTGGTGGACGTCTGAATGTATGGAAAGAGGGAGAGTCATAGAGTGACTGAAAAATTCCTTAGGGACTTTTAAATTTATACATGTCTAACAAAGATAGGTTCTCTGTTACAGTGCATAGGATCTTCTAGTATAACTATCCCCTACCTAGCTCTCCAGCTTCCAAAGATATCCAATCAGCAAGGTCTACACTGTAGTTACCTTGCAGTGTCATGTCTTCTTGTCACTATGTTGTTCTTTGATCACTCTTAATCTGTTTACTCTTACTTGCTGTGGGCTCAGCTAATATGTGACCTCCTGTAGGCAGGCTCAGCATCCCCCTTGCAGAGGTCAGGTACCTCACCTGTGTTCACCGCTAGAGCCCACTGGACATTTCTAACGCAGATGGAACCTCAATCGTAGACATTTGTTCTTGTGTCTGTCTAAATTATGAGAGTTTTAAGACAGGATAGTACTATGTTTTTAGCAATTATATAGTTTTCAGTGCCTGACACATGAAAGTACCATATAGTTGGTACCATTTAGCACATAGTAAGTACCACACAAGCATACACATAGCAATACATATATAATACAATAAAATAATCATACACATAAAATATATAGCAGCTATTGTATCTTGTTACTGTTTTTTTTCTCCATTTTATGGAAGATCTAAAATCTACCATTGGTCAGTTGCTGGGGCCTAGATCATGTTTGAGCTCTGTGAATCTTGATTTTCATGACTCTTTCCTGTAAGGACATCTTCCTTTTTCTTTTCCACTCCTTCTGATAATCTCAGCTAAAAATGTATTTTGCTGCCTACTTGGCTACACAGGCACTGGACTAGAAAACTGTCTTAAAATTAACTTGTCAAAAATTTTCCTGTGTATTTTATTCTATTTTTTTCCTGCCAATTTCTTCACAGAGTAAAGTTATCCTCATGACTCAAAGCTTGAGGGCTAGGCAAGGGGGTTGGAGGAAAATCTGTCTTTTGACATTTAAAAGATACGTGCTAAAATTAGAATGTAGTTAGCACTTCTGTTTAATAGTGAGATGAGGCCACACACATTCATGAATATTCCAAATACCCAATTCTGTGTTCCTACTGACCATGCAGGTCTACTCCATAAAAGCAGGTGTATGAAAAGCAAAGAGATACTACCTTGTTTTTACCACATGCCTCACTGACCTCCTCCTCTACCTCTCCTCATCCCCCACTTCCTTTTCTTAACCACTGTAATCTTCATCTTCATCACCTTCTTCATTTTATTTCATCTCTGTCTCCATCTTAATCTCTTTCTTTTTCACTTTGTGCTTCTCCTTATATTCCTCCTTCTTCAACTTTGCTTCCCTTGTATTCAAAAGAATCCTAAGACTATCTTATACCCATGTAACAGAGCAGCATCTCAAAGACCTCTCACAATGAACTGCTGCTAATGAACAGACACAGGCTGGGTTTGGTCTCTACAATTTCTTCCTCTTCCTGGCTCAGTGTTCTACCCTCCACTCTGCGTTCACAGAATACCAAATGCCCACATACACATCCTCTTTCCTGTACGTTCCCAGTCCCCTGTCCCCCATTCAGGGGGTCAGCAGCACAGTGTATTCTAAGTGACTCTGGGAGAGGCAAGATGTAAATGTGAAAAGCCTCCAACTTCCAGCTATAGATGATAGAACAGATCCAGAACAGTTGAGTGAGTGGACGTATGAAAAGCCCGGATTCTCAAATATGACCATCACGTTAGGTAACAGGTGGAAAATAAGCATGAAAGCTGTAGAAAGGCATTGCTGGCTAGGTGGAAATATGAACATGTTGGGTTCAACTGTGACTATTTTAGTTAGTGTACACTTTTGTAGCTGTTACAACTCTTGGTGCTTCCTTTGCAAACTTGTCAGTTTAGTTCCTGTCATTTTGGAACTAATTACAAGTCCTTCTGGCAAATAGTTTCACTCTCATTTCATATAGAGGAAGCTGAGGCTTCAAGGAATTAGGGTCTAGTTTTAATGCCATTGTTTTTGACTATGGTGTGGTAGGTTACAAAAACATCCACAGCTCTTTGTACTACCTTCTGTAAAGAAATGGAGTCCATTATTTATCCCTGAAAGTGTGTTAATGCATGAACTTCTTTGCCAAAGAAATGAAGCAAAAGAGGGATGTTGGCAGTCTGAATCCACACTTTAGGGGTCTTACCTCTCACTGTCTTAGGACCCTCCATCAGAACCATATGGGCAAGTGTGGGCTTGCGCCTTTGAGGATAAGAGACTAGAGGAGCATAGACAAGCGATCAAAGTTGAGACAGTTTATTTTAGAACATCAGCCCCCTGGTGAGATCAGCCAAGTCTGGTGATGATCAGCAGAACCCCATCCAACTAAGCCCCGCCCACATCCCATGCTTCATAATGTTGGCAGGGGTGATTCACCAAGAGCCCTGAGAGCCGCTACACGTCATTCCTGGACATGCAAAGAGTGCAGGAACCCAAGCATTCTCTGCCAGTGACAGTCCTCAGGGTTTTGAAGTGAGAAATCATAAGGAATGAGAAAATGTAGTTTGCCTCCAGAACAAGGAGCAGGCTTCCTATATTACAACAACAAAAAATGTGAATTCCTCCATCTCACTATTTCATGACTGTCCTGCAAAACTACTTTGGTATAGCATCTACAAGATCTTTTGTTTCCTACCATGGGTCTTGGGCACCAAGGCAAACCAATATCAGCATGCTAACTAACATCCATGTTGCTCTCTATGCCATGAGTAATAAGGTTGTTGCAAATTCAACTTTTACTAAAAATGTTAACTATTTTTAGTTACCCTCTAAGGAGTAAGAGATACTGGTTTTTCATTTATAGCACATATGAAACATTACATTAAAAAGTCAACTGACCTATGGAAAAGAATCATTCAGGGTGGTACCTGAATATGGCAAAGACTATGATGAAACACAAGAATAACAGACCTTTATAAATCACTCTATAAATCCTTACTGCTTCTTACTAGAAAAAACAGTACCCCCAAAAGGATGCACCATTAACATATGGGTGGGCTAGCAGATCCTGAAAGATGTTATAGTTCAAATACTGCTGAGGAAGGAAGTTACCCTACGTTGGACTGTATGTGTTTAAGATATTCTTCCTCACACACAGCCACTCAGAAAAAGAACCAAATGCCAGTGGAACCACAAACAGCTTCTTGGAATAGCAGAACAACCTTTAACGTAAAATCCAGTGTTGTTTCTGTTCCATCAGAGGAAAGCCAGATGCTGCATGATGGAAAAGCCAGTCATGAATCTGAGGAGTTATTATGGCAGTGGCCATTTTTAGCATTTTTTTTCTGAGTGGAAATGGTAGCCCACAATAATGGTTTATCTTCATGTTCCAGGCTGATGAAGTCTGAGTCACTCCCAAATCTCCACAAGAACAGCTGAGAACTAGAAAGACTTCTGAAAGGCAGCTGTGCTAGGAGAATCATAGCAGATGATAGGCTGGGAAGCACTTAGTCAACTATTCAACTCACTCTTTTATGTCACAGAAAAGGAAGGGAGGACCAGGGAGGGGCACAACTTGTTCAGAGTCCTACAGCAAGTAAATAGTGAGAGCACCAACTGTGACTTTAGATGCCGGCTCTCTCCAGCTCTCAGCTCTCCTCCATGACTCATTGCTCCCACTACCTTTGTGTCATTTACTAGGTGGAAATGAGTGTCTGACAGAGTTACAAAGAGACTCGGATTTAGGAACTGGCCCTGTCTCAAAATGCAGATTGGCTGGTATGTCGCACTGTGTGAAGGCCCTGGATTCAACCCCCAACCCCACAAAACCAAACCCAAAAAAACCTGAGATCATTTTCGACTCCTTAGCAATTCATACACAATTCTGTCATCTTATCCCTCCAACTTTCCAACATCATCTCCAGCCACTCGTCCGTTATTATCATTGAATTACTTTAGTTTCTCCCGATTGTGCATGCCCCTCCTTTACCTCCCACAGAGCCCTCACCACCATCCGCACATCCCCCAACCACTCCTCTTAGTTACCTCCTATTCATTAAACTTAGTTCAGACATGGATCCTTCCAGAAAGCTCTGTACTATCCACCAATTCCCAAGTCTTGTCACAGTATTTTGTGTACAAGTTCCTGCTAGCACTTTTCCTCGGTAGACAGCAAGTATCAGTGTTCATGTGTCTCTATCCCACAAACCATAGGCTTCCTGAGACTCGAGATGATTACTGTTACCCCAACTCTGGCTAAACCTTAGAATCCCCTGAAAAGGCTTTGAAAATACCTATACCAACCTCACACTCTAGACCAATTAGAATTCTCAGGGATAGAACAAGACACATATTTCCCTTAAGACCTTTACACTGGCTGTCTGCCTGCCTGGAAAGCCTTTCTCATATGGTTCCCTTCTCCTCCTTCTCCAACTCTTTGTCTCAGATGTCACCTTCTCAATGAAGCCTCCGACAGTCACTCTAAACTTACTAGTACCTTAACCCCACACTTTCTAATCTTTTTATGAATGGAACATAGCATTGTCTCATGTTGTACAGTTCACTGTTTAGCATGGTTGTTACTTGATGTTTTGGTTTACAAGTACACACAGTGTTTATTTCTTCCTTCTTTTCCATTATCGGACAGAGAGAATTATATTTGCCATCTTTGTCTTAGTGGAACTGGACATTTACAAAGTTCCAAAATCTTGCAGAAGGAGAACTGGGGAACTTTGCCTCTAAGAATCAAGAAATGTTTTATGGTGAGGTGAAAATTAATTGAACCATACAGGATTTTTCAGGCAAAGAGGATAATTTACTGAGATAAAGTGGCTAAGTAACACCTCGGGTGGAGTCCAGTACCATGCAGTTAGTAACCTTGCTAACAACTAAAGACAATTGAAGCAGATGGAACAGGAAGATCACAAAGATGAAACAGTTCACGGACAATTTGGGATGGGCGAGGGGCACAAGTAATGAAAGGTTTAATTAACAAATTAAATAGTTTGTTAAATAACTAGTTTATTTCTAACAAATGTTGTAATAAATCTACACGGATATATATAATTAAAATCTGATAGAGTTGCTCACTATCCTTGATATATTTGTTACCCATATCTTTCTTATTAGCTTTCATAGATGCCTTGCTTTATTATTCACCTGTGTGTATATATGTACTTGTGTATTTTCCACCCAATTAGTTCGAGCCTTTGGTACTATACAAAAGTGTCTTATGGCTTTACTTTTGTATTCATATAGATTAGTGTTCTCATAGTAATTTCCATAAAGACTATAAACAAACACCTGTACCATTCATCTATTCATTCATCCAAAGAAAATGCTTATTTTACTGAAATATCTACTATGTACCAGAGACTGCATTAAGTACTAGAGACACAGGCATGAAATTCAACCCTGCTATTGTGTCCACGAGGGGGAGGTAAAGGAGCAATTACAATTCAGGGAGTAGGTGCTAACTGTAGGGTTCCCTGGGGTAGTTTATGAGCATAGCGGAGGTACATGTAATGTAACAATACGGAAACAAATTCTAGGGGAATTTTTCGGGACAATGTTATTTTTGGCATTTGCCTTGAAAATAATATACATATTAGGTAACATACAGATTTAAATTAAATTTTAGAGATATACAAAAAGGTTACAAATTTACTTAAATCACACATTATGACAGAAAAAACAAAGTTATTTGATAAGACCTTAATTCCACTTTCATTCAAAACTCCATAATATATAGTGCCAAAAATTTATGTGAGAAGCAGAATAACTATCAGGGATTTTTTTAAATGGAAACATTTCTCAATAAACTATAAAAAGTTTATCATTTAACTGTAATCAAAGATTAATAGTAACTATCCACATAGAGAAGGGAAGGAGGATATTCCAGGGCTAGAATATGTATCCAATATATACCATGCAGGTCCCGAGGCCTGATAAAGGGCAAGCAGTAGGAGGATCCTAAGAATATATTGCTAGAGTACGGCAGGAATATGAGGATACTGGCAAAGTGAGTATGACGGATATGATGCTGAGGCTGTTAGAAGAGGCCGTATCATAGAGGTTATGTTATGCTACAGAGTGGCTGGGACAATTTCAAAAGCAATGGGTAGCCATACACTAAGGTGTACGGGGAAAGTAGGTGAGGGCAGATACCACTGAAGCATTTCCTGTAATATAACCCAGGCAAGGGACGATGAAAGACTAAGTTAAAACAACGGAATTCAAGAGAGTGAATAACAGATGGAGGCACATGTGTCAGGACTTGGTGGCTGCTGGAATGTGGGGGCTGGTGGAGGAGGAGATGTCTGGGATGACTCCCAGGTTTCCGACTTGAGCAGTTGAGTGCCTGGAAGGTGCCGCTCAGCATGAGTATAAGAGAAGGAAACGCTGAGCAAATTTTGTACATGTGAAGTTGGAGGCCCTATAAAATAACACAGTGGAGATGACTTTTGGCACATTTATGGAGCTCAGGCGGAAGAAGTGGGATAGAGATATAAATGAGGAGATAGTAGAAGCACTCAAGATTCTCAGCAGTCCATTGTACTGTGCTTCTATCTGTACTACAATAGGGATCCGTAGTAGTGCTGGGCTTCACCAAGCCGCACGCATTTTCCTGGATAATAAAAATACTAAAGATATAGAAAGAAAGATTTATTAAAACAAATATGAGTGTCCTCAGGCTTGGACTGTAAAACTTCCATGGATTTCTAGGGTAAAAGCAGTCTTCACACTAATTTCCACCTCTCTGACATGCATGTGCTGTCTGGTCTCACACTATATGACCCCCCACACAAAGAACCCTTTAAACCCTCTTCTGTCTTTGGTTCTTTTGTGAAAACGTTTAAACATGACTGCACTAAAGCAGTCCAAGGTCCCTGGGTGAACTGGGTTCCAGCGAGCAATCCATTCAAAAGGCCAAATTAGAAAAGCCTGACACACCTTCCGGCTGTGAGGAGAAGGCAGTAAACTGCAGCTGTGTTCACTCAGATCCGTCTCCTTATGTTTTGAAAAGAGTGAAAGAATCCCCATTGAAACATTGAAATATGAAAACAGCAAGCTCTTTGGACATCATAGTCCCTTTGGAACGAATATAGTGCTGAGTTCACAATTTCATTCTTACTGTATGCAAAGACAAGTCCTTCCCAGATCTGTAATTTACTTCAATCTACTTTAGCAGTAAACTGCTAAGAGGTCAGATGCTTCTTTTGTATTTAGTTGCTACCTGCTGCCAGCAAAATAGATATTGTGAAATGTAAAAAGAAAATCACTGTTAGCATCAGGAATCCTGGATATAAAGAATTTTCAGAATACTCAATATTCAAACAAGAGATTTTAGTTAAAGAAAAGATACTTTCTTTCAAAAGAGCCAAAACCAGCTATAGGAATCTGTCTCACAGAAGCTGGGGGAGGCTGTCCTTTCACAAATGACTCCTCTACACTATTTCCACAGTTGCTTACGTCTCTCTGATGGTACATCTCATTATCTTATTTCCCTTTACAATTATTTTGTGAATGGAAGTACTACTTAGCAAAAAACAATTATAAAAGTTCTTGAGTTTTATTTTCCATTTTTTCAATTAAAAAACATCCTTTTCTTGACCTGTGATGTAAATTATGACATGAATGCAAAGAACATTCCACCTTCAGAAGTCTGACAGAGTAAGTTTTGCTTCCTTCCCTTCTCTGTAGCCCAGCCAGGCCTTTCTTAGTAAAGGAAAATCTCATCACCATGTGCTATATTTATTTCTTCTATGAATCATTCTTATCATGATTATTCCTTCAGCATTAAGCCAATATTTTTTCCCTAAAGGGAGATAGAAGATAAAAACTTTAAAGAATTGCATACAAACTATAGGACAACACTGCTATTTCTCAAATCTTATTTAAAATTTAAAACAAAATAGCTATTACCAATATATTTCATGTCAAATCTACACTGAATTGCAAATTCTATTAATTATTTAAAATATAACTTAACAGTTTTTTCCACCAGAGACAGTTTTTAAAAAGTCAACGTTTATTTACTGTTCATCTTCACAAATAAAGAAAAGGAAGGTCTTAGGTGTGGTGACAAGAACCTGCTATGACACGGTAAGACAACTATCCAAATTCAGATCCACCTGATTTGGACCAGAAGGTTGGCAAGATGAAGTTAAGGGGGTTGAACTATATAGCTTTAAATTCCCATCTAGGAAACTTAAATGTGATTGGGCAAGTGCTTAGAAACCAAGACAGCTTCTTTAGCACAATAGAAATTTAATAAGCATTGTATTTTAGGAAGATTCATTGTTTATCACAGACTTGGATCACAGGGAATGTAATCATAACAATCTTGGAGGAGGGACATATATTTTAAAAGAAAAATCAGAAGATTCACTGTTATCTATACTAATAATAAATAGAATTAAGAAATTATACTATACTTTTTTATGATAGCAATGAATGACAGGCCCATTATATAATAATCACACACACACTCATAGCTGTATTTGTTATCTATCGATAATCCTGACAGCAAAAAGCCTGCTTAGTAAGACTTAACAGTCTTCCAACAATAGGAAATCCTGTTCCATAAATTATGAGAAGAGATGCTGTCTTCTGTATAAAAGGAAACACGAATGGCAGAACTTGGGATTTAGATAGGACCCAAGATTTACCCTTGTGGGCTAGGACAGACACACACTTGCATTTACAGCAAGCAGCTCAGCTAAGGACCAGGTATTCTTTTGATTCAGTTTCATTCCTCTGAAAGGACCTTCCTCCTAAGAGAAGTTGTCAAGAGTAAATTATGCCAATTTCATGGTTTTGCTTATGTTTGACCCAATACAAGAAAAGAATGGGAACTCCAAGGTTCTTTTCAAGCTCTATTCTAGCCTGATGATCTTGTGGATTTATGCTTCATTTCATCACTGAAATGCTCAGAAAACAGTCACGGTGGCAGCTCCTTTCAATGACAGTTCAAGGGTCCCTG
Organism: Chinchilla lanigera; assembly: GCF_000276665.1. Lineage (NCBI taxonomy): Eukaryota > Metazoa > Chordata > Mammalia > Rodentia > Chinchillidae > Chinchilla > Chinchilla lanigera. The sequence continues at coordinate 8,172,974 of NW_004955414.1, read as the reverse complement.
ATACTTCAGTTCCAGCCAAGATTAGATTGTTCTTAAGTGTATTTCAAAGGAAAGGGTTTGATCTGCTTCACATGGCAGCATATGAATAAGCATTTGCTTCTAATTCCACCCACTACTGCTCTCTCTCCCTGCTGCTTTTAAAAGCATCTGCTGTCACAGATGCAGAAGATATGTCACTATGCACAACCGCTTCATTTGGAAGAGCCATATTTCAGGACTGTCATCTCTTCAAAGTAAAACTCAAGTCCACTGGTAACTCTAGTGCAATGAATATAGAAAACCTGACAGGTTCATCTTTGTTTTACAGGCTAGGGCTAAAAGACAATTTTCCTACCCTAGTACCTCCTAGTGTTACACCTCTTAATATTTTAAACTAGACAATGCCTTATGTACTTAAGAGAATATGTGTAATAGATAGGAAAATTGTGAAACAATAATAAAATTAACATCAACTTAGGAAGACAAATCAGCTATTTGTGTATAGTCTCTGCTCTGATCGTGTATCTCTGTATCTTTTATACTCTAACAGCTCTTCTAAAACTTTTTACAACTCTTTCATTTTATGGTTTGAGCACTCACATGAAAATCTATCCAGTTCTATGCTGTGCAAATTTTCCCATTTTTGAGCTATACAAATGTTACATTTTACATATAGTTTTCTTTAACTTTTTTCCACTCATAGTTCAAATACTCATCCATGTTTCCTCTTTTTTAATGTTTCATGTTATTCTTTTGTGTGAATATTCCGCACATTGTATTTTTACTTTCCTGTTGATATATATTTGCACTGTTTCCAGGTTTTGTTTTGTGTTTGTGTTTGTTTTCTTTTCAGGAACAAAGCTGCTATAGGCAATGAACATTTACAAGAGATTCTCAAGGGTGCATAAGTAGGAATGGAAATGCTAAGTCATAATGTTCAGCCTTATAAATAATGTCAGCTTTCCTTTTCAAAATGACTCCACTCAAGTAGTGTAAAAGAAAGAATGTCAACAGCATTTGAAAATGTTAGACCTCCTAATTTTTTGCATATAATTGAAAATGGTATTGTGCTTAATTTAGATCCCTTTATTTTCTGTAAGTTTTGGGTATCTTATTATCTGTGCATCCCTATTTACCTTCCTTTGTGAAATATTTAATAATGCTTAATGATCATTTTTCTGTGCTATTTTATTTTCATTGACTTACAGTCTATCTACATACCTTTGATAACGTTATTTATGCTGCAAGTACTAGTTTTCATTTGATCTTTCTTTTGACGAGCACAATTTCTTTAATGTAGTTGAGTTTAACAATCTTTGCATTACATGGGTGTATGTTATATAAGAAATATTTCCTGATCATGGGCTATAAAAAATTATTTTTATATTTTCTGAAATTTGTACAGTGTTGCCTGTTTCATCCATGTATTTAACCAATATTTTTTAAATTTTTCTGTATAAGGAATCATCTTAATTTTTTCATATCGTACATAATTATTTCAGTACTATTTATTAATTGCCCTTCCTTTTTTTACAAAATGTTCTGCCATATTTCTATCATATATCATGTTTCCATAAAATTAACAAATACATATACTATGTACTATTTATAATTTAAATCTTGTATAACTTTAAATATTTAATGTATAATTATGTCATTGACTCCTCAAAACATTATGAGATAATTATTGTTATCATTCCTTTTTTAAGAATAAAAAAATTGAGTCAAGGATAAGTTAGAAATCTAACTCTAGAACTGGTGTTCTATTTTAAGGTACTCTGTTAAATTAGTCAGTAGGCTTATCTGTTTCTGAAGCGACAATGTCTTCACTAGAACTATAATACAATAGTATATTATATACTATAATTACTATAATAATTGATGTTTGGTAGCCAGCCATCCCACCTAGTTCTCTGGAGTGTCATGGTTATGCTTTAGCCTTTACTATTATCATATGCATTTAACTTAGGCTGTCAAGCTCCTCAAAAGATACTGATAAAATTTTATAGGAATCTCACTGAAACTGTAGATCAATTTAGAAGGAATGGCATCTTTATTGTAATGAATCTTTAAATTCATGACCACAGCATGCTATAGCATTTGAAGTCTTCAGTAAATTTTAGTGAAGGGTTATATAGTTATTTTTCTATGAAAGTTTTGCATATATTTTGCTTAACTCCAATGTATCTTTCTTTGTTGTTGTTTTATTTCTATTTCACTTGGACATTTTCCACCATACTACTTGAAATAAGGTGTTGTTCAATTCTTCTGTAACTTTACTTATTTTTGACCTTGTGACATAATATGGCAAGATATCTCAATCTTTCATTATGACTTTAGATATACTAATTTCTCTCTAAGTGTACAAATTTAAATTTTTTATGAAATACATATTTTATGATCACAAAATGATCTTTTACTATAAATTCACTGTCTTAAAGACCCTTTCATCTGTTATTTATAAACTAATGTAGACTTCTTCTATTTATCATTTTCTAATATATATTTGTTCCACTTGTTTTCTTTCAAAGTTTTATGCCCTTACATTTTAGATATATCTCATCAAATGACATATTTGGTGATTTCTTAAAATTACTGAAGAACAGAACTTTGTCTTTGAACTGGCTCATTTAATTTATTTATATGTGATTATTGTTCTATTTAAAACTATTTTTGGCATTATTGTGTTTCTATCAAGACTTTTTGCTGTTTATCTTTATTGACTTTGATTAGAATTTTTATGATTACATTTTATCCTCTGTACTATTTTGACATTCATAAACTATTTCAGAATTTTAATGGTTATTTTTAAATTTTTGTTATGGCTCTACAATTTAATACAAAACAAAAAGTTTATTACTATCTTGCCCAACAATTTCCTCTCCAAAGAATGACAAAGACTTGAAAACTTATACTCCAAGGTTAATACCAGAATCTCACATTTGATTTTGAAGTTTGATGAAATTCCAAGGAATTTCAATAAAATTAGATAAATCAATTACACTGTTGCAAAGACATATGAATAATTTTCCTTAGGCCAAACTTGACCTCCCAATATCTTACGCTTTCCTGTTCACTGGTCCAGTGCAGATTACTGTTATTATACTTCATGGCTGGAAGTGCAGGCAGTGGTGAGAGGCTTCTGTCTGTCCAGTTAGAGAGGAAGAATCCCCTTGAGCTATTGGGTTTAGAGTATAAAGTGAGAAATTCCTGAGTTCATTTTCTTGGGCTTATGTGTTCTGGTTTGAACCCAAGAAAAAAGCTGAGTCTTACTGCCACTGATTATGTTCATTTCTGTCCTTACTAGTTATTTTATGGGGGAACTTCTGATGCCAAAGGGTATCCAAGACTTTTTTGACACCCTTATGTCTCTGTCACACAATACTCTGATCCCCGAGCCAGCATTTATATACACATGCCGCTTCCCATATCCTATAGGAGTCATTTGATATAAGATATTTAACAATGTACAAATCATAAAGCCTGAAAGGTGACAAGGAAGTGTGTGAGTTGTGTTTACTACTTATTTATTATTCATTTAATATTAAGACAGTAAATCAAACCTTATGACATTTAGATCCTACTACAGAGATGCTTTTCACTCATAACTTTTTTTTCTTGCAAGTTTCATCTTTACAAGCAATCTGTTTATATTAGACAGGGCTTACATATATTTTCCTGGTCTTTAAAAAATGCAGCTCTGGCATTTAAATGCTCCCAGAGCATCTCTTAACTGACTTGCTTCAAGCTCCAAACTTCACTGGACGGTTCCCAGGTCAGACTCACTCCTGCAGCATTTGAGAAAATCCTCCTTGGATTTGGCTTCACTCCTATTATTGATTGTAAGAAAACCATGGAAACCTAGGTCTGTTATACTAAGTGATCTTTGTACATTTAACTCTGTTCTGACTGGTAGAATAATCAACTGGCTTTTTGTAAAGAAAATAGAGTAATTTTCTCTAGGAGTGCTACTACTTTATATCCTTCTTGTAGGCTACCTGAAGCATAGTAGTCATAACTGAATTTGGCTTTCAGAAATTCCACTTTTCAGAGTACTTTCTTTTCTGATAGCATCATTCCTCTGTTTAACAAGCTTATATGTTTCCTATGACCTACAGAATAACACCCAAATGCTTGAGATGACCTATGTCATTACTCTGCCATGTGAACCTCCCTACCACAACATTATTTCTTCCTACTTCTCCCATATATGCTGTTACAAGCACATCAAACCCACTGACTATCATTCCCTAAACATAAAGCATAATTTCACCTGTCCATTCAACTAGTGTTTATTGAGCACCTACTATGTGACAAACACCAGGGATATAGAAATAAGGGGACATAATTCCATTCCTCAGCTCATGCCATTTCTGCTCTCTAGAATATCTCTCTTGTAATTAATTCCTAGCAATTCTCCAAAAACCACCCAAAATGTCACCTTCTGTTAGTAACCTTCCCAAACCACCTCCTTTGCAGAATGAGTCACTCATTCTTTTGTATTCCTAGCATCTTTACTATGCTGGCAGGATAATTAGAATATGACGTGTTTGCACTACTAAATTTTTTCTTCTCCAAAATTCTAAATGTTATCCACCTTTCAGCTTTTTTCTCTGCTTCAGAGAAAGATGAGAGAAGTTCAAGGAATGCACTCTCCTCTTCATGAAAATCCACGTACCACGTTAACCAGTGGCCAGAGAGCCTCAGTCCTGTAAGAAGTCAGGACTATGAAAATCCTAGATAAACAGGAGTCATTTGTAGGAAAATGGATGGACCCTGAGACCATTATGTAAAATGAAGTAAAGGAGACACATGTGTTTAAATATCACAAGGCTTCCCTTATATGAGAAACCCAAATTTCAAATAAAGAGCAAAATAAAAGATAGATAATAGGAATTAGGAAACAGATCTTTCTCAAAGGGGAAGGGGATCCAGAGAAGGTGGGCCAGGGGAGGGAGGAGGAGGGTGATGAAAAAAGGGATTATGATTGTTATGTAAATGTAGCAACTCCTTACAAGGAATGCAAGCATTGTGTACTGCAAATATGTACCAAAAAAGGGGAGAATCAAGAGACAGGTGGAGGTGAAAGAGGGGAGGAAGGAAAGCAAAGGGGAAGAAACAAGAAATCAAGATGTGTTATGTGCCCGTGCCAACTGCACACAGGAAACGTAAACACTGTGTACCACCTACATGTACTAATAAAAAATAAGGAGAAATATTTCTGGAACCTTTTGCTCATCCTGGGGGTGAAAGGAAGATAACAAGTCTCCCCAAAGGGAAAAACATCCAGAGAAAAGCTCTATCAAGCAGTGGTATACACTTTGGAAATACCTGTTTTCACCTTTAAATCATCTGGAGAAATGGGAAAATAGGACAAGTCAAGTTGTAAAATCAGTCAACTTCCTCCCAGTGAAGCATCTCAGTTTGCATTTGCATTTGTGTTTGCACATTACAGTCACTGCAGGGCAAATGGTGATTAGTGTGTAATGAACGGTGTCCAATGGAGATCAGTGTCTGAATCTAAACGTGGTGATAGCAGAAAATCTGCCACAATTATTGCGGCCCAGCAAGCCCCTAGAGACCCCATTCTTCCATATCTTAAGATCCTCAGCACATCCCTTCCTCTGCGTTCTTAAACTGTCACTGGTGCTTTGTACCTCTTCTCCCAAGGTGAGCTCTAAGGTTAAGAGAGGCCCCTCGTGCTTTGAAACACAGAATCAACAGGCACTTGGCACATATCGGACTAATCCAACAGTATCCGTAGTAACAAAATTTTAAACAGCATATTGTAAATATTTTCTTTCTACTTTTTTGAGGGTGGGAGGTGAGGATGTGTGTATGGCGAAAATACAAAATTAAGATCTAACTGCAAACTCTGTGATTAAAACCACCGGCAAAGCGCTGCACGGGCAGAGGAAGACATTCTTTACCTCCTTACTGCAGTTACAATCACTCAACAGATGGGGGACCTCTAGCCAACGTATCCCTAGGAATGTATCTGAATAATGCAGAAGTTCGTCTTTACAGAGCACAGTCTTTTGGAGAAAAAACATTAGTAAAGTAGACAGATTAAATAATAGCAGAAATATAAAGCTGAACAGGTGATGGGGCACGGAGATAAATAAGACACGGGCTTTCTCTTGAATACATTTTGGGAGGAAAGTGATGTGACAACAGGCAAAAGTCACTTGGATTATCCAGTTCTTTTATTCAAATGCTGTAATTGTTCCTCATTTCTTTCCTAATAGAATGTACTGTTAGTCTGTGTCAGCCTTAATTCTGCAGCACAAAGGCCTCAAGTGCATGTCCAGTGCTATGTTTTCACCCCATCCCCCTCCATCTTACTGGCAATTCCACACACTGCTAACTACAACCTCACTATCATACTTCTACACCTTTGTCATGCAGATCCTCCCACTGGAAATATCTGCTCTTAAACAGCACCGCAGCCTACTAGACACGTGCCTCTCATTAATGAGTCCCCACAAAACCTTTCTTACCCATCTCAGTTACCCAGATGGTTATTCATTTTTTTAAAAAAAAAAATATTAGTATACGTTTGCAATAATGAAGTTTATAGTCATCTCAAGCAGGAGGTACATGTACATAACATACTTCAATTCTTTTTTATGTGTCTTGCATCTATTTCATAGTATTTTGTTTTAAACAGAACTATACTTTATACTATAGTGCATATATATTTGTATCACTATACTGTAAGATCTGTGAGGGAAAAGACTGCTTTAATTCTTTCTTTTCCTCAACTAAGTGTTGAGGATACAAGAAAGGATGAACTGACAGTCTGAGAAAATGGCAGTGGTCCTCAACTTCGGGTGCACTTAAGACTTACTTGGGAAAGGTTCAAATTCCGACATCCATGTTATGTCTCTGATCAACGAAGTCAGAATTTGGGGCCAGGTGTGGGACAGGGATAGGACTGGCAGAAGTAACTTTAAAGATCCCCAGGTGATTGCAAAGTGCAATCAAGATTGAAATTTACTGACTTAAGAGTTATGGTGACCTTACCGAGTATGCTTTAAAATCTATGCTGTGGACATAGGTAAGGAATCACTATATTAAAGACTGAGCAATGAAAGAGTGAATGAAGACAAGTGTCTGCCTACAGAGTGTGAGGCACTTGAAATTCTCCCTACAATCATTTAAGTCACAAAGTACTCTATGTCCCCCTTTGATATTAGCGTATTAAGGACTGCGCAATCATTCAACAAAGAAACCTCTTTCACATTGTCTAACTAATTTGACTTCAGAGCACTACTTTTCCCCATCTAATACCTATTCATTTTCCAGAGAGATGCCAACATGGACTTCATTTGCTTTGCAAGACATTAAGTGATAATAGGAGTGCAAATAATTATGCTGCTTGGCAAATAGATTAGAGGAAAAAAAGCATGGATGAGAGAGAATTTTATTTGTTTAAAACAGGAAAGACTTGATAGTATTTTCAAAATGAAAAAAGGAGGCATACAGGAGGGAGGACCTGATGATCCTATGAAAAGTGATGAGCCCTTTAGCTTAGCCCCACCATGAAATGCATCGTTTGCCTGTAGGCTGGTTTTCTTTTCTTGGCGCTCTCTTCTCTATTGGTAATCTCAAGAGAAAGCAAGAGAACACCTACTGACATTCTAAAATAGCATTGCTGTACGTTACCACATTCTGTGAGCAGCTTTTATGTCTCGTTTCCATACTAACAGGACACAGAAAAGTAGGAGGCTCATTTAGGATGCAATCAAAGTCAAGTAGTAAAATTAGAATTTTTAAAATAAATGAACAATTTATCAGGAAGAGAAAGAAGAGTGGCAGAAGAAAGTATGGGGAAAGAGCATGGAAGAGCATAGTAGCAGACCAAAGAACATTGGGCCAGGAATATGAAGAGGATGGACAGGATATGAGGCTGAAAAATTAGACTGGGTCACATATATGAGAACTTTGAATGACATGCATGGTGGATTGGGGGATTTATCAGGTATAAAATAAGAAATGACATGCTATATTTGTCTTACAGAAAAATCACTTTGACAGCAGTATGATAGACTGGAGGTGGAGAGACCTGCTACAGAGAGATCAGTTTGGAATTTATTGCAATTATGGGACCACTGCAGGTTTCCATGGATACACTCAGGCATAGGGCATCATTTAGTAACAAAGCAAGGAACATCTTGTGATCTGTTTTGGTTTGAAGCAAATCTACTTCAGCATTCTTGAGCACATTTCCAAAATACAAAGTCAGCACTTAAATGAACTATAGCTAAGAAAGTTAGCTGAGATCAGGCAGATGACCCTCCCTACAAAAAGGACATCACAAAATGTAGGTCATTAAAAATATATCACAGGCTGGGCATTGTGGTGCACAGCTGTAATCCCAATGTTCAGGAGACTGAGGCAGAACAACTGTTGCAAGTTTGAGACCAGCCTGGGCTACAAAGTAAGCTCAAGGTCAGCCTGAACTGCATAGTGAAACCCTGTCTCACAAAGACAGAAAAAAAAAAAACCACAGTAGCACTTTGTAAAATGGACATGTAAAATGACACTCATTTTAGATGTGGGAGACAGGGGTGTCATCACTTTCTGGAATGTCCAGCTATTTTTTAAAATTAGTACGTGTCTTTTGTTACATTTTTCTCATTGCTGAGACAAAATACTCAACACCCAAACATTAAAGGAGGAAGGGTTTATTTCAGCTCAGTTTATAGGAGTTTCAGTCCATAGTCACCTGGCTCCAAGGCAGGGCAGCATGGCAGAGGGGCATCACAGAGGAGAAACAGTTCATGGCAGAGCAGGCAGGAAGCAACAGCAGTAAGAAAGCAGCAGCAAGATTCCCTTTTCCTTTTATCCCATCCAAACTATAAGCCTTTGTGGTGGTGCCACTCACACCCTGGGTAGGGCTTTCCATTATCCACACCCAGAAGTATGATAAGCCATTTGAGAACTAGTCCAGTACAACATCCCCTTGATCCCAGTAATCCCTTAATCCACATTCACACTTATGCAAAACCCCACTTATGACCACAGGAGACTCTGTGCGGGGGGCATCTAAATACAAGCCATAACCATATGTGTTTGTAGTGCTTAAAGTCTACATTCCTCATGTGGGGTTGCTGCATGTACATATTTAATCCCTTTTTTCATTCCTTTCCCTCCTCTTTGTCTCCCTCCCTCCCTCTATTTCTTGATCCCCTTCTCATTTGAGAAAGATCTATCTCCCTACTTCCTATATCTATCTTTTGTTTTGATCTTTATTTATAATTTGGGTTTCTCATATAAGAGAAATAATTCAATATTTGTGTGTGTGTGTGTGTGTGTGTGTGTGTGTGTGTGTGTGTGACTTATTTCCCTTAAGATTATGGTTTCAAGGTGCATCCACTGTCCTACAAAGGATTCAAGTTTATCTTTCTTTACAGCAGAGTAGTATTCAATTTGTGTAAATATAATATTTTCTTTATCCATTCATCTGATAGACATATAGATTGCTTCTAAGATTTAGCTATTGTAAACTGTGCTGCTATAAACATGGTTATGTATGTATCACTGTAATATAATATATCTAACACTTTCCAGAAGATACCTAGAAGGGGAATAGCTGGATCTAATGGAATTTCTAGTTCTAGTTTTTTGAGGAATTTCCATACTGATTTCCATAGTTTACATTCTTACCAATAATGTAGAAGGGTTCCTTTATTTTACCACAGCCTGTCCTGAAGTTTTATTATTTGATTTCTTGATAATGGCCATTCTTTCTGGGTTAAGCTGAAATCTCAAGGTGATTTTAATTTGCATTTCCCTAATGGCCAAAGAAGTTGAGCATTTCTTCATGTGTTTATTGAGCATTTGTACTTCTGTAAAGTGTCTATCCATTACACTTGCCCATTTTTTGATTGAGTCTTTCATTAGGGAGTTCTAATTTTTTTCAGTTCTTTATGTATTCTAGGTGTTAGTCCTCTACGTGAGAAGTAGCTGGCAAAATTTTTCCCATTCTGTAGCTTGTCTTCTCACTCTGTTGGTTGTTGTGGGTATGTATGAGTTGCACAGGTTTTTAATTTGATGTGATTTCATTTTTTTAATTCTTGGTACTATTTCCTGTATGTTTGGTTGGGTTTTTTTTTTTTTTTTGTCTTTTTGAGACAAGGTCTCCCTATGCAGTTCAGGCTGGCCTTGAGCTCACTTTGTAGCCCAGGCTGGTCTCAAACTCGCAACGATCCTCCTGCCTCAACCTCCCGAGTGCTGGGATTACATGCGTGTGCCACCACGCTGGGCTCTACTATTTCCTGTAAAATCAGGGTTCTGTTAAAAAAAGTCCTTGCCTATGCCTATGACTTTAAGACTTTTACCTATTTTATCATCCATCAGGCTAAGTATTTCTGTTTTAACATTTAGCCTAATCCATTTTGTAGTTTAGTACATGGTGAGTCTTCTGCATGTGGATAGCCAGCTTCTCTAACATCATTTATTAAAGAAGCTATCTTTCCTCCAGTGTATGTTTTTGGCCACTTTGTTGAAGATTAAATAGTTGAATGTGCTTGGAGTTGTTTCTGCATTCTCTGTTAGAAAAAGTTTCATTTCTGGGTTTTAAGACGCTGCCAACAGTATCTTTAGTGAAGAGTTTAGCAATTGTTGGAGCAACCTATTGAGGGAAATAAAAGTCTCCTCAAACTCCTTTTCCTCTTACTGGAATGAAATAAGCATAGGCAGTTGATCCCTGTCATGTTCAAATCAGTGGCAGAGCCACACAGACAACAGGACCTTCGCTGCTCTGCACAGAGGTTGTGCAGGAAGAAAAAAATTATTTTGCTCTAAAGTTAGTAATGCTTTCATAGATAATGCCTATTTCTATTATTTTTGAAGTGATTTCACTCTTTCTTGAGATTGGCTGGTGAAAGTGAAGTGATTTCTTTAACCATAAATGAAAGTTCCAACAAAACCATGGCATAAAATCATGGAAATATTCTAGATGCTTTATTCATTTTAAATCACACATTAAAAACTAGTTTTGAAGCAGGGAGGTATAATCTTTTATTCTGGTCTGATGATTTTATGCTCTGTTTAAAAGAACATATGGGAGTTTTTGAATAATCATATTCTACCTTGTGGAGAAATTAACTAAAACAAATCTAACAAAAATACAGCATCTTAAGAGAACTATTTCCTAGAATATTAATACAGAAAAATACAAGCTACTCTCTGACAAATTTTGTTTATATTTTATAGAAGAAAACTGTTAATATTTATTTTTTCCTACATTAACTGACTAATTTTAGCTGGAAAAAAATATTTATTAGGCAAACTATAGTTGCCCCTCACTAATTGGCAGAAAGGTCAGTGTTATTCTTTTGAAATTCCTACAAGAATGAAATTTGAGTAAAACATCACTGCAACTTGGAGAAGTACTTTCACTAGATAGAGCGGGCCACCTCCCTGCTTCAAAACTAGGAGGATGTGTGCTGACCCTCACAGGTAGAACTCCGATAGAATCTAGGGGACCTCTGTGTGTTTGCTACAGAAAGCATTATACATGAACCACATAAAATTCCTTTTTAATTTTGAGATTATATATTGTCCATGAGAATTTAGATGAGGGCCGATCTCTAAGCTTTATTTTATAAAATCCATTACTTTCCTAATCATGAACTTCTGGAAGACTTTCTGTGATCTTTATTATAACCATTATTCTTATAGAAAAATATGCTTTTTCTTTCCTGAAAAATTGATACTGATTTCAAAAACATTCTATTTTCTTCCAGTTGGGGTCTATGAATGTTACAGGCCAAAATGACACCAAAATATCTCTTTTAGATATGAGCAATGAGGTCAGCTGTAATGGAAATGATAACAAGTAAAAGAGATGAAAGCATATACACATTCTTTCGCCTCTTGTGGTGTTATTTGTAAAATGCGTATGTATTTCAAGAGGAAGGCTAAATCGCATGGCAGTGATAGTCATGAACCATTACAGTGGCAATTGGAGTTATTTGGGATAAATAAGAAAATGCCTCTTCAAAAATCTTGCTTTTAAACTTTATAATGGAAGGATTAGGTTGACATTATCTGAGTCTAATTATTAATTATAGCATCAGGAAAACTGGGACAAGATATTATATGCCTCTATTAGGAAGTACCCAGTACTATCCATGACACACTCCAGCCATATGAAAAAAGAAAAACCACCTTTGATGAAATCAGACCTTTACATTTTCTTAGCAAATTATAGCAAGGATGAGAGCAGGGACAATGACACAAATAAAATGATATCATGAGAACAGAGCTGACCAAATCCAGAGTGTGGGATATTTCCTGGTACCTCTGCCCTAGCTTCTTTAACACACATAATACAACACCAAAAAGGAAACTGACAGAGACAATTTAAGGTCATATTAACCACCTATAATATGCAATTCTTGGTTGAACCCTAATTAGAACAAACCAACTGTAAAAAAGATATTTTAAAACATTTGGAAAATACTGAACAAAGACTACATATCAGAATCTGTTCATGAATCATTGTTAATTTTGCTTAGTTTGATAATTATATTTTGCTTAAATTAAAATAATAATTATCTTGTAGAAAAACATGCTGAGCTATTTTTTGGGTGAAATGATATGATTTAGATTATTCTATCAAACAAATATTTACATGAAAGGGAAGGGGAAAGAGATGAAACAAGAATGTGAAATTGGGGTTGATTATTCTATTCTCTGTACTTTTGAATGTGTTTGAAACTTTGCATAATAAAAGTTCCATTTTAAATTACTTTCCTTTAGTGATAAGAGATATCTCTGACTTTCATTCTTAAATACCAGAGAAAATCTTTGGCTCTAAACAAGAAGACTTCAGAATTTCAAAAAACCAGGAGATGAAATAAAAAAAGTTGGTACATGAAAAACAAGACTACTTCCAGGAAATGCAAAACACTAAAATAAAAAACAATGTGAGATCCTGGAGACCTGCTTTAATGGGGTTTAGTAATGAGGTGTATTGTCCTTCCAGGAGAGGGAAAGTGAGACGGAATACCTGATGCATGAATTTAAGACTCTGAGTGTAAGAACTTTTATGCTATAGTATACTTTCATTTTTAAAAGCACTTCAAATAAGATCAAAGCTATAAAATTAAACATTTTTCAAAATGACAAAGTCTTAACAAAGCATAAAGTTGACATATTTTATAATATAACTATACCTTTTTGTACATTATGTTCATTCTTGAATAAAGTGAATTCAGTGTTGGCTTATAGATATTTAAAAGAAAGTATTGATTTTGAGTCAATAAATGCTTTCTTTCAAAAAAAAAAAAAAAAGATCTGGTTCTTCACACACTAAGACCACGTGAAAAAGACTAAGAAAAGATGGAAACCACTTTTAGTGAAACAGAAAGAAAATGCAGGCAGAAGTGAGAGACCTGGGATTGGTGGGAGATTAAAGGTGATGTCTTCTTTTCTTGTTTCCACACAAAAGGGCTAAATCCCTTACTCAGAAACAACAAGCTAGTATTTGTAACATCTTTATCTCTAAATTCAGTGCTTCTATGACTACAAAGTATACATTTGCAATTCTTTTGCTTCTAGTACAAGCTTGTAGATGAATCTCTGAATAACTAGGAAAAATGTAAACTTGCTCCAAATGAGTCAGACAAAGCAGTATCTGAAAAGAATTCTGTGAGAGATGCAGCTTAAAGTCAGAAGACGATCCTACAATATAAGAAACTGGTACCTAATTTACCAGTTTTGTAAGTCCCCTCCTTATTTAGGTGAAAAGGACTCAGTAATCTTCTGAATCAGTTTCTCTCAGTTTTGCCTTCACATTAGAATAGTCTGGAGACTATTCTAATGTGAATAGGAGAGTTTAAAGCAAAAGAAAATAAAGACCTCATGCTCAGGATTTTTGAGGTCATGCTTCAGAAATCAGTACATCTAAAGCCTCCAAGGTGTTTACATTTTGCAGATAAGGTGGAGACACTCGTGTTATGATAGTTATAATCTAAGCTCATTCATTACTGAATTCTGAGAATCTCTTCCTGGGTATAAACAGTAACTAAACTATACTGAAAACATCAGCATATACAAGGAATTCTACCTGCTCTGCCCATACTTGTTTTTTGCTTTGTTTTGTCTTTTCCAATAATCATTTAGGTCAGACCTCACTGAGGCACGTTCTCTCAGCATCATGAACACTACCTTACAGGTCTGCACCCACAGGTGTTGCTCCTCCTCTATTCCTGCTTCCGTCTCATAGGCCTATCTAGGTGCAGTTGGCTTCCTCCAGGCATATTGGGTCATTCTCTTCTTCTCTGCTCTTGTGTTCTCTATCTGTGTGTAACTGAGCAAGGCCTACTCCTCAAAGTACACCCATCTTAGGCCTCACCATTTCTGTCCTGGTTGACTGGTGGAATCTGGCATCGGAGGTCCATGAAGGACAGTGCAGCATGCCTAATTTATCCCTCAGGTTTAAGCCGCAGTGGTTTTCTCTGCTTTGGGAGCATTTTGTCCTCTACTATGAAGTGCTACTCTGATGCCAGTTTAGCTTCTATACTTAAACTGGGTTTCTTCATTAGAAATCCCAAAGGGAGAAGGGTGATTCACAGAGTAGAGGTAGGGTATTTCTTAATCCCTGCCAGTCATATCATTAGAGAAAAAAAATGCCAACCAATACCCAAGGGATTTATTGCTATTAATTTGTATTTATAATTTTAAAAATATTTACATGGTAGACTCCCAACAATCCTGTGGGGAACAGAAGAATTATTATTATTTTCTACAGATTAATAAATTCATTCACAAAGTTGGTAATGAGACCACAATCAGAACACAGCTGTCTCTAAATTTTTCTTTTTTTTCTTTTTTTTTTTTTTTGGTTTGGTTTTGGTTTTTCTCCGGTACCAGGAACTGAACTCACAACCTTGCACTTGCCAGGCAGGCGCTTTTGCCGCTGAGCTAAATCCCCAGCCCCCTGTCTCTAAATTTTTCAATCCATCTTGCTTATTATTTTGTCAAAGTCAGGGTTGAAGAATGTAAAAAGGGTCACCATGTATAAATGATTAGTAATTATTTAGTGCTAACACCTCATAGTTTAGCAAAATTGCACCAGAACTCTTAAGTATCACTATTCGTAGCCTAGCTTAGAATTCTTGGGTATTTCTCAAATAACTACTGAAAACTCTTCATACGCTAAAAAAAATTCTGTAAAACTGCCATCATTCACTAAAGAATGGAGGGGGATTATCTCATTTATTTCCCCAATATGGTGTATGATAGGTATTCAAAAAATATTTAGATTATTGCTATAGAAACTCAAACATCCAAAGGATAATATGCTTAACATAAGGTGAAAATTCTCGTAGTATAGAATATTTCTTTTTGAATATTTAAATTATGACCTTTCTTCACTTCATTATGCCTAAACAGTGTTTACAGAGGTGGTGACCCAGCTATGCTGAAGCTGCCCCTGCTTGGTGATTTTTCTGGAGACTGTGTACAGGTAATCAACTCGCATTATCAAGCAAGGATAATGAGAAATGATGTTTGCTATGGAAGGTTATTCTGGAAGCTGTAGCAAAGCATCTGCCCAACAGAATTCTTTTGGAAAAATAAAGAAAAAAGAGCAAATTTTCCTGCAGTATTGAAATTTTTTTCTTACAATAAAGATAGGCCTGAGCATAGAATAAAAGAACACTGAGAAAAACACTCAGGAAGAAGTCTTTTGGTAGAGAGATCAGTGTAGTCTTTCAGAAGAAATATAGGTGCCAGTATTTATTATTTAAGAGCTTTAAAAATGGAGATCACTTTCAACCCAGATATAATTTCATAATAATCAGAAAAGAGACAATTCTGCATAGGTGTGTATAAAAGCATTATTTATGACAGTGAAAAACTGGAAGTTGTGTAAATATCCAACAGTGACAAATGACAAATTTGGTATCTTGTGGATAAATGTAATCATCAGTTTAAAAGGTTTTTAAAGAATATTTAGTGACAAAATAATCATGGTGATATTCAGTGAAGGAGCCAAAGAATATATGCCCAAATTTTGGCAACATTTATACAAGTGAATATCAAAACTATAGTGGGTTCTCTACACATTGTACTTCACAAGTTCTCTTGAATTAATAAATTTGACTGTAGTCAGAATGTTGGGGAATATTATTATTAAAGAACTATGGTAGAAAATAGATTGGCATTTAGGACATCTGTCCAAAATGGACTTGAAACTTTAGTGTTTTCATCCTCATGATCATAGGCCAATTCTTTAACACCCAGGTCCTCAATTTACAGTTTTGTTAAAGGAATAGCAATGAATTCAGTGTCTGGAATTTAGATACCTTCAGAAGTCCATCAGATGACACAAAGGCATGAGAAAAGCCAGGTTCAGACATTCAGTCAACAAAGAATTATTGAGTGTCTACTATATGTCAGGGACTGTGTGGTAAGCTGATTTTACTGCAATCTTAACATGTTCTTCAAGGTTGATGAATAGTATGGGACAAATAAAATAGAGCAGCAGTTTACATGCATTATGTCTTGTCATTCTTTTAACAGCTCTTTGAAATGTATATTTTTGCTCCATTTCCTAATTTTATTGTGCGTGTATGTGGGAAACCTGACAGTGATTTTAAATGACATGCCCAATCTTATAAAGATGTTAATAATAGAAAGGTATTCAGTAATGATATTAATAGAAAATTTATGATATATAGCAATTTACTCAAATTTTCTATAGGAAAGAAACAGAGAGAGAGAGAGGGATTGAACCAGTAAGTTTTCTTTCAATTCATGAACTATATGATTCCATTTCAACCTAAATTTAGCCCTCATACATCAGTGACCCCTTTATTTATATTAAAACTATCTATTTTCCTATTATCACCAAGAATCAGGTGTAATTTTTTAATGTTCCTTACAGCATGCAATAGGGGAATACAGTGATCAACTTGGGACTACAGAAAATTCTCATTTGGATTGTACTTTCTGTTTTGCTCTTTAAAAAGTCAATTTCCTCAACATATTATCAGCTTTTGAAAAGATTTAAAAAGTCTGCTGACAATTGTCACCTCAAATATTAATTCATTCAGTGTTTCCTCACAACAGAGAACTACTGTTGCTGGGTTATATTAAAAGAAGACAAGAGAAAGTGCAAAACAATTTACAGCAAAGTAAAACCCAAAGCTAAATGATAGACATACATTAGATAATGCTCTTCTATGAACCTGCTGGTGAAATTAAAAAATACTTATTTAGAATCCAAGTACCAGTTTATCTGGGAATGAAATTAAATGAATAAAATACTGAGAAATTAGTAGCATAAAGCCTAGGTTAAATGTAACATCATTTGAGAACCTTTTAAGCCTTTTTCTGAGAATAAATTGTTCTGTTCATCACACTCCCACAGGATGTTATCTGAATCCTTTAAGTTTTCTATCTTGACCTTATTTATGCAACTGTCTCTACAAATAAATACCGAACTATTAAATGACCTGTTCTGGTCAGGTCATTTACATCTCTGTATCATGGTATGCTGCAAAACTTCCACACATAGTTCTAAAAGAACCTATTATAATCCAAATAAATGACATGGTTTTTCTTGCAGTGTGACTTCTCTCCTTAAATATGAGCTAGAGCAAGCCATTTTTCTGTGAATCTCATCTTGCTCACGTGCGGAAGTGGAACTGTACTGCCTACACCATAAAGTTTTGAGTGCGAAAGGATGCAGTCTATCAGCCCTATACTACAGAAGCGCATGGATGAATAACAATGCTTGGAGCGACAGGGAAGGTCAGGACTGGCCATTCATCTTTATGCCTCTCTTCTGGGCTTCGTCATTTTCCTAGTCCTCCATGGACTTGAGTCATCCATGACTCACTTCCACACTCTTCTCCACTGACATTGTTTATTTTCTCAGTTTTCAAATTGCATCTTAACTCCTTTATTGCTGTATGCCAAGATTATCCAATTCAGTTGGAACATTTATTAAGTTCTAACCATCTGCCACACACTAGGTGTGGATAACCTGGTAAATTCAGAAGCCTCAGACTCTGTTCCCTTGGAGCTCACATTCTAGTAGGACTCAAGAGGAAACAAATATGAATCAGTTTTTGTCACAAGATTAGTAGAACTGAGTTCATCCTGTGATGAAGATGGTTTCCCAGAAAAATAACACCATCATTACCACAGCCATACTACAAATGTGGTCATCATCATCCTCCTTCCAACAGGAGATAAACTGTTGCTCTGCATGAAGATTTATCTTTAGTTTCTGTCTTGTCCTTACAATAACCTCATGAAACAGGTGGCATTAGCCCTCCTTTTCAGAGGTAGCTCTTTAGGCAAAAATAATTTCATATGATTAATGTAACCTTTACTTTGAGAGCCTGTTAACTGAAGCAGTATTCTGCTTCAATTATTCTGATACCAGAAAGATAAATAGGAGTAAAGGGAAAAAAGGGCTCAGTTTCCAAGAAAGAAGAGCAACATGCATAAAGGTCAGGAGATGAAAGAGAAGGACGGACGTATGTATATTGGAGTAACAAAAGAGTGAAATGTGCCACAATCCTGGGGTGGAGGGTGAGAGGCTGTGGTGGGTAAAGAGAAGGCAGTGAA
Source organism: Chinchilla lanigera (assembly GCF_000276665.1). Lineage (NCBI taxonomy): Eukaryota > Metazoa > Chordata > Mammalia > Rodentia > Chinchillidae > Chinchilla > Chinchilla lanigera. The sequence goes on along the minus strand of NW_004955414.1, from coordinate 8,154,395 downwards.
GCCATGGAAGTTAGGAGAAACTAAACTATGTAAGGTTTTATAGACCAAATTAAGGGGTTGCAGACTTATTTTAGAAGACATTGCTGCAATAGCTGTCCAGCTGGCATTTATTTCATTCAACTAATTTATAGAAAGCCACTCTAGTTTAGCTAGAGCCCAAATGTTAGAGATATAGCCCAGACTAAGATAAGCAAGGTCCTTGATCTCGGCAAGAATAAAAAAGAAGCAAAAGGAAGTAAAATGTATTGCTTAATGCTACTATGGAATTAGGCTGTGATGGGAAGTGACAAGGTCAACACCAGATGACATGGGAAAGTCAGAGGAAGTCTTGGCTACTTTTTTGGTTGCTGAGACAACACATCTGATACCCAAAATTAAAGGATGAAGGGTTTATTTAGCTCACAGTTTGCAGAGGGTTTAGTCTATAATCAGTGAGCTCTGGCAGGGTAGCATGGCAGAGAGGCATCGCAGAGGAGAAACAGGTCATGTTGGGCAGAAGGTAGCAAAGCAATAAGGGATGACCAGAGCTCTTTTTATCTCTTGTATCTTGCCTAGGCTACATAGGGCAAGTGGCACTCACACCCCTAATTCTAGTGCCTTTGATCTTAGCGTTGTACCCTGAAACAATTTCAGCATCACACAGTCTAGATCCAGCCCCCTCAAAAAACTCCACCTACGACTGCATGAGGCTTTGGGGGGACATCTAGACATAAGCCATCACATTCTGGCTCCCCTAAGACTCATGCACATATCTTTACATAAAAGACATTTAGTCCATGTCCAAGAGTTGCCAAAGTCCTAACAGTTTCTGCATTGCTGGAAAGCCTAAGTCTAAAGTCCCTTTAGAGATTTAAGGCAAATTCTTAGCTGCAAGCCCCTGTATAAATGCAAAGAAAGTTAAACACTTTTAACATTCAATGGCACAAGATAGACATTTCTATTTTAAAAGTTATAAACAGGGGGGTAGCAAGGAATATGAACAAAGCAAGACTACAGTCTAACAGGGAAAACAGTAAATCTCACAGTTTTACTTTTAGCATCTCTAGCAATCTCTGGTAAGTTGTGAACTCTAAATGGCTTGGGTGGATCTGCCCCTATGTCAATTTTAGTGCTTGTAGCTGTTCTGGCTTTTTTCTTTGTCTGGCTTTGGTCACTCTTGTAGCTTTTCTTGGACAATGTACATTTTGACTTTTTTAACCTTTTGGGTTCTCTATTGCACCCTTGGCCTTAAACTCACAGCTCTACACACTGTCCTCTCAGAGGTACACTCTCTGGCCTCTCAGGACCTTTTTTGAAATCTTTTTTGATCTCACAGCTTTCTTATTTTGCATGCACCTAAAACTAGCACCATGTGGATGATACCATGGATTGCTGCCAGCTGGAGTAGTAGCCAGGCATTTTTTCCCTTGGCTGTAGGGGTCTAGTGCCTATGAACTAAATCTTGATGAACAACTTTCCTAGGCCACCACCATTTTGGCACATCACGGTCTGGGGATTATTTTAAAAAGCAAACTCCTTTACTTTTGGAATTTCAAGGTTGCAAAGGGTGGAGTCCTATTTTTTGTGACTTCCTCAAGCTATTTCTAAAAAAAAAATTTGGTACTTTTCAGCAATCAAAATCTCTTTTGCTCTATCTTTGCAGTCTACAGCTTTACTGGAGCTTTCTTTCTGGCCAAACTCAAAACATTTTAAACCATTTTGCTGGGCTCTTTGCTCTTGATTCTAAACATAAATCTGGCTAAAAGCCACCAACAGTAGCCATGCCACTGCCTCAACATTAGACTGCCTTGAAATTGCTTTTGGAAGATTAGTCTACTGCCCTTAATCTCAGTCTTAGGCAAACTCTCAGGATGCAAGCAAAATGTAGACAAACTTTCTACCAAGCCATAATTCACATCATCTGGAGTCTAATGTAGTCCTTCTTTCCCACACAAAATACTTGATCCTGGTCTTTACCAGCAGAATTTTCATCAGCATTCTGATTTTCTGAGCTCTGACCAGAATCTCCTACCAAGTACAGCCTCAGGCATACCAGCTGTACTTTTTCAGCCAGCACCTCCAAACCTTTGTTAACTCTTACTCTCCCCACAAGCCACCTCCAAAGGCTCCTGCACCACATGGTCAGGTACAGTCATAGCAAGGATCCCTGGTACCAAAGTCTGTCTTATTTACTTTTCTAGTTGTTGAGACAAAATATCTGACACCCAAAGTTAAAATTGGAAAGGTTTATTTAGCTCATAGTTTACAAAGGGTTTAGTCTATAATCAGCTGGCTCTACTGCAGGATAGCTTGGCAGAGACACATCACAGAAGAGAAACAGTTCACGTCAGGCAGAAGGTAATAAAGAAACAAGGGATGAACACAGCTCTTTTTATCTCTTATATCTTACTTAGGCTACTTAGGGCGGGTGGCACTCATACTGTTAATCCTAGTGCCCTTAAATCTCAGCATCACACATTCTAGAACTAGCCTTCTCTGAAAAAGCCTCACCTCTAACTGTGTAAGGCTTTGGAGGGGACACCTAAACACAAGCCATAGCGGAAGACATTTGCTGCCATCCTGGCCTTTAACTCATTCTGCTTTGGTCTTAAACCTGAAACCAGAATAAAATCTCTGACTGTTTTAAAGAAATACTTTAAAGTATATTTATAAATTACATGCTCATCTAAGAAATATACAGTACATTCACTGCTATTATACACTAATTATTTTGTTATGAAATTTTCTTTATAAAAGTAAGAAAAGTGCTTTTTATACTTTCTTTATTAAAAACTACTAGCATTGCATTAAAATAAAAAAGATTAAAAGTTATTCTGAGGGGGCTGGGGATTTAGCTCAGCAGCACAGCGCCTGCCTGGAAAGTGCAAGGTCGTGAGTTCTATTCCCGGTACTGGAAAAAAATGGAAAAAAAAACAAAACAAAAAAATTATTCTGAGGATGTAGTTTAGGGGAAAGTCCCTGGGTGAAATTGAAATCCACATTACCCCCACAAAAGAATCCAGATGGATTTGAAGTAAATTAAAAATTTCTTTTTATTTCTATTTCCAATGACACTAATTATTAATTACTTGGTACCGGTCCTTTCTGATAATTTTTATTCACATAAATATCTTGTTTTAATATAAATGAGATCAATCAAAGTTACTATTTGATAGCTGTTCTGGTTTGTTTTTTGTACGTATGATGAACATCAATCAAGGCTAATACATGAATATATAATTGATCATTTTGGAAAACCACAGCTGTAAGAATTTTTGTCCAAGGTTACCGCATGTATTATTTAAGATGCCAATTAATGAGCATTTCAGTTGATGCCAATATTATACTACTAGATAAAAATACTACTATCAATATCATGTGTGATCATTTTTAAGCATTGTGTAGGATGCATTTGTAAAAGTAGAAATAAAACACATACAAATATGCATATCTTAAAGGTCGATGTGTTCTGCCATATTTTTTTCCAGAAAGTTCATGCCAAGTGACAGTCTTATAATCACATATGATTTAAAGCAGTGGTGGTCATATGTTTCTTATACCTCTGTTAGTACTGAACATCATCAATGTTTTCAAGTCTTTGTTAATGTAATAAGTGAAACATACTTATTGCTTTAAATTACAGCCCTTTGTTGTAAGTAACACTGAGCATCTGCCCATAATCTCCTGTTTATTAGGATTGTGGAACAGTCCAGAAAAAAAATTCCAGATTATTCACTGTCTATTAAAAAGGTCTTCAAACTTTGTACTGTAACATTTATGGCCTACTGTTTAAAATTTACCCTTTTAGGCTTCCAGTCTGCAATTTCCTTACACAGCTCTCAAATTTCCTGCAAGTAAGTTTGCTTATGGATTTTTTATTCTATTTTTCTTTCCCACCCCTCCCTTGTGACCATACTGTGGAATTACTAAATCATTCTAGCTCAAGTTTTCCCTCTCTCCATGAGACAGAAATATCCCAAAACCTAGGCATAAGTGATCTCCTCTGAATTTCTTTAGTGTACTTCCTTTTCCCCTCATAAAACACTGGTCTTTTTCTAATTTTCTTATTTTCCCACTAAATTGGGAGCTATCCAAAGCCACTTTCTGTATGGTACTCAAGTATCTCTAAAAGAACTTATTAATTCGACAAGAAATTCTATATATTCTAAATCTGAGAGTATATTTCGAGGAAGTAATACTCTGAAATGAAAGTGTTCAACATTTTAAACAGAATTTTATACTTAACAATGGAGTCAATATACAACTTAAATGTATAATATTGAGGAAATGGATAAGCAATCCAGGGCATGTTCATAGAATTTTATGCTGATAGGAAAACAATAAAAAGTACAAAAATATGAATAATGTGTCAAGACTATTATGTAAAGGGGCTGGGGATTTAGCTCAGCGGCAAAGCGCCTGCATGGCAAGTGCAAGGTCGTGAGTTCGGTTCCTGGTACCGGAGAAAAACCAAAAAAGACTATTATGTAAAATAAATAAAAGACATTAAAGTAATAAAAGATGATAGGAAATATATTGTCTTTATATGATGGGCCATGCTAGACATTTTTCTATATATTTTCCTGTGTTTTCTTTCAAAATATTCTTTACTGAACACACACGAATTTATGTTAAAGTGTTTCATCTCTATGTTTTTTTTTTAAATAACAATTGCAATGCTACAGAGCACCTTTAAAAGCTAATCAATGAGTTAAATGTGAGCTGTGATAGACAAGTGAAACTATACTCCTTTTGTAAGGTTGACAAGAAGGCTGACTCCATAGTCAACTGAAGTAGATGTACTGGTATGATGGGAGGGGTATGGAGAACAGAGAGAATATACTTGTTAGGCTCTTGTTATGGAAACAAGGAAATAAAAAGTGTAGGGGGAGGCAGAGGAGAAATTGATGACTATAGTCCTTCCTTTTGACTGGTGTAGCTTTTCTCTTGCTGTAAGGCCTATTCAAGCCTTTCCACTCCAGAAGGCCTTTCTTGGCCCCTCATGTGTACCTGTTTCTCTACATTCTCTGATATGTATTCTACTCACTGTAATTATCATATCAGACAGCACTTGTCTCTACATTATTTTTAGTTTCCAATTCTGTCTCCATATCAGGATCCAAGATCATCAAGGATAAGGGCCTGTGGAGCTTCCATTTTATACTATTCCTCAAGCATCTAAGACACTCTGACACAGTTTGTCCTCCGTAACTATCTTCAGAAGAGCTATTTTTACTTAAGTAGTAAGTCACCTAGGTGTATTACAAAGGGATATAACATACTGAGCCACAGTTATAATCCAGTGATTAATGGCACCTATTATATATTCCTGCCAACTCTACAAACAAGGTGTTAGAATGTCCATTGGAAAGCTGGCAGCAGGTATACAGAGAGAGAGCTCAGTTCTGTGAAGCCCCAAAGCTCCTTTGTTTCTTACACCCTGTAAAGTTAAGAAAGCCAAGTGAAACTCTCAACTTCTTATTTTAATTTTATGAATTTATGGGGCATAATATGATAATTCCATATATGTATACCATGTATAATTGTAAAATAGGGTTAAAGAGATAGAAAACTGTCAACTTTTTTGCTGCATTACACTTCTTAAGCCAATCTAGAACAGGTTCTAGTGATGCCCTCATAAGGAAAGTGCAAGATTGTTTAATAGAATAGTAATGTCATTTCTTCAGCAAACAGATGTCATCAGACTTTAAAAACCCCTATTTCCAGGTCCCAGACCTATAAAATAAAGAATCTGGTAAGACACTCTAATGTTCTATATTCTATGTACCCTCTCTTTCAAAAGGCAGTAATCCTCAGAGTGGAAAATGCACAGATTTCTATTTGGAGCTAGACAAGAATAATTCTCTAATCCAGGCTTTCCTCTCCTGCCTCTGACCTTAATCAAGTTACTCTCACTTAAAATTATCTAGCATCAGTTCCTACGGCTAAAGAAATAATCACCCTACAAGACTGACCTGAGGTTAGACAATAATCTAATCTCTAATACAGCACCTGGCCTCTTGTAAGTTTCTAAAGGTGTCAGTTCCCTTGCCCTCCCAGTAGCCCCCATCCTTTGTCCTCCAGGGTGGGTCTCGTTCTTCACTACAGATAGAACACAGGACTCAAATTGCCAGGCTCTCAGAACACCTTTTCTTTAGTTTTCAGACATAAGAAGGGGGCTGTATGTCAGAAGATTCACATGTCAAGGTAGACTTAAGATAATCAACCTCTGACCCCATCTGAAGACAGTTTTTCAGAAACACTTTTACAAAGGCTCTGATCAACAAGAGACTTCACTGACATGAAAGACAGGACCAAGATCAAGTTCCTGTTCATAACAGGGCGTACAGTGCTGAGGAGCTTGGCACTGGCTAGGGAGCAGTGGTAGTGATGTGGCCCAGCTCCCTACAGACAAATTTCTTCAGATTTTACCATAGCAAAAGAACACACTTATATTCTTGATCCTATTTTTTCCTTTGGGGGGTTGTTTCCCTCTTCATGCCATTCCCTAGAGAGACAGACTTGGCCAAGGGCAGGAACAAGCTGCACCTCCTCCGGGCTGGCTCCAAAGGACACTCTTCACACACCTCGCTGCCAGAGCAATGACTCATGAGATTCGCGACGTGCTAAAACTCAGTGAGGAGCGCTTCATATAAAATTATCATAAGGGAAAGGTTACTTGAGGGAACAGTGCGCTACTTTTTTAGGTGACCCAGTTATGGCTAAATTTGGAAAGTTGGCAAGGCAGGCTCTTCCCTTTAATAGAGATCTCAAAGATACATAAGATACTATGAAGCCTGGGGCCCAGATCTTTGCTGGGGCCTCACTAGTGGGCAGGGCCACTTGGAACAGCCAGATATTGTGGATGTGTCTGGTCACCTCTGGTTGTCACTTAGATCACTGTTTCTTAGAGTGTGCTTTGTGAGGGAGGAATCAGAGGAGCACTAAAACAATTAACATAAACTCAGATATAATCAGCAGACAGCAAACATGGTTTTATATGCTTTATAAATATTTATTCTCATAAGAATCTCGTAAGGTGCTTACTCTTGTTATCTCCATTTTGGAGATGAAGGAACTTGGACCTAGAGAAGTTTAGTGTCTTTTCACAGGGCCACCCAGCTAAATGGCAGAACTTGAACCGAAACAGAGGCAGGCTGGATTTTAATGTTATAGTGTTACTACATATGGTAAAACAACATGTAACGTTTGGCTTCTGGCACAAACATAGCTATCTTGGAGGGGCAATGCATTAGAATGGTATAGAATGCTGGCTCCCAAGCAAACTGCTGAGCTAGAACCCTATACACTGCTCCTGTGAGCTAAGTGTACCTGGCTGATTTTACCTCTCGGTGCCTCAGTTTCCACCTCTCTGTGTTCAGTACAATTACATACTGTATCATTTTGTTCAGAGGACTGAATAACCTAATACCTATAAATCCTCAGAACATAACTTGAAAATAATAATATTCAATTATTTTAACTCTTATTGTTTATTTTTTAAAGATGTTACCTGTTCATGGCTACAATGGAAGCATACCACTCCCACTGGCTTTGGTGAGAAGGCATGCAGAATCGGAAGAGTAAGAATTTGGTCACTTGAGATGCTATAGGTAAAGACTCTCCACCAACTAAGCCAGCTGTGACCCTGGAAAGTCCGTTACTCTGAGTTCAGTTTCTTAAACTATAGAAAGGTTTAATACACCCCTGCCACAGGGGAGGTGAGACTTCAATTAGCTAATGTATATAAAATATAGAAACTGGGACCTAGTCCAATAATCTGAAAAGGAAGATAAACAGATTTCCTGCTTTCCTCTTTTCGTGATGGATATACTATTGGAGGGTGAATGATTTTACCAAACCCTGCCATCTTTTACTAGCCTGAAGTGACTCATGGATTGTAGCATTTAATCAGTATGCTCGGAGCAGTCTTGGGACTTAGTGATAGTTTATAAACAAATATCTAGTTAAACACATTAATTTTATATGCAAACAAAATTATTTATTGGTATGAATAAATAATATTTTAATCAAAGGATATAGTTTAAATAGACTTAAGAAATAAATATTAGTGATCAATTTCACTGCATAATGATCTTACTCATCATTTAATGATAATGAATTATATATTTCAAAATTGTTAAAATAGATTTTTAACATTCTCATCACTAAAAAGAAAGGTCTTATGTTATTTGTGGGAATATAATTTGGAAATAATCTAAATGCCTATGAATAAAACCAGAGGTATTTAGATGTGTATTAGAGTACAGGACAGTATAAAATTGATTTTTACCTTTAAATTCAACAATTCCAATTTTATGGATTTACCTTATAACATATTAAGATTTGTGTGCC
>NW_004955414.1:8036645-8145961 GCF_000276665.1 Chinchilla lanigera | reverse complement strand
ATATATATATATATATAATTTTGCAAAAATATTGGTAAAACTTAAAAAGGACCAAATTTTTATCAGGGAGCATTTTATCAGGGAGTATTATCAGGGAACAAGTTTATATACAATGAAATGTACAAGTGATGACAAAACCTTTTAGCATGCCATCTCTGAATATTACCAGTAAAGTTTTCCTATATTTTTATTTTTCTTTTATACAATAAAGATATTAAGTGGTCATAATAAATATTGTTAATATAATGAACATCAGAAAATATTTTAAAGAATATTGTTAATATTTTATCCCTGATACTTAGGAATTCTTTGTATAAGACACACATTTAAAAATAAACCTTGGGGGCCAGGGAAATAGCTCAGTGGCACCAGTGCCTGTCTGGCAAGCACAAGGTCCTGAGTTTGATTCCTAGTACCAAAAAAATAAAAATAAATAAAAATAAAAATAAACCTTGGGCCAGGGACATAGCTCAGCGGCACAGCGCCTGTCTGGCAAGTGCAAGGTCCTGAGTTCGATTCCCAGCACATAAATAAATAAATAAATAAATAAATAAAGTACAAATAAACCTTAACAATATTATCAATATGGTCATAATTGGATCATAAAAGTTCTCAGAAAGTGCCCTACACCAAGTGTATCTTGGAAGAAAAGTCAAGTAGCTTTGCTAGGCCCAATGATGAAAGTAAAAAATGTACTCTTCTACGTATGAAGAAGGGAGCACAGTCAATGACAAAAGTCAGTGGCAAGCCCATCCCCTGGCCTGGCCCAAGCCTGCAGACAGGACCCTCGCCAGTGTCACCTCTATTTCTCTAACATGGGCAGTCCTACCTTTATAGCTTCAGCCTGTACACCTTTGCTGTGAAAGTAAAACAGGCCAAGAGTGACAGTGGGAGTGTTTAGCCCTAGCCATTCATTCAAGCTTGTTGTTCATACATAGCCAGAGTACTGCTGCACCCTCTATCCTGGGATTCACACATGTTATTTATTCTGCCTAAATCATCACCTTTTGTCTCCTTCCAGGTTTATTACTAGTTCTTCCTTTTCTAGCTATTCAGTATGGTATCCCTTCCTTCCGAAGTCTATGCTGAGATCCTTTACTCTGTGATACATGTATCCATTATGTCATCTGATATACATGTATTATATATTCTTCCATGTTTTATATTTCTAATTGAAGTAAGCATCCACTATCCACGCTTATACTTCCTTACTATTTTCTCAAGGAATACTGTAAGATTTTGAGGTCAGAGACTATGTGTAATACATGGATTTATCCTAGGTATCAGTCCAGTGTATGATATATAGTTCAAGCTCAGTAAATATTTTTTCATTGTATGAATAAATCAATTGAGTGTTAAAAGTGGCATAAAAAGGTCCATATGGTACTTTCTATATTCTCAATAGAAGAAACACTACTTACTAAAAAAGAAAGAAAGGAAACACTTAGCAGTAACTGGATTATCACAGTAGTTGACAGTTGTACAGTATTGCTGATAATAAATACCAACCGGCAGGGAAAGTTCAGGTTCAAGAGACTTCTAAAATCATGAGTGGACTAGATGCTTGGAGAAGTTTAGTTTTCCACCATGATTGGATTCTTGTCTGAGACTCTTGGTTTTGTATCTCAAATTGTTACCCACATGCCTTTAGGCTATAATTTTTATCAGTATTCCAAGTGTTGATGCCTAAAAGCCAGTGATTACAAACATTTTAACAATAAAGTAGCTGGTGAATCTGCTGTACACATAACACTTTCTTTAAAGAAGCATACACAAAGAAGGAACAAAGAGCAAAGATTATTTTCTGTGCCATTCTTGCCCCGGGAAAGATGCAAGAAAATGATACCTAATAACTTTAGGGCAAAGATGTTCATTGCAATGATGTTTATACTAGCAAAATAATGGAAGTATGTAGACATACAGCAATGGGAAGAGTTAATAAGTAATGGTATAATAGGATTACTAGAGTGAGATTTATTAACAGACACACCATTTTAATTTTTCAGCCTCACTGAAGTATAACTGATTTATATCAAACTACACATACATAAATTCACAATTTCCCCATCAATATAATGAAGATAATGAACATATCCACTACTAGTCAAAATTTTCCTTATGAATCTTTGTATTTCCCTTTCATCTCTTCTCATCATCAAGTAATCTTTTATTACTACAGATTAGCTAGAGTTTATTAGAATCAAATGTAAGTGGGATTATATGGCATGCATACTTCTTTCCTCTGGATTCTTTTATTTGGCATACTTATTTTGAGATCTATGAATGTTGTTGCATATACAAATACTTTACTCCTTTATGTTGCTGAAGAGTATTTCAAGGTATGGACATGCCAAAATTTCTTTATCAAAGACAACTTGTTGATGCATATCTCAGTGTCTCCACTTTTCTTATTACAAATAAAGTTGATCTGAACATTTAGATACAAGTAGACTTTAGTAAACATGTGCATTTCTTTCTCTTCAATAAATAAGCAGTTGTAGAAGGGCAGAGTTGCTTAGTAGATGATGTCTATGATGACCAGCAATGTGAAACATGCTATGGTGTAATAGCAACTGTAAGGCAGGATAGAAATATAACTATACCAAAATAAAAAGAATATACTAAAACTAAAGTGTGGTGCAACTATAAGTAATAGCTTTTTTTTTATTTATACATTGTAATATGGTTACATTATTTTAAGATATTTTTATTTTATTTATTTATTTACTTTTTGGTAGCAAGAATCAAACTCAGGACCTTGCACTTGCCAGGAAGGCACTGTGCTGCTGAGCTATATCCCCCACCCAGTATTTTTAAAATAAAAGGGAATAATTGTGTTTTATGCACCTAGTATGTGTGGAGAATATATAGATAGATAGATAGATAGATCAATCGATCTGCAATAATGGAGTTCAGGTCTATCTAGCACCAAAGGTTTTGTAATTTCCAATATATTATGATAATCCAATAATCCACAGTCATAGATACCAGCATACACACGTAGAGTACAGTGCATGAGTGTAACATTACGAATTCCTGAGTACAAGTGCAAGATGATCAAGATTCCACTGAGCAAGTTTTGTACTGCATTGCTTTGTGAGGCAGTTGGGCTGATGGAAAACATTACAACATGCTGGGGACTAGCTTGATCTAATTCAATTTCTTTCTAGATACACTATCAGGTCCACTCTTCTCTCTTGAGGCACTGACGCTGTACACGATGTTCAGGATAACCAAGTCAGGAAGGAAATGCAGATCTTTCAGATACAATATATAGCATTAAGCAGTTTGAATATAGTAGATAACAGTTTATCAAATCATGCTGGGAAAAAAGTCTCTGTGGTCTCAGTGAGCAAAAGGAATCTCAGTTCTTGGCAAATCCTTCTTAAAATTTCAGCCAAGGTGTCTTGGTTACTTTTCTCTCGTTGCTGGGACAAAATACCTGATGCCCAAAATTTAGGAAGGAAAGGTTTATTTAGCTCACAGTTTGTGAAGGTTTCAGTCCATACTTGGCAGGTTACAAGGCAGAGTAGCACATGGCAGAGGGCTACAGCTCATGGCGGCAGAACACAGCAAAAGCAACAAGTACACACAAGGGAGGAATGGCCACAAGCAGCCTCTTCCTCTCCCTTACGTATGCAAACTATCCATCCCAGGGCGGGTATAGCTCTCACACCCATAATCAATCAAACTCTAAAAGCCTGCCCCGTGACCATATGAGACTTTGGGGGGACACCCAGACACAGACCATAACACAAGGCCATTAGCTCCTGCCAACTCCCTTCAGAGGTCAGAGTTAGCTAACTCTAACAAGGGCTAGTTACTCTGCTTGGGCAAAATACTGAATACCCTCTGAGACTTGGTTCCTTCAACTAGAAACTAAAGAATGAGAGTACCTATTAAAATAATTGGTTTTGACAGTTATTCAGAAAATTCATGTAACAGTAATATGGAACCTGCATATAGTAAGCAAATATTAAGTATTTTTCTTAATGCTGTAATTATTTTTGTTGCTTTTAGTAAATAAATATCACATTCAATGCCAAAATAAAATCATGAACTAAGGAAGGTACAAAAATAGTTTTAACCATTCTTTGGATTTCTTCCAGCTCTGTTATCTTAATTTTTTTTTTTTTTTTTTTTAAATCGGGAATTGAACTCAAGACCTTGGGCTTGTCAGGAATTGAACTCAAGACCTTGGGCTTGCTCATGCTGCTGAGCTATATCCCCGGATTCCAGCTCTTTTAGAACCCACTACTCTTATGATTTGCTATCTCAAGTCATGAAGACCAATGATGGACAAAGAAATGCATGTCAAAAACACACTGAGATCGCTCTCAGCCCAATCAAAATGGCCGTCATCAAGAGTACCGGAAACAACACATTTGAGCGAGGGGAAGAGGAAGACTGGCATATCGTGGGTGGGGAGGTAAATTCATAGACTCACCCTGGAAGTCAGTATGAAGTTTCCTCAAAACACTAAAAGTAAAACTGGCATATGATCCAGTTATGTCACTCCTTGGTATATGCCAGAAGGAAGTAAAGTCCAACTACTATGGGAATTACCCATGTTTCTTGTGGTACAATTTACAGTCGGCAAGACGTGAAACAAGGGTAGGTACCCATCAATGGATGAATGGATAAAGCAAGCGTGGGGTAATATACATGAGGGGGCATCATTCAACCATGAGGAGGAATGAACTTCTGTAATTTGGGGGAAAACAGGTGGAACTAGTGGTCATCCTATTAAGTGAAATAAGCCAAAATCAGAAAGAAAAGTATGTTAGGTTTTCTTTAATATGTGGACTCTAAAAAATGGTAGACATTAAAATATAAGGCAGGTTGTGAAACCAGGGGAAGGGAACATGGTGGAGCAGGATGGTAAGTGTAAGGGAGGATAATAAAGGGGGATAGATATAGTTAAAATGTATTTGGTCTAATATATGGTCAAACTATATACATGTATGAAAATGCCATAATAAAGCTCGATTATTTTGTAAAATTACTATTGACTAATTCTATATTAGTATAATATACTATATTATACTATACATATGTATATATATATATATATATATATATATCAACAAACAACAAAAGAGAAATGATGAAAACCATTGCCTAAAAGCAGATAATGCTCATATTTAGAACACAGTACGTAAGTTGGAGGGATCCCCTATGACCACAGTACCTCTATATTCTCATTTATATATATATATATATATATATATATATATATATTTTGATACCAGGGATCAAACTCACAACCTCGCGCTTGCCAGACAGGTACTGTGCCGCTGAATCCCTAGCCCCTATATTCTCATTTATAAAATGCATCCTTTTGTGCATGTCTGTGGTTAAATACGAAATAAGAATGCATATTTGAGCAGCTTTACAGAACTGTATGTATCAATGATTTTACATAGAGTGAGCAGGAGAAATGTCGCTGCATATTATTCACTCATTTATCAATTTTTCAACAAATATTTTTAGCGCTTATTACATGCCTGGAACTCTGCCATAGGGCTGTAAAAAGAAACAAATGGACAGTGATTCCAATAAAGAAAAACATACTTGTAAACAACTAAGCGCTATATTTTGATAAAAGCCAGGCATGGTGGCACACACCTGCAATCCTAGCACTCTGGAGGCTGAGGCAGGAGGATCATTGCCAGTTTGAGACCAGCCTAGGCCACAAAGTGAGCTCAAAGCTAGCCTGAACTGCATAGTGAGACCCTGTCTCAAAAAAGACAAATTAGATAGATAGATAGATACATAGACAGACAGACAGATACATAGAGACATATAGAGGCTGGAACAATGTAGAGAATGAAGAATGAGAATGGAGAATGAAGCTCTGTGGGGATAGAGAAGGTCAGCAACCACTTTATAAAGGAGGTAATACTTGAGCTGATGCTGGCATATAAGCACCAGAATAAAAACACTGTAGGCAACAGAGATGTGGGAACATGTAGTACACTTGTGTAAGGGGTGAAAGGAAGATTAATATGATTGAAGTGGGAGAGGCAAGAAAGCTAGATCATCATTCGCCTGTACACAAATATATAGTGATTCAATTTTAAGACATCAATGGAGAAAAATAGGTTTCAACCATAGAGAAAGTAGGTCAAATTTCCATGCAGGACAATTTATCTGGCAATAAGGTTAACTGTAGTAAGACAGACCAGTTTGTTTGGAGTCATACAAGTAGGTGATAAATACTTATCTTTAAAATGCCTTGTTATGTACTTACCAGGACTGTTATGATGAGAAAAATCATCTTGTGATTATGTGAGTGTAAGAGTTTTATAAGCTAAAGAGCACTGGATAAGGCAGACCTGTGAGGGTCATTGTTATTCTATCTAGCCATTTTGACCACCTGTACAATCATTTGGGCTACAGAGGTTAAATCAGTTTTGCTATAATCTACGTCTGCTGCTACAGGACTTTCAAACTAGTCATGTGAACATTGAAAGGATCTCCATTTTCCATGAGTTAATCCAAAAAGAAGTAAAGAAGCGTAACTGAGAGAAGTCTTAAGTGAAAGTCACAGGTAATTACTCAACCAAGCACTCAAGCTACCACCCATTTCATAGGGGTGATACAGGTTCAGTGGACTATTTACCCCCTGGTTTGTTGTGTCACATCTAATAGTCATAGGTGAGAGTTGAATGAGACCCATAAAAAGTATTAGGTGTCAAATTAGTCAGCTTTCCTGCTGCTGAGACACAGTACCCAGAACCCACAATTTAAAGGAGAAATTTCATTTGCCTCGTGGTTTCAGTGGATTCCACACACGGTTGGCTGGCTGCAAGGCAGGAATATCATGGAAAGAGGACATGGTAGAGCAAAGCTGCTCAGCTCCCAACAACCGAGAAGCAAGGCAGGTGAACAGTGCCACAAAGGAAGGGACCAAGGACTGTATACAGTACCCAAGGCACTCTCCATGACCCTCCCAGGCTCACTCAGGAGTGTGCTTTACAAATTCCATCAACGGTTCCTCAGCCAAGCAAACTGACAAGATTAACCATTACAAGTGTCACAATTTCATTCTGAGTAGAGAAACCAATGGAAAGTAAGTATAGATTGAGTTTTATTGGATGAATTTATGACCACATTACATATAATGTAAATCCAGTTTTCACAAATGACATTGATCAATACCTAATGTAGGCTCTACACACATAGTATGCCCTCCATCAATACAGACATGGAAGCAGAGTTACCAGAACCATCTAACACCAACTAATTACAGCTCTGAAAGGATATGAAAATATTTGCTGAAAAATGTTTGTATATCTCTACTTAGCTAATAATTCTCAACTTCAGGAGAGTTTATTCTTTAAATGAGGCATTATCTGATAACTAAATTCATCATTCAGAGTAGTAAATTAACATTTACCTATCTTTGAGTAAAGTCCTCAGCTACATAAATATATTATCCAGGCTATTATTATAGTGAAGAATTTTAGTATGCTTTGGGGAGGGATTAGGGGGCATAAAGGGAAATTCAAATTTAAGAGCTTTCCTCTATTCCTATCTAGAATATTGTCATTCAGCAAAATAAATACTAATGACTTGCATTAAAAAGTGGTTAAGAGCCAGGCATGATGGTGCAACTCTGCAAGTCCAGCTACTGAGAGGGTGAGGGCAGAAGATGCCAAGTTCAAGGCCAGCCTAGCCAGCTTAGCAAAATTTTGTCTCAAAATAAAATTTTAAGAACTAGAACGTAGCTCAGGATCTCCTTCCTGGGTTCCAATCACCAGTGCTGACAAAAGGGGGGTGCTAAAAAGATACTTTATCTCCATACTACCTGGGCTTATTAACTTCATTGTTCTCTCTCTAATCAAAGAGAAAAAAAATCTAAAGAGGATATCAGGTTTTTAAAAATTGTATTCCATTATCCCATGTACTATTTCCATTCAGTCATTTATTCATTAAACACTGTTCATTCAACACTTGCCAAACTTTGACTCTGGCTGTAAAATGATAAAGAGAATACAGATGGTGAAAGGGCACTTGCTCATCAGGAATTAACAGTCCAATAATAAAGACAGAAAAAGTAAGCAAATGAATATAGGTTACACTGGACAAAAACTGCACTGAAGTAGAACAGGATAGGGCTATTTTAGAAAGGAATGGCAATTCTAGGTAAGGCCAAGCTAAGAAAGTGACATTGAGGTAAGACACGGAGTATAAACGAGGATCAGCACGGCAATCAGCAGAAGCAGAGAGCATTTGTGACCCAATTTTTAGTTGAGAAAATATGGTCTATGTAGCTATAGATAGCCAAAGAGTTTTGCCATTTATTTACAATTTAAAAACTCTAAAGCTTGGGGGTTTTAAACTTTGTTATTGGTTTATGTACAGCAAAACACATTGTTTCAGTTAAAAAGTTGCTTAAAGTAATTTCATAGCCTGCATAATGTTTCTAGAGTACAGTTATAAGGATGAAGATGATTTTAGCACTAATAACTTCATTATCATATTGGGTGGCTTTCTATAATTTACAAAATTTAAATCTTCCTAGTAGATTTCATTATGGAAGCCTTTTAAAAAATCTCATAGTAAAGATATGTTAGTGTGGGAAAAGTCTTAGATTTGAAGTCAGAAAATTTACAGCAATCTTTACTACTTACCACTTGTTAGCTATACAGTCTTTGGTATGCTATTCAAGTTCTGAGTGACTTAACTAAAAGTAATTGATTGCAATAGCATTTAAATTTCCTACTTAGCACTCTTATTATGAAGAAAAATGAAATCATATTTGTGAAGGTGCTTAGTAAAACAGTGCATAACAAATTTAAGACCTTTGATTTATTACAATTTATCTTGTTCTGATATAGACAAGGAATATTTTCCTAATTTTTTCAATTGGTAAACTAGACCACAGAGTTAAATAATATTTACAAAAACATACTAGAAATGCAAGTCAGATAGCATTGACCATTTCCTTATCTCCATCTTCCTTTCTTTCCCCTTTGTTTTCTTTTATTCAAACATGTGAACATTTGAATGGCCATACAGTCCATCATCCAAAGTGGGCTTGAAAGTGATAATTCACCCTAGTAAAGATTACACTGAGGGGAAAGAAAGTAAAAGCGAGAAATGTTCTGGTGGCCAGACATATATGGAAATTTCCATTACACATTGGAAATTGAAGAATGCACAAACACCCTTTGCCTTCAGAGCAAAATCAAACAGAATGTTATGCAGTGTTGAAAAAGGTAAAACAAGTATACAGTGGTTGCTATAGAAATCTGAAAGACAGGCGCTTAAATATCCATGAAAAAGGAAAACCTAAATATAACCAAGACACTCCTAAAGAAAAAACAGAGAAAAGCAATTTGACGTACTAGTTACTGTGATTTACTACAAAGAATTTTGATTAACATTGTGTGACTTTGGCACAAGGATAGACAAGATAAACAATGGAACAGAGAAAACATGGAAACAGGCTACACAGGATGTTGTTTTCAGATAAGTAGAAGACGAGAATTTTTTTTTTACTAAATAGTGCTATGATAATTTGCTCATCTGGAAAAGAGAATATATAATAATCAGCATGAAACCTATTAAATACTTAAAGACAAAGGTTACAGTTGTACAGTTTTATGATCTCAAAGTAGAAAAATATTGCTTAAAGAAACAGAAACATTGTGTACCACAAATAAAAAATTGGTACTTATGACTACATTAAAATACAAAATTTAACCTACAAAGTGGGAGAAGACATTCCTGCAACACTTATAATCAAGGAGAGAATGGCCTCACATCCAGAAGATGTGGAGAGCACCTGCAAATCTACCAGGAAAAACAATACAATACAGATGTAGGAAGACAATGTTGGATTGTCATTTCACAGAAGCAGAAACATGAATGTTGAATAAACACTTCAAAAACCTTCAGCTTTATTCTTCATCTTGAAATTGCATAGAGCTCAATGACATTATGTCCAGTTGATAAGTATGCAAAAGTTAATATAAGGTTGACAAAAATCCTGTTGGTAATGGTGCAGTTAATATAAACTCCTAATCAAGTCTAGTAGGTGTCTGAATACACCCAACCACTTTGGAAAATCATTTGGCAAGTGAAATTATTTAAACAAATGAAAATTATAGAGCTCAGCAACTTTAACCTTGAGGAAACTCTTGTGTATAGCTAACCAAGATTTTTGTATAAGAATGACTGTTCAATATCACAAACTAGCAAGAATTGGAAATAAGCCTCATATCTATTAGAAGAATGAGTAGATGAATAATGTTTAATGTAATCACAAGTTCTATAGCAGCAAAGGTGAATCAGCTGGTACTACTATATAGCAGGGGATGACTCTTAAATAATTACTTAATGATAAAAGCGAATTGCAAAAGAAAGAATGGAAATAGAATTTAGGAACAGCACACAGGTACTCTCAAAGGTAGTTTTTCAAATTCTTAAATTAAAGGAGAAGTTTATGATATTTGCTTTACTAGAGTTTATAGTTTCCATTAATGGATTTTAATTACTAAAAAGTGTGAAATCTCTATAGAAAAAATCAATATAGAAAAATCAGTCTGGCTAAGAGAAGAATGAACTGGAATAGAGGAAGACTAGAAGCAGGGGATTAACTAGGGGATTATTTTCATCCTGTAGAAGATGGTGAATGTAGCTAAGTGGTGGTTAATACTATGTAGAAGGGGTGAATGGATCTTGCCAGTTGAGTGAGATCATTGTATGGGAGATTGATTTTTTTCCTGAAGAATAAATGAGTCTCCCATGTATGCTTCATTTATTCATTAACTAATTGAGTCCAATATATTTTGGAAGTCAAAGTAAGTTAGGCACATTAGAGATAACATGCAAAGTGGCCACCAATAAGTGTTCAGAGAGAAATACACAATCAATTTGGAAGAGCACTAAAAGCAGGGATGATGTCTGATCCACTGACTGGTTAGTCAGCTCCCATCAATGGCACTTGGAACTAGCTGGGCAAAGCGGGCAACTCTGAATCTAAAACTGATCCACATCAATAGTAACTTCATCTTCAGAACAGTGTGGAGGTGAGGGTGTGGGCGTGAGGGATGCCTAGAGTGAGGGCTGGGAAGGAAGGCACTTGTTTGTTTAGAACACTGCCAAGCTGAAAATTATCAGCACATGGTGCCAGGAAATAATTCTACCTCCCAAAGAGGAAGCATGAGTAAACTATAAGTAGGAAGTTGCTCGTTGCAACTGAGTGTTTGAACAATTTTTGAAGCTGTTTATTAGACTGTAAATGTCAGTGAGTAAAAGGTAGTTTTATATTTTGGATTTTAAATAGTTCTCAAAGGTTAATGTGTTGAAAGCTTGGTCTCCAGCCTGTGGTGCCATTATGTAGCAGTGGAAATTTTAGAAGAATGGGCTGGATTAGGGCAAGTAGGTTTTTGGAGACATGCCTTTGGAGAGGACACGGGACCTGCTGCCTGACCCCCAGCCACCCCATTCCCAGATTGATGAGGTGAGCAGCCCCTTTGCCATGTCCATACCACCATGATATTCTTACTCACCACAGACCTGCAGCAATGCAGCCAAGGGACCATAGACTAACACCTCTGAAACCGTGAGCCAAAATAAATGCTCCCTCCTTTAAGCTGACTTCCCCAGGTTTTATCTTGTCACAGCAAGGGAAACTGACTAACAAAGACATGGAACCCCCTTCCACACGTTATACCACATAATTTATGACTGAGAGATTTATCCAAAGGGGATGGGCTGCTCTGGATTTAGGAATTTTGCCACAACAGCAGCATTTGCAAAAGCCAGCCTGATTGAGGGCAGAGAAGTGTCTCCTTTTGTGCCAGAGAAAAACATTTCTTTCTTGAAATTACCTTTAGCGTGAATGCCTTTTTGCTAACAAATTTGATATATCCGCATAAGTTCCAGTTTGTTACCAGAAACGGTCTTTCCTCAAGCATGTATGATTGCATAGCACTCTCTGACCGGAGCAGGGGTTTACTGCTACCAGGTATCATGAGTGGGACCAGACCGATCACAAGGGATCTTAGGAAATCCAAAAGCTGCCAGATTCCTTCCTAGGAATCAGCCCACAGTGGACTGAAAACTTCACACACTGGTTGCAATTCCTGAATAATGCCAAGTTTTGGATGTACCAGTAACATGTGTCAGGTGCTTCAAGACAGCGGAGGGGACAGAATTGCCACTCACAGCAAATGTGATTGTTTAGCTTGCAATCAGAGAATGAAAGCATTCTGTGTGGGTTGGAACTGGTATTCCAGGCAGAGGAAAGCACATAAGGAAACCACTAGGCACGGTCACAGAGTGAAAAATTATTTAGTATGGCATAGCAGAGACTTAATTAAAGGATGAAATTGGTAGATCAAGAACTAAATGTGGAAAGCTTTGATTGCCTTGCTGTAGGTCTATTTTGCAGGAAATGGAGGATGATAATCACTAGGGTACCTCCTCAGAGCTCTTTCAAATCTATGTTGGCCCTAGTGGTATCAGAGGAAGTTGAAAGATCAATTAGTTTCTTGATATTCTATCACTGTATAATCACTTATAAACACTTCCTCTTTTCTAATCCCATGGCTTGGCTAGTACAGGCCCTCATTAACTTTAAACTCCTAATTGTGCATTCAGCCTTTGCTTTTTCCTGCATCTTCTCAGTTGTAGGCATAGTATTCTCCAAAACACAACTCTATGGACTTTGTTACTCTTCTGCTTCTCTTTGAGTGGATCTGTAGAGATGACTGGTCATATTCCAACTCAATCCTGAGCTGTCCCGCCTACATGTATTTACATATGCCATCTTTTCATTCCATTAATTGTACCATATGTGGGATGATCAATATGCTGACCCTTTCCTTTACAAGAGAGAACTGAGAAGCTTTCTGATCTCAACACAAACTCTCATGGAAGTATCCAAATTATACTCATTAATGCTCAATTTAAGGAAAATTCTTTCCATGAAATCTGTTCTGATTTTTCAGCTATGAATAAATAATATCGAATACATACATAGTACTTTCTACCTTATATAACATTTTATAGCTCATATACCACATAAATCTCTGGAAGGATAGCAGAGATAGAGCAGACATATTATCACAGTTTTACAAGTGAAGAAATCATCAGAAACATTTAATAATTTAGAGCTAATTAGGGAACTGCTGACTCCAAATCTGATATTCTGAAATGCATACACTCTGAATTCTTAAGGAATATTAACTGCATGTAATTATTATCTCAACTACTGACTTTAATTCACATATTACATTTAATATATAAATGCAGTCACATCATACCCAATTCAAATTATTAGACCAATCTGCAATAGACTTTGGCTTCCTCCCAACTACCGAAGTGGGAACTTTGTTTTTCTCCATTGTTTGCACAATTACTTCAGTATTACAGTTCATATTATACTATATTCTAGTTCACTTAGTAGCTATCATTCTTGTCTGTTTGGTCCTAAAATAGTTCCTAGAATAAAATAGGTCCTAAAATAGCTCTGTCTCTTCAGTGCCCAGCTATGTTCTCTTATGGAAGCAGGCACTCAGGGAGTGTTTGTTGAGATACTTCCTATAATAATGAAATGTGATCATCTTTGAATGATGTAGGTTATGGCTAGATATTTATGTGTTCAATTCTTATACTTGGCTTAAAATCTTGGGAAAGAAATGAGATAACATCTAAGTTCTAATAAGTTTACTACTTTTTCACAGAGCTTTGGGAAGTTTAGTGTGTTTATATTCTTCTTATTTATACTGTCTCTATATTTACCTACATCCTCAGAGTATCAAAGGCATTCAGCAGTGGCATCACTATATTCTTACTACACCTTGGTCACTGTCAATCACCATTATATCTACAACTAGTTCTAAAGTGGGATGATGACATTTTAGTTTAAGGAATTATTTCAAGGATTAAAATGATTTATATAAAGATTTAACATATTGCCTAGAACTTAGAACTGCTTGCTGTCATTATTTTTAATATTATCACTAACATGATTATTGTCCACTTGGACTGGGGAAAGTAGTGCATACCTGTAATCTCGGCAGTCTGAGACTTAGGCAGGAGGATTACAAGTTCTATCCCAGCCCAAGTAATTTAACAAATTAGCTAGACCTTGTCTCAAAATAAACCTAAACAGGATAGAGATGAAGCTTGGTTTGAAGGCAGAATACCGCAGAGAAGAGGAGGCAAAGGAAGAGGATGAGAAGGGAAAGGAAGAGCATCACCACTATCAAATCAACCACTTGCCTGTACCATCCTACACAATGCTGCTCAGACACATATAAGGTCTATGAAATACATTAATGTTAATCCTCCAACAATCCCACACACTCTCCCTTTTCATTCTCACTTAACAGAAACTACTAGAGATTTTCTCACTAAGCTCTTCCAGTAACATCCTGCCTATTATTGATCATATAGCATTTTTAGTAACCATCACAGGTCAAACAACACGTATGTTTTCCTCTAACCCACAGGACTCCCTTATTATAAAAATATCATGATAAAATTCCCAAACAAAATACAGTAACCCTCTAGAAAGAACCCGAAAGTTCATTCCAATCAAAGGTCCTTAAAAATTTAGAAAATGAAAACTCTTAAGGTCAGCTATCCCCCTCCTAAAACCAGTACCTGTCCCTAAGACACCACTCACCACAGATCACTCTTTACCAGAAAGTACTACAGTTACTCATGACCACTGTGCTATAAACTGGAAACAGCAACTGGGCTGGATTAGAAAACTATCTTTTTCTGTGCAAGCTGCTTTTGCATTACTTAGGACTACTTCCCAGCAAGACTGGGCTAATTATTCAGTTTCCCTACTCAGGTTACTATGTAAGTGTCACCTAGAAATCAAATCAATTCTGTATTTTTTTCTGAGAGCATCTGCTTGTAACTTACAGGTACTCTGAGAATACAAGCTCGTGATCCATAAAATAGATCTCCTAACTAAAAATGAGACCTCATTTCTATTGGGGAGAAAATGACAAAAATACTGAAACTTCCAACAGAAACATGTTTGGCCTAAATTACCATTATTGAAGACCCAAGGGGCAGATATTTTACTAAAAATAGCAGCATGCAAAAAATATCAAGTCTAAAGGTACCCAAAGTTTTGACTGTTTTCTTGATTTATTAAATTAAGCACTTTTTCCATGAGAGGCCTGGCTAGAGACTAATATGTGGAAGAAAATCACATAATTTAGAAAAGCTAGATAGTCATTCACATTATTATTGGATAACAATCACAAGAGCAATGTACTAATGATGTGAATAGTTTCTCCTTTCCTTTATACTTCAATTAATATTTAGTCAAGAATAAGACATTGTTCTTTGTTTTCAATACCATTTTTGTTGTCACTTTTGTTACAATTATTTCAATAATTACCACTATTACTTATGCAAGGCTATTTTGAGATCATTTGGATGATTTAGATATACATAATCTTTTATTATTATGACAACTACCTATACAGAAGCTGGGTTGTCCCTCTATTAAATAAATACAGGCTGTCTTTCAACTATACATGGATACTGTAAAAGAACATACATACAACTCATCAGTGGTTTCCAACCTTACATTGTACAGCAGAGAAGGCAGATTTTTTTCCTGTGGGAAGTCCGTATCTCCTGTACTCCTGGAAATAAGGTACTAAGCTGAATTGCTTTACATTTTGGGACCCAACACTTGTGACCTTTGAAAGCTGGATAGGAGGGAAGCCATAGTAGCCTGTGCAGGCAGAGGGAAGGGCCACTGTATCTGGAATCCACCTCCACAGCATTGATTCATCCAGCAAATGTGCACTTTTTGAAGTGTGAGTCTTTGGGTGGAAAGCAGGGAAAATCAGTCACCGCCCATGACTCAGAGGTCTGAAGGCAGCGGAGCTGCTTGATACGTGAGGTTACAAAACAGTTTGGCCTGAAACTGAGAAAAATAAAGAAGAAAAGATCACACCTCTTTTCCAACCCTGAAAGAATGAAAAAGACACTGCTAGGAAAGCCAGTCCCCCACGCTCAGGGTGCAGGAGCAGCGGGAAGGGGGTGCCATGCTAGCCGGGAGGAGCTTGGGGGAGGGGCAGCACCGGATCAGCAAGCTTCAGCCACTGCCCAAGTTCTAAGCAGTGCTCTAGAAGGACTTTCTCCTCCACACTGGTTATATTTATGTGCTGTCTCTGGAAACTGAGTGAGTCATCAACCACACATTTGAAGTATCCAGATCACAGTACGTTAGCAGCCTAACACCGGTACGTTCAGAGATACTTGCTTTAAATTCACATGTACCATCATTTAGTCAATGGTCTCATTTGTTATTCATATATTTTGTGTCACATGCCATTTGTCAATAGAAAGTTGAAGGTAAGGTTTGTTGAACGCACTAAATACAGGCAAAATAACCTTCCACTACACCTCTGAACTCTGTTGGAATTTATAAGAATTACTGTAGAAATTAAATTAGCAGTGACTGTGTCATTCCATGTCAATTCTAGTATTGTAAATGAACACATTTTGTAGCCTTTCTCCCACAGTACTGTATCAGAAATTTGAACAAATGTTTGCAAATAAAAGCAGAAATATAAGTGTGGAGAAAGGGCTGTGGAGAAAGTCAGATCTGAGTTTTAATGCTGTATCTAAACGTATGGTAGCTATGTGACCATGGTAAAATACCACTTATGAAAAGTGAAATATATATATTTCCCCTGAAATGATTGTGAATATTAATTAGCAAAATTTATATATTATAATATAAATATTAACTCCTCTTTCAGTGCCTGTAATTAAAAGTATGTACTCAATATGTTTTTTTTTTTTTTACCTTCTTATTTTAGAATCAATGATTCAACACTACTAAAGTATTTTTCTCTGGCTATTCCAAGTTCTACACTCAGCGAATATTAACTTCATGTTAAGCACTATATTACATGCTGGCAATGCAAAGAAACTATGTTCTAAATCTGCCTTGAAAGACTTAAATGTTTTTGTAAACTATACTCTTTCTAATAAATCTGACCACTAAACAAATTAATTCAACATTCTTTTATAAGTTGATAATTTGAGTATATATAGTTTTTTCTTTTCTCTTTATTTTTTAATTTTTTTTTTTTTTTTTTTTTTCAGGGGGAGACAGGGTCTCACCGTATAATTCAGGCTGGCTTTGAACTCATGCAGCCCAGGATGTCCTCAAACTTGCAGCTGTCCTCTTGCCTCAGCCTGCTGAGTGCTAAGAAATAGGGTATATTTCAGTTTTCCCTAGAATATCTCTGGGTCATGGCTCTTACCAATTTTTATTTCATCATGCAATTCATATTATAATAATTATGTAAATTTCCTTAAAATTGATGTTACTATTCATGTTCTCACACAAGCTGTATCTTCTGCTTAGAAGGGTCCTGTCTTCAGATCCCTAATCCTGTGCTGCCCCTCCCCCAACTGAAAATAACCTTCCTCAGAAAATTTCTTTAACATTCCCAGGCAATTTGAACAACTCTTTCTCTAGGCTTTTGTGGAAACTTAATTGTGTATCTGAGTCTGAAGTCAGCTGCCAGGTAAAGGAGGAGTTTGTTTTCTTGTATGTATTTTCTTATACAACCAGGACCTACTTAAGGAGTTTTTCTTATTATGTGTATATTTCTATGCATAACCAAATGCCTGATGAATATTGTTGGTGATCCATATTTTTAAAATTAATCACTGAATAAAATAATGAGTAGTCTAGTGGTGGTCAAAAAAGAGGGAGAAAAGAGAAATAGAGAAAGAGAATATCCTCCCACACTCCAAGCAGGTTTTATGCTTTGTTTGTCTCAGACGGCCCCCAAGCTTTCTACAGAAGGCCAGGTTTCTCTAACAAGAACATTTGGTTTCCAAATTATGCGCTGCACAGCATGAAGCCTTCCTTTCCTGAGACTGCCTATTAATTATAGTGTCACCTTTGCTCTGTGTCTCCCTGAACCTCCTAAATCCTGAGCTACCATAGCTGGTTTTATTCATTTAGGATTTTTGCAACTGTAGTAGCCTATTCCCCCCCCACCCCGCACATCCTTCCATGAAAACTAGAAATATGTGTTTAGAGTTCAAAGCAAAGAGAATTATAACACTGTCTTAAAAACCATTTGAGACCAGAAAACACTATCCTTTGTTGATTTATTCCTTATTCGCATGTAATTGTAAAAACCAACCCATTTCAGACATCAGCTGCGGGAACGCTGGAAGCCTTCACTGGAGATGTCTCTGAGTTCTTGAAGCTGACAGCTCCCGGGGGCCAGAGGAGGGATTCGGCTGCTGAGTATATTTGATCATGCTGGTAGAGAACCTAGGAGAAGTCTCTGTTCTTTATGTGTAAATTCAACAATTTCAAGTTCTTCCTCAGGTTCTAGTGTTTAGCAAGTGTTTTACGAATCCCTTCTCAGTCTTTATTTTTCAGTGGAGACACGGAGACCATCTTTTTCATTTAAGTCCCCAGAGCCTAAGAGAACTTGACAAAGTATGTATATACACACACACACACACACACACACACACACACACACACACACGGAAGAAGCAGCAAGAGAGTCACAGACAGAACTAACAAGGGCAAGACAGAGATGACAGAAATGAGGGAGGGAGGAGGAAAAGGAGAAGGAAAAAGCAGAGAATAGGATCCTCTCATGTTTTTCCAATCATACAAGAGTCATGAAGCATCACTAAAATATGTATTGTTATTGTGAATATGAAGCTCCTCTTTCAGGAGCTGTTGCCTCCTAAGGCCACTGGGGTAATAGAGAGGGAAATATTTAAGGTATGTTAGGTTAGTTTTACTGGCCCCTAGGCTCGACCTATCCGAAAAAGCTCCCAGGCTTAAGAAATCCATGCTATCCCTCAACTACTTCCCATACTGAGCCATCATGGAATCCGGACCAGCACTCCTTATGCACACCCTATCCTGGGCCCAGATGGTTAGATGCATCCTTCATTCAGCCTTGGTAGACTCTGTGATGCTCTTCCAGCCCTTAGGAGAGAGACAAGAACCGCAAGATCCAGGGTCAGAAGAGACAGTGGGGTCTTTTAAAAACTCTTGTTGCGGGGGGGCCCTCTCAACCCTGTTTTTGAGCCCTGTGGTTAAGTTTTAGGTGTTTTGCTATAACTGCTTCCTCCTTCAAATTTATTTTCAATCTAGGTACCTTTTTCTTTTTTTGAAATTTTCAGTGATTTTACCTTTCTGATTTTATTTATTCTTTCAGGTTCTTACATTATGTTTATACATGTGGGTCTAATTTATTTGACTTATGAGTATGGCCTGGACTCCATTTACCTATAAAAGCCTTGAGTTTATCTTTATTTATACCTGAGTAATACTCCATTGTGCTTTTAACACATGGTCTTCACTTTCATTTTTCATGACTCCCGGCATTTTATTCAGTTTTTATTTTTTACTAGTATATTTTTAGTGCATAATGTTTACATTTCTCATGTGGAGTTGGAGTTGGTACATGTATATAAAATATCTTTTTTTGGGGGGGTACTGGGAATTGAACTCAGGACCTTGCACTTGTCAGGCAGGCACTTGTGCTGCTGAGCTAGATCCACAACCCCGTATGTAAAACATCTTAATTCTTTTTTCATCCACCTCCTCTCCCATCTCTCCCTCCATGTTTTGATCCCCTTACCATTCAACATGGATCTCTCTCCCTATGTCTTACTTTGGTTTTTATTTATATTTTAAGTTTCTCATATAACAGAATCTTAAAAACAACTCAGCGTCCTTATAGAGCTGGTACAGTGATGAGATACAGTGAAAAATGCAACACATCAGGGAAACCCGGACCTATAAGATGTCCGTGTCCAGCTCTCAGAAGATCATATACCAATTCTGAGTTCGAAGTTGAAGTTGTAACAAGCCATGCTTCATTAGCAATTCCCCCTTGCCCAGCAAACACACATGAAAGACAACAATAATGGTAAAACAAAATAGGTAACTTCACCAGAAAGGAAACTATAAAAGGGATACTGAGGGAAACAGTTCACAGTTGGTGCTATTTCAGCAGAAAGATGATAGACTTAGGAGACAGACAAGCACGGGGACAAATTTTAGTTCTGACACTTCTCAGCTGTGTAATTTTGGATGAGGAGACTAACTTCTCTAACAATTTTCTTCTTCCCTAAAAGTGTTCTAACTACTTCTGCTTCCTAGGATTGTTACAAGAATTACATAAAAGGCTGGATAAATTATCATAGAAGTTGTTTAGTACATGTTCTTTCACTTACTTTCCTCATTACCTCTACCCTAGGCCTTGACTGAATCAGGGAGCGTAGTATATTATTCATACTCAATAATTTGGCCTAAGGCCTTCACCACTGTCAGAGTTGAATACCGGAGTACCAAATGGAACTTTACTGTGTTGAAATATTTATACAAAATTTCAAACATAGAACCCGTTGCTCATTCTAGCAAAATCTTAGCACTTGTCAACACAAACAGCACAACCTCTGGGAATTCTATCAGTCTTGTTTCTTTTCCAAGAAAATAACCAGACAAATTCTCATCAATCATTCCAGAGGTAGCTCTAACTCTTCCAAATCATATCATCGTGATAGCAGTTTATTTCATCATGCTTGAAAAAATTGTTAGAAATAAGAATCTCTTTTGGATCTAGTGTTTTTGAAGTCAACTGACCTAGGGAAAGAAGACTGCTCCGTTTCAGAATAAAGAGAAATTCTGACTGAAAAGAGACACTCAGAAACAAATAAATATGATTGCATTTTTCAAATGGAGCTATGAGAAACTTTTACCACTGTAAGATGATAGCCTACAGTCAGATTTAAGTTTGGAAAGTTCCAACTTCTGGTAGGTAAATCAAGTCTGGTAGTGGAGATAAATCATATAAACAAATTCTGGCTCATTCTTCTAGTATGGTTAAGCTATTCTTGAGGGTAAAAGTTGAAATTATTCGATGACTGAAACTATAGGTTTCATGGCTTGGGCTCTTAACCCGTTGGGTTGCTATAAGAAATATGATATTTTAAAGGTCATTTTAGCTCAGAAAAAAGCAGCACATCCAAATGTCCCCTTCTCTCAGTTTCACTGTAGGCAAGTTCCTGTCTTTGTGTAATGAGTTTTTTAAAAATTCATAAACAAAAGGATAGAGTAAATACACAACTTCTTCTTAAGGCAGTAACTGTGGAGTGATTTTGAGCCATTCCATGGCTTCCCTTTCTTTTGAAAGAAAGGGAAAAACAGAACTGTACTCCTGTGTTGGTAAGAACAAGGGTGGCTACCCAGAAGAATCTGAAGAACTTGTTTGAATCACATATGTTAACAGAGCTGCCATGTAAAATAAGTCAGGGCTACGTAACAATCACCACTCTGAATTCCCTCAATCAATTACATCCCTGTGTAGAACTCTCTAATAGTTTGTCTTATTTCTAGAATGTACTTCCGAGTCCCTAGCATATTATACAAAGTTTGTCCTGATCTGGCTCCTACCTGCATGTCTGAAACTCTGTTGACCCCAACAGTATCCAGAACTCTTCCTTTTTCCTGAATGCTGCATTTCTGTCACACAGAAGTACCAGCCACTACCATGGTTTCCCTGAGCCTTTTCCACTATTTTGTCTGCCTGGGAAAGTCTTTCTGTTTTCACCAGCCCATATTCCCTGCTATAAACATTGTGAGGCTTATCTATCCCACTCGTCCACTAAGAATCAACTCACCCATCACCTACCCTAGGTGATGCTCCTTTTCCACCTCCTTTTTCCTCTCTCTGGAAATTGAGAGGGGCCTGTTCTCTGGTCTCCTGTATCTCACTTTACCATAATCATAGCACCTTTCAAACTATGTTATAATATAAAGAAACAAGTTCCTCAACACTAACTTCTCATTTCACTATTCCTTACACACTGATACAGAGCCTTCTATATAGAGCTGGTGCTCAGGGCATTTTCACTGTTACCAGTAAATGATGGTGATAGATGGATACTTATGGACCAAGCTTCTTGTTACTAGATACATACAAGAAACACAGGCACACAGATGCACATACATGCACACACACACACACACACACACACACACACACACAATCCCTTCAAGTACTGGGGACACAATTAATTTGAACTAAATGGAATAACACAGGTAACTCTAAAGCAGAAAGAAAGAAAATAAGTAAGCCATTCCATAGAGCCTACTCTCTCACTACAGTGATAGAGGTAGTATAATGGGGAAGCCATTGTCATTGAAACATTTGGTTATATTCTCTTAAAAATATAAATATATGTATACCTATCTACCAAAAATGCTTGGCCAAACTGCCCTATTTGCACTTCTGGCAGCTACTACGTCTTAGGCATTATAGTGATGAGTGTACTGGATCTGAGTTCAGAATTCTAAATTTGAGATCTAGCTTCATTGATATGACATTAATGTGATGAGTGTACTGGGTCTGAGTTCAGAAATCTAAATTTGAGATCTAGCTTCATTGATATGACTCCTGGACCAGCATCTCCATGCCCCTACTTCTTGGTCTTTCCTTCTCTAAAGTTCAAAAGTCTCAACCACTTTGACATTCTAAGCTAATAGAACCGGAGAAGGTGCCCAAAAATATGTATCAAATGGATGATGAACAAATGAATGAATGAATGAATGATGCTCTCCTGCCCTGTCTGATTTGGTGCTTTTGCAGAATGAGCCACAAACTATGATAATAGCCTTGAAGATTGTATCCCACAAAAAGGAAGGACATCATGTGCTCCCATTCTTCTCCCAGTCTGCTTAAGTCCAGGAATAAAGCAGCATCAGAGCAGAAAGTAGGGGAGAGGCTGAAACCTTCAAAGCCACCCAACTCACAGAAAGGTGGTTGATGAGGACACGAGGGCAATCCACAAGCTAGTCAGAAAGCCAACAGATTCACCCATCAGAGAAAAGAATATAAACAGGGGCCTCAGTAAAGAGTAAGCAAGTGATTCCTTGAAGATAATAAAGCTTTAGTGTTCTTAAGAAGTTTTCCAGAAAAAGAAAAAACAAAACAAACTTTTCCCTAATTTTTACCAGATAAGAGAAATTGGAGAGTCAAGATCAAAATATGAAGTGGTAAATCAACTGCTTCGGTGAACCCACACACTGGAGCCCATACGGCAGCTGTGGGCAGGAAACCCTATGAAACATTTCTGATGAGGGCTTCACACCCATCCGTCTTCTACTCTGTACTAACTCTCCTTTGGGACTAGTACTTATGCCCTTTACCATCTTTGGCTTTTAACCTGAAAGCCCAAACCCATCCATTTTGATTTATTTGCTAGTAAATGCTTAAAAGGAATGTGAAAAATATACACGCATATGTAGACAGTTACAGTGATTGGAACTCTGAGCCCCTACCATAATGAATACCTAACATATATTAAGTTAATCAAATAGATATCTAACTTAGATAAAAAAGATATCAAAGTTAGATATCAAATATCAAATAGATAGCTGAATTATAAACGAAGACATACACTATTTCCCTGTTTCCATTCCTACTACACATTTGTCTTGTGATTTGGAGAACTTCAGTTGCAGAGATACAAAGTATAAAAACAAGGCATCTGTTCCAGATCCTATACAAAGCCTTCATCTACATAATTTCACTGAACTCCTACAAGAACTCTGTCATCGTCTTCATTTCACAGATGAGGAAACTGAAGCTGAAAGAGGGTAAGTCGCTCCCACCCCGCCCTTGGCCACCTCCAGTTTCAGAGACTGAGACAGCGTGGGAGCCAGGACTGGAAGTCAGGTCCATCTGCCTTTAGCATCTGTCCTCTTAGCCACAACACCACACTGTAAAATTTTTCTTCACACATTCTTTACACACAAAAATGTGTACTGTGACATTTAACAATAAATAGCGCCTTCCTTAATTAAAGGGTGAATAGGAAATAGTGAAAATCCAGTGACAAAATGAAGGAATTGGTACTGTGGTTTAAAAACCTAAAAGATACTCTTTGGGCTAGAGGCATGGGAGAGACTATGCTGCTATTTATTGAATGACTAAGTAAGTTGTATATATAAATTCCTTTTCTCCCCTTAGCTAATGAAATCAAGATTTTTTTCTTATAGACTATGGATAAAATAAATATCTATTCATAGAAATGTGTACATGTGAGTATATATATTAAAATCAAATGTTAAGATTCACCTTTTGAGGCATCAGAGACAAGAAAAATTAACACAAGCAAAACTGTACTCCAATTTCCATTCTAGGCATGCATGCACACAAGTAATCATACTTGAAAGCCCCTTTAAACCCAAACTTGTAGAAATCTGTTTTCTCTTTGAGGCTGGTAGCAATTTTGCTCAATTTATTCAGGGGTAGAATTTAATGTAATCCTGGAAGTTCCTATAAAAATATATACAACTGAATTTTGACTAGCAATATTTGTATTCCTTCTCAAATCCTAATGCCTAGGATTACCACACTATGTGTACAAGATGAAGAAGTGTTCCATGATAGTTTAACTGTGACACTGAGTCAAGGAGAGTAGGGTTTAACTTCCGATTCCCCTATCGCCCAGCTGTGCCCCTTTGGCCAAGTTATTCAAGTCCTAGAAACCTGGGTTTCATAGCATCTACTCTGCTGGATTATTCTGATGTTTAGAGATAATGTTTATAAAATTCTTAATGTCATTCTGAGCACAAAAATGTCAATATTTATTATTCCGGATTTTCCCGTATGTTTTCTATACTATTATATCTGATATACTTGTTATATAAGTTTTAATTCAAATGTCACATTATTTTCCCTTAACATTTACTAAGAACCTATAACAATGCTGTTTTCAAGCTTCTTGGAGTAATATTCAAACCAATTTATGACCTCAAGGATGCCCATTCAGTGGATATTATAACTGATCATTATGGGAAGCATGCAAAATGTTCAAAAGGAGAAAGCACCAGTGGCTTTGAAGGCTGGAGAACAGGCAGTAAGGGACGTAGGGGTCAGAGAAGAGCACAGGAAGAGTTTACACAGAACTTTTTCACAAAGGTTATAACGAAAGTCTGGAAGAGCTTGCCAGCACCCTTGCAAGCCCATTATTTGTTTTATATCTTTATCACAGAGTAGTTCACACTATACCAAATGTTTAATTACCCAGCCCCGCCACTAACTGTGAGCAACTTCAGTGTAGTGGCCATGACTTTGACTAAGATGAAATTTCAGTATCTCCTACAAGGTCTAACACAGAGAAGGGGCTGGATTAATGCCTTCAAGAACTGAAGCTAACTCACAATGACCTCTGAAAGAACAGATGATTAGATACCATGACAAATGAAAGCCCCAAACTACAGGGGCAAATATAAGGCTAGCTTCTTGGGATCTAAAACAAGAGACAGAGAAAGATGCCTTCATCTGCTTTTGCTGAGGAACATTTGGATTCAGGACAAAGGAAGTCCAAAAGCAAAAATGCCAAACCCTCTCCATGGCCTCACCTCCTTTTGTGGTCCCAGGTTTTACTCTGGTTTAGAGCTGAGATCCACAGCTAAGGTCATTCTTAATGTAGAGCTTTGGTTTGTAATGCAGGCTTTTTGAGACAGGGCAGCCCTGCACAAGTAATGAATTCCATTTGTGCTGTATTTCTTGTGTTGTATTTGTGTTGTATTCCTTAGCAAAACTTCATGAGGTTAAGAAAAAGTAAAAATCAAGACATGTCCATGTGAAGCTTTTTAGCCTCTGGTAATGACTCAGTGGCATTCTTAACTGCATTCTGTCTGGTTTCTCTAACTTATGTTTGCCTTAGAGAACTGGAATGGAAATTTCTTTCCCTGGTTGGCTGATTTCATCTTTGATTTAACAGCTTTAACCTCCACTTTCATTTTGATTCAATATTAGAGGTGCTTGTCCAATCCATTGTCTTGAAATCTTGCCAGATTACAAATATGCAATTTCAACAAGAGTAATAAAAATGGACAGAACATAATGAAAGACATCAATCATGACCCTTGCTTAACTGCCTATGTGGTTCAAATGTGCCCTTGGCCCCAAGTGAGGTGGAAAGAAAATATAAGTAGATAATTTCATGAAAATTCAACGGTTAATATACCCATGGGAAAAAGAAATGACAGCAGCAGTTAGTGTGTGTCCACTATGCGCCAGGCATTATTCCATCTGTTATTTATATCCCATAGCCATGTGACAAAATAGGCATCCTTTTTATTTTGCAAGGGAAGAAACTCAGGCTCCAGGAGGTTAAGGTGGAAAAAGTGTTAAGAAGCAAAACAAAAGATAGAGCCAGAATATGAATCCCTTTGTCTATCTGGCTCTAATATTTATCTTTAGTGAGGATTTAGCTAAAATTAAATCATAGAACCATAGAAGGACGAGGAAATAAAATCTTAAGAGGCTGTACCACAACACACGATTTCTTTCATCATGAGAAATAATTTGTTTTGATATCTACATGTGTGTGCACGTGTGTATGTTTGTATTCAGTAAGTTAGAGTTTCTGACCTGTATATCATTAATGGAGTTTCAGTAACACTTGATGCCTTCACCAGCTCGGGTGGATATTTTCAGCATATTTATACTGAAATATTGAAAAAAAAAAAACTTATGTTGATACTTTAGGCATACCAAACCTGGGGATCACTGATTAAACCTGAGAACCCTCAGTGTGATTTCAAAGCTTACCCACAAGCATATAATTGGCTTTAGTTCTTTAGCTCTTTTTTATTTATTAAGTTAGTAATTCTTTTAAACACATTGAATTTCTTATTTATCTGAGTTTCTTCCTTTAATAAACCAATATTGTGGTAACAAGATCACAGACTATAACATTTGGAAAAAGTTGCTCAGTTTTTGACATTTTACTCTATTACAATCCAAGAAAGAATAACATCTTTGAAAATTGTTCAACTAGCCATTTTTTTGTTTCATTGATTTTTTGGTACTAAACATATATTTTCATGTTTTGAAATGACAATACAATTACAGCACTTTCTAGATATCTTGTTCTTGCTAAAAAGGAAACCTTTTGATTATGTTTCTTTTATAAGTCCAAAGAATCATTAAGCTGTTGTTAACTTATAAAACTGATCATTTCAATACTTGTTAAAAAGGTTCACTTGACCTCAAGATTGTATACTGTATGGAGGCACATTTAATCATATACTTCCAGAGCACTAGTGAGGTCATGTTCCTGTACTTAGAGATTACTATTCAGTGCTGCCTCTGGATTCCCAAATTTCAAACAACTTTAGTGGCCCTTTCCAAGTAAGCAAAAAAACCCCAATCACACAAGGATCTTCTGTTGCTTGATGTTAACATGCCTGTTCAGGAACAAACCCATTTTCTGAGCTCACATTTCTTGGGACATACTAGATCCCTTCCTGGACTCACCGGGTTTCCTATCCCCAGCGAGCTCACCACACCTTCTCTCTGTGACCTTCCTCCCTACTCCAGACTGACAGTCTCCCCTACCACCCCTCATTCTATTGCTTTCAGGAAGATAAGCCTACGGGCTCTTCCAGTTCTGACATTTTTACCTCTGACCACTTTTCCCCATGGGGAAACAGTAAGGGGGAACTAGAATAACAATAAACTAGAGTGGAAGGGTTTACCAAAGTATTAAAAGTCATAATACATTGTCTCTTTTCTTTAGAACCATGCTAGGGTAATGGTTAAGAAAACAGATCTTGGACAAAAAAAAAAAAAAAAAAAAAGAACTTGAAAAAAAAAAAAAAAAAGGAAACAGATCTTGAATCCAGACCTCCTGAACTTGAATCCCAGCTTTTGCAACTCAACTGTACATTCTTCAGCAAACAGTTCAAACTGCCTGGGCCTCAACCTTTATATATATAATGTATAAACCGTGGATTAACAATAATATCTTTTCAAAAAGAGTAAAGTCTTATACCATTGCTTAACCCATAGCACATACTCAGGCAATGTTAACTATTATTAGCTACTATTAACTCCCCTCTGAGATGTCCTTTCCAGTTGCCCTTCATGTTTATCTCTGGAGATGGGCTCCAGAGAAGGATCTCAAAGATCCTTCTTTTTCTTGAATCCGTCCTTAAATCAGTTCGAAGCCTAATGATAAAACAAAACTACAAATGTCCAGGAGTCACCAATTCTGAGACACTCCAGACTCATATTTTTCCCTGAACACCAACCTCACCTTGACCCATCCCCCATGAGGTTTCTTCAAGGAGAAGCCATAATTTTAAAGGCTGTAGCAGAGCCAAGTTGCCTGCTTAGTCTGGAATGGAAACTCTGGCTCAATTCTTCCAACTGGGTTGACCTTGAGTTGAGTTACCTTGGGCAAAGGCGTAACCTTCTTGTGCATAACAGTGGCGGCTATCTCATAGGGTTATGAAGATTACATGAACTCAACATTTGCAATGTTTTTAGACCATTAGCTGCACATAGTGAAACCTACTTATTTTGTTAAATAAATACCAATTCCCATTACAGGAAGTGATGTCAATTTTTGTCAAAGAATGAAATTGCCCACGTGGAGAAGTGATATAAGTATATGAGCCTGTGCATGTATAAAGAAAGACAGATTTATTCTTTTGGGGGGTTTTATATCAACTTGACCTATTAAACCTTAATCCTTAATTACTACTAAACTTTCTTTAATGACTTTCAAATTTATAGTAGTCATACATACCTAAGTAACTAATGTTGCAAAGTCCTGAAAAATGATTCTTATAATAAATCCAACTTTTACAACCTTGCATACATGAAATTTTTCCAACATAAATTTCTTAGAAATAAACTTGCATGAGCTGTAAACCAAATCAAGATAAATGGTTGCATATCACAAGAACTTTACAGTAATAGAATGAGATATAGTTTTAACAAATTTCTACAATCATTTATAGATTTTAAAAATTCAGTGTGAATAACTACTCTCTACCCCAATTTTTAAGGGCTGGGTATAGAATGGGAAACAATAGATAGTACCTGTCTTTCTGGTATTCACAATCAAGAGGGCAATGAACTAGGGATAAAATATGGCAGACAAAGATAGCATTCACCAAATGAAGCAGGAGAGAGGATATGTGCTTGCCTGCTTGCCTCCCACAACCAAAGGCTAGACCACAAGGGTCTACGAGGACAGGCTTTTCTCCAGTTGGAATAAGAGAAGGAACGATTAAGTGTTATTTTTTCAAACATAATGTTCATTGAGCAGTCAACGCGTGCAACTTTGTGATTGCCCTGAGAAATAATAAAAAGGACAGTGTCTTTTGTTTTTCTAGAGATAATACCCAAAGAGCCTCTTCAGATTGATTTAGCTATTTTAATAGAATCAAGAGAAATGATCTGCCTGAAAAAGAATACTTAAAATAATGCTGCAGTATTTTTTTTTTTTCCTTTCCAGGAAGATTGTCTAAGCTGTGGTTAAAGAGAGTGAAGTACCCTGTCTTCTAAACTTAATCCCACTCTCTTCAAACCTTGGCCATATTTAAATCGATTTCTTTTTCATTGTCACATAGACAATTGTTAACATATTTTAAGGTAGGTTTTTCTCAGCACCTATGGGTATGCAGTAGGCACTTAGGAGGCTTCAGTCCTGACTTGGGAGCCAACATAGGAGGTAATTACACATTCAGAGCGATCTTTGCGGATAAGCCCGCTCAGGAACTCAGCCTTTTTAGTGAAGTTGCTGAGGTTGTAGCTTTCTAAAAGAAACCTGAGTGGACCAAAAATAATCAATGAAGTTTCTGTAAGGTCTTCCTTAGAGACACAAAGTGTAGTTATAATCATCACATAAGCCGCTTAAGGGTGTGGTTTCACAGAGGCTACTTCCGTTTCCCCACCTGTGGTGCTGAGAGATCAAAGAGATTTTCTTTGTGGGGACAGCGCAGTACACTATAGTGAAGCCACGCTGTGTGCAGTAAAACGTTCTATGTAATTCCCTCAAACCTAGAAGGATGTCTTCTCTGAATACAGGAGAATCTTATCTCATAAACTAGGGATCTCACCCGTATCTTGAGAACCAATGTAGACCACTAGGCCTTTTGGTTTTTTGGCTTGTTTTTAGGGCAAGATTTCTCAATAGAGGAACAGCATTGCAGAGCTTTCAATTTTTCCTCCACCGCTTGGTACAACAGAAAAAAAAATATGTATCGAGAAGGCAGGAAAGGCTGCTTCTTAAAGGAAATGTCTGCTATTCTTTAAAACAAGAATAACCATAAGAGCAAGCAGGTGTTAAACCCTTACCATATGTTGAGCTGCCATGCCAGGAGTTTATATATGTTACCTTCAATTCTTAAAACAACCTGTACAGGTGCTATTGTATCTTTTCTTTTCTTTTTTTTTTTTTTTTTTTGGTGAGTCAAGAGGCTCAGAGTTAGCTTCTTGCTCTAGAGTGAACACCTGGTAAGTGGCAGGTTGAAAATTAGAACCTGACTATTTGTAAAGACAGAATATTTGCTTCCTCACTACTGCCTGAGTTTTTCTAGGGGCCATCAGCGTTCATTCTAAAAGGCCCTGGCAAAGTCGACTTTCAGAGGAGTAGCTTGCAAACGCAGGGCAAAATCAGAATAAACTCATGCAAGATGTCTTGTTCCAATAAAGTAACGGTGTAAGTAGAACAAGAAAAGAAAATGAGGACATCGAAAAGAATAATTCTGATAGATACAAGACAATAAGGGTCATGCGGGTACTGAAGACAGTATAGGCAACAGCCGGCCATTTCAATCACCATTTCAAGCCT
This sequence comes from Chinchilla lanigera, assembly GCF_000276665.1. Lineage (NCBI taxonomy): Eukaryota > Metazoa > Chordata > Mammalia > Rodentia > Chinchillidae > Chinchilla > Chinchilla lanigera. Next base: position 8,115,295 of record NW_004955414.1, on the reverse strand, counting down.
CATGACCTGACTTGGATTTGGAATCTACAGCACCAAGGAAACACAGAGCTTTCATTAATAGGAAGATCATACTGCAGCAGATTCTTGATTATCTGTACCCCTGCAGAGTTTCAGGAAGAAAGTTAATATCCTAGCACTGGAAGTTTACCCAGGAGCTTCAAAACTATGACCTTCTGCTCCAGGCACTTCTACTTTCTGAACTGGATAAAAAGGAAGCAGTCAGGAACAAGGAAGAGAGAATTGTCTCTGAAGACAGTTCTTAAGGCTTTGTCCACATCCTTATTCTTCTAACTTCCAGCTATGCATTCTTGGGCAAACTATTGGCCTTCTCTTAATCTTAAATTGCTATCAATAAAATGGGGATTATGATACCTACTTTTCTAAAGGTTAAATAAAGTAAGTCAATAGAAAATCAACACACCTGGTACATAATGAGGCTTAAATGAAAGTTAGTTACTTCTATCCAAAGTGCGAGGAACAGACTGTACCTCTCCTTCTGAGAGTTTGAAGAAGGGTCCATATCTTACACACTATTAAGTATACCCACAATCATTATAGTGATAGCTTTGCATAAAGTAGTGAGCATCACAGGTGCCTGTCTTCCACACTTTACTGCACTCATGACTTCCCCAGTGGACCATGTCCACTCCTGGAAGAACATAGGGAATCTGATTCCCAGCATTCAGAGCAACTCAAAGAAAAGCACAGCACAGTAATTTTCCATGCATCCTCCACAAAGATAATGGGGCAAAACGTATTCCTAAAAACTTCTGAGGGTCAATTTTGAAATATCTAAAGCTTTAAGTGCTTTGTTCACTTGCTTTTTCTGACTGTTTTCTATAAAGAATGAAGCAATAGTTCTGTAAAAATCCCCAGTGTTGGGGTAGGAGAGCTATTCCTAGGAGGAGAGGCAGTGGTTACCAAAAGGCTAGGAGCTTCAGGTAATATATGCATACAGTATGGGCAGAAATAACCCCATAAAAATAGGCTCTTCAAAGGTAAAGACTTGCATGTAGATTACTGTCACCATAGGGTCTGACCACCTCCAAGGCTGTAAATTAAAAGGAATTCTCAAAAGGATCTGAATCAGGCACAAATAAAGGATGCCAGTTGCTTTTAGAAGCTGGCAATTAAGAAACTGTCCCTGGGTAAGCAGAAAAAAAGCTGCTTCTTCACAATGTCTGTGGACCTTAATTCTCTGGTGTTTACTTGATATCTTTGTCAGGGCCAGGCAGGGGGCCAGAACAACTTCAGCAGACTTCTCCTCACCCAGAACACATCACAGCGTGAACCACTAGGATGCTTCAAACCTGAGAGAAAATAACCAGAATTCAATGCTTCACAATGTATAAACTCCTGTTCTAGAAGCCAATCACCTAGAAGGTCAATTTTAGTTTTAAAATACAAGAAAACAAAAATTTCAGATCAGAAGATTTTATATTTTAAAAAATAAAGCTTTTACTCTACTGAGTAATGTCCACTGAGGATTTGATTTAATTAAAATCATCCAACTTTCACTACATGCATATATAATAAGCACTGTGTTAGACTCTGAGTTTCAAAATGTTATCTGGGAGATGTGTGTTGAAAAAATATCCTTTCTTCACATATTTGCGATGTGAGTTACAAGTCAGGCCTTGGGGCTGGGGATTTAGCTCAGCGGCAAAAGCGCCTGCCTGGCAAGTGCAAGGTCATGAGTTTGGTTCCCGGTACCGGAGAAAAACCAAAATAAATAAATAAATAAATAAATAAACAAGTCAGGCCTAGTCTCTGTTGTGGAAGGGTGCAGAGTATTCACCTGTGTATGTGACCTGTATGTGGGTAGTAAGAGAATGAGACAGATAAATATCAAACCAATATAATACAAGTTGATCACCGTGATATATAACATATATACACCTATAACATAGCATTAATATATAAGCTAACCCTATCACATAGGACACACAATAAATTCTGTAGGTACTAATATCATAAGAGGAACCATAAATCACAAAGAAAGGAAAGATTAATTGTACCCAAATGACAGGTAGAAAGTCTTTAAAGGTGGGATATTTTAATTATTCCTTGAGGGGTAGGTACAATTTTGCTAATTGAAAAAATAGGGGCTGGGGATTTAGCTCAGTGGCACAGCGTCCACCTGGCAAGTGCAAGGTCATGAGTTCGATTCCTAGTACTGGAAGAAAAAAAAAAAAAAGAAAGAAAAAATAGCAGAAGGGAATGTTTGCTCAGTACACACATGCATAAATCAACAAATGACAACGTCTTCTCTAAATCCATAGTTCCAGTCATCACCAATTATATTTCTTGTGAAACAAGTGATAATGTATATTTAGACATAATTTACTCAATAAAAAGCAGTAAGTACAAGTGTTAATCACAGCTTGGGCACATCAGACTAAAATTATTCTTATGTAGATCTTTGTTATAGATTAGTGGGGTAAAAATGTTTTTAAAATTAGATAGCAAAAATTTTCCAATTTAAAGAGGAAATATCCAAGACTGTTTCAACTATTCACCCATTTCTGTTTTCTTTTATTTGTAAAAGTCTCTATAAAAGACTCATAGTGTGTCAAGAAGCCCCTAGCTTATTATCTCCTTGAGGATCCATTATGTACTCAGGAAATGTTAAATTATTTACAGATGAGAGCTCACATCTAGTTTGTGACATAGTATGACAACCTTTGAAATAGAGGTATTACCAGTATGCAGGGAACAGAGAGGACCCCACAAGACTCACTAACATTTTATTACCCAAATTGGATGTGAATACAAAGGGAAATCATTTCCATTAGAAGCAAATACTGTATGCACCTTTCTCACTGTATATGTATTTATTAATAATAATATATACTCTTCATTGGGCCTTTTTAATGTGACAGTCATGGTACTTAGCACTTGACATACATTATTTCATTTGACTGTCATAATTTCATAGAGTTAGAATTAGAAGTCTCTTTTACATATGGAGAAAATGAGGCCCAGAAAGCTAAGGTAACTCACTCAGGGTAACACAACCAGTAAAAACAACTAGATTGTGAGCAAGATCTTACTGCTTCCAAAACCAATGCCCCTGTACCTAGGTTATACTGTGTGGCTCTTTCAATTAAAAGCTCTTGAGAATCATGCCACTTAGAATATGCATGTTAGAACTAGAAGGGACCTTAGAGAGAGACTCCTCACCCTGTCCAAACAGGCTGATCCCTTTGTTACCTTGGTTACCACAGGTCTGCTTGCCTGTTTGTTAGAAAAACAAAGGGCACATGTATTCTAGGATGTTTGTGTCAGAGGGCAATGAATTATTATTTTTTCTAAAGGAACCAAAGTCAATAAAATGTAAATTGTTACAGTATGATACACAGGGCTTTCTTTGGTCTCTCCTCCAATGATTCTGGCATAAAGCTTTCAGTCAGCCTACAACCTTTGAAATTAAGCCATTTTTCTTTGCAGTCTTTGTTCTTTGTTTTCTTCCTGTATTTTAAATACTGCCATGTACTCCAAAGTTCTGCAAACATTTGCACTTTCGCATATGATCACAAAGAATGTAACCACTGTATATTGCAAAAATGTACTAATAAAAATAATAATTTTTTAAAAACAAAGTGACCATTACAGATTTTCTGATTAAAAGAAAATTCTTGCTAATTCCCTATTCACAGTTTGTCTGTATTCCCTATTCACAGTGCATAGCTATCACACTTTCAAAAAAAGTTGTAGTAGATTATCAAAATGAATTGGAAAAATGAGAAGAAAAGGATAAAATGGAACTAAGCCTTTGTAAATAAGAAGGGGAAGAATGGTTGAAGGGAAGGAAGGGGAATGGGAGGAAAAAAAGAAAAAGAATGAATTGCGATATAACAGAAATTTTTGACAATGGTACCAACTCAATACAGGATAAAATGAAATTATATGAGGTACACATTAGGAATCAAGGAGAAAGGTAGTATAATGAATAGAGTGGTAACAATTTCTTATATCAAATAAACTCAAAAATTTGAATTCATTGCCCAGTGACTTAGGTACCAATGCTTAAAGCCACTCTCAGTGGCTGCGATGTGCCAAGTTGGTCAACGTTTTGTTTTTTTCTTTTTTTGGTTTTTCTCCGGTACCGGGAACCGAACTCACAACCTTGCGCTTGCCAGGCAGGTGCTTTTGCCGCTGAGCTAAATCCCCAGCCCCCGGTCAACGTTTTGTATGGTTATTAAATAGGGAGATCAAGGAGCTGCATTGGGAGGATGGAAATATACTTTGTACAGCTCTTTATTTGAAAGGGTAACTGCCTGCTGGAATGGGCCTGCAGCAAAACAATGAGGCAGGCAGATCTGGTCTTTGACCCATTTGGCGTTGGCTTTCCTCTGAGAAAGCCAGCAGCATGGCCCAAAGGCATGCCCCAGGCCTGCAACCTGCTTCTCAGGCTTCCAGAGGAAACGCAGCAAACTGATCTCACCCTTCTATATCCCAGCCAAATTTGGAACAGCTCACAAAGCTGCTTAGAAATCCCAAAGAACGACTCCAGGAAGCTCCCCTACCTCATGTTTTTCTTCCATCTGAGACTACTGCAACCACCACCACCCTCTCTGAGTCCCTATCATTCCCTCTGTCCTCTAAAGGAATGGGAAGTATCAAGCAGGAACCCCACTAGCTTCCAATTGACTTTTCCTAGACGGCTCCCTAGGTATGTGTATTATAGTGTCCTTCTCAAAGGGAAAGCATGCTTGAAGCTGAAAAATTCAGTTCATTCTTTCTCATCTCCTCAGCAATCTATTTAGCTTTAAAAAATATACCTCTTTGCATTATTGTAACTTTTCCCTCTGCAGCTACTGTAAAAGTCTGTCAGCACTCATACGATCCCTCTTTACCTCTCATTTCTTCCCTCTCCCACTACAATCCAGTTCTTTTCTCTCATTCCTCTACTCTCCCCTACTCTAAGCAAACTGCTAGGTTGAGGTTACCAAAGACTTCTCAATGATCAAGTGAAAAGAATCTTCTTTCTTTTTTCTTGTAGGTATTGGGCAGGTGGGAGTTTTGGCCTGTGAATGGACATTGTAATTACTGAATTGAGATTATTCCCGAGAAAATGTATGTTCTAATCACAGAATGGAGGAAATTATTATTTAGAAGAAAAAGTTTCAGGAAGCTTAGGTCAAATGCAGGGGTCATGTAGCAAAAGATGGTGAGAGGGCAAGAAAACCTTATTTATTTTGTTAACGAGGTAAATGAGGCATAAAAACATTAAGAAATGTCTCAACCATGGAGATAACAAGGAATGGATCCTGCCTTTGAACCGGGGAAGCCATGTTTGCCCCTGCTGGCCTCTCACTAAACAACTGTTCAGCCGCGAGCATTTTCCTTTTCTCAGTAATGTCCTCCGAGACTCCTCTGATAAGTATAGTGCATGCTTACTTAAGAGTATGTTACCACAATATATATTTAACGGCTGTTACACAGCTGCATTGTATTGTATTGTGGAGCACCTACTGATGGACACTTAGGTTATGTTTAGGTTTCACTATAAGAGAAAGGCATGTTACAACAAAACTTCCTCACATATGTAACCATTCATGGATGTATGTTTTCATGATAAATTCCTAGAAATAAATCAAAGTGATGGACAATATCAAAATGCTCTCCAAAAAGCTCGTTCTTACAGGAAAGTCAACATTATCTTTCTTGACCTTTGTGGGTTGTAATACTATGCTGGCTTCTCGCTCCTTCTCAATGCTTTTATTTCCATGGTCCAAGAATGAGTCTCACAGTGGTTTCTTTGTCTGTCTGCCTAGTGTTTCTCAGTCTTCTCTAGAGTACCTTTTCCTATAGCTTCCTCTTAGATTTGGAAATTTCCAGGGCTCACTCCTTGGCTCTTGATCTATAGGCACTTCTCGGTTAATTGCAGCATACCTGTTGTTTCAACTATAACTTTTATATGCTAATAACTATATAGATAAACCAGGCCAGACCTAGCATTTTTTATATCTGCTTATCTCACAGATTTCTAAATCTTCTCTTAAGATGTGAGGAAGATTCTTAAGACCATATTTCCCTTAAGATTTTCCCAAGGACAGTTGGGTTTCAAATGTCAAAATCGTGTTCGTGCCTTCTTTGAACCTGTTTTGTTTGTAAAAATGAATGTCATGATGATCCAACCAATGCCCCAAGACAGAAGTGATATTCTAGATTTCCTTCATCAGCCCTCATGGTCAACAACCAATTACTGCTAAGTCTGTCTCTTAAATAACTCTTGTTTGCCATCCTTTTACAATTACCATTTATTGGACTATTACAAACATCAAGAAAAAGAAAAAAAAATGAAGACATACAATATCTAATTTGGGCTTATATTAACACTATGATGAACTTCAGAAAGTGCTATGTTTACAATATTCACTCTTCCAGGATATTTCTTTATTTTGTGTTCTTTGATAAAGTTTTTTAAATTCTGTCTTAAGTGGCCATTACATTTGCAGCCAACACAGCTTCTTCTAGTGTCCCCCCAAACTCCCCTGCTATACATAAACACAATGTCTGCTCATATATTTACAGAGATATTCTTTTTCTCCCATGGACCCATCCACCTCTCAATAATTCTGAATACAAAACCTATATATTGGTATTTAAGACTCTCTGGGGTCTTAGAATACTTGAAAAATTTTGCATCTGAGCTGGCCAGGAAAATTTTCAGCTTTCATGGTTTCTGGAACTTTTGTGTAGGCAAGGCTACTAATATCTCCAGTCCACCTCAGAAGGCTGTATTTCCCCACAGTTTATTCAGATCACAAAATCTCTCTCCCACCAACAAACTGCTTTATCAGGTCATCTTGTTAATATAAGAACTCATTTGGAATAATTTTTACTCAACACCAGTAGTCCCATCTGATTCTAGGTTCCACCCATCTGCAGCCAGCTCTAGTAAAGAGAGATTTATTAGGAGATAGATTTGCAATTTTGGTCTCAGTATGGTTTTGGTCTCCACTTTTATTTGCTTTATGACATACAACACCTTTTTGCAAACTCTAGAAGAATTTTCTGAATCTAGGTGGTACTGAACATCGAGACTTCAAAGTTATCACTGAAGTCCTCCCCTTTTACCAGAATAGATCCACAATTACATAAATACCACAGAACAATAGGAAAAGATAAAGGTTTTCTAAGACCTAATAAACTGAAGTTTAACTCTTATGGTTCTTTTAAAAAGTTATACCAATAAAAATAACAAAAACAATTACTTCTGAATATTTACCCCAGACAGTATGATTTCACTTAAGCATTTTAACTATGCTATATTTATTATCTGTCCCATTTTACAGATGAGAAAACTAAAGTTTAATAGATTGAGAAACTCACTCAATCCTATGGAGTTAACAAGGTGAAGAACCTAGATAAAGAACACTGGCAGTCCAAGGAAGAAAAGTCAGGCTTTCTGAGATAGTGCAGGGAAAATGGTGCACTATGATATAGTAAACTTCACAGTTATACAATCATAGCTAAGATTGCAGACTTGAGACACATAGGAAGAAATCTATAGCAATTTCAATTCTAACTGAAGGATCTTTCAAGACAATTTACCTTACATTTACCTGAAATGAGCCTCTTGTAACTTTTACCCAATACCTACTGAAAACTGCACTCAACACTGAAGGCCAGTGTGTCTTTTACACAGTCAATTATTTGAAGCCAGTAGTAATCGGTCTGCATATTTCTGCCTCAACCACAGACTTATATATTACAATATCTTCTTTCCGTTAGGGAAAACTTCTTGTCCTTAAACTCTCTCTTAAAGAATCAGCCTGCTCCTCTCACTGGGCCAGCTCCTCTTTGTGAGTGCTTTTCTTACACTGCAGTGCAAGTATCAAACATACTTTGCATCCAAGAGATACTGTCGCACTCCTTAGTTATAATCCCAGCAAGATATTTTCACTCTTTCTACCTCCTGGGACCCATGTTTCCACTTGGGTCTCAAGAAAAGTCTTTTGTTCCTCTTAGTGTGAAGCATTCCCTTGGCTTCTATATTCAAGAACAGGTGAGACAGAATGAGGAAGGGGACAGGAGTAGTTGTGTGCTGCCTCTTGCAGGCATTTTTTTGGAAAAATGTTTTGTACCAGATCACACTATCAGCTTGTCTTAGTTACTTATCTCTCATTGCTGAGACAAAATACCCAATGCCCCAAATTAAGGAAGGAAAGGTTCATTTAGCTTACAGTTTGTGGAGGTTCCAGTCCATACTTGGCTGGCTCCAAGGCAGAGTGGCACACAGCAGAGGGCAAACATTCATGGCGGTACAAAATAGCAAAGGCAACAAGAGCAAAAGGGAGGAGAGCAGGCAGGCAGCCTCTTTCCCTCCCTTACATTGTATGCAAACTATCTGCCCCATGGTGGGTGCAGCACTCACATGCATAATCCCAACATTGGACCATCAATTAACCATAAACTCTGAAAGCCCGCCCCAGGATTGTATGAGGATTTGGGAGGACATGCAGACACAAATCATAACATGGCTTCTGAGAGACACCCTGACAGTCATACTCTTCAGTCTTAGGTTCCTCCTGCGCACTCAGTGCTGATTACAACATCACTAGTAACCTTCTGTTACTAGGGAGCCATACATACAATACTGGACATTTCTCAATAGATAAAATGTGCCTCAGAACTCAGCACCACAAGATGCAGCACCCACAAGATGCAGAGTATACCTGTAGATGTTCTGAAAATCCAAAAGCTTCTCCTTCACTGCAACCACAAGCAGTTCACCCGGAGAACTTCTTCTTAACTCCTCTAGCCTTTGAAGTGACGATCACACCTCATCTTATCACACAGAGAGTCTTAATAGATTATTACTCCTCTACTATTATGAACACAATATGGTCAGGAACTATGGATTGCTCATCTCTGTATATCTTACAGTATCCAAAGCATAACCAAATATTCATAAATATTTGTTTTCTTAAAGAATTGAAAAGAGCATACCAGAGGTCACTTTCCCAACAAAACAAACTATTTTTCAGTTGCTATCTGAACAACTTTGCCAAGTCACTGAAACTCTCTAACCCTTAGTTCCTCCTCTGCAATTGATAATAACATAGTATCTGCCCCACAGGATCATTAGGAGGATCTAATCGAATAGTGAATATAGCAGAATAAATCTGGCCACAGCCACCATTTCATAAGCCTTACCATTTGCACCATTATTTTTACCCCTAGAAAAGAATTTGCCATTTTTTATTATAGTACATGTTTATTTGCTTGCCTCTCTGGCTCATGAGTTTAAAGTCAGAGTACAGATATTAAGGTTGTACTTAGCACAAAGGAAATGTTTGTGGAATCAAAAGGTCCTTTTCCCCAATCTTTTGCTGTGTCACACTTGTGGCCTTACTGTAGGAATCTTTCTGCATGTGACGTTTGAAGAACAAAGCTTGCAGACACTCATAAGACTCTCTGGTGCACAGGCTCCAAGAGCTTCCTGCCATACTCTTCCTCACTATTTCCTGTCTATAGCGGGCTACCTGACTCCTTCCTGGCTGGAATTTTGGAAGAGCTCAGTTTCTCCAATGCTGACTTCTTAAAGAAGTACTCTACTTTGGGTTGAAAGATATTTTTGCATTTCAAAGTATTTCTGAATTTCTGTTGCTCCTAATTGAAGTTCTATTTGTGGTAGGAAGACATATAAAGACAACATAATTTTCTGCTCCCCCTCCAAATTACAACGCTGGCCGGCCGGCCATCTATCTACAACATAAAAAGGTTCTAATCTGCCCTGCACATTTTATTCAACATAGATAGGTTTACAGGATAACTTTGCCCATTCTATGTCCTTCATCTCTTTCCACCCAAAATCTTGTAAAAGTAGAAATACAGGCAGAATAGCGAGCTGTGATCTAGAGAATCACTCACATTCTCCAGAATAGCAAAAGCTTCAGGAGAATGAAACATATTTTGGTTCCATACATCTTAAATGCTCAGCAGCCTACTTGGAATTCTGTATGAGGACGAGACTATTAATTCAATAGCACAAATAATCGTCAACCTCCATTAAACCAAGAGTTGAAATATTTTATTAGTTTGAGCATTTTATTAGAAGACAGAACAGAGAATAAAGTCTATGGGCCACTGTGTGCTATTTCCTTGGAGGAGGGCAGGAGAAAAAACCTAAGTCACAGAGAAGAGAAATACTCAAAGGGAAGAACCCAGATTTAGAAAGATAAAGATGCCCAGCAGACAGAGCATGAAGGTTTGGTGTCAGGGATCTGTGTGATTCTTGGTTTTGTCATTTTACTCTGTGACTTTCAATAGGTCATAATCTCTTTAAATCTCTTTTTTATCATCTGTGAAATTGATGACAAAAATGTACTTTGTTTTCTTTAGCGGGTTTTTATGAGAACTAGAAATGTACATATGCTTGTAAATGACAAGAAACTATGTAAATGTTACTCTTTGTCTATCAGGGGGCCATGCAAATGTTTCACTTGCTACTATTCAAATCTTCTGAATGTCATTCTGCTGCTTCATTTATACTGACCAAAATAATCAACATTCCAGTAGAATATTGATCTGAACCTCAGAGTAGAAAGCATAACTAATTTATTCATGACTTAGAAACAGGCAAAGACAAGACTTGCTACTGCAGGTCAGTGTTTACCATGCATAAGAGAAAGATGAGGGGATCATACAGACATTGTTAAAAAGCAGTTCAAAGGCACACAACCTCTGCATAGAAATGAATGCTGTTTTACAAAAAGGGATTGTTCTATACGCATGAATCAACAAATCAGTCATGATACATTCAGTTCCATTCATCTGTCAGTAGCAAAGGAACTCTTCCACATGTACAACCAATCTAATTTTGCTAAAGTATTTGGAAATATATCCAACATCTGCTCTGCAATGGCATCCATTCAACTCACTTAAACCTAGGAGGAGAACAAAAGTCACCATAACACCCCAAAGATCTTTCCAAAAATGGCCAAGCAGTACAGTATACAAAAATATGAATTAGTAAAACATAAAACACTGAATACTCATAAAAACAGTTTGTTTAAACTTCAACAAATAGAAATAGCCAGACATGGGCTCAAGTCTCAGGACGCTGTACAACGCAGTCACCTTGAAAAAATCACCATATTAATAAGCCCTCAGTATCCTCATCTGTTAAATGGAAATAACATCATCTCCCTCAAAAAAACTGATATAAGGAATGGATGAAGTGCATTCAAATATGCAGAATACAACTTACAATTAAATTATATTAATGAACTCCCTTTATGTATGTTTCAGCTCATGTCTCTGTTGACTGTGTCAGGATCAGCCCAAACTAATAATTCTGGCTCATAATAATTGCAATTTATGGAGCACCAAACACCATACTAGCTATTTCTATGATGGATTAGGTTTAAAATGTCCTTCAAATATTTTATTTATTCAGATGCACGGCTATTAGAAGGTAAGCAGAGCATGGGGTGCTACAATCATCAGTAGCTAAATCCATCAGTGAGTTCATACACCCTTCATAGTCACATGTCTTCCCCTTGTGATCCTCACAGAGATGGAGCCTGGTTCAAGGTGGATCACAAGGGGAAGACATGTAACTGAGAAGGGTATACTCTTGTCCTTGGCTTTTCCCCTCTTTCTCTGCTTTTGTTCAGCATGTGCTGAGCACCTTTCCTCTGCCATGCCTTTCTATTTCATCCTTTCTGCCTTGGAGCTAGCCTACCATGAACTGAACCCTCTGGAAACTGTGAGTCAGACAAAATTCTCCTTTTTAATTTATGGGTCTTTATCACTAATACTGTGTTTTACAAATGACAAAATTGAGGGCCAAAGAGTAAGACTATTTCCCCAGATCGTGTAGCTGGTAAAAGCTATAGCAGATTCTAAAGAGGTTGTAAGACTGACTTAAATGTAGTAATCCCTGTTCCAGTGAGACTTTGATCATCTCTGTCAACATTAACATTATCATCAACATCATTTTAATCTAATGACAAGAGTATTCACAATTGGGAGGTTTCAGAGAATCGCAGCTTGCTGTGCTCAACTTAAAATGTGTGAGATAACAAAGAAATGGAAAATAGTAGGCTTTGATGGAGTGGCTGCAAAGAAAATGCCACAGAAAAGAGCAAAGAGCCACAGCCAAGGCAGTGCCAAGTGGGATCGCTGAGACTGTAGCTGTCTTCTTATGAAGTCAGTTTCATGGTCTATGTATCAGGCTAAGCTCAGCTTCTGGATCTGGTCTCAATACCACTTCCAGTCAAAATTTAATGTGATTGTATATTGTTCCAGCATTGCAGCAGAGGGTACGAATTACTTTCCAATAGACATTCATTCCTTTTTTCCATTTTAAATTGGGTACCTACTCATCTAAAATAAAGACCACAATTCCCATCTTTTTAGAAGCTAAGTATAGTTATTTGACTTAATTTTGCATAATGTAATGACTGGGTCTCCCATAAGGTCTTTTTATTTTCTAATAAATCTTTTTTAAATTTATTTTAAAAATAAAAGAAGGAAAACATTAACAAACAGACATCCATTCAGAAAATAACATAAGAACAATACAAACAATACAGAGTTACGGACAAAGTTGCAGGAAATTAACCATGTTTGTTGTATTAGGTATTGATATCTTCAAAGTGAAAACAAGTAGAGACATGCAATATTGATCAAACAAGTAATCATTAACTGTTCTTTTCAGTAAAGCAATAGAAGACAGTAGTACAACTATGTTAGCTATCCTGTATATACATACTTGCATAATTTCTCCTTCTTTCCCGTCTCTTTTCCCACACCCCAGTTGCCCTTTACTTTTGAGCATTTTCCTTTCATCTCACAATGTCTATCATACCTCCTAGTTTTTATTCACTCTTTCAGGTTCTTACACTAGTGAGACAATACATTGCTTACACATGCAGGTCTGATTTATTTCACTTATCAGTATGGTCTCTAGTTGTGACCATTTACCTATAAAAGCCTCGAGTTTATCTTTCTTTATAGCTGAGTAATATTCCATTATATAAAAGTACCATAATTTTTTATCCAATCCTTGGTGGATGGACATTTGGGTTGCTTCCACAATTTAGCAATTACAAATTGCGCTCCTGTCCCATAAGGTTTTGCCAAGATTCCTTTCAGTTTGCTCTGGGTCTGGACTAGAAAGATATCTTCTTAATGTATGTCTTTGTTACTCATAAATGCCCAGTTGCAATATCTCTTAACTTTTCTAGAAGTTCCATCAGCCCTTTGGTATTGGGCAGTAATTCTGTGACTATGTGGAGCAAGGAACACATAACTTACACAAACAGCTCACAGATCTTAGGGCTAAGAAATGTGAAATGAAGTGAATTAAATTATGAATCTGCCTCACTCCCTCTGAATATCTGGTCTACACAATTCTCCTCTAGAGGATTTTCCAGAACACATCCACAAGGTACTTCAATAACTGAAGTTGTAGAGGGCACAGAGCTCAAAGAAAACCACCTTCATTTCCAACACCACTTAGAAGTTTGTGAGATTCTCAAGGCCAGTCTTAGTTTTGATAATTTGCTACTACAACTGACAGAATTCACTGAAAGCAGTTATGTTCACAATGATGATTTATTGCAGGAAATGAAGAGATTAAAATCAGCTAAAGAAAGAACAGCAGTGGGCAAAGTCCAGCAAAGTCACAAAACCTGGAACTTCCACTGCCTTAGCCTCATGTAGTCACGGGCAATTTATTCACCAGGCAGGTGTGGCAGTACACATGAAGGAATGTCACCCAGAAAAACTTATCCCAGCCCTGGTGCGCAGAGTTTTAACTGGGACTTAATCAATACTGCCTATGTCACTTACAAACATAGTCTCCAGCCGCTCTGGAGACAGAAATTACCACATGGTCCAAATCCCCCATTGTAAGTTATATTACTAGACTGTCCAAGGGTCAAAGCTCCAAGCAAATAAAGGTTTTTCAGTCAGGCCTAACACTGCAAGCACCTAGCTATACCCTGCCGGAACTTCATACGCAATGGCCAGACTGCCATTAATGGATACGATTAAATTCTCTACATAGCATCATTCTCAGATGCCAGGATCCTAGATTTGACCTTCACAACTTCTGTATTTCCCTGGGCACCTTGACACCCTATTTCCTCTAGCAGAACATCTACCATGCTATAGAATTTGCTATTTTTATCCTCTTTTTCTCAGATTGGGTCTGCCTTATCTCCAGATGACATCCGGAAGCTCGTTCTCTCTTAAGCAGGACTACAGAAGTAACATGATGGACAGACCATCCTGACCCAGAATAGAAATACTAGCACCTGAGGCAGGCCAGTAGAAGGGAGCTTTTGTTGAAGCCTACAGAAAATAGTCCTTATTTTGAACTAGATTAGCATGGAACATGCTGTAAGAGAAGGAAATCTACAGCCCACATCAGCCTTTTGATATATATGCTTTTTCACACTGAAAGCCACACTCATCAGTGGTATTGAATATGAAGAGATATATAAATACACACATTGACCCAAGCAATGGAAAATATACCACAGATGCAGATCTTACTCCTCTGACAAGGGCAAGGTGACTGAGTGGGCCTGTTTCTTTCTTTTACTTCCTGAATCTATGATATAAGTGAAGTTGGGGCCATAAAATGTTTCACCGCATGTTATAAATAAACTCTCTGGCCTGAAAGACTCAAATTAACCTCAAATTGTACATTTTTACAAAGAATACATTGCAGTTTGGTGTGGGAGTGGGAGGATCTAATTCAATTCATACAGTGATGATGATTAATTAAAGTTAGCCAGAAATATTTCCCAGAGTCTGCAGATGGATCCTAAAACTTTCATATACGCTCCTACCAACTTACTATAGTAACACCACTTACATTTTCTGCATAGAGGAAATATTACCAAGACATAAGGCTTATTTGTAATTATGTCCTGATAGATAATATTTTTTTTTTCAACTACATGGTATAACGTCATTAGATGGTTTCTTAGTTTAAGGGTTCTTGAATAAAAATGGTCTTGCTTTTTTCTTCTGGTAGCATCTCCTCCTACATTTACCTTGTAGGCAGAGAGGAAGTCTCAGAGTCATAAATCTAGCGCTATAATTTAGTGAGAAAGGACCAAACTAAAAGTTAGAAGTCCTGAGCTCTACCTTCTGCCTTAAACTGTGTATGACAATGGGTGCTCATTCACTGTCTTAGCATCAGCTTCTTCACATGTAAAATTAAAATATAGGTACTACTCACCTCGCTTGAGATTATGAATATAACATGATTTTAAAATGTACCTTAAAACTATAGAGTACCACAAAAATGTTAATTACTATTATGTGTGCGTTTGAAGTAGAAATTTATCACCACTTAATAATTCACTGTAGATGAAGACCAAAATATGAGCCAGGATATAAAAGTAAGGCCTGATCCTACCACATGAGGTGCTCACAGTTTAGATACTGTACTCACGTGTGCGTGCACGTGGATGTGAGTAGTGATGGGCAAGGCTGGGGAAGGGGAGACAGGAAGAGAAACAAAGACAGCACGTACTCAAGCACACAAGCTATGTTCCTCATTAAGTTTCCAGAATCTACAAAACACTTGGCAGCACTTAGCATAGGGCTTGCTCATTGCAGGTATTCAATGTAAATATATCTATTGATCACTTAACAGGAATCCAGAGAGCTCTCCTACTGAGTTCTTTAAAGAAGTACGTAAAATGCTGAATAGGAGTTAAAGACAGTGGGACTGCCATCAAACTTAGATATAATTCACCCCTCCTCTTTGCCATTTGGGCTTTAACTTTTTCCTGTACACATCCTCTGATTTAGCAAAGGTCAGCTTATGTTAGAGGACTGCGGTGGGCATACACATGCTGTGAAAACATGGGACTCGGGGGCAAGTACTCCTCCAGACACCTCTTTGCCTCCACAGCCATCCACTCAAATGTCAGTGCTACGTGATCAGTCCTCGAAGTCATCTTCTCATACACCTTTTTTCAAACCAATAACTTTTGAAAAGACATGGCTTGGGAGGTCTTAGTCAGACCCTTCTGGATAGGGATTAAATCTGACAACATTCCCTGAGCCAGTCACCTGAGAGTAATAGACAACACCACCACATACTCCTAACTTCCTGGCCAACAAGACCACATTCAAGAGCTAAATTTCCCCTGTTCATCACTAGAAAGTATCTTTGTCTTGGCATGTCCTCTTCTCACTCTCTACCTTATTCTTCATCTTGAATATCCCTCTATATATCATCTGCTCTTGGAAGCCTCACCTCTTTTTGTCTCTCTACCCTCATGGATGGATCAGAGATTGCTTCCTCGGAGTGCAAAAAGAAACTGCGGTGGTTGTCTCCAACAATTTGGAGCCAACGCTAGCAGAATGTCCTTCTTAGCAGGATATCCTGAAAGGCGGCTACTATGTTCTATGGATCCGTACTTCTCCAGGGTACACACAGAGCACAACACATATATGTTGAATAAATGTTGAAATGAACAGGGAAAAGATACAAGATGTACTATTTAATAGATCTCTTATTCTTCTTATTCTTTCCATCTCTACAGTGGGTGTATGTCTTGTCCAGGACCATTGTGATTTATGATCATTTCCCCAGCACACTTATGTTACCATTTACTCTCAAAATAGACTGATTTGAATGACAATTACACAGCCACTGTGCTCATTACTGAACCTGTTTATCGCCTCCATATATCTGGATTCTGAGGCTCTTTTCTCCCTAGATCCAAGTCCACATGCCAAGTTCTCGAGTTCATGCTGGCACCCAAAGGACGTTCTTAATACAGCTGATTCCACTCTTCCTATTTTGCTTCCCAGCCCCTACTCAGTTCTAAAAGCCTTGCAAATATTTTGCCTCCAGATCCAAAATTCCTGTGGCCAAGCTATGACTACAGGACTCCTGTTTTGAAGGTCTGTGCCTTCTCTGCTGGCAATCAGAATTCAGATATTTAATCTAAAGGTGAGGCTATAAGCAAAGTAACAAATGCTCCTTTATTCCTTAAGAGCCCACCTTCCAATGAAGAAAATTAGCAGCCAAATTCCTATGAAACATTTTAAAACTTTCAAATGATCACTTTCGTTTTTTGTATATCCAACCATGTATAATCATAACTTACTGTTAAATGTTAGCTGTAACTGACATTTGTATCCTTTTAGTTCCTTTAAAAAAAAAAAGTTTCCAGTTCCAAGCCACCTCCTTGGGTTTTTCTTTTATCAAAAACAGGAAACCAAGCCTGAAATCACTTACCCACTACAACTGCAAATTCCACCTATTTCAAATGGCTTAATCACAAAGTTATGGAATATAATGAAAATAACTAAGTCTGCATTAGCAAGTGCAATTATAATTAACAAGAGACTTTGACAAATGTGTAGTACAAAAAGGAGGTCAGGACATCAATTACGGAGGTAACATAAACTCTTTTTCATGTTTTAATTCAAATCCAAATTACTACATACTGTAACATGGGGCAAAGGCCCCAGCTTTTCAACATTATATCTAGAGTTCAAGTAAACGGTTCATAGAACAAAGAGCAGAAAACCAACCAAGACAGAGAGCAGGTAGGAATGGTGAGCCCAAAAGTTTCCAATATGCTCAGAAAATTGGGATTGACTTCCACATAGATTCTGGCCCCATACTTCTTTCAAACCTTGTTTTTACTTTTTATCATCCAACTCTTACTTCACCAACATCTTACATACAATAAGGTGGAGTTGCTGAGCTTTGATGTTGTAGTAGATTGCATTTTTGTTTTCAATTATTAATATCCCTCGATTGCCCTTGCCTGAGGAGGTTATATATCCCTGCCTCACTGATTTGGCTTTTGGCTATATGTTTTGTTTAATGGACTATAAATAGTTATGAATGTTATATGGTTTTTCTTGGCAGAATCTAGCAGTACCGTAGGTTTCTGCCAGTTATCTTGCTGTTATTTTCTGCCATGAATATGGCATATCTCAGGGGAAGACACTTTTTGAGTTGGAGTTCTAGAATGAGAAGACAAGGAATCAGAGGCTTAGCTGAATACCTAGCCAGAATGATAACATAAACATCCAGGTAACATAAGCAAAAAATAGACTTACTTTGTGTTTGTTGTCATAGATGACTAGAACATAAAGATGACATAAAACATCTATAATGTTTTACAATGTGCCAGACTTTTTTTTTTTTTTTTTTTTTTTTTTTTTTTTGAAGCAGGGTTTCATTATACAGTTCAGGCTGGCCTTGAACTCACTTTGTAGCCCAGGCTGGCCTCAAACTCACAGCGATTCTCCTGCCTCAGCTTCCTGAGTGCTGAAATTACAGGCTGTGCCACCATGCGCAGCTCTGACATTGTCACCATCCCTCAAATTTTTAAACTGTAAAATAGAGTCATAATAATGTCTTTCTGATAAAGTTATTTCAGGATAAGTTGAATTAATACATGTTTTTATAAAGGTAAGGTGAGACTGTGAGCTATTATTGTTCATACTAAATACTTCATATTCTTATTTGCAATTTATGAGACCACTTACAGAGAAAATAGAAATGTGTTTCTAAATTCTGACACCATTCTCACTTGGGAGGTAAGCAATCAACATTATAAAATAGAAACATTAAGCTATCAAGATATTTCCATTCGGTGATGCAAGCTAATGCATCACTTGTAAAGAAGAAAATACAGACCTGCTATTAGGGAAATACAGATGTGAGGAATAGAAAAATATGAGTGATATAATATGAAGATATATATTAACAATGAAAACATATTAATGATAAAATGTGTGTCTATGTCCTATTATAAGGTAAATCTATAATACAAAAATTGAAAGAAGAAATATTAGAAGACAGAATATAAGTTGAAGAAATGTTGAATAAATAGATTTTGTTCCACTAAATTTACCTTTGGTCTGTACACACAGACAGAAAATACAGGTGAGAAGAGCACTAAAATAGGAGTCAAAATATTTGAGTGGTTTTTCTGTATATCCTATTTAATAGCTGAACAACTTTGGACAAAAAATCTTCTCCCCCAAGGAGGCTGAGTAGAAATAACAAGAACCCTGAGTGAGACAGATCTCAGCATGAGCCCGGCGCTGCCGTACTTCTGCTGAAGGAGAGAATGCACGTTAACCGTCCTAGTGTGGATGTCAGATAAGACAGCAGTGCTGACTTTGTTTGATGTGCTTTCCAGAATGCCCACCGGAGACTATGTGTTCTCAATAAATACCTGTGCCTGGCTTCCAACTCCGTTCTCCTCACCTGCACCTCCTCCCCAAAGCCTGTGCTTCTCATGACCGGAGCCCAACACTCTAGGCTGACTTTACTAAAGCAGTTGGTGAATATATTTGCTGGGCTACTTCACCCCATTGCCTGTATGCAGCTTTTGTTTCTTCCTTAAGGAGCTGAGTTTTAAGGATACGTTTTTGTCAAATGTTCTCTGTATGCCAAGTGTATCCTTGAATAATCTAATAGAGACCAGCTTCCCGGACACAATTTCTGTGAAGAGAATTGCTAGGATCAAAATGCCGCCTTCACTAAATAACCTTTCTGATAAGACAACATTGAAATGGTTTAAGCACTCATTATGGGTTTACTGAGCTCCACAGCTGATTCCTTCAAGCTTTATTTTATTGAGCGGATGACAGCAAAATCAGCATTCTAGGACAAGACACTGAAATACTTTCTAAACATTCCCCAGTGATTTTAGATGCGACCTTTCAGAGCAATAACATTTTTCCCTGAGTCTGTGAGTCAAAGCACCACCACTGCTTACTAATAAGTGTCATCTTCCTTCCTCCCTCATTTCTACAGCTAGCTTCTAAATGTTTTTGAAATATTTTTACATTCAATTGCTAATGTCTGTCACTTTCATTCCAGCAAGACACAAATCTCTGTGCTAAAACAAAAGCTAGGCATACATTAAAGAATATTTAAACAGTGTACCAGGTACTGGTCTAGGTGCATGTGTTAGCAAAACCAAAATTCCTGGAACTCACAGGTATATATTCAAGTAGGGGAGCGTACAGTCTACCTGATTGTGATAAGTGCAATGAAGAAAAATAACACAGAGAGAGGAACAGGAAGTCTGGGTGGCCAAAGAAGGGTTTCTGCAGATCACACGTGTTGGGGGTGCGGTGAAACCTGGGAAGGAACAATGGTGTAGGCCCTGAGGGGGAAGCGTGGGCATCTTTGGTGCATCTGAAAGAGCAGGGAGAATGGCAGGAGTGAGAATGGGGGGTATCAGATGCTGGGATCTTGAAAAACATAATCACTAGTCATGCAGACCATGTCTACAGAGGCAGATAGTGCTTGTATTTTATTCGCATTGATTGAGTTCTAAGAGAAAAATGTACTTCTATCACTTCTGCCACTCCACTCATACTATATTCACTTATTCTTAGAGTCACATACATTGGCTAAGTGTTAGCATCGATTGTGTAAGGCATCAGATATATAGGGACACATATATGCGTTCACATAACATGACAAAGATTCATCAAACTCTGCTTTTCTTTCCCTGATCCATGCACAGCTTGACTACATTTCCCAGGATCTCTTGTAGTTGAGCTAGAGCTCCCTGACAATTTTTGACCAAATGGACTGTCAGAGGTGAGGCATTTCATTTTGTTTTCAGGCCTGGCCCCATACATATCTCCTGGAGATCCTGCATGACCTCTCCTTTCCTCTGCAGGCTAGGTGAAGAGGATCAGTAGAGGACTCTAATGTTCTTGGGATGAATTAGAAGAAAGGACCGAGGCCCTTTTAATATCCAAGTGTGATAGACATTCCTTTCTCCACCATCTTTTGCCACCACACAGACATGGCTATGAAGGGAGGAAAAAGAAACCTTGTTGTATTAAACCTGAGACTTATTCCAGCCGTTATCCTGCACTGGAAGATACAGGGGCATGAAGTGCTATGGAGAAGAGAGACATGTAGAACGTGGTGATCATTTTCTCAACAGTGAAGTGCACAGTTCACTGGAAACACCAGGATGGGAACCTCTAATACACACTTTGGGAGTGTGAGGGAAGGTTTCTGAAAGAGATGAAGCTTGTGCGAGGACTTGAAGAAACTGGGTAGCACTGACCTGACAAAGGAAGGTAGGTAAGACTTTTCCTCAGGGAGAAGCCACGGTAGAAACTATGAAAAGTTTGATGGACTGGAAAGCAGGGTGAAGCGTGGTGATGGGAAAATGAGAAGGAGGGGTCAGATGTCAGGGGCCCTGGATGAGTTAGGGCTCCTCCCCTAGGGTGAGACGAGAGGGAAGTGACAGGGCCCAGCTCTGCTCTGACCTTTCTCCTGTTCTCACCTCACCTTTCTCAGCTTCCTCAGGCTTCTCCAATGCTAGCTATATTTCTCATTAGCAAGATGTCCAGATTCCTCAGAGGTGTATGAGTTCCTAGAATATGAAGTAACCATTTAAATTATTTTTCATATTTAAATCAAGAAAACACTCCTGTTATAAGAGCTTTTGAGGTAAAAGTAAACCATGAGGAAAAAGATTTACTTCAGTGATCTTAAGTGATCTATATTATGTGGCCTCTGCCCACATCTGAGTCAAAGGTCAGTTTCCTTTGTGTGTGTACTCCCATTCCCCACTCAGGGATTAAACTCAGGGACAACACACTGAGCTACATCCTAGCCCTTTTATGTTTTATATTTTGAGGCAAGATCTCAATGAATTGCCAATTTGCCCAGATTGGGCTCCAACTTGCAATCCTCCTGCCTCCGCTGCCAGAGTCTAGGTTTACAGCAACATGCTACCACACCTGGCTGAGCAGGGTTCTTACGATAGGGTGCAAGTGTGACTACCAGATGAAACAGAACTCATAAGTGGTGGTAATTTCACAACCAGATCCCCCACAATTTCCAATTCTTGGTCCACTTCTTCTGGGAGCATAATACAATAATCCAAACAATGATACAAACACTAACTGCACATTTGCCGTGCACTTCACATACGTTGTCACTAATCACATTACCAGTTACGTGGCCAATATTGTTAACCGCACTTATAAATGAGGAAACAACTTCCAAGAGTTTAATGTCATACAACTACTGCCAGGGTACAGCCTGTCTGCCTGCTATAATGCCCAGACATATCACTGATACCCCACTCATTATGGAAACATAATCAGTGTGCTTGTAGCACATCTGGGGGGTTATAGTCCAAAGGACCATTTATTTTGGTGGTTACATATATTTTTAAAATTCCAACATTCACAGTATTCTCCTTCATGAGAAAGTTGATCTTTTTGTAAAAAAAAGCATTTACTTTCATGTTGTAATTAATTACCACAAGAAAAAAATTATAAATCTGCAATTTCTCCTAGCAAGCTTTTGAAAGAATCACTTAACATGACTATCCTGGGCTTTACATCCTGGCATTGCAACACACTCCTCCATAGTGCAACCTTGTGGCCATCCTCTCACTCGCCTTCCGCACTTCTGGGATGTGTGTGGCACAGCACTGCTTCTGACCCTGAGTGCCTTTGAAAACTTTATACCTCCATGAACATCCTCCAGCCGCAGGAGCAGGATGGCGCTGGGAGAATATTAGCTGTAAGGCCTTTCTGCTCTGGCGGCCAGTTGTCATATAAATGCTGCTGGAAATTCCTGATTCTGTCACACAGCATTGACTGTTGCCTGCATTACCACCCATAAACACAGGTTCTTAGCAGAGAAAAGAGATGGAAGGTAGACTGCCCAGAAAATTCTGAAACAATTAGAAATCCTTCTCCAGTATATCTGGCAAATTTCACCACTTTTAGTATTGATTTCTGAAAATATGAGTTAATGCTCAGAACACAATGGAAAGTAACTGGGGAAAATAAGTGAAATATAGCTGTCCCGAACAAATTTGTGGAATGAGGTATTTTTTTATTTGCTTTGGTCCTCTTTTGTTTGTGACTTTGTCCTCCCCTGATAGACAGTAGACTTCAAAGACTTAGGCCTGGACTTAGTTCTGTGACTTTGGACAAGCCTGTCAATCATCCAGAAGCTCTTCTGAACATCCTTCATCTTTGAACTGATATTCATTGTACACAACTGATTGTAAACAGGTTCTAGGTATTGAGGGTAGAATGGTAAACAAATCAAGGTTCTAATCTTCCCCTGTTTCTGGGAACATAACTGTGGAAACTGCTGTACTAGAACTAAATGGAGAAAGCGACATTCGGCTATCTGAGGGCCTATTGTGTTTCTATCTCTTGGAAGGATGGAAGGATAGATAAACTTCCCCACAGGAGTTCACAGTCAGTCAGAACATAAAAAAATGAGTTGGGTGGGACATATGATTTTGCATTCAGAAAGGAGCGCATGCAGGAGGGCATCTCAGCAAAGGGAATGCCAAATGAAGAGAGAGAAAGGGAGATAAAGGCTGGGGAGAGCTGGAGGATACATTTTTTAAAAAGATAAATGAAAAGTCAAGAAATCTGAGATGTTTGTAATAGACAAGTTCTCTGAAGTATGCCATAGGCTTCAGACAAGTTTAAGTACTATATAATACTCATTAATTCCCACCCAGTCATTCATTATGTCAGCAGCTACTCTAGCTGCTGGAATTATAAACCTGAATAAGTCATAAAACATGTGAATGGAAATTTATGGACAGAACATCCAGAAAAGATTCTGAAAATTAAAACAGACACTGAAGCAGCACTTTCACCTTCCCTGCTAACCATTCCTGTCACTTA
The DNA here is from genome assembly GCF_000276665.1 of Chinchilla lanigera. Taxonomy (NCBI): domain Eukaryota; kingdom Metazoa; phylum Chordata; class Mammalia; order Rodentia; family Chinchillidae; genus Chinchilla; species Chinchilla lanigera. Next base: position 8,091,625 of record NW_004955414.1, on the reverse strand, counting down.
TCAATCAGAGCAAGTTTTGCTGTCTGCAATTTATTTACAACTAGAGCAGCACAGCAAGGGGACAGCAAACAAAAACTAACGTTAGTCTGCTCTGTTCTGAAGAACATGGGGAACAGCTTTGATTCACTTCGAAATGTAACTAACTTTGGCGGTGGGCCCAGACCCTAAATCAGCAATTTCTTGCCTCGGTTGCTTGCCAACTGGGCAGATGAGTCCATGAGAGAGACAGGATGTAACACTTGCAGCCTTGGTGGATAATGCTGAGGAAAACATTTGAAGAACTGAAAGTTAAAAATTGAGTTGTGCACACTAGTGACAATGACACAGGAATAGCTGTTCCTCTACATGTCCTCATCTTCCTCAATTATTTTTCAGGAAGACTAGGATACTTATTTATGGAACTACTGTATTCCACAGAAAACTCTGCTGAGGAAATCTGTGAGAGTCCAGGTCACACACTTCTAAGCATTCCTCACATAGCCCACTTGGTTAAAAGGTTAAATAAATTACCAAGAAAAGATTTTGGATTCCAGCCTATTCATCATAATCGTGACAATACATGGACAGATAGTTATTCTACTAATTGCTATTAGCTCATTGGAAGGAAAGGTATATTCCTACACTGCTTGATCAAATTTTCATGCCCATATTTTGTAATATGAGCAACTACTTTGAAGATAACAATATGCAATGTACTATCCATTGTTGCTTTCCTACAATCTTGTTTTGCAATTTTATGCCATTGTTTTTATTGCTTATTTTTCTCTGCTTTAAAATAAAAAATGTCAAAAAAAATGTTTATGAACCTTCTTAAGTACCATGCACTGTGATCGCCTATCTTTCTTTCTCAGTTGGTGATCCTCTATCCTGATAAATTTGGTTTTTTTTTCTTTAATTTGAAAGAGAAAAAGCAATAACAAAACAACAACAATGAAGACAAAAACAAAACAACACAAAAACAATAAAAATGATGCAGGATTTCAAAACAAGATGATAGGAATCAAACAATGGTTGCTATATTACACATTGCCTTCTTCAACGAAGTTGCTCAGACCACCAGATGCAAGAACGCAAGATTTATCAAACAATTAAAGACAATAATAAGTAATAAAAAAACATTAGGAACTACACAGAGCTTCATCAAACAAGATGGTAGGAATTCAACAATGGTTGAATTCATACATCTCTTTAACCTTTTACTAAACCTTCATTTCCTTACTAATCTATAGCCAGCTATAATTAGATAATATACATGAGTGGACTTCAAGTATATTATTCCTTTGGACCACTGTGACTAATTCACAGTGGATGGAGTTTGAGGATCATTAAAAATATAAAACATTAATTGGTCACTCTTCATTGACCTCCTTTTAGCCTTTTGCTATATAAAAATGAGTTAAGCTGCATGATTGTAATCTGTGTGTAACCAAGTCCATAAGTACGTACTGGGTAGACTACCTGTGTGTGTTCTGTGTACACATTTACATGTGTGACTTCATTCTCTTTGCACAGGTTCCTCTCTAATCTCTAAAATCACTGACTTTCGATTTCATCTCAGTTAACTCCTGAGCCAATTTTGAGTAAGGCTTTTCTCTACAAATTAATTGACATTAGTTGTACTGTCACCAACTTTATATTATGGGAAATTCTGGATTTCTGCAGGCTCTCTAAGGGCAATTTTCTTTTAATCCTACTGTACCAACTTAGTATGTAACATCTGGCCACCTGTCCTTTTCCTCATTTGCAGAATGCTAGAAGAGCATGCCTGAAATAGATGTGACTGGCTAGGTAGAAACTCTGTGGTCCACTAGAACTCTACCACCTCCTCGGTGCAGGTCTTGCCTATGTTGTCCAGATATCCAATACCTACTGTCTTGGTTATTTTTCTCTCCTTGCTGAGACAAAATACCTGACACTCAGAATTAAGGAAGGAAGGGTTTATTTCACTCACAGTCTGTAAAGTTTCAGTCCATACTCGGCTGGCTCCAAGGCAGGGTGGCACATGGTTGGGGGGCAACTATTCATGGTGGTGGAAGACAGTAAAAGCAGCAAGAGCAAAAGGGAGGAGCAGTGGCAAGCAGCCTCTTTTTCTCCTTTACACTGTGTGCAAACTATCTGCCCCAGGGCAGGTTTAGCACTCACATCCATAATTCCAACATTGGACCATGAATCAATCATAAACTCTAAAAGCCGGCCCTATGATGGCATGTGGCTTTGGGGGGGACACCCAGACATGAACCATAACACCTACCTATGCTGTTTTTCCTAACCAATGAATACATTAACAGATTACCTCAGTTTCAAAGTTAATGACACCAAGAATCTTTGACCAACTAACTACCTTTTAGATTAGACCTTCATAGACAACAGGTCAAACCAATTGTGTTCTTTTTGTTGTTGTTGCTAACCTAACAGATTTCTGCTACTTATTTATTTATTTTGGACAATGCCAGTTATAAAGCTGACCTTCCTCCTTGAAAATATTCCTATAGTTGGCTTCCTCCCTGCAACCATTGTCTTCTTTCTCTTTGCTGGTAATGAGGGTAAAGTTGTAGCATGCCTGTTCACTAAATCTCCCAGAATTAAGATGTACATATAGATGATGCTATAAATATGGATACATATTAATACATCAATACATTTACACAGACTCTCAGAAAACTTCCAATATTATGGTAACTGCCTCAGAAAACACCACTTGGATTTCAGTGCCTTAATGAAACTAGTCATGAAAATAAGTCCCTTGGGATAAAAAAATAAATAAAAGAAATTTGAAAAGAGAAAATACAAGTACAGCAATGGCTCTAAGAAACTGGGTGGTTTTTGTTTTTGTTTTTCCTTTTAGGCTCTGGGAAAGCTCCCCAGGCCAAACCTTTTGGAGATTCTAAGATGTTTTTAACAAATAAGAACAGGTCTGAAGTCAAGTTAAAAACTCAAATGTCCCAAGGAGGCCTACACTGGCTGTCCATAAAACTAACAGACCATAAATCCTGTTAGTTCATGGGCTATGTTTAATTTGCTCAGGTTTATAAACAAACAAACAAACAAAAGAAACAATCAATGCATTTTCTGGTTTGCATAGTGTTAGCATTCTGACACAGGTTCATTTTATTTCTAGAAACTGTCTACAATCTAGATGAAATTCACAGGATCGCTTATATTATAAAGGTCAATAATTTTCCCTTCTTTGTAGTGACAGTCCTGGATCATTATTCAGTCCCTTCCTTTCCATAGAGGAAGTTTGGATTATGGGGTTCTGGGCCATTGGTGCATGCTCCCCAACTGACAGTAATTAATTGCCAAAGATCTTATGTAGAGAGAATGTGTTCTCTTTTTCCACTCAAGCCAGGAAGAATTAAGCAAAAACTCATAGTGTGCCTGCAGTGGGTTGTTCTACTAGTTAGAGTGGTGGAATGACAGTAAGTCTAGTTGAATCTCAAGCTCCTTGATTCTGTGCTACCTGCTGCAAATGGAGAGAAGTAGTCCCTGTTCTCACATTCTACTAGGGGTGATAGTCATAATCATAATGTAATTACTAGCAAATCATTATTCAATTATTTTGCAATATGTGTTCAAAGAAACATAGACTATTATGACAGGTTATAACAGAGGTCTGAGATTTGAAGGATAGGGGCCAATTGTGGTGGAGACAGAGCCCGAAAAGATGTTCCAAGGAGATGGATCAGCATGTAAAAAGAAGCCGCCATAGAAAGGGACCTTTGTGAAAGCGTGGGGTAGGAGTGGTGACGAGAGATAGAGATTGAGATGGAAGAATAGGACAGATGGTAAAAGGCTAAGGAGACCAAAATAAGGATTTGAGGTTTTATCCATGAATAACAGGAATTCAGTAAAATGTTTTAAGCAGGCAAGTCGCATCAGCAGATGTATATTTTGAAAAGATATGGCACTGATCTGGCAATACCAAGTAGAAAAACAGGTGCCTGTCTATATTTTGGGAGGTGGGGCTTGGTAATTTTGGTTAAGGTACTCATTAAAACAGGTTATATAAATGTGGAACAATGAACCTGGCACAACTTCTTATTTAATTAAATCAATCAGAACATCTCCAGGATGAGTACGTTTTAGGGCATTCCAGTAGCTTCATTTATACCTGTTTAGGAGAGAAGTTTAAAAACTCACAATCTGGAATTCCTCTGCTGATAAATAATTTTGAGATGCATTAACTAAGTTGGAGGGCTCTTATAGGCCAGGAAAAGCCTTATTAAGAGAAAAAACAGTGAAAATTAAAAGTCTGGAGCAAAAATTTCTTATCACCTAGAAATTAGGACTACTTACAAATCTTTGCTTATGACAGCAGTCTGCATAGAATCATTAACATCTGACATGGATCTTTTATTATTTCTGCAAAACGCCATTAACAATGTCTCCCATTTCCAAGTGCATAAACAAACTGCATACAAAACAATATTAACCCAATATTCACACAAGGTAAAATTCTTCAGAGACTGAAAGAGGAACTTGTAGTCCTCACAATGCCATTAAGTTTCAAGGCAATTAACGAGTTGCAAAAGCTCACTTGGGACAAATTACTTCCCTCGGGACTCATGAAAAGACTCTCCAGAAAAGTAGCCTTTGACATCCAATCAGTTCTTCCTCCATTCACAACCAAATGGCAAGAGCCCACTCAGGGATCCATATCTGATTTTCTGTTATTTTCTCCAAGACTCTGGGTAATGCCATTTGTTCCCAGTGGTTTGTGAATCATAGTAAACTAATGACACATGAGTCTTTGCCTCTGTCTGCCTTTTCTTGTTACGTGTTCTCTTTCTCATCAAGAATAGCCCGGTTTCAGCCTGCACATCCATGACTTAGCATGGCAGGCAACCCAGGGTGTAGAGGCACACATCTCTTCCAGCCATGAGGGACTATATATGGAAGTGACTAGGAGCAGAGGATTTGCAACCAAAACATCTGAATATGAATCCCAACCCTGTTACCTGCCTGTGATATGACCTCTGACAATTTTTTTGTTAAGAACTTTATTCTCTCCCTTTGTGAATGAAAATAAGATCAATCTTTTATGAAACATACATAAGATCACACACTTGAGATAATGTCTGGCACACACTTATCCCTGAAAAATGTGTAAGCTTTCTCACCATGATCATCAACAGCTGGCCAGTTTTTCACGTAATAATAGGCATTTACAGCCTGATTAAATAGGGGTGTGTGTGGCAGAAGATAATCATGTTGTGGAAATCATTTTGGACTACAAATAAACAGAAATGGTCTGTAGTTCCTTCTGTCCTGCTAGCCACTAAGTTATTTGAAATTCTAAAGCTTAGACTGTTAGCCTGTAATATAGAAATAACTATTGCATGAAAAGTTTGGTGTAGTACATAAGATAATGTATGGCTACATAAAGTCTTGAACTACATGAAAGGTAGTTATTTGAGTTGGTTGTTTAGACAAAATAACATATTTTCATAGAAATGATGCTACAAATAGCAACTGATTTCACAGGTTAGCCCACAGCAACATATTCACCTCATAAATATTAGATACCACATGTTTGCAATGGAGAAAATATTACACAATAGCTAAATAAAATAGAAAAGATAATATAGTTGCATAATAAGTAATGTTTTATCTCAAGTGCTGATAATGGAGAGAACAAATCTAGAGATAGGATGTGAAAACTAATGGAAATGTAGAAGTTCTAAATATAAAACCTAAGGATTTTCATGGATTGATTCTACCTGTATTTTTACAAGGACGTTTTGATAGTTTCTTTTTATTTTTCAATGACTTAGTTTCCAAAACTGAAACAGAGAGATAGATTACCTTAGGTTATGAGCAAGAGTGAAAGATAGAAGGGTTAAAAAAGAATATGGTTATTCATCTTATCTCAGGAAGATTCCCAAGAACTGTGACCAGTGACAGAGCATGAGGATAAAAGGAAAAGAAAAAATGTTTCTTAAAATAATTTTTTTACCATTTCAAAAAATGTTTATTAAATCCAGAGCCTTGTGGATGCTAGACAATGATCTACCACTGAAACACATCCCTGCCTCAATAATATTCACTGAGAATATACTATATGCTCAGTCTGTTCTAAAATGCTTTCATGTATTAAAGTTATCTATTTACACTTACCATATGAGGCAGAGCGTTTGTGATCCTTATTTCGAGATGTGGAAACAGACACAACTGTAAGTGTAGTAAATGACAGAACTAGGATTTCAAACCTAGCAGGCTGGATCTAGATGCTAGACTCTTATGATAAAGCAAAAATATTAGGTTTGGGGTATATTCATGTAAACAAAATTGAATATCTGAAAGTATAGACATAGCTTCTGTCTTAATGAATCATATAATTGATCTGTCTTACACAGCCACCAGCAGTGCTATGCACGACTATAGCTTAGTTGTCCAACAACACTAGTCTATCAGGTTTTTAAACAAGCAATCTTTAATTGATTTCTAACTTTCTACTTATTTTTTGCATGTTAGTAACATCTTTTACTGGGTCCCTTGGTCTCTATTCCAGGATACAGTGACTGTCTCTGTTCAAATTATGATCAGCCTCCCTCCTCCTCATCACCTGTCTCCCTCAGCCTGTGCAGCTCACCTCAGTCATCTTTAAGACTATTTGTCAAAGCCGTCCTAACCAGTTAATCTGTACTTTTGACCTGGTAACAACTGTGCTTCTTTTTGACCAAACACTAGGCCATACATGGACTACAACAATGTGGCTATTCATTTAGTATGGGGACAACAGTAATATCATCTCTATTAAGACCCTGAGACCAGCCAACACCTGCATTCTCACCTTCTTGTAATTCCAAGGTGAATCTATCTTTCCCCAAAGTTCTGTTCTTCTCAGAAGGCCTGTTACTATCCGCACTGATCTTGGAATCTAAGAAATAATTTGAGCTGGAGAGTGAAGTTAGCATTTTTTCAGTGAAAATATTTCCTAAATATTTATCTAACAACTCAATCTGATGTGGTAAAATAAATATTGGTTGGGAGCCACTGTAATTTTGATTCAGATTTCTGCTTTCTACCTATTAACTGTATGACTTTGGACAACACAGACCTCTCTACTGAGCAGAAGTAAATTCTATAGCTTGTGTTGCTGATATGAAAATCAAAGAAAATAATGGTTATCAGCATGTTTGTATGTACTGTTCTCTTTTCAGGTCAGTAGTCTTCCTATGGCTGTAAACATGATCCTTAGTGAATTTTTAAATGACATAACTCGAGTACATGGAGAAAATTAGATGTTGACCATTCTGTCATCTTTGTTTCCAACTGATAATGCTGGCTCATTATAAGTGTATTTTACTCATTAATTTATTCAACAAATATTTATCTCACACATGCTAAGCACTAGTCTATATACTAGGATGCTCTGGCCAACAATATCTGTAAGTATTAGAACTACACTGCATCTCACATTATATTATAGAATGAGTTCATTTCTTTTTTTAGAACGAGTCCATTTCTATTTAATTTACTTTGTACAGTTGCCAGAACTTCAATTTTCTTTAAATATAAAGCCAATTTGCAAATGTGTTTAATGATCATACTGGAAAGCAGTGAGTGACTAGCCTAAGGATCAATTCAAACTACCCATTCCCCTGCACAGCCCAGACAGCATAAAATGTGCACCCATCTCTGTGGGGATTTACCTTATTTTTATTCCTTAAACATTCTGTGAAGCAATTTATAGGTGGACAATGTAAAGTACAGAAAGCTTAGGAGTCTTGAGGAAGATCATAAAGCTACTTTGCCAGATCCATCGAGCTATTTGAAGTATTGTTAGTTTTTGATTTCAAAATGTAGAATGTAGTATGGTACACTTTAGGGAGTGGAGGGTACTGGTTTGAGTGTTTGAACATGCAGTTTTATGTTCACAATGAATGGTTCTAAGGTCTCTTGGCAGAATAAAACTTTAAAATAGAGAGTGAAGAGATGTAGGTTCTTCCAACCATCACCGTTAAATGCTTTCAATTAATGCCTTGGATCTCTGCAGGTGAAAATCTGTAGATGAGGCAATCCAGCTGCAGGCAGTAATTACTCCACTTCATTGTTTTGAACTGCTGGCTGGCCACAGCAATTAAAGGCAGGTCCCCGCTGAGACTCAGACTCAGGGATTCCTGCTGCTCACTTGCAGGAAAAAGTAGGAGCCAGTGCAGTAAAACATTATAGAACAATCCGACTCTTTTCCATACCCTTTCTGCCAAGCATTTAAGAAATATTGTATTATAAAATGACCCTATCAGGAGCCAATTTCCACGCCAGGTAAGGAAACTATACAGAACAGTGGACTTGATTATCAAGAAGAAACTGGGCTGTGTTAGTTTTTTCAAGAGAAAAAAATAAAAATAACAATAAAACAGTTTCAAAACAGGCTATTGGGAGATTTACAATAATTAATACATTGTATTGTTATTTTTGTAGTAGTTATTCAGAGTATAGGAAATAGGCATTGTATCTTGTCCAAACAATATTAGCACAAACCTTTCTTTTCAATGAACTAAAAGAAAGTAGCTGTATAACTATCTTAACTATGTGTGTATAAATACGTATATTTTTCTTTTTCCCTTCTTTCCTTTCCCCTTTCCTCATCACAGTTTGTCTTTTCTTTTGAACAGTTTCTTCCCAACCCATTGTATTTATTGTACATTTTGGATCTTATTTACTTGTTCAGTTTTTCACACAAGTGAGACCATACAATGTTTACACATGTAGGTCTGACTTATTTCACTTATGAGCATGGTCTCGAGTTGCATTCACTTAACTATAAAAGTCTCTAGTTTATCCTTCTTTATGCCTGAGCAATACTCCACTACATAAAAAAGCCCCACATCTTTTTTATCCATTCCTCAATGATGGACATTTAGGTTGTTTCCAAGATTTAGTTATTGAAAATTGTGCTGCTATAAACATAGGTGCACATATATAGCTGTGGTATGATCTTTCTAATTCTGGAAAGATACTCAGAAGGGGAATAGCTGGGTCAAATGGGACCCCTAACCCTAGTTTTATAAGGAATCTCCATACAGATTCCACAGTGGTTGTACCAGTCTACATGCCCACCAACCAAGGAGAAGTATTCCTTTTTCCCCACAGCCCCTCCAGCATTTGTTATTGGTTGATTTCTTGATGATAGTCATTCTTTCTGGGGTGAGATGGAATCTCACTGTTGTTTCAATTTGCATCTCTCAAATGACCAATAATGCTGAACATTTTTTCATGTATTTATTTGCCATTTTATTTCTTCATCTGAGAAGTATGTATTCATCTCAGATGCCCATTTTTGGATTGAATTTGCGGGACCTGATTCTTTAAAATTCTTTATATGTTCTAGATGTAAGTCCTTTGTCTGAGGGACAACTGGCTGTAATTTTTTTCCCACTCTATGGGTTATCTTTTCACTCTGTTGGTGATTTCTTTTGTTGTGCAAAAGCTTGAAAATAAGGTGAGATCCAGTTTATTGATTCTTTATAGTATTTCCTTTACAATCTGGGTTTTGTTCATGAAGTCTCTGCCTACAACTATGTCTTCGAAATTTCTATCCATTTTCTCTTCCAGTAAATTTAGTGCTTCTCTTTTAATATTTACACCTTTGATCCACTATGAATTTAGTTTAATGCATGGTGATAGACTCGGATCTAGTTTTAGTCTTTAGCATGTGGAAAGCCATTTTTCCTGCACCATTTATTAAAGAGTTTATCTTTCTTCTAGTGAACATTTGGCTCCTTTGTCAAACATAAATTGTTTGAGTGTGTTTGGGGTTGCATCTGCATCTGTTATTCTGTTCCACTGATCCTCAGGCTTTTCATTTTTTTCCCAATACCATGCTGATTTTATCACAGTAGCTTTGTAGTATAATTTCAGGTCCGAGATTGTGATGCTAGGCTGGTTTCTTGCAAAAGATGAATTTTGGAAATTCATAAGATTGTGGCAACTGAGAGTTAAGACAAAAGCCTAGCAGAAAATTCAAGTGCAGTATTAAATTTTTACAACACGGTAGAAATCTGATGATTTCAGAAGATGCTTCATTCATCATAATATACATGAGAATACCATGAAATCCAAGGTCCAGGGAGAATATAACTAAAAATGAAGATCATCTATCTATATAGAGTACAAATGAGTCTTGTTTAAAATGAGATAAGACACAGAATGAAGGAACTAATATAACCATACAAACTAGTATTTGTACAAACTACTACAAATGGGTGTTTAAACATATGTCACATGTTTAGACTGTAGCCTATGCAAATCACAAAATTAGTTTTTATTTTTACTGCAGTCCCATGTGGTAGACATTATTTTTATTACTATTATATTTATCTTACTGATATGAAACAGACATACAGAGAAGTTAAGAAATATTCTCCAAATCACACAGCCAGTAAGCAGAAAAGCTGAGACTTCAAGCTCAGCTGTCTCACTTGAGTTTTGTCAAAGCCAGGTGGAGTAAGGTTCTACTGCAGTGTTTCTTGTGAGGGTAACCTCACAAGTGCAAGACTGGTTCATCCATACTGCTGGGTTTGTGTCCTCCTCCAATTAAATACACAGACGGAAGAAGGTTGTTGTCATTCTGTTTGCAAGGCAATTTGGTGCAGAGAAAAACGCACTGAAGCATAAATAAGGAACTGCCGAACCAGTCCCAGTGGAGTCACTAGCTGGCTCCTTGACACTGGATAAATAACTTAACCTCTTGGCAACTCTGTTGGAAAACTGGTCTGTTGACTGGAGAAAGTTGTGATAAGGGTCAAATGAAGCTACTGCAGAAGAAGGCTTTGAGAACTGTCCCAAAAAACACACAAACATAAGAAACATTTTGGTTCTTTCTGAGCAGGAGCATGTGTGGCAGCTGGCAAGGGAAGAGCCCTAAAATCCTGTTCTAGAGAGAGGAGAGCCCAGGACTCCCCCATGGCTTTGCTGTGTGGTTGGTACTCACCTTAGACATGGTTGCTGACTGCAGCAGGAGGCCAGCTACTCTGGGAGACGTGGAAATATCTGTCTTTAGAGGATTCTATCAAGCTTTCTGCCCCAGAAGTCCCCGGATGTCCATGATCGGGCCTTTGCGATAAAGTCCTATAGCCTCAGCCCCAGCTCCCACTTAGAAGCAATCTAGCGTTAATCACAGGACTATAGGGAGCTCTTACTCAGTAACTCCATGACGCAGCAGTTAAACCAGCAGCTGCTGACTGCCCTGGGGCTCCCATTACACTCTCCTTCTGGTAGGATGGAGCTATAGGGAGAAAAGGTATGAGATGTACAATCCTATGATATGAGTTCCAGAACAAGCTATGCTATCAGTTTGGTTTTAAACAAGCAATGCCAATTTCTAAGCCTCAGTTTCCTCTCTTTTACAATGCAGAGATAAATAGTTGCTGAAGACGAAATCAGTACAGGAAATTCACAGTGTGGCCTCTGAGGACACCCTATGTAATAATGAAGCTGAGTCTAAAGGAAAAGTGGAAGTTACCCAGGAGGAAGGGGAAGACAGCATTTCCGGGAGAAGAAAGAGCATTTGGAACTCAAGAAGCAGCGTCTACATAATGTAGTGATTGGGCGGGAACAAGAGCTGAAACACAGAAATGTGAAGGCATCAGATTTAAAATGGGCTCCAATGAAGCTGAAAGAATGTCAGTGAATTTCAGATTCTCCTTGGTTTTATTAGGGCCATCTCCATTATTCTAGATCTCTTCTCCTATACTTGTGAGGATCTGATTCTTAGACTGATTCCCCGCCATTTGATATTTAATTTTTCCTCTTTGCCCCTGCAAAGTCATCACCACATTAGGGTCAAGCATGACAGAAACACTTAAGATTCATGAGCCACCAAGTTTGACTTTAATCCAAGAATTACAAAACCAAGTACTATAATTTTTTAGAAGAACTAACTGCCTTTGCAGTAACTATTGCTGAAAACACAAGTCTCCAAGGAAAAGGGAGTAACTAAAAGCTTTCTTTACAAAGTCCACAGTCGTCAAACAACTTGGCCAAGGAAGGGCTTTGGGACTCTCAGATGAGTACAGGCAGCTGATAGGAAATAGGCTGAAATGGCAGCACCAGGCCAATATCAGCAGGAGCCCCAAGAGCACCACTGAAACTGGAGAGAAACGGCTTGGAGCAGGGAGGAAACTAGGGAGGGGTAGTTCCATTGTGAAATCCAGCTGCACAGTGCCCCACTGCTTCACTCAGAAGAGGAAGAGGTCCTTGATGTGAAAAGGGAACCTCTTGACTTCCTGACAGCACAGGGCAAAATATCCTAGCCATAAATATTGATTTATTATTTGAGTTATGTTCTCAGAAAGCATCTATAGTAACAAAGCCAGGAAGAAAGCATTCTCAATTGAGAGATTTCAGATAGAACACATCTTATTTCATCTATGTGAATACGGTTTTGTCAATCCCTTCAGCATTTTTTTCATGTTAAGATTACCTCATGAATAAAAAGTGTTCTGGAAACGATGGTTTTATTACATCTTGGAGATTTCATCAAGTATCAGGCACAGGAGAGGTGAAATACATATTTATTTGCTACACTGGTACTAACTTCAAGTCTCAGAAAAAAGTGTTGGTAAATATGAATGACAAGCCGGAGTAGGAGATAAACACTCCAAAGCAGTTAGAATGTGTACTTCTGCTAGGGGGAGGGTGTGTATTTTTTCTTGAGTATTAAACTTATTCCTGGTTTCATCTGTATCCATCGTGATTGCTTGTATCACCCACTCATCAATAACACCCCACTGTTCTGTCCTATCCTGAAGGTAGATGGTATTAATACGATGGTAAAGTAAGGGACTATGAAACTTAATTATGTTTTATCTCACCTGGTAACCAAACCTTTTAATCTACACCTAATGCTAATGTCTTGGCCTCTTAAATACCATTTCTTTTTCTTGTTCATTGTACAGAAATTGTGTTTTTAAGCTTCACCACCCCTATCACCAATGCAGAATATCATACTAGTGTTTGTTGGCAGGCTGTTGCCACCCTCACAACCAGAGGGGCACCAACTGCACAGATTTCTCTCTGAGAGTTCGGATCATGTGAGGAGTGGGCAAGGTCACCTGCGCGTGTGGGTTAGACCTGGTTTCAAATTCTGATTGTGTCATTTACAAGCCACATGACTTTTGAGAAGTCCTCTAAAGTAGCCTCGCTGAGCCTAGCTTTTTCTTCTGTAAAAAAGGGTAATCATTCCCATCTCTTGGGACTGTTGTAAGACTTCTGTAATACAACATTAATAACAGTATAAGGTCTGGTATATAATCATTTCTTTGGTCAGTATGTGTTATTACCTTAACCTACGAGGTCCTGCTTATTTTTTCTTCCTTACCAATTAATGAAATGACTCTTTTCCAGATACAGAATTAATCAGGATATAGAGCTTGGCTTTAAGAATGTCAAACAACGTTTCCAGAGGAAGAATCTCTAAAATTTTGATGCTGTTAAAGTCATTAAGACTCCTTTTATTTTCAGCATTGTATCACTTTAGGTTTCTTATCCAAATGTTATTTCTTACTGTTCTCAGGACAATCCCTGAATGGATTCACATGTGTACAGTCATTACCGTACACAAAAATGAGCCCAAAAATGTACACAAAAATTAGAGAGTTACAAAAATGAGCCCCTGAGACAGACAGTGACTTGTCCAAGGTTCCAAAACTAGTTTTTAATGGAGCCACGGATGCAACCCCAGGTTTTTGACAACTTATCCAGCACATCATCTAACCTCCATATTATGAGCTCCAAATAAACCTGTGAGTTCCTAGAAAACAGTAACTCTTGGTCTTTTCACATTTATGTCTTTAGTGTCTAGTCACATGCCTTGTATACTGGAGATGCTTGACAAATCTTTAATTAGTAAATGAATTCCCTTTTGGGAAGCAATTATACTGATAGCAAATCATACATACAGAATCTAAGAGAGGCAAGCTGAACTGAGCAATAAGTACTTAATTCCTAGCGGCCTTCTCATGTATATGTTATCTTTTCTTTTCCTGCAGCTCACTCCTGTCAAGGAGAGCTATAGGTTTTTCTGTCAGACAATAAAAACTTCTGAACGACTGAAAGTCACATCAAGAGAAAAATAGGAAGATGGCAGGATTTTCCAACACTGAAAGCATACACTGGTCTTTTTTTATTTTGAATTTTCTACATTCTTTGGACCTGCTGCAATGCTAATGCCTCAGGGGCCTCTTCACACATTCACAAGACCCACTGCAATAGACAGAACTTCCCTTAAGAGCAGTACCCAGTGGCTCTGTCAGTCATTGGTGTGAAGAGGAAAGTGGGCTGGAGCCTGACAGCAGACTGGCAGGCACTCGGGCTGCCTCCTAACTGCAGCTCTGCTTGTTTGCCTAAGGTCAGACATGGATGCTGCCTGCGAGAGCAGAAGTTCAGAAGAGGCTGTCGGGGCCATGTCTTCTGTGCTAAAGAACTTCTCCAAAGCCCAGTACAGTTCTGTGTGAATCAATTTTGAATACCTACATCACAAATAACACATTATTCAGAGCCTAAAAAATCTGAACTTGTTTTCATTTCTCGTAATCTAAGGCTTCTTAACCTAGTCTGTTTTTAGATGAAATAAAATACTAGTCAAGGGCACTCCATGGCGCTTTCCAATCCCTAAAGTTACAAGGTATTAAAAGTCTGAAAAAGAAAGTGATTATGAAATTAACTATATTTTATCTCACCTTGTACCAAACTCTCCCATCCACATTTAATAAACAAGCTTTAGCTTTTTCTAAGTTATACTATCTGAACAACTTTTCATCTGTAAGAATTATCAGAGTCAATAATGATTCTCTTACACCTATCTTAAAAACCCTTTACTGTCTTGCATCTAAGCAAGGGATTAAGGGTCAGAAACACAGGTTCATTCCTGTGATTTTGCTTCCGGTAGGGGTAGCCTCTCCTCCATGACTGCCACGTTACCAAACAGGCCTGCAGGGTTTCCAGCTTCTGAGGACTGATTCAGGGCTCCTTCCTCCGACCCTCCAGGTCATGAGTGGGAGTTGTTTTCTGCTGTCTTGTTACATTAATTTGTAATACGAATGAGTAACTTGCCTTGTATTTATTTCTTAGCTCTTCCATGGATTGTGTAATTTACCCAATTTGTTATACTCATTTCATTTCCAATACTAAGAGTGGTATCTCTTTTCCTGACTAGATCCTAACTGACTGATACATGTTCTATTTAATTTTCTTTGTCATTCAAAAGACAATATGTGAAACAATAAACAAAAGCCAGACGTTCCAACTACTTTTGATGGAATAAATAACTTTGCCTGAGTCACGGGGCATGGTGGCACACACCTGTAATCCCAGCCCTCGGAAGGCTGAGGCAGGAGGATTGTTGTAAGTTCGAGACCAGCCTGGGCTACAAAGTGAGCTCAAGGCAAGCCTGAACTGCATAGCAAGATCCTCTCTCAAAAAGACAAAACAAAAACAAAAACAAAAACACCTTGCCTGAGACTATGCATTGTCTTCTCACCTATAAAATATAACGATATAATTCATTTTCTAAGGTTGTGTGGGAACTAAATGAGAATTTGAATAAGTATAAATCCCTAGTATACAATGTTCAGTGAATACTAGTCATGACACCCTTACTAAAATACCTTAACCCAGTAATATAACTTTTGAAATATTTTCTCATGTAAAAATTTAAATACCTACATGGATAACTCAGTGAATGCCATTTCCCCTTCTAAAAAAAACTTCCTCTTTTTTCTTCCATCTATGCTATGAATTTAGTCAAATTTACTTGTCTTCATAAATGATCTCTATTCCACTCTCAGGATTGATTCAGTCTTCACATGTTCAAAATGCACTCGGTCACCCTGCGCTTTGAAACACGTTTAATCACTAACATCACCTTGTTTCTATAAGTGAAGTGTCATTTGAGTATATCTCTTAACTGTTAATGTCCCTCAGCTCAAACCTATACATGTTAGATACCAAAATAAATAAAGTAAATAAATAATAAAAAGGTGAAAATACTGATAGTTATTGAGAAACACAGAATCAAGAGAACAGCGTTTGCCAGTTTTGCCCCTCACACTGACAACTCAGGATGAAAGGACTGTAGCTGCAAATAATTACCAAACCAGGTTGGTGTCACAGTACTACACATAAATACTGATCTTCATAGCCAGAGGTGGCTTTTTGCAATGGCAAGTGCAAGTGGATGCCACGCTCAAGGAAGTTTTGGGTGTATGTGTGATAACAGGGGGCCAGCAGAGAAGAATCAAACGTGGCCCCAAGTCCTCAGATGACTTAGCTAAATGGAGAATCCCTGAGCAATGGAAAAAAGCCAGAGGCTAAGAAGTATTTTAAAGTACAGAGGGAATTTGTGTTGGGAAACCTGGTATGCACCACAATGAAAAGAACCTGACATACAGACCTCTTGACATAGCAGGAAATGCTATTAATAGGCCCTTGAAGCTTACCATAGAGGGTCACGTCTCCCACAGCTCACATCAATCGCTGCCAGAATGTATATAAAACAAATCACTACATTAAAATTAAGAAAAAAGAAGCTATGATTTCAGAAAAAGATTTTTATAAAACATGGTTAATGTGTAAAGGCTGGCATCAAATTCCTATGATTCAGTTATGAGAAAGATATGTTTACAACTCAAATTTTCATTGCTTTTTTAAAGTTAATTTTCATAGGTATTAAGCCCTAAAATATTTCATTCCAAGAACTGTTTTAGGCATTAGGGAAATGAAGATGAATAAAATAGAGTTCTTGCTGTAAGGAGGGAAGTAGTCTGTTAAAGTAACAACTATGAAATACATACTATGAGGAAACGTCAAGATCACAAAATACATTTAAAAACTAAGGAAGAGGTCAGGGTGCTGCTGTTAATTTGAAAGTTTAGCAAGTGTCTTACTTTACTAGGGCTGCCAGGACAAGGCACCACAGATTAAGCGTCGTAAACTACATCATTTTCTTCTCACAGATCCGGAGGCTGGAAGTCCAAGACCAGGGAGCCAAGATGAGCAGGGTTCCTCTCCTGCGAGGCCTTCCATTTGGCTTGCAGATGGCTGCCCTTCGGCTGCTCCTCACAGGGTCAGCTCTCTGGCCAAGGAGACACTTGTGACCCTCCCACTGTTTTTTTTTTTTCTTTCCACTTTTTAAAAAGATTCTTTTTAATCTGAATTACCTTTTTAAAGTTACTATCTCCAGACAGCCACATTCTAAGGTATTTGGATTTAGAGCCTAAGATTTAGAGCGGGACCTAACTTTGTCCATAACACCAGGTGAAATAATTCTATATTAAATGTTTATTTTTCTCAAAGTGCTCATATGGTGTTTTAGATAAAAGGTACTGGGCAGGAACTCAAATCCCTGGATTCAAGGGCCTGCTTTTCACCGAGGTCTATGGAGAGATATGTTTTCTGTTTCTTCTCTCGTGAGCAGGAGGCTATATCAATATCTCTAAAGGAATTTCTGTTTCTAACTTGAATTTTTAGCAACCTAATTCAGACCTATACACAGACCAGAGGTAGCACTAAACTTTGCATTTTCACTATATTCCTTCAAGTCCACAGTTGGTCCTTTAAATAGACATATGCTAGACAGTTAAAAATTATATCTTTCTCTTTACAAAATGTACCAATACAACAGTCATGGGCAGCATTTTCAAGAGGGTTCAACAAAGTACAAAGGTGTCTGGGCCAGTCAGTCCCTACTAGTTTCCAAAAGATTCAGGGGAATCCCTTTTTCAGTTGCCTTACAACTAGTGAAATCCGCATGCAACAGAGAAAATCAGTGTTAAGTGCACCACATCATCCCTCGAAGTGCTACATACACCCAGCTGTTTGGCTGTGTACCTATAGTTCAGTGAATAACAACAAAAAAATACACATAAATTCTAACTTGTGCTAGTATTTTATTCACTTACGACTCACAAATCCTGCTCTTTCTACCTGGAATGACTTCTTACTCCATTCCACTGGGGAAAAGATACTGAGATATAATTGGCTTAGTTGTGACCTCTCCAATTCCCTCATCCACGTCCCCAGGTCACCAGGGTGTGCACACTACCCTTTTTAAGAATCTCTTTCACCTCTGCTCCCAGCGGGCTATGACAGCTTCACAGGTAGAAATGACAAGTTTGCCATCTCTGAATAATTCCTTTTATGTTTCTAATCCCTGGTACTAGGAATTAAACACAGGACCTTCCAGTTGAGCTATATCCACAACTCATTTTTCACTTTTTTTAATTTTGAGACAAGATCTTGCTAAAATCAGTAAGTTGCCAGGCCTGGCTCAAACTTGCTTCTGCCCCCCAGGTGTGTGTCGATGTCTCCTGCTGTACCTGAATACTTAGTGCATACACTTAATTACAAGGAAATTCCAATGCCTAAATTCCAATGCCTCAAATTGGAGAAGCTTCCTCAAATGCTGTTAAACACATTGGGATTACGCACATACAATTCTAGCTGAGTAGCTAATATGTAGCAGTTTATTAATAAATGGTAGCTCTTCTTAAGTAGCTAGATTTCTCAACTTTCAAAAACTTTAATAAAGATGTATATGCCATGAGAAACTGCTTACATGGTATCATCAGTAAACAATTTACATATTGTCCTAAACTTTCTAATAAGCAAAAAATTACCATTTAATGACTTTCCTAGTACTTCCAGAGATGGAATGCCCAAGATCTTGTGTTTTAATTCATGCTCCTGAGGCAGGACCAACATCCACCTTGGTATATAATAAAGAAATGCATTAAACTTATTAATGAATGCATCCATTGAGAACAATTAATGGTTCAAAAAGAAATAGTACATTAGATACTCTGGAGAATCATCCCTCCTCCTCAATGGAATATTTAGCTTAAGCAACTAGAGAGCCAAGGTTAATAAAGATATGACTCACTGTACTGGTGTTAAACATAAGAAAAACAAAGACTAGATTCCTAGGCAACTCTTGAACATTTAAATTGTTAAATTTAACGTGTTAAGTTGTTAACATGTTTAACATTTTAAATTTGTTTAATTGTATGAGCACCATTTACATCACCTTCTTGTAACTAATTCTGTCTTCTCCATTATCTTATGAATCTGCAGATTTTTTTAAAAAAGGGTTTGACAAGTCTTTAGGTACAATCAATTATATGTCATTTTTTTCTCTTTCTAAAGTGCATATTCAAATCCAATATAAAACAGAGCATGAAAAGAAAACAGATAATTTTAGGGTGCTCTTCTTTCTTGTTTACTTGTCCTTTCCATTTCCTGAAATACATATATTGATAACTGCACTCATGTTCACTTTGGCATTATTCATAATAGTCAATGTAGGGAAGCAACCTAAGTGTTCATCACAGATTAACAAAGAAACTATAACTCATATACACCGTGGAATATGGT
Source organism: Chinchilla lanigera (assembly GCF_000276665.1). NCBI lineage: Eukaryota > Metazoa > Chordata > Mammalia > Rodentia > Chinchillidae > Chinchilla > Chinchilla lanigera. The sequence continues at coordinate 8,072,248 of NW_004955414.1, read as the reverse complement.
ATAGACTTTTAAAACATGGAAATTTCTATCATTTGCGACAGGAATGAACTTGGAGAACACTATGCTGACAGAAATAAGCCACCTGCAGAAAGACACAGACTATATAGCTTATATGCAGAATCTAAAATAAAATTTGTCTTACAGAAATGGAGAGTAGAAAGTTAGTCACCAGAGGTTGAGGTGGAGGAAGAAAGGGATTAGAAAAGGAAAGAACTTCGTCATAAGAAATAAAGTTTCAGTTAGACTGAAGGAAGGAGTCTCAGTGGTCTACTGCGCTGCGTGGTAACTACAGTTAACATATTACTGGATGTATTTCAAAGTTGCTAAAGTAATAAATTTTTAAGTTGTTACCACAAAAAAGCAGCAAGTTGGTAAGGTGATGAAAGTTTTAATTGGTTTGTAGTAAGTTTCTATAATGTATACACAGAAGAAAACATTATATTGTACAATATAGGGAACCTTGGTTAAGAACGTAATTTGTTCCACGATTCTGTGGAAGATGGCCAAGGTCTGGTTAATCGTCACCCTAGACAGAGTTTGTGATCGGAAGCAAAATTTTGCTGAATGCTTCTGTCTGCAAACCAAACTGTTCCTAAACAGAAGCATCCATGAATCAAGGCACCACTGTATACACAATTACTATTTGTAAATTTAAAAATCAATAATTTAAAAATATTCAAGTTGGAAGAAATGAAATACTCAGGACAGCCATCTCACCATCCTTTCATTGCAAACAATGTAGAGCATGGGAAAGAAACAGTCACTTTCTTTTCAGAGCTCTATACTCCATGTAACAGCAGCTGTTCATTGAATAATTATTATATCAGTAAGAGTGGCAGCAGGTACTTTAGACTCATCATCTCATTTAGTCTTTATACTGATTATAGGAGTTGAGTGTCACAGACTCTGTTATTTTCTTTTCATATTTTAATCAGATTTTATTGGTATATTTTAGATACACATAATGATCACATTCATCATAGAGAATCTGACCTGTACGTGATATAACTTGTTTCTTTTTTCCCATCCCCCTACCCTCCTTCAACTCCTCCTCCCTTCCCCATTTACAAAAGGTTTGTTTCCTTCTCTTCTCATTTATTTTTATTTTTTTTTTTACTTTCCCCTTCTTTCCTTTCCCTCTCCTTTCTTCCCCTCCCCACTTGAATTTTTTCTTCTTATTTCACAATATCTGTTACACATTTTGGTCCTTATTTGCACTTTAGGTTGCTTACACCAGAGAAACAGTGTTGCATTTACATATGTGTCCAATTTATTTCATTTAAGAGTATGGTCTCAAGTGCATCCATTTACCTAAAAATGTCTCAAGGTTATCCTTAATTATGGCAGAGTAGTATTCCATTGTGTAAAAAAACACATCTTCTTTATCCATTCACCAGGTGATGGGCATTTGGGTTGTTCCTAAGACTTGGCGATTACACACTGTGCTGCTATAAACATGGGTTTATATATCACTGGTATGATGCTTTTAATTCTTCCAGGAAGATACCAAGAAGGGGTCAAATGGAACCACTAGTCCTAGTTTTTTGCAAACCCTATTATTTTTATTTAAGGGAACTTTTTTTAGAGAACTTACATAATTTGTCTCAAATCACACACCTAGTAACAGAAAAAATGGGTAATTTCAGCCACATTGTTCTCATTCTAATGTCCTTGCATTTAAGCACTGTTCTCAGTAACAATCGAGTGCATGAAATTGACAGGTACCACAATAACTGTAGCTTATGTGGTATTTTTTCTCTATTTGAGGATTCTTATAACACTGACATAAAGAAATGGCTTCCTACAATAGAGTGTTTCTCATATTCCATAGGAGAGTTTCTCATATTTCATCCTGCTTTAATAATGTTCTGCCTTTTCAGCTCTAAAATCATTCCAGGTGGATGAATTCCTTGCATCCCATTTGGGTTTCAGATCAAATGCCACCTCCTCTTTTAAGCCTTCCATGATATGCTCCATTTGGAAGTAATTTCTTCCATTTTTGAACTCCTACATTTTTCTCTTGATATTTTTCTTTAGGTGTTTTTATTAGGAACACATCTTTTCTAATAAACTTCAAACTTCCTGAGGTAGTGATCTGTGCCCAGATTGTGCCTGCATCTTCTGTTTGCTCACAAAGTATCGGTAAGTGTTTAGAGCTGGCAACAATACAGAGATGACATAAAATTTTCTACTGGCTAAAATTCTACCTTGAACCACCTATGAGAATGAGACTATGTTGAACAAATGGAAAAGAAAACAGTAGAAAGTCATCTAGTAACTAGAAAACAAAGTAAAGTCTTTTATATATATATATTTGTATATATCAATTAATATTCATAAGTTCTTATACATTTACTAAAGTAGGCCTTTGGGTATATTGCTTTTCAAAATATAGTTAAACTGGGTTACAATAACATGGAAATAAAATAATGGTCCATTCTATATTATCATTAATTTAATTTTGTTTTCCTACTTAGTTAAATGTTTGTGGTTAACTGTACTGGAAGCCCATAACGTTAGAATTACTTACCTACACTTGTACTCTCCCTCTCCCTCCCTCCCTCTCTCTCTCTCTCTCTTTCTCTCTCTCTCTCTCTCTATATATATATATATATATATGTATAAAAAACTTAGATAACTTATGAATTTAAGTTGGATAGATATTATTAAAGGTCACCACTGGTTGAAGTAGGTGTTGTGGAAAATCTAATCACCTTCACATGGCATACAAAATTGTGCAGTGCTTCAGTTCTCCCTCTCTTCTTGGACTCATTTCCAATAATTTTCCCTTCCTCCAAGATTTCGCCACACCGGCAAAGCAATTCCTAACAATCCCAGACCACATTATTGTCTCCACACTTCTGTTTTTTTACCTCCCTTTCTTGGCCTTCTCCTTGTACATGTGACAATGTTTATAAGCCTCTATGGGTACATATTGCACATTCATCTCTACCAGACCAGGAATCCTCTTTTAGCCTCAGTGAATAGCATACTGTTCAGCCCCAGCATATGTAGGCGTTCAACAGATGAATTAATGAATCTGATCCTACTTAAAATTCTCAAAGCCCAGGACTCACTCAGATATTAAAAAAGAACAAGGCTCCTTTCCTACATCTGCTCTTTTGAACAAGCTTTAGCTTTAGTGTGTTTACAAAGCATATTATCTTTTTAAGCTATAAAACTACAACTATTTCCATAATTAGCCATAATTGGTCATTAACTAAATTCTTTTAAAATTGCTAGTAATATATTTCTGTCCATTATAATCCACCCTCCTAGTGGCTAGAAATGCACAACTCTTCATTTTGTTGCCTAAAACCTCAGATGAAGTCAAAAAGAAAAAGGAAAAACAATCAACTCTGTTTTGATTTCTCTGCGTTTATACCAGGTATACTCCTTTAAATTTCACTTGATTGAAAAAATCTGGTTGTAAACATATTCTACTAAAAGCAGTCTGCTTTTTGGCCTATATCAACTGCATGATTAAATAAATTTAAAAAATTAAACATACAAATAAAGGATTTATTGTAGGTAATTTAGATTCAAAGGAAACATTTATTAAAGCCATCAAACTATAATGTTCCACTACGTAACGAGCTTTCACATTCATTATGGGTCTTAATCAGGATTTACTGGTGACCACATTGCATTTAGAGTTGCTGAGAACACCTGAAATTTTATGCTATATGATATATAATAATGATAATAATAATCATTAATATTTATTACAGATATTAAGCTAAGTAGTATGAATGTATTATCTCATTTAATTTTTATGACAACTCAATGAGGAAGTTGTCACTAAGGGAAGTTATATAACTTTCTCAAAACCACATACTTAAATTCTCTAGTTGGCAAAGTAAACTAGCTCATTTTGACTCGCACCTCACCCTCTTAACCAGTATGTCAACTGCTTTTCTTCTCTGGGGAATTGTCCATAGCTAGCGCAATTTTTCAAATGGCATATGAGTCAAACATTTTTAAGAATGCTTTGCAAGTATTCACACAATCAATCCTTTTTTTTGTTTTTTGTACTGGGAATCGAACTCATGACCTCAGGTTGGCCAGGCAAGCACTTATGTTGCTGAGCTACATCCCCGGCCCTCACACAGTCAATCCTTAAAACATCTTGTTCTGTAATATTACTTTCTCCATTAATTCACATAGAAAGTAAGAGATATCTAACATGCGTGTAGACTGACAATATTTAGATATAACTTCCCATCTTAGAATCACACAAAAACTATTTTTTGTTGCTACTATGATTAGTATATATTATATTTTATTTTAAACTGTATTTGGGATTATTTTTTCTGACTCACCTCATCAGGACATCCTGAAGTGTTATCACGTAGTGACATGGCATAAAGTCCAAACTTGAGCCTTTATGGCTAAACAAAGGCCTGAGAGAGGAATTCAATCACCTGAAACTTATTCGGAAGTACTATTTCCCCTGCGAGAGTTTTACAATAATCTCTTGCTACCAGCCCTCTCTGTCCCAGTACAGCCACGTTCTATGTATTATTTTTCATGAAGCATTTTAAAAAAGCATTTAAAAACAAGATCAGACACTCCTTCCATAAAAGAAGTTCACAGGCATATACCACCTGCAGGATAAAGCCCAAGTTCCCCCATGCGGCTTCTCAATCTGACCTCGGTATGCTCAGCACCCCTTCCCCTCCCCACCTTTCTGAATACTGTATTCCTGGACAGGAGTCCCTGTATCATTTCCCAGGGAGTCTATGCAGTGTCAGAAATCTGCCACTAATATACCAATCCTTCCCCTTGAACTGTTTTCTTGACTACTCATCTGGATAACTTTAACTCATTTTTAAAATGTATATAGGTCTTTTTCTCCACTTCATCCCCAAACTTGAAATTTAAAATCATTCTCTGTGTTCCCACGGTCCTTTTATTCATGGGGCCCTGACTGATGCACTTGTAATACCACGTGTAATTGCTTTAAGTTGGTGGTTTCAAATAGATCACATGCCTAAGGGCCCACCGTTCTGATTCATCTCTGTTCCAGATCATTAATAATTGGCATAGTGCCTATCACAACATAGGAACAACAACAAACACTGGAGAAAAGAAAGAAGGAAAAATCAAAGGAGGCGAAAAGGAAGGAAGCAGGATCTGGATCTTAAGGCTGACTTTACCTCAGCTATCATCATGAATGCTCTCCTCATGACAATGATTATCCCCAAAAAGCTGGATTTCTGTTCCAGTGTAAGGATGCAAAACACCACAAAAGTGCAAAATGTTCATGTGAGCAGCTGAATGAATCTTACTTGGCTATGTATACCAATTTGTTGTCTTGGGAATTTGAGAATGGATTGTTAGTTATAAGAAAACTGCATCGTAGACATACAATAGTTGATTTTCCTGAGTGTTTCAATATTATTAGTCTCATTGAATGTGCATAATAGTCTCATGATTCTGATGTAGGTTTTTATTTGTATCTCTTTTGATTGAGAACAAAGGGATACTAGTAGAATGACAACATTGGCCTCATTCCTTTTCTCTACAGGTCTATGACATAAATCCTATAAATTTTTTTGCTGGCCTACTTTGCTTTCTCAGAGAATGTGTTGTGATTTTTAAATCTTTCAGAACCCTTGGCTGAGAAGAAAAAAACAAAAAGCAACAAAAAAAAAATGAATACACATGGATGTGTCACCTGATTTTGATCTCTATATTTGATCATCTTCTATTTCCATTTCTACATAATAAATTGGATATTAGCCACAATCAATTAAGTTTCAAATGTGGGCTTGTAATACAGTAAGGAGGTAATACAAATGAAACTACAGGACCAGATGGATTTCACTTTTGTTAAGTTCAGAATGGTTTCCAAGAACATTTTGTGTAGCCGAAATTGTCCTTTATGCATTTTTTCAAGAGCTATTATGTAGAAAGTGGTTAAATTTTCACCCTATTGCTGTTGGGCTTTGCAATATCTTTTGGTGCACTGATGTTTATTAAGGCACTTCTTAATGGGCAAAGGAATCTATAAGATAAAACAATGATGCTCAGTAAGATGGTTCCCCTTTAAGATCGCAATGGCCATATCTGCTTAACTGCTACTGTGTTCCAAGCATCTTATGGTCACTAATAAGTTCTGCACAGTCCTGCAGAGCTGACCTAGGTTTTATCAGAGCCATTTTTACAAAAGAGGAAACTGAAATGACAGGGGTTAAATGACACACCCAGAATGCACCATTGACATAGGTAAGATAGGATCCTTGATCTTTTTCAAACTACTCTCCATTTAAGTGACAGCATTTTATGTGGGCTATGTGATTGCAAACATAAAATTGGAATCAACACTAAATCATAATAATTTATTTTTCCATTTTTTTCTGGTACTGGGAATCGAACTCATGACCTTGTGCTTGCCAGGCAGGCGCTGTGCTGCTGAGCTAAATCCCCAGCCCTCTATCATAATAATCTTCAGTGCTCACCTTTGAACATGTTGTTTTTAAAAGTGTTTAGTATATAGTCCCAAATTAAATGTAGCATGTAATGTTAAAATCTACAGATAGAACTAAAGTCATTACTAAAAGAAATAAAATTACTACAATAACAAGTACTAAAGAAAATTATAATTGCTTTGTTAAATACCACAGAATTAGATTTCAATATTTTGCATGCAGTGATTTTATGATAGTGTTTTTTACAGTCTTTTAATTTGGATTGTATTTACAACACAGTATTTAAAAATTACTTCACACTTACTGCATGAATGTAATTACTGACAAGACCACATAGCTTAGTAAGAGAAGTTAAACATATATACTATTTATTCAATAATTAACACCTATTTAAAAAGACATGTAAGTGTTTTGCAAATAGGCTAATAAGATATATACTTTGTTCTCCAAGAGTTTGACTTTGTGCATTACTGATTGAGACAGAATGTTCTTTTCATTCTAGGCTTCCTGTTCCATACAAAACAAAACAAAATAAAACAAAAACCATACCAGTTTTCAGATGAGACTATACTAATGGAAATATTCATCTATTTTTCCTTTAACAAATATGTAATAACTTTTTATCATGGACCAGTTTCTAAACTACAGGGAACAAAAGACTAAATCAATAATAGTTCCATGCATTAATGGTCTGATAGGTTTAAAGTCATGGAAAAAACTAAGGGCATAATAATATAATGCATCATGAGCTCTGGAAGGACAATAAATTCTACATTATTGATCACAGTTATCAAACCAGGGGTTTTCAGTGTTTGTTTTATGTTACACACTGTGCTAAATATTTACACAGGTTATCTCATTTAATCTTCACACAACCCCACTAAATACGGTAGATCGTAATAGTCACAAAATGTATAGATAATATTGGGGCTTGGAGAAGTTGAGTGCTTGCCTAAGATCACACATTGAGGGAGGATTTAAGCCTACATACTATAACAGGAATCCTGACTGTACTTGGTTGTCCCTTATCTTACCTACTAAAGGAGGGCATGGAAAGGAGTTGCTACTTCTGTCAATGGTGAGGTCAGAGCATCTTCCAAAGGGAAATGCCTCTTCAGCTAAGTACCTTACAGGGAGGTCAGGGGGTTGAGGAGGACAGGGATAGATGATGACAAACCAGGCAGAGGAAACAATGAACTTAAAATCATGGAAGCACAAATAAGAGAGAATGTCACTTGGGCAAACAAAGGTACTTGGCTATGTATACCATGAGGACATTTGTAGAAGAAGAAGTGAGAAATAATATTAAGGACCCTAAATTTGAGACCTCTTATCATGTGCCACACTGGTAAGTAAATTTGAAAATATTATTTTATTCTATCCTCAGAGTGACTGAATCACATGAAGGCTATTAATTAACCCAATAATGCGTATAAGGAAGGTGAGGTCAAAAGAGATTGAGCAACTTGCCCAAATTTTTGATAGTTAAGACACAAGTTTTGTTGGCTTCAGAGTTTAGTCTTCCAATGTGTAATCTGGAGAGGCAGGAGCAAGAACACAAAGACTTTGGCTCTTCTCTTTGTTTGTTTATACAGTGTGGAAGCTGGTGAGCACAGAAGTCATTTTACCAGGTTTCTATTTTAAAAAATTCCTCTGGTCACTCAACAGGGAGAAGAGAAAAGAGATTTGAGAGAGGAGATTAATCAAAAAGATAAATCCAGTTCAACTGAGAGTCTAAACTAGGTCTGGGCAGTTGTATGTACAGTAAATGAGAAGAAAAAAGATTTTAATTTTTTTGAGATTAAATCTGCAAAAGCAAGCACCGGTGTAGACTTTGGAGTAAGAAATATAGAGGAACTATAAATAATTTCCAAAGTTTTAGCTTGGACTAGAGAGATAAAAACTGTCTTTCCCCTTATCTATGCTAATAGGGCAAACTAAAGTCTCACAGGACAGCAGGAAAGATACAGTATGGGAAACTAAGCAGTTACTAAGGTTTCAGTTTTAAAATCATAAGGGACACTGCTAGAAAGGGACATGGTATTATTTTCTGTGATCCTGTGACTACAGCTAAACCCCCTGAGGTGGTATGAACACAATGAATCTAATACGGCAAGCTGGCATCTTGTGGATGTTCATTCCTAACTTAATTGCTACCCCCATCTCTTAGTAGTATAGACACATTTTGAATACAAAAGAATTTAAAGCAGGTGAAGTTGGTTTTAACCAAATTTAACTATCATTATTCAGATTTATAAAATGCAATCAGGCAATGATTATTTAGCTTTTTAAAAGCAATTTTCTTAGAAAAACACAATAAAATTGCCTTTGTGTAGTCTTTCCAGTGCAATTATGTGAATTTGAAATACAAAACATTTCTAATGCTTGTATATTAAGCCATAGAAGACCATTTCCATGTATTATCTCATTTAATTACCACAACAATTCCACAAGTTGGTACTATTATTATCATTGCTTTTCAGAAAAAAGAAACCCAGGCTTCAAGATTGTCTCTATTTAAAATCATTTTTGAAGACTGAATATGCAGATGCAAACCACTCAAGCTCAAAAATGTATGTCATAGTCACAAGTATTCATTGCTTTCCTTTCTAAAGTATTTTCAAGATATTATAAAGTTCATATTCATCAAGCACATGTCAGTTACCTTAGATCTAGGTAGGGTTAGCTTGATTCAGAAGCACCACATTTATTTGTTTTGCACCATAAAAAGTGGTGAGTTTAGTCACAATGTCCTCTGAGAGAAATATAATTATAATCTGTTCTGCTAATTTTTACCACTAAATGGTTTTGAAAATTCAATTATTTAGCTCAGTTAGTATTTTACTTAATATCTATCATCGAAGAAACATGCATCTATATAACAGTAAACATGTTTCACTTTACATTCTTAATTACTCTACATATGTCAGGGGATTTTTTTTTCCATTTTACCAAAAATACACAGTTGTATTTTGATGATAACTCAGAGGATAGATAATACAAAGGTAGAATGAAGGCAGAGAGGCAAGAGCTAGATATGGTCATGTGTTCCTTAAAATCATCAGATTTTTCTTTCATATACAAAATTTACTCATTTTATGTTTCTTATGTCAGGCTGTATGCTGATATTGTACTAGCTACATTATGATTATCATTTTATTATTATTTTATCCTTCCAGCAGTACATACTGTAGACTTTAAATTGAGTCTGCCTATAAGAAAATCAAGGTTCAGAGATATTATTTGTTCAGGGCCACATATGAATAAGTCCAGAGCAAAGATTCAATGTTTGGTCATTTAGATGACAAAATACAGTAGATTTTTTATTATTCTGAGTAGTCATAACTGACATCTATTTTATACAATCTAATTTTACTTTAGGATCTACATTCTCATGTCTCATAAGTGTTTGACTTTGCTTAATTGTTCTTTTACAGCATTCATCTCAAAATGTACATCTCAAAGAATTAAATGTGCTTGCAAATTAAGCAATAAGATAGATGGAATTAATGCCATAAACAATAATTCCTTTAAATGTAAGTTGCTTTAGAAATAATTACATCATTTCTAAAAATCAACAGAAAATACTGGGATTTTTTTCTGCCATAATTTATCACAGTTGAATTTCTAGATGACATTTTATAAAGTTCTGGGAATAATTTGTATTCAAATATTAAAAATTAAAAGTAAGATTTAATCACTGCATATATATATATGTACATATAGCATAGAACAGTCATCAATCTATATTGCTATTTTTAGAAATACCAGTGATGAAATCTCAAGTCAGGACTAATGAAATACCTTCATGCTTAATACAACTCTGTGTGCCCTATTCCCTAGCTTCATTCCCTTCCAGCCCGATCATCTAACATTCAGAACTTCTAAGTACTGACCTCAGGTGTACCTCTATATCCTGGACTTTTTCTTGGAAAAGTCTCAATAAATACAATTTATAAGCAGCAATATTTGTCTAATAAAGAACCAAAGAGATTAAGATTTGGCTCTTATTAACTGTTAGGGCTTGGGCATGTTCCTGAATCTCTCCAAATGTTTGTGGTGTAGGGACTTAGTTAACTTAAAAGCTTGTGTAAAGATGAGTAATGTCAACAAGGTGTACAATGTTCAGGGAAACATGAATTAGTGACCCATATTTAATAACTATTAATATAAGGAAGCCCTTTCTAATGACCAAAACTGTTTCAAAACACGGCGAGCTATCTGGTGAGGACAAGAGCATTTTGTCACCAAAAGAAAAGGCTAGATAAGGACTACTTGTAGATTCAAGCAAAACAATGGATGCCTGTTGAGACTCATCCAATCCCAAAGAATTTTCACAAGATTTGTCCTTACCTTGGTTCTGATGTCTAGTTTAGAATCTGGTATAAAGGAGGTGCTCAAAAAACTTTTGCTTTCTACTTCTTCCAACCCTATCTCCCAACTGTCCTTCTCCATCTCTTCTATTAAAAGGCTATGCACTGATTCAGTATCTTCTTTCTTGTTTGGGAAATTTAATTCTAAAGGTTTCCTCTCTTCTAACCCTTTTTCTTCTGAGGCAAGTGGAAAAGGATCTTCATAGAGGATGACTCCCATTAATCAAGAAGGTAAGTATTATACACTTGTAAGAGAAATGATATGATGCTTGAATTGCCTGAATTTGAGTCTGAACTACTTTGAGTCAAATGTAGGCTGTGTTGCTTCCTAGCAGCATGATACACAGAAGCCTGCTTAACCCATCTGATGTTCTAGCAGTGTGATAGGCAGAGATTTACTTAAGCCAACTGAGCCTATTTCCTGATGTGAGTTAATAACTTCTGCATGTGTTATCTGAGTATTAAATGTATATGGCATGTCAAACACTTAGGACAGTTCTTATACATAATATGAATAAAATAAATGCTGCTTTCCCCTTTAATTTCTTTGCTGTTAACTTCTAATCCAGGAAGAGGAAATGAAAATTGGTGAAACCACATAATGTTTATTAAAGACATTACTGGATAATTAATAATATCATTTGATATATGGTTATAATGTAATATGAACTAAATAATACTTATTGCATGCATTGTCATTTCAAGAGAAAATAATTACTAAAGGTAATTTGAAGTACAGTAAAATCAATCGGCCCTAATGCCAGCCCAGAATATATATAAGCACTAAGTACAAAAATTGAAAAAGGCAACAAAAAAATCTGTCTGCATTTTCATGGATATTATGTAAAAATTAATTTGTACTGAGACATTCTGAGATATTTTGAGAAATCTTTTTATAAGATGAGAGTTTGAAGTTAGAAAATGCAGATACTCTGACAAAACTGATCAAGTATGGTGAACTGAAATATCAAAGGAATAGAAAATATCCACAGAATCAGACCTCATTCATGCATGATGTCAATAACAGCAGGGTATGGTAACATTATTATTTATAAGCCTTACCACACCTTTTATCTCAGATATTTTCAAAAATCTACAAATCTAACATGAAAACCCTCATATTGCAATAGCAAACAGAAACATCAAAATAAAACCCAGGATTTGGAGGCAGATTGATTTTATGTTGATGGGCACTGATTGGGATCACTCCCCAAAATATCAGGCCCTAATCTCTAGTGGCCTAGGGATTATATGGCATAAGAAAGCAGGAAGTACAGAGGCAGAATGGCTTGTCAATTGGGGATTGGTTTATACAATGTGCTTCATAGTGACGAGCTGTGCATCACAGTGACCAGCTGTTTCTGAGGCAGGAGCAACCAGAACTGCAAAAGAAGGTATCATCTGGGCAAATGAGAAATTTAAATGTACTGGCTGGGGTATCATTTTCTACTACATTTTCCCCTTCTTAGTTTCCCCAGCAAATCTTTGCTGGGCATATTAAATATGATCTTCTGAGACAAGGCCCAACTAGAACATTAGGGTTGTCAGTGATCCTAGGATGGGCCCAAGGCAAGCTCCATAAGATTATCTTATTATAGAGTTTTTTCCCTAAGTTGTTTTTAGGAAGAGATATTGTTTAGGCCCATCTGCTCTACAACATTACTGTGGAGAGGGAGTGAGGGCAAAGGAGATGGTCACTTACCTTGGTTAAGTGTTTGATTGATTGTTTTATTCTCTTGGGGCAATAGTCCATAGAGTTTAAGGCAAAAAACACAGCTAGAAGGAGGCAAGGAAGCAAGGGCTGGAGTAAGGAGAATCCAGGTCAATTAAAAACCATGGCTAGAAGAGGGCAGGGAAGCAAGGACTGGGGTAAACAGCCTGAAAAGACTCAAAAATCAGAGGGAATAGGTATGGAGAAATCCTGTGAACAATGTCCTTAGCCTTCAGCCATATGTGGACTGCCCAGCATCCAGAGTGACCAGAAAAGGGCTTAGAGTGCATTGTCTTTTCAGAGTGAGCCTCTGAGGAACTGTCCAGGTAAATGTTTCAGTGGATTTAAGGTTGGATTTCTGAAACTTGTGGAAGTGGTCAGTATGTAACTGCATTATATATGTGAGTTATGAGCTTTTTTTTTTTTTCTAGAGCCTTGTGGCCTGTATGCTACATGCAGTTTTTATTTAATCTAGTTTTTTAGTTACCTCTGCTACAAATTCAGGCTCATTACCATTGCAAATGATCAAGTGTAGGCCATATCTAGGGATGAGTTTTACATCAGGACCCTACAAACTTTTATTGCCTTCTCATTACAGAGAAGGAATAGGAGGTCAGGGCCAGTGACACAGATGCTGAAGCCTGAGCTGACTGTAGGGGTACAAGTGCCAGCACAGCAGCTTGAGCTTGCAGACCATATGATGGGGGCAGGTCTGGTGACTAGGATTGATGTTTTAGTCAATTGGATTCCCAGAGGAGTTTTAGGCCTCTGGACCAGATTATTTTGTGGTGTTGGTGGCACGTTTTCAAACAACAAGAGGCAGTTTGCTGTGAAGATCGTCCCTGCAGGAGATTTTGCCAAAATAGTTTTGTCCGAGGTGACCACAGCATCTCTAGCCAGTCAGACTTCATTCCTAACAGAGCTACCTCCATCTATAAACAGGGTGTACTCAGCAGTTCCTCCCAGTACAGCATATGGCACCTGAACAGTTAGGTCTCAGTCTAAGGTGAACTTGTCAGCTTTCTTGATCAGAAGGACAGTGGCTGTTAGAGTGCAGAGGCAAAGGGAGGAAGCAGCCCTCAGAGACGAGATCAAAGTATTTGCACAGGTAGGACACTGTGTGCTCCCAGGAGGCTGACAGTCTGAGTAAGCATCATTGTTTTTGTGAACTCAAGGATCCAGATTTTATAGGATCCAGCAGCTCCAAGAAATTTGCAGTGGTTTTTCTTGTGACCAGCTTCTGCCAGATATTACAGCAGAGCTTTTGTGTCTTTCCAGCAGGCAGCTTGAAAGGGGCATTAATCAGAAGTGCTTTTTAAAGAGGGAACAAGTTTTTGAACTTCTGGAAGGTTGAGTCCAGGTCAATTGCAAAGAGGGGCAGGTTGACAGGAGCCAATTGAATGCAAGAGCCATGTTTTAGGTCCAGGCAGGTATACCAGCAGGCTATGGATGGCTGAACACTGAGGCAATGTATATGGAGGGTCACAGTGGCAGCATCGGCAGCTTGGAGATCTTGAACTGGCTTTACAGGCAGAAGAGGTATATGTCAGCAGTTTGACAGTCTATACTGTTTTCTGATGAGAATCTGACAGAGCTGGAAGGGACAGAGAAACCTCAGAGAAAAGGTGCTGGTGGCTTGGCCAAATGTGTTGTTAGAGCTTCCCTGAAAATAGAGCCACCCCTTGTGGCAATTGAGTCCAAGTGAGTTGGCCTTTTATTTCAGGGTCTTCCCAGGTTAAGGGGCTTATGGGAGCAACCTGCAAGCAGAAGAAGTCATCTTTTAAATCTAGAACAGTTCATAAAGGGTAGGGAACTGCAGAGTGCAAGGTGATAGCTGCATTGTTGAGGGCACAGAGATCTTGCCCATGATGATTAAGTCCATGAGGCTGATGTGTGGCTGGATGCCTGTTTGTGCTTCGCATGACACCTGACAGCAATGGGGGGGTTGCAGTGAGGTTGCATGGTTGATGGCCAGGCCCAGAGGTGAGTCCTTAGTTCATACCTCTGGGAGGAGAGCTTTTAGAACTTCAAGGTTGTGGCTGTCTCAGGCTGATGCAGGCATCATCTTCTTCTGGGGGAACAGTCAAAGTTGAAAATGTAGGGTTAAATGACAGGGAGGCCAACTGGCTTGCTGCAAAGGAGATGGTCACTTCTAACTTGAAGAGGATGTCTCTTCCCAGAAGTGACATGAAGACTGGATTATATAGAAATTCATGTTTTGTGAGATGTCATCTCAGGCTGCAAGTCTGTGCTTGGCAGAAGGGGCAAGAGGCAAGAGTCCCAGTTACCCTGGTGACAGTACTATGGGCTCCTGGTGGACCAGCTGAAGAAGGGAGCCCGGTCTGGCCTAGTCTGAGCCCATCAGGCCAATGAAACAGTTGTTCCCCAATACAAGCTGAAGCTTTTGAGAGTTCTTATCTTTTCACTTATTTATTTTTAGTGCTCATAGTCCTTATAACTCACAGCCAGAAAGTATGGTCATCTATCAGTTGGATTTTCTTATAGATATCAAGTGCTTTTTTATCAGGTTTTGGGGTAACCAAAGTTGAGGGGCTTTTTATCCCCCTTTTTGATGTCTTTGAGAAGCACTCAACTGGGTTGTTTCTAGGCAAGGTGACCTTTGGAAAGGCCATGGCAACTCATTCTTCAGGGCTGACAGTCCAATTTTTCCTGTCAAAATGTGGACATTTCCATGTTGAATAGACTCAGAAGGATGGCATTAGATAACCCATCTGACCAGGACAGGTGTAGCCATGAAGCAGAAGGTTTGAGGGGAAGGCATCTATGGTTGAATGCAGGCAATGACCAGCTGGAACCAGTTCAATTGGCTGGAAGTAGATGAGTCAGGAGCAGGGGGTGAAACTGTTGGCAGCAGCTGAGATGGCTGACAAGGGTGCCGAGGCAAGATTCTCAGGAAGAGTGGGCCCCATTTTTTTTTTTTTTTAAGTGGTTTGGTTTCATTTCTAACTCTGTAATTTCAGGAAGTCCTCTGTTGAAGTTTTTGTAACATACAATCAAGGACCATAGGTTTACTATGTCTTGCACACATTCTATCTCCCTACACTGTATGTGTGTACCCTTTAACTATGGTGCAATGGACAAGGGGTGGGTGCTCCACAGAGAGACCATTCAGATGCCCACTGGGCCACACCCCTCATGGAGACATAGGTGCAACTTAGCTAAGGAGGGTGCAAGGCCTCTCTTATGCCATATGTTGATTGCCACGGAACTGCAGGTGAGGGCCCGATCAGCCACCAAGACAAGTGCTTCCCAGTCTTGGTGCACAGATAGAGCAGCCTATTGCCTACTCTGTCTGGTCCATTCACTCACACACTCATCCAGCAGGCACTGAGGTTAAATATTCCTACCCGCTTCCCTTGACGGTGGTCCTGACTAATGGGAGTTGATGAGACTCCTGTTTGAGCTGAGCAGGACTGACAGTCAGCCTAACTGTGATGCCCCCAGGGGTCTTACCAAAATCAGGCAGGCAAGCAGGCAGACAGACAGACAGACAGTGTCTTCCCCCTTTTGGGTTTGATGTGAGCCGCTCCAGCAGGAGCCATGAATCCTCCTCCAGATCTCTGAGGGGACTTGAGAAATGTTGAGGGCATGTCTTCCCATCAGAAACTGGAGAAGTCCTTGTTCCATCATGAGGGCAACAACCAGTGACTAAAGAGGTCAGCATGGTCAGTTTTTGCAGCTGATGCACCAGATGCAACAACAAACAGAAACACTGAAATGAAACCCTGGATTTGGAGGCAGATTTATTTTATGTTGATGGGCACTGATTGGGATTACTCCCAAAATATCAGGCCCTGATCTCTGGTGGGCTAGGGCTTATACGGGATAAGCAAACAGGAAGTACAAGGTAGAATAGCTTGTCAATTGGGGATTGGTTTATACAATGTGCATCACAGTGACCAGCTGTTTCTAAGAGACAGAGGAACTGGAACTGGAATAGGAAGTATTACCTGGGCAAATAAGAAACTGAGGTATGCTGGTGGGGGATGGGACATTTTCTGTTATAATGTCAAGAGGAAAAATCAGAGGAAGAAGCTTAGTGATATGTCCAAAATCATTCTGGGGGCAAGAGTGGTACATCTGAATTTGAAACTTTGTCTGCTTTATTCCAAAGTCCTCCCCATTTGGTTTGCATTCGTAGTTGTTACAGAAGAATAACAAGGTAACTTGAGCAAGGAGAGGCAGAGCCACTCACATGATCACTCCCACACTGCTGGCTGCCCTGAGTTCATGCCCAGCCTGCAGTCTGCATTAGCCGCTGAAGGAACCCCCGCCATCACTCTCCAGTCTCCTACTTAAGCATCTGCCAAGACATATGTCCCAGTCCTGGATCATCTCCAGATCTTTCTCTCATTCTGACTCTCAGGCTTTGGAACATAATGCTATGGACAAGACAGTCTTAGGGCTGGGTGAACACTGCAGACCAGGGCTGAACCACTTCAATCAGCCATCTAACCTCCCTCAGGAAACCACCCCCAGTCTTGGCCCAGTGCTAGTGGATCTGACTCATCCCTTTAGCTCACAGGCTCCTCTTTCTAATCCCTCTCTTACTCCAACTGATTTTTTTTCTTAAGATTTCAGAATTCTATTAAGAAAGGAGACTCAAATTTGCTCTCACTTTTATGTCTGCTTGATTTGAATCTCAGTCATCTAAGCATTGGCTGGTGACTTTAGATGAGTCACTTCATCTCTGTAACTTCAGGCTTCTATTCTTTAATATGAAAATTATGACATTTATTTCCAAGAGTCACTTTGGAGGAAATAGCTCCTCTTTTCAAAAGCTATCGATACTCCTCCTCTTAGCCATTCATTTTCTTTTTTTTTTTTTTCTCTTTTCTTCCGGTACTAGGAATCGAACTCACGACCTTGCGCTTGCCAGGCAGGCGCTTTGCCGCTGAGCTAAATCCCCAGTCCCCTCTTAGCCTTTCAGAATGATGGAACTGAAAGGGATTTTGGAAGTGTTTGAGCTCCACCACTGCCACCCTCTCATATACATGTTTCCTTTATATGGATATCAAAGGGAGGCCCAAGAATAGGGATGTACTCAGAGTAGAACTGATTCTGAAATCTAAGTCTCACAATTCCTAACATTGGCCTGTTTCCTTCATAGAACACTATCAATGTCTTTATGTTTTGTTTTTTCTCTCTGTGGCTCTGCCTAAGGACCCCTCTTTTACTCTATGGACCAAGTCAGGTCATACACTATTTTCTCCCTTATTTCTCTAAAAGGTTTCCTCAAATACTACTTGCCTGTGATCTCAATCCTTTACTAGCCTCTCTCACTGGAACCACTCACAATTTAACTTTTACCCCATCAACTGTAAAGTACTATAAAATTCTATGTTTTACTCAATAACTACTTTCCCCTAACAGGCCGCATATCCACTTAGTAATTTTGATGCCTTGTGTGCCTGGCACAAATCCAAAACATGATATTCAACAAAATATGCAATACGTTACATTTTTGAAATGGGTAGATAAATGAATCATCAGTATCATCAGCTCCCTTATTAAGCTAGTCTCCTTAATTTTTGCAGGACTAAATCTCTCAGTCATCTTTGCTGCACTAAATGTTTATCTTCTTCCTCTCCAAAAGGGGCTTCTCAATCCCCTTGTTCTCTTTATATGCTCCCTTCTTGACACAATTAACACTGGTTGATTCTCAAATTTGATTCTGCAAAATTTCTGTTTGCAGCTTGACTTTCATTTCCTAATTGTTGTAATCCAAATGTCTGGTGTCCATTAACCATGTGGCTGCTTTGCTTGTACCCCAAACTTGATGTAAAAATGCGAATAAAATCAAACTTCTCCCTCCCTCCCAATTTCCTTACTTCTGTTATCATTAACATCATTGTCCCAGAAGTCCAGGCTTAAAATTTAAAATGTCTTTTGCTTCTTCACTTATTTGCACCTGCCTTCTCCATGAAGCAGTCCCTAAACCTTAATAATACTCTTAAATATTTTCTTTTGCTTTGCCTCAGAGAACTCGTCACTTTACCACCTACATCAATTCTTCTGTGACTTTTCTAATTCTAATTTATCCCTCACAAATATTACTTCCTTGGTGAAACCTAGAATGACCTTACAAACCTAGAATGACCGTAAGCAAGCCCTCTGTGTTTAATCTATTACACCTTTTCCATCTTTGTAACTGTTATTACATATATTTGTTAAGTTACAATACATACAGATATATTTGTTATCTGTCTCTTCAATTAAACTAGAAATTTCACAAAAGAAAGATCATGTCTATTTCCTTCACCATTGTCTTCTTAGAGCCTCACATAGTACCTGGTACTTAAAAAGATTCATACATTTGTGATAATAGGAAATGAATAATAAATTATTGAGATAATCAATTTTTCCCAAAGAACTTCAAGACCTGATTTTATCCGGTCATAGTATCTTTAAAATAGGGACAATTATGTCGCTAAAGAGTTTCATCAAATATGCTTAAAAATAAAAATGTTTCACACAATTAAAGAGGGCTTACTTTTTTGAGAAAAATGTGCTTAACCAAAACCCACAATTTCCTTATTATGCCAGATGAATGGGCTATTTCCATGCCTGGACTCATGGAGTCTTCTTTCCTGTGAACACATGAGTGTGCGGTCTTCACAAGACAGACTTTGAGGTGCTGCAGTTAACATGAATCCCTTCAACTGCATGCCCTGTAAGAGGGTTTGCTCGGTTTGTCTGAGGAAAATCATAACACCCTAACTTGTTGTAGAACACTGATATTTCTTCCCTTGGATTACATTTGAATAAAGTCACAAAAATTTGGAGAAGGTGATTTCCAGCCAGATAAGCTGCAGGTGCTGAAGTAAATGTTTGCACTCATATTTGCACAGGTCAAGTAGTTCTCCACCACAGATGTGCCTCCTTTCAAATCAACAAACTCAATTCTGCAAAATACTATACCCGCAATTACAGTTTTATCCAAACATTAACATGAAATTTGGTCTCAGGAATTAAGGTTAAGAGAAAAAAATTGGCTTTGGCATATAAACTTGATGACAACATAAGCAAATTTCCAAGACTTCAATATTCTCAGCAAGTTTAAGCAAAAGTATGAAGATCAGTTTTTAAGCTAGGAAGATCTGTAAGAGCTCCTGAGGTATATTTTTAGTCTTTTTTATATCTTAAAGTATATATTTGGAAAATAGTACTATTGGTATTGAGTGATGGAGATACGTAAGCATGTATGAATGAATATAAGGATGTGTTTTTGATGTAAGGTATATCCCTGGATATACTCTTGTTTTCTGCTTTGCTTTAAATCACCCTTGTTTTCTGTTTTGCTTTAAATAACAGCACATCACCCTTGTTTTCTGCTTTGCTTTAAATAACAGCAACTGGTATTTAAACTGAAGTTGAGTTTTCTACCTGTTGAATTTGCAGATTCACTTCCCTCTCTGTGACTCACTGGTCACAGGTGTTGATTCCTGGATTATGAAGGTGTGAAACTAGACCCTGCAGTCTTTTCTCTTATATTCTTCTAAACTATTTAAAAGAAAGCACATCATTTTACTTCAAAATACTGCACAATATTCAAGGCTAGGTAGATCTGAGTTTGAAAGCCAGTTTAGCTAATTTCCCTCTATAAATGAATAGAATGTTATTTATTCCCCTGGACTGCAAATTCCTCATTGGTAAAATGAGGCTACCATCTAGAAAATCAGGCCCTCATATATACAGCAAATGTAAATAAGCACCTGCTACATATCAGGTATCATTTTGAGAATTACAGATACAGTGAGATGTAAATAAGAGCAAGCTTTGGCCTTCATGAAGCCAACCTAGATTTTCTACGTGTAACCAAGAACTCATACCAGTATAATAATTTTAAAATAAGGAACATTTTGATATTCAAATGGTTTAAATACATTTGATCCGAGCTCCTCCTCAGTGATTCATTCATTTTCTTACTTTCACAAAACACTCATTTCCTTCTATTTGTAAGTTCTTCAAGGCAGAAACCTTGCTTAACCTGAGTCCACAGGCAATGACTGTTTTACCCATTTATATGCACAGCTGTTATTTTAGTAGACATGTGAGTGTGCACACATGTACATTTTCATTTCTAGAAAGGATCTGAGGTGGCTTGTTAATTTAAGAACACTGGTTGCTCTTAGCAACAGTCTTTAGCTGTTTTGCCTAGTTGCTCAGAACAATTTCTAAAAGGAAATGAAGCATTCAAAATAGTTTTGCTAACAAATGAAAAATAAATGCATTTTAACTGGACTTAGTTCAGAAACACTTTCAAAGGAATAATAGTAACTCTAATTGGGCTGGAGAAGATGGTGGTGCTGAGAAGCCCACTACACACAGGATTTATGTTTATTTTGCCTGGTGTCTGTTCTTTGAATTATTTTATGGCTGCATGTCTACAAGGTCCAAGTAGCCCAGGAACTACATTTAAACCTATGAGGTGCGTGACCAACTCTTCTTAACATTCCTACTAGAAAATATTCAGTTAACTAATGACACTGGACAATACTAGGATTCTGAGGCTGTCAGACAGAAGAGACATTTATACAGAATAAATGCAAAACAAATGCCTTCCAGCTATTAGAAAACTGTAATTTACTTTAATAAGAATTTAAATTAATTGACAAAATACAGGTTAATGTGGGAGTTATGGTTATAGTCAGTCGTGCATCCATGAATTTCCACACTGGGTAGCTAATAACCAGCTTCTAGGTCTCAGTCTTGGAGACTGAGAAATTCACTTATTTGTTCACATAAAGAATTCACCAAAAATGTATACATAATGCAGAAAAAATAGTATGAAACTAATAATGTTCTTGTTGACAAACAGAATGTTTATATCAACACAGATGGTGTTACCCTTGTATGGGGACCCTAGAGGATGTCATATATCACAGAAAACCCACTACACTGCTGGCCCTTAGCGAAGGAACTGAAAGTGTATGTGCAGCAATCTCAGTGACCAAGGTTACCCAAGCAGCAGTTCACCATACTAATAAATGTCTGGAAGCTACTGGCCACCACTTTGAGTATCCGTTGTAACGGTAGAAGCCAAATATAAGTTGTATTAATCTTATGATATCTCAATAAATTTAGTATTAAAATATTTATAGATGTTTCCCTTTTCCTAAAGTGTTTACGCAGTTTTTGCAGACTCTATATCAAATACTTCATTTTTATTATACTCTCATGAAGTTGAGATCAGTAGACATTATATGCAACTAAGATGTCCTGAAAGTAAACTATGGTGGGTGTCATGGTGGAGGAGGGATGGGAAGCTTTAACATAAGTAGGACAGATCCTTCTTTGAAATTAATACTTGATCTTTGTTGCTTAAATATAAAAATTGCATAAACCTTTCATTCAGCAAACAATACATTCAGTATGTTGCAAGATTTACACTAGTACCTGTGTGTTCAAGATAACTCCCAGACTCTGACACCTTATAATATTTGGAGTTTTGTGATAATTTAGCTCAATGTGATAGAAAGAAAAACCCCATAGCTCTAGGGGAGCAGAGAAGATATGGTGGCCAGGCATGCCTTCCAAGAAGAGATGATTCAAACTGAGTTCTGAACGGTAACCATGGGTGCTATTAAAATTTCATCAACCTTTCTCCTTGCAGAGAGCCCAAACCATTTAAAGGCCCAGGACAAGCATAAAAGGGTATAAATACTTCTTCATTTGCTAAATAAACTAATAATGTTCTTGTTGACAAACAGAATGTTTATATCAACAATTTTCAGAGCCAAAAGCCCTTATACAGAGAGTGCTTCAGGGTTCCGAACAGCAGGATTACATGAAAGGAAGAGCTTCAAAGTAGAAGTCATTCACAATTATTTGTTTGAAAGTAAGCAACTGCAGACATACCCTGTGAACCAGCTCACTAATACCGTTCTGACACGGCACATTGAAACACCTTGATAGATGTAACACAATTTAACATGGAATTCAATTAAACAGGACAGCATCTCTAGCGGCCTATAAGGATCTTTAAAACCACTATCATCTACGAGGTACAGAATCAAGTCCTTCACATTAATACTCTGGGATTGACGAAACTCATTTTGACAAATCTGCTTCCCCAGACAGGAAGTAAGGAAGCAAACTTGATATTTAACTAGTCAAAAAAGAGAAAGAAAAAGAAAAAGAAAAAAACTGAACCCCTGCAAATCTATTTAAATCCATTCATTATCTCTTAGTTTGCTAAAATTTTAGTTACATCAGAATAGAAATTGCTGCACAGTTTTCATAAAGCGCTTCAGAGAGAAACTAAGTAAAATAAATATCACCAATTAAATTTAAAGAGCTTAAATTAACCAAACACTGCGAAGTCTAGGGTTTTCCAAACAGACCTCTTCTCTAAAGATGTTTATGAAGAGAACTTACACCAACTAATCATTCAAAATTACCCAACCTTCACTGTGCTGAGGTAAATACATTTTCAGTTCATATTTTTGGCCAGAACATTTAGAAATTGTCTTCCTGAGTCCGTGTCAGTTAAACAACAAAAAGATACAAGTTTGTCAGTATCTACAAATTAGCCAGGCCTAGCAAAGAAGAAAACAGGAAAACATCTAGAATTCAGTTGTTGGTAGAAAGCTAATTGAAGTCAGAACAGCCTTGTAAGTCTTTTTTCTCTGCCTCCCGCGGGAGGAAAAACACCTAACACTTAGGCCATTTTACACAGAGCTATAAAGTTTCATTTTTTCAGTCACAGATAACTAGGTCTACAAATCCCTACAGGAGGAACACCAAGCGTTCTGCAGATGTAAATTCTTGTTGAGTTTCTTGGGCTTGGCAATGATAATAGAGGCACACATGAAACTGATTTGACTCAAAGTAGAAAGTTACTATCTAGGTTCTAGACTCCTGAAGTGACATATGTCTATAATCCCAGAACACTGGGAGGCTGAGGCTGGAGAACTGCAATTTGGGGCCAAAGTGAGCGATTTGGCAACTTAAGAAGACCCTGTCTCAAAATAACAAATAATAACAGGCTGGGAATGTAGCTCAGTGTTAAGGCATGGCCTGCGTTCAATCCTCAATACCATGAAAAGAGAGAGAGAGACAGATAGACAGACAGACAGACACAAAAAGAGACAGTGAGAGAGAGACAGAGACGAAGAAAGAAAGAAAGAAAGAAAGAAAGAAAGAAAGAGAAAGAAAGAAAAAAGAAAGACCAAAAGAAAGACTGCCTAACAGTTGAATGTCTCTAATGAAGACAATTTTCAACCTAATGTGTTTTAATTTCCTGACCTATAAAATATCTACCTCATAGAGCTGTTGAATTAAGGGGCAAAACATAAACTGACTTCAGAATGCTATACATATAGTTAGTGACAGACATTTTAAAACATGAATAAGGTCAAAATATGGGTTCTTCCTGAGTAGCCCAATGAAGCTATTAAAAAGAGGTAAGTCAAAAGGCAGAAAGCAAATACACAGCCCCACTTCCAGCCACTTAAACCCGCTGACCAGCTTCAACTGAGATCCTTATTAAAATTCAATTTGCTACCTTATTGGAAGCATGGGAGAGCAGTTTGCATAGCCCTAGTTTCCTATTTCCCTAAAGCAAATTTTTTTTCCTAACTTTTCAAGATAAAAATTCAAAATATCAGCTCTGGCGGATGCCTGCTCTCCCTTCAGCCAAAACAGGAATCTAGTTTCTACAATAAATGAGATCATAGCATCCCCACTCATACTGCCGTAGATAAGAACCTGTCAGTATTTTAATCATAAAACATGTTTCCTTCCCTCTAGCTTGAGAGATCAACCACAGCAATTTGCTGGGGAAATAGCTCCAGCAAAGGGCAATGTACAAGGCTCAAGCACAGAGAGAAAATATTTTAGCTTTACAGTACTCAAGAAAGGTTTATTTGGGAATTAGGCAGCCTATAGGACTATTTCCTCCTGATGGTCATTGTGCCTTTTAAATAAAGAAAATATGGTGCAGTGATATTGAAAACAAAAATTTTCCCAGGCAGCAAATGTTAGGAAAAGGGTTATCCACTTGGATACCTTCAGGCACCAGTTCCTCTCTTAACAACAGCTGCAACAGCACACAGGTCCAGGCTGTGCTCACATTGAGCTCCTGTGGGGGCTGGGAGGGTCTGACCGCAGGCTCTGAGATAAAATCGTGGAGGCAGAGAAAATGATACCAGCACTACTTCAAACAGGAAAAGCGAGGCATTCTGTTGATAAAATGCTAGGGATGATACATAAAATTTTCCCTGACAAAGTGATGGCACCTGGCCTACTCAGTGAAGGTGAATAGAATTACTATCTGATCTGTAATACACTGAACTCTCTTCTTCCTCACTCCTGAGTCCTGAGTGTGAAAGTGAAAAGCCACCTTCTGGGCAATTTCATACAGAAATATTTCATATTTCATACATACAAATAAAAGTATCTGAGAAAGCCAGAGGAAGAAAACGAATGTGTTTAACGGACACTACATGTCAGGCATTGCATTCATTGCTTTCATATTTGGTAGGTATAACAAACCCACTAAACGTATCTCATTCCATTATATAATAGGGAAACTGAAACTCAGGCAAAAGAGCTTCTTCAAGGTCAGAGAGCTAATGGTTCAGTCACATAACACACTTGAAAACAATCTCCACCTTTAGGGCTTGGTTTCTCCTTCAACATTTGCCTGCCTAAGAGCACACTCAGATTTCAGACTCACTCCAAGAACTTCTACTTAGTCCAGATGGGAGGAAAGAGTATGGTCTAGTACTCCTCTCCCCTCCTCTCTTCCCCCTTTACTCGCTTCCTAGTACTGTCCAAGAAGAAGATACACCTTTTATTTCACGCTATGACTTCAGACCTTCTAACACTTTCAAAGAAGTGTTGGTACACAAGATGAATGGTAGATCTGAGTTCAAAGCCAAATTCCTTTTCCTTTCTGAAGTAGTGCAAAGATGAACACTCAGATTAATTTCAGACACTTCCAAAAAGCCTTTCAAACTATTCCTATAGCTGTCATTCATTCTTTTGTTCTCTCCCTGTTTGTAGAGAGTCCAACCTATTTCAGTATGATACCACTTTTAACATATGAATTATTTTGTAGATCTTCTTTACACTAGTTGTATGTATGAAGAGATAGTATCACAGAGAAATTAGTATCTTCCTAAATGGTTATTACCCTGAGTACTGTGCAGGTTAATTTACATAAAGTCCATGGAATACAACTTTGTGCATGGTGATCAAGTGAGAGTTAGTTTACCCTCTGGGTTGTTTTTTCCATGTGCATTTCTCATGAGTGACTCATCAACCAAGTGGAAAGTGTTAAGGCCAGCACTATATAATGCTCTGTTTGATTACTGCCCTGAATGGCCACTGTAATGCTAAACATAACACATACGCTCCAGAGAGGGCTAGAAATTAATTCCTGAGCAAGTCTACCCACCTTTTTCCAACTGGAAATTTCTGCCAAGAAACTATGAAGACAGTTAAACACATGGCTCCAAGGGGGAAATTAAAGTTAACCTCTGTTAGGTAACAAACCAACTAGGATGGTATCAGTGATCATATTATTTGAAATCTTATGGCACTAATCATTATTTGATTATATCATTATTTGAGATTAGATGCAATGATATATTAATCACTGGCTGTTTTAACCCGTAGTATGGATGTTAACGCAGTTAAAATGGAGCGGATCATCATTTTAAATATTCTGACTATTTTCAGTATATTCCCTCGCCAAATAAAATAATTCAAACCATTGAAAAAATTTTAATAAGCTCTATACGATGGAACACCATCAAAATAATATATTTTATATTAAAGATTACAAACACCCAAACTGATGTTTGAAAAATATGTTATTTATAAGGTTTCTAGAACCTATCATTTAAAATATACTTATTCTATTTGCTAAAAGTATGTCATTTAAATATATATAAGAAAAATTATTAATATACTCTCATCCTCACTACAATGTACAATGTGCTATAAGAACATTTATATATAAGTATAGACTTTAAAAAGTCATTAAAGTATATTTCAATATTTCCTAATGTACTACATCTTAAAATATCATTAGTAATGTAAATAGAAGTAAATCCATGAACTTAAGGGTAAATAAACTTAATTGCAACATTTCTCCATTGCATGGTGATTCAACTGTATATTAGCTTCTCTATATCTTACTACATAAGAATGACTTGCTAGTGATTCTATGTCCTGGTATCTCATTCCAGAAACCAGTTTTATTGGTCATGGTTCTCCAGAGAAACAACCAGTAAAGAAAGCATCTAAAGGGGCTGGGGATTTAGCTCAGCGGCAAAAGCGCCTGCCTGGCAAGCGCAAGGTCGTGAGTTCGGTTCCCGGTACCAGAGAAAAACCAAAAAAAAAAAAAAAAAAAGAAAGCATCTAAAATATGTGTATACACATATGCACGTATGTATATATACATATATATGAACTGGTCCCCAAGATGATGCAGGCCAAGTTCTAAGATCTCAGTCAGGAAGCTGGATATCCCAGACAGCCAATGCTCAGTCCCAGTCCCTGTCCAAAGGTCTGAGAATCAGGAAAGGCAGTGGTTTAAGACTCAGTCTGAAAGCCTGCTATTTCAAACCTGAGAAAGAGCTATGCTCACTTTAAGCCCAAAGACCCTGGCTGAAGCAGTAAGGCAGGAGTTCGCTTAGCCTTTTTCTCCTACTCAGGTTCTCATTTGTTTGAATAAACCCAGCCCATGTTAGGGAGGGCAGTTTGATTTACTACTTACAATTCACATTTTAAACTCATCAGAAACAACCTGGAAGATAGATCTAGAATATTTGATCAAAAGTCTAGCCTAGTCAAGTTGACACACAAAATTAACAAACCACACAATATTAACACATTGAGTAATGCTTAATCTATATTTTAGAGACCATGATCTCCAAGAAGTTTACCCAATTCTCAAAGAGGAACTGGTAAGGAAAATGCCAAGTGACCAATCACACCATACATATCCTTTAGTTTTTCATTCATTCTGTAAACATTTGCTAGCACCAGTATCACTCACTAATTCATACAAATATTTATTGACTGCCTTTTGTGTGACAGGCATAATTCTATTTATTGGACCATTCAGATACTGTTTTAAAGACTATAATGTAGCCCTTTTCCTAAGTGGCTCACAGTTAAAATACGCAAATAGGTAAGTAAATAACTGAATAATGCAATAGAACTGATACAAGTAGAACTGAATAATATATGGTGCAAGTACCAATTATTAAGTCCCATAAGAGTCCAGGGGTAATTTAACTCAGAAGACATTGGGGTGTTTTCAGCATATGGACTTTGGAACACTACCTGGATAAGTGAATATAATGAAAAAGGGTCCTAAAATGTAAGTTTTTTTCAGGATACTGAATTTCATGACTCAAGATTCCCTTTTTCAAAACATATTTTAATAGTAGCGTGATTATTTATCCTCTAATCTGTGACTCTGTAGGTCTTTTCCTCCCAACTCTTCTATTAACAATAAAATTTTAAAAAGACCTTGCACTGCCAAGAATTCTTTGTCAAAGGCGACACAGACCCTTGCAGCCTGCTTGCTTGGGATAGTCAGCACTTGTTTTACTTATTAGCTCATTTTTCATTTTCTTTTTCTGGGTCAGGTTTAATCTAGGATTTTTTGGAGGAGAGGGTTGTGAATTATATGAACTCTTAGTTTCTCCCTTTTGTTGTATTAAAATACTTTAATGATATGATGGTAAGTTACAATATACCTCATTTATTGATGGATGATTGTCAATGTACCTGAATGAACTCTATTCTGACAATCTTTATTCGACAGTATGAAAAGTAACTTCAGTAAAATAGAAGAAAATATATTATATACTTTCTACATACCAAACATTATGTTTAATAGTTTCATATGCGGTATCTCACTTAATTTTTACAACTGCCTTGCCAGGGGGGCATTATTTTTCCTGCTTCTTAAAGATGATTTGTGTCATTTTCCTCTTCTTCACCTCTATTCCTAGAACTTCTAGTTCACAGTTAGAAGTCATGACACACAAAAATAACACTGAGTTAGAAATTAGGAGCCCTGGTTACAGTTAGAACTCTTAGACTTGCTGTATGACCTTCAGTAAGGCACCTTCCTGTCTACATGATTTAGTAACCTCATGTGGAAAATGAGAGCATGAATACTATGAAAAATGGTCTGTTGGATGAAACTCCTCTCAGAAGAAATACCTCGTATGATAAACCTGAAACCTCTGACTATTCCTTGCATTCAAATTCACGTGTGTTCTCAAGATGTGTGTAAATTAAACTTTTGCAAATTGACTTAACAGTTTAAAGGCACTTACAGGAAGGAATCTGCTGCTTGAAAGAGTCCTATAGCATTATAGTTATTCTGGAGGTGAGGGCCGACTCTGGATCTGAGCTGCTTAGGTTCAAATTTTGGCTCTGCTAATCAGGAGTTTTTTGCTTTATAATTTAGTTAAACACTTCATAACTCAGTTTCCCCACTTGACACACTGAGATAACTATTATAGGATTTTCAAAAGGTTGTTGTGAGCATTACTTAAGGTTCCTTTTGTGGAGAAAATGTAAAACAGTCCTGGCAAGTGTTAGCAGGGGAATGTGTGTGCTGGGTAATGTTAAAAGCACTTCAGTGCCTGGGCTGGGGCCTGGATAATGTTAATCGCACTCTAATATACCCATTTTGAATATCTGAACTTTTTTTAATATTAGGCATTCAAAAGACACCAATACATAATGAGATATGAGACTCTTATTAATGTAGTTTTTAAAAGTTTTGATTTTACGTAAAGAAGGATAAACTAAGTTGCTTCTTACTTATAAAGTCATAAAGTAGAGGAAAACTTTAAAGCTGAAGAATGTTATAACATATAAAGTAACTAGTGGAAGCACACATTTATATAGACATCTTTAAATTAAATGTAGCAATATCCATCATTAAGCATCTTAAAACTTAAAAATATCTGACTTTGTAATTCTACTTATTATAACTTATCCAAATGGAAAAAGTTCAAATTCAGGAAAGACTTATTCCCCAAGGTATTTATTTTATTTTACTAGTATAAAATTGGCAGTGGTGGAGGAGGACAAAATATCTAAAGATATGGATGACTGTTATACAGCTATTAAAATTGATCATAACTCCTAATATAGGAGGAAAATATCTAAATGTAAACCCAATTAAATCACAACTATATTTTTAAAATAAACTATGTACAGTCCAACAAAAGCAATATACTGCTATGAAGCAATGAATATGTATGCTAACATATTAACAATCTTTAGTCTCGTGGGACTATACGTACTTTCTTTTTTCACTTTTAGTTTTGTTCTTTTCTAATTTATTTCAATGAACATATTATAAAGTAAAAACACAGAATACACCAAAGTACTAAAACTTTGCAATGTTTAAGATGCCCAGACCAGTGCAGTACCAATGACAAAAATGTACATGGCGATATATCAGTTGATGAGTCTTCTCGGAGCATCACTCTTCTATAATAAAATTGGCCTCAATAAAATAGGTGAACAAAACTACTCTTCCGCATCCTAGCAGAAAGAAGTCTTAGGCAGGCCGAAAAAGTCAGAAGGTGCAGGGAACTGTCCACCAAGAAGGTGCTGACAGTCCCTCTGAGTGGGTGAGTGTAAGCGCACCCTCTGGCGGTCGGGAGTGAACACACAACCCGCTTCCTGGGTCCTCATGCTCCCCGCTTCCTTCTCCATATTTCTCTTCCTTTGCTCACTCTTTTCTCTGCTTGCCTGGTAACTATGGAAATAGGAAAAAATAACAGTTGTACAGCACCTAAGATAAGCTTAGGTGTTTAATCAAATTAAATTCTTTCACCCCGTCGGTCTGCTCTTTAGTCTCTAGAGTCACCCTTTTCCCCCTTCAATTCCCTCTTTTTTCCTCTCTTCCCCATTTAACTCTATCTTCCTCTCTCTAATTTCTTTTTTAGCAGAATCACCATAGAGAAGAAAGGGAAGTTTCTTTCCACTACATTATTCCTCTTCTTTGAGGAAAAGTACAATTTATGAAATGTCCAAACATTTACTGGAAAAAAATAGGTTACAGGATTTTACACCTTTTTAAAGAAATCTTATCCACCTTAAAATATGAGTGGACTTTGAAAGCAAATGTTTTGGGCCAAGGGAATAATGGCTTCAGTTACTACATTAACAAATAACTATTTCAGTAAAGAGAGATTTCCTAATGTTTGAACCACATTTTTATTGTATTTAAGGTATACAACATAATTTTTTATACTTTTACCCAAAGAAATGGTTACTTTAGTTAAGCTAACATATCTATTATCTTACAATTACCCTATGTGTGTTTAAGAGCATCTAAATATGTGTGATATATATTTCTTTATCCATGTACCTGTTTATGTATACTTTGGTTGATTCCATGTATTGGCTATTGTGAATAATGTGCAATTAACATATGCAGATATCTATACGTAGTGCAGATTTCATTTTATCTGGAACTATTTCCAGAAGGGGATCACTGAGACACATAATAGTTCTACTTTTAATAGTATAAGGAACTTTTATACTGTTTCCCACTATGGCTGCACTAATTTACGTTCCTACTATTAGCATTCAATGGTTCCCTAACCAATAGTTGATACTCTTGTTTTTTTTATAATAGCCATCCTGACATGTACAAGGCCACATCTTATTATAGTTCTGCTTTGCATTTCCCTGATAATTGGTAAGTAATTATTAATAATGTTAATATTAATAATTATTAAGTATTAATAATGTCAATATTATTAATAATAATTAAAAGTGTTTTTTCATGTCTCCTTTGGAGGAATGTCTGCTAACATTTTTTGTTCCTTTTTAACATGAACTACATTTCAATTACATAACAAACAAACTGTAGAGAACACTGCAGTTTAAAAAATACTTAGACTATTAGGAAAAATCACACACTTCTACCTGTTTTGTGTGCTTTTGACTTAGAAACTCTGGTGGCTGGTAAGCGGGAGTGTGAAGGTGGAGGGGGACACAGGGAGTGCCAATCTTTGTAACGTAGCTATGACCAAGATAAAGGAAAGAGAAATATTATATAAAACTGGGCCTTGCAATTACATTCAGAGCATGATCTGTGCAAATAGAGAAAAACAGTTAAGGGAAGGTAAAGTTAATGTTTATCTTCCTATAATGATGCATAAATTACTGTGAAGAAAAAACAAGCCCTTTAAAAATCTCCTTTTCCATGGAAAGTCCATTCCTATAAACAGTGATGTATGGCAAATAGCAATGGGCCGGGGCAGGGGTGGCGAGGAGAGCTGATAGAATGGAAAATGTGTTTGGAGCAAGGGTATTTGAGAGTCTTTCTCATGAGAATTTATGGTTAGGTGCTTGTGAGTATCCTGTACTTTAGGGAAGGTAGTATAATTACTTTCCTCAACACATATGGAATTTCTGAAACCAAGAACTGCCCTCTGCTTACATTCATGATCTATCACAGTACCTGGGACACAGCCTAGAACAGACGCACTCTATCTTTATAGTCCTAAGTCACTGATATGTTTTCCATGAAATTTTGAAGATAATTATTTAGATCCTACTTTTATTGCTCAGATTCCCCTGGAATCATTGTTATATACTTTTCTTTAATCAGGATTGCAAACAATATAGTCATTTGACTTCGAAAGCATAAAAGACAAAACTTGTTTATGACCATACGTGCTGTATTTAGCACTTGTGTGCTCAGTGAATATTTATTATTGAATGGAATAATATCAGTTTTCCATTAATTTTTATAAACATACCTTACTTGTGAACTTTGTCAATATATACATGGTTCCGTACATTATATGAACAGTTAGCCTAGTAAAGAACTATAACTTTGAGGAAAATATTGATTAGGCCCATAGCAAAGATGGACAACTTATCAAAAGAACTATTTTAGCTGAGAAAGAAGCTCCTCTTAGAAGCCATAACTGCCCCTCCGAGTGGAGCTCCAAATGGAGCTGTGAAATAACCAAGGCCATGTAAAGGCACCAGTCACTTGATAAGTACATTCATAGTGTATGAAACAGTACATGCATCTCATTTAAATTTTGTCTATTCATAATAATATGTAATGCAGTAGTTATTACTGTGGTGATATTTCTCTGAGGAAACTGAGACTTAGTGAAATCATATACCTCATGTGTGAAACCTAGTTCTGAAATCTGAGAATATAGTATGGAAAACACCTGTTAGGCACGTCTTCCATGTTACATTCTGTCATCATCTGTCATATGGTGTGGTAGAACTTGACTAGGAAGAAAGCTAAGGTAGAAAGTTCTAGCATTGTCCATATCTAAGATGGGAGCACTATATTAACCAATCCATAATTAGCCATCTGAGAAGTATGGTTATAATATATTAATGTCAAAAGTATATAGGGCATTTTCAAATTATCATGTTCAAATACTTGGCAAGATGGAATGAGATAGTCTTCTATAAATCTAACCTATTCTTATAGAATTATTTTCAAAAGAGCAGTGTTAACCCACACACCTCATTTAGCTCTTTCACACTATGGACATGAATCTCTCTCACAAAGCAAATTTTTAAACTAGCAAATTGTTAAACCAACAAAAAGCAAGAAATAAAAGGAAGTCACGTTAATGTAATTAGCCTCCTTCATAAACAAAGTGTGTGCTCAGAATAAGGTCAATTCCTCCCAATATGTTTGAAAAGCAGGGCAAAGTATGACAGCATGAAAGAAACTTTTAAAATTAGCTTCAAGAATTAAATGCATATTAAACATTCTCCACACCAAAGGCTTACCTTATTTGATTATTATCTTGTGTTTAATTTCCCTTGACAAATAATTCACCTTTGTTAATAAGCATTTAGCACCGCAAAGCAATTCTCATAAGGTCATTGGAATGGATTTTAAACAGTAGCTATTGCTGAGATGCTGCTCTAAGTGCAATTAAAAGAGAATGGGTAGAAGCACGAGAGGAGGGTGGTAAGTTGTGTGCAGAGAGGTCCTCGCTAGCTAATTATTGGTGCTGTTCATTCACTCATGTCTTTCCAACAGCAATGAACACCCCCCTACACACACACACACACACAAACTTCAACAATTCTCAGACCTCTTTGGGGTTTTCAAAAGAGGAATATAACTACTGTTTAGTATGAGTAATATTTTAAAAATGATCATAAAGTGCAATCTGAGTAAAATCCATGAATATTTGTCAGTCACCTTACCATTAAAAGTTTTTTATAAAAGATATCATTCAAGGATGTTGGAACTGGAGGAGTCTCAGAAATATCTCATCCATATAGAAGAAAATCTGAGGCCCCAAATAAAAGAAAATCCTCTAGGTATGGCCAGTATAAGATAATCCGGACTCTCAAATTTTCCAAGCCTATATCTCTCATGAACACTACCCATAAAGTTGAATGTGTATGTTTCATTAACTTTACTGTCTAAGGCGCTTGTGCACTGTCCAAGTCAGTCCCTGGTATCATATTCCAGGACAATGGAGATTGTGTGATTTCTCTTCACTTGTACAAGTGAATTTTCAGGTATTTCAGGGTCACACATTTGCCATGAGGAGTGTTTAATATACATAGGCTGAAAGAACCCACCAGCTTTTCACAATGAGAAGTAAAGGAGACACAATTCATTCATGAGTTAAGACTTCTGGGCGAGTTCTGGGCATCTTTGGCAGGGAGTGCATCTTCAGGTCCAACATAAAGCTCTACTAACAAGGAGCAACGAGTGATAACCTGCTTCAACAACCTTCAAACCTCATTTCCTAGGGAACACTAATCACTTGTACAGAAATCCAGGGTAGAACTGTTCTCTGCTACAAACTTCACTGAGAACTGTGCTACTTTTTGACCAAATTTCGGCTTGCTGATTTCAAGTGGATTGTGTAAGCTCCGGAGCAGTCGCACAATTGGGAACAACATGAGTTCAGTTCCAGATTTTCTGTCTGAAATAACAATAAATCTCAAACCTTGAAAAGGGCTAAATCGCAGACTGACGTGTTCCGTTTCACCTGGAGCACATCTACCGCCCTAGTTACTATTGCCCGGGGCTGGCTCCAGGTGATGCTTATCTCTGTAGTTCAGGAGCTTCCAAAGCAGTGGCCAGCGGCTCAGTCACTAGCTTAATGTAACTAGAGCGAAGAACCAAGTAAGGCGCCCCCTTTCCAAGGCATAGCTGCTTTTGAGCTTCTGGATGCTAGAGACAGGGTCCTGTCACCACCGACTTATCAGCTCAGCATCGCACGCTGGAAAATCATTGGGCTCTCCAGGTTCCCAAACCCAACCGGCTCCAGGCGAGGGCCGAGCAATCGTAGCTTCTGTCGCTCTCCCAACAAGCAGACACACAAATAGACAACAAAAGGAACGGTTCGCTCCCCCGGGAGAGGCAGCATGCATTAAAAAGACACGAACCCCTTGTCCTACCTTGCATCCAAACATCAACGACAAAGTGTTGTTGGTGCAAGCAACTTTGCAGTGGCAAATCATTGGTGTAAAACAGTCAGGGTCCTTAACAACAGGGCACATTCCTTTTGGGCTGCGGCAGTGGCAGCTCGCTGGGGGACCGAACGCGGCGCTCGCCCAGCGCTCGGAGCGGCAGCCTAGACCGCGCGGCCGCGCGGCTCGCTGCCCCCCGCGCCCGGCGCGGCCATCCCGGAGACCAGGGGAAGCAACGCTGCGGGCAAGTACGGGCTGCCCGGGGTCTCCCTTCCCCCGGGAGCCAGGCGTGGGGGCAGGGACGGACCAAGACGGTTATTCCCCAGTAGGGTGAATTGGGGGGAGGTAAAATTTTTCAAAAAATTAAAAAATAAAAATAAAAGGAAGTGAGGCGCTTAGAGGAGGGTTCAAAGGAGGTGGGGCAGTATTAGCATGTAAAAGGATGTGCCCGCCCACACGCCCCAGTCCCACAAGATTGTCATGCGAGCTGAAGGGGGCTGAAATTATTTCCTCCGAGGGGAGGGGGAGAAAAAATATCCTGCAGCTCCCGATTTGGTAAAAAGCCAGTGGCTTGCTGCAATCCAGTCACCATTGGGAGCGCCGGCCGGGCAAGTGCGGCGGGCGCGCGGGAGGGGC
>NW_004955414.1:8030667-8036545 GCF_000276665.1 Chinchilla lanigera | reverse complement strand
GCCCAGCCCAGCCCCGGGGCGCGCTCCGCCCGGAGTCCCGGCCCACGGCCCCCCAGGACCACCCTGCGCCCCCATCGCTACTGCCATCCGACCGGGACGATCTCCGAGGCCGAGGTCCTCTCAAGGGGAGGCCGGCACGGAACCCTGCCCCGAGCATCCTCCCCGCCCACTGGCACCGCGTGCGGGGGAGGGGACGGGAAAGTGGCCGGCAAAGAGACCTGGGGTCCAGCGAGCTGGAAATCGCTTCGCTGTGGGCTTCCGCCCTTGACCTCTGGGTCAGGGAGCCTTCTCACTCCCTCGTGGTACAAGAACCAAGGTTTTAGCTCATCACATTAGAAGCGTTGCTCTCTGTCCACCTTGAGGTCTTTGAGGCTTCCAGAAGCCCCAGAAGTGTTTATGTTGTTCTGGAAGTGTGAATAACAAGAGCGATGGATGCTTTATTGTTTGTTTGTTGTTGCTGTTATTATTGTTTCCTTTTTCACTGAGACTGTCAGTTGCAAAAAGACCCCACAATATCAGCATGTGGCTGGCACAGCTGCAAAATCGCTTATTGAAGATTTTTTAAATATGTGATAAGAAGCGTGTGGGGCAGGAAGTGAGTAAATCCAGCACTCTTTGAGTGCCACCTGGGTGCCTGGCATCACGCCTCACAGATGGCTGGAGGAGGAAAAGCAAGGCTTCTGTGCTGGGAACGGTGCTGCGGTGCTGAGTGGGCTTTGGGTAAGTGGGTTCCATTATCTGAGCTCCTGTTTGTTCACTTATAAAATAAGGCCATGAAACCCTGAAGACTAGGTAGACATGGAGAACAGCACATTTCTGTCACACGGCCCAGGACAGAGCAGCTGCTCATTACTCACCCGGCTTATCCCATGTATTGGAGTGAGCGGTAGATACATGGAATGCAACTTCTCTAGAGGAGGAAGCTGAGGCCTTGAGAGTAGTATTATTACCAAGTCACACAAATCAATAAGTCAGAGGTGAAGTTCAAGCAGAAGTGATAGAAGGTAGCTTACAAAGCAATACAACTGTAGACCTCACACACAGTTTTCCAGAAGCGTGACTCCAAATAACCAAATTTATTTAGAACATCAGCCCTGTCACATTAACATGAAAGGACAATTTCTCAAGACTTTCTAACTGGACACTGAACTCAGATCTCACTTGGAATACAACAACATGGTCCTAAATATATGTGGCAAATTCTGTGAGAGTAATATCTTCCTAATACATGCAGCTCCATCAGAATATCAGGCCACTTACTCTGAATTAGCAAAAGTTTCAATACCATTGTATGTTTCATCTTTATAAAGTTTAAATGTTCAAGAACAAAAAAGGGAAACAATTTAAACTGTCAAGTCAAATACACTACCTTAAAAGCTTTTTTTTACTACCCGTATACAAAATGCCCAACCCTTATCCCAAGTTAACAGAAATTAAACCTTGTTGTGTTATAATTCCTTGGATGTTTGTTAAAAACATGGATCCTCTAGCCCACCTCTAAATTCTCACTGCATAGGCCAAGAGAATATCAATGTATCTACATTTTTAATGCAGTGATATGGGTCCTGGCTATGAAATTAACACCTCTTTGAAGGAAAATCAATATGGAATAAAATACGAGCAAAAATCAGCATGGAAAACTGTCCAAGTTGAGTTAAGCCTGGTTCTAACTGAAAAGAGCAGCCATCTTTTAGGCTCCGGGATTCTTACACCAAGTGCAGGAGTATTTACTAATTGATTTTTTTTTTGTTTGTTTTTTCTCCGGTACCGGGAACCGAACTCATGACCTTGCACTTGCCAGGCAGGTGCTTTGCTGCTGAGCTAAATCCCCAGCCCCCTTACTAATTGATTTCTCTGTTAGAAATCAGGATTTATTCAATCTAGTAAATATCTAGGCCCTGCTGTGACCCATAAAGTCTGCTATGGATGTGTATGCATGTGCAGGGGTGGGTCACTGGGTGTTTGTGTGTGTATGCACTTGTGCTTAAGTGTACTAAGTCACCCTTCAGGAGAACTCTGGTCTGAGGCATTCTGTGGAATCTTAAGGCCACATTTACAAATTCAGTGTATTCTTTAGCATTTTATCTCTGTGTTACCACAAAATGTATGATTGTGTGAGCATTTCCACCTACAGACTGTCTATGGGTTTTTTTTTTTTTTTCAAAAGAATACATTCTAAAAGAGTTGTACAACATTTTCTTTATTTTTAGCCTATAACTTGGATTTGAAACACCCTAAAAGTATTCTATGTTCTATATTGTGATGTTCCAATAATATCTAACACAGTCTTTCCCTAATGAATTACCCAAGCTAAGGCTGACCTCCTATTCTAGGGCACCATTAAAGGCTGTTATGTTCAAATTATTTCCAGTCGTATAGTTTGTGAAGGCTCAGACTGATAAAGCCAAATAACAAAACATAAAATAAATGCTTATTTCATCTCCTTAATATTTTATGTTTTACTTTAAGCAATGTGAGTTCACTTATCTATATATTTCTCTTTGCACCTACACACGCTTGTATGTATTTGTAACGTAGTCATATACATTTGATAAAATTCTTCTTAGTTCTTGACTATCAAGAATATCTCTGGTGTAAACTGAAGAGCAGAGGAATAAAAGAAGTAAGTAGTGTCCATGACAATGCATTCCATAGTTACTTGCGGTAACCACTATGGTCACAAAAATGAGTCACTGTTACTTTAAGATAGGAACACATTGCATTATTGTTCTGAAAAGCACTAATTTGGGAGTATACTGCACGGGGGTGTAATGGAATATTTTTAGGAGTAGATATTACTAGGGAATGCCAAAACGTGATGTATTCATTCCAATCGTCAAAATAACTACCCTTTTTTAGACACTTCAATGACTGGTAACATTTAAAGTTCTTCCAAATAATCATCACTTTTATGAAATAATATATTACAACTGTATACTAATGACAATTTTCATCTAAAAAGAATCATAGTCATACAAGACAGTATTATCAATAAATGTCACCAAGGTTTAATACTTTATTTTTTATTATTCCTACTGAGAAATCAGGATAAGGTAAGAGGGACTCACTAATTACTCATCTTTTTCTTTCTTTGCTGATCATTTCCATACCAATTTTATCGACAGAAATTGCTCATGTTGGAAGGGAAAGAGCAGATCGAACAGTGGGTACCATAGTCCCTCTTCTGACTTTGAGCAAGCTACCCAGCCTCTTGATGCCCCAGTTCCCTGTCTATCCAGATGAAATGGGTATACTAGACTACTTCCAAGTTTACTTTCAATGCTGAAGTTCTCTGAGTGGTCTTCTAAATATAGGTTCTTAGCAATGTGAAGGAAATTTGAGAAATCATTTTGTTCAGCCACTTATCTTTAGAAAGTAAACTGTTCAATCCTGTGTACTATCGAATGTGCACTAACAGTGCTTCTGTGTGAACTGTTCTAAGTTAGTAGTGTGCTAGAGCCAGCTCCTGTGATATAGGTCTAATTGTGCCTTCTTCTAACTCCCCATTCAGTCACATTATGATAATAGCTTTGAGTGAAATGTGAGGTAATATTTATACTAATTGAGTTGGAAAACACTATAAATAAAGATATTTTTTCTTTAGCAGAACTTTTCCCTATACAGTCTGATCTAAGTCCTTTTTCTACACCAACTTATTTAATCATTACAACCTCATGAGTTCGATTCCTGGTACCAGAAGAAAAACAAACAACAGCAACAAAAAAATCATTACAATCACTTAATCCTACCAGAAGAAAAAACTGAATGACAGAGAGATGCGGTAAGCTGTGCAAGGTAATAAGATTGGTATATTAGTCAGCCAAATGAAGCAACTGACCAAAAAAATTTTAATGGCTTTCAATCATCTATTTATTTCTTTCTGAAAACAAATGTCCTTCATGCCTCTTCTGTTACTTTAGCCTATTCTGTTACAGGGACAGAGGAGCAGCCTCTGTTATGGACATGATATTCTTCTCATGACCACTGGTTGGATGTGCGGCAAGTCTTACAACTTCTCTTGAGACAACAAAAACTTCTTATTCACATATGGTTGCTAAGGAATGTTACATAGCCAACCTGACACCAGCGGGGTAGAAAAAGATACTCTTCTCAGAGAGAGGACAGAAGATGTACTGGGAACACTAACATCATAGATCACAACTCAGTGGGTGACAGAACTGGGATTTTCAGCCAAGCAATTTGACCGGAGGAGCCAATCTCTTAACAACTAGGCCATTCTGTTCCCACCTACATCTAACATGTCACAGTCTTTCTTTACTTTCCATAATGTCATTTGTTATTTAGTAACTCTGTGAGGGAATTCTTATCTCTGATTCCTATAAAGACAGATGAATAGATTTAGAAAAAGCACGAACTTGGGAGGCAGACATAGTAGATCAGCAAAGGTACACCAGTGGCATATGTGCCACAGTTTGCTGTTTGTATCACTGAATGTTCTAAAAAGTTCACCATCACTGCACTAGATAATAGCCATGTAGTTTCAAACTTTATATCCCTCCCTCTCTGTCTTCCAGTGCAAAGTCAAAGTGTATTTAATTTTATTCAGCCTTTGTTTTCATGCAAATAATTCATCAACAAGTTACCAAAACAAACTATTTTTATCAGTTTCCTGAACAATAGAAGGTAGAGAGACATATGAATATCTTTCTCCATCAGCCAGTTTACAGATAAATTAGAGATTGCTTGAAATAAGTAAAGTAACAGTAAGCAAGCATATATAATTAACTATAAATGTACATAATGTCTGTAAGAATGCTGAACCTATGTGGTTAACTTCTCCAAACTACCATTTCCCATTCTGTAACATGGTAATAATGATATTGTGTTCTATGATGCCGAAATGATATAATGCATTACGAAATGCCTGTCACCTTCATCTGGTTTGTGCTCGGCATTCAGTAAGTTGCAAGGACTTTCTGATAATTGCCTGATTTTTTTCAGTCAAAGAAAAAACTAAAACTATTAAACTTCCCCAATACATATGATCTCTTTATACTGAATGATTCTACATCTTTAACTATTTTTATAACAATTTTGCTCTTCCAATCACTTCCTCTACCTTTCCATGGCTCTATTACTGAGAAACATCCAGTTGTAGTGGAGGTTTTGTCAGATGCCATATGCACACTCGCATTCATCCTGCTTCCCCTATGACTGCGAGTTTTTTGTGTTCTTTGTAATTTCCTAGTCTATTTCTGTAGGCCTGTCGCTCAGTACTGACTCCATTGCACCAGTCACATTTACCAGCTGGCTGGCCTTTATTTAAGTTCCACTATAGCTGGGATCCATGGCCTACACCTATCATGGCAACACTTTGAGAAGCTAGAGCAGGAAAATTGAGCCTGAGCCTAGTCTAGGCAACTTTGTTAGACCCTATCTCAAAATAAGAAATAATAAGAGCTGAGGATGCCACTAAGTAGGAAGGCCCTCGGTTCAATTCCCAGTAGCACACATGTACAAAAATCCCACTTAGAATGTTTCCATGACATTTTCTCAAAGTAGTTTTCTTGTTTAGTTATAGTGTGAAATGATTAGGGAGTAAAAGAATGAATAAAGAACAGATGAACATAAGTCCAGGTAGCATTCTACAGCTTTCATGAGGCTTCAGCTGAACTAGTGCACATTTTTCTCCTCATCTATCCCCCGCCTCCACCTTCTGTACCTGTTGCAAAATTTCTGACACCTTCATCTTAATAGAGGGGAGGTTTATTTTGGCTGATTTTGAGATTTCAGTCCATAGTTAGCTGTCTACAGGGTAGAAAGGATATGAGAGGAGGGCTTGGCAGAGGAAAACTGTTCAATTCCTGGCAGCCAGGAAGGCGGGAGATGAGAGGGAAGGAGGCAGAGGGGGAGAGAG
>NW_004955414.1:8023970-8030508 GCF_000276665.1 Chinchilla lanigera | reverse complement strand
GGTCACTCCTTCAGTGAGCTAACTCCTTCAGCCAGGCCCAACCCCCTAGCAGCACATTCATCTATGAAACTCATCAATAGATCAGTCCAATGACAAATACAGCACTTCCATGACCCAATCACCCTCCAAAAGCCCCACTCTGAAGACAAGATTGGGGGGGGATATTTTAGATCTAAACCACAGAAACCTCACAGTTGGAAGGATTATATACTTTACTGAAAAAATGCCAGTCCAATGATAGATAATCAATTTTAGCATTTTCTCTCAGCAGCAAGTATTCTGAAAGAAGTATTGTCCTCGGCTCCAACAAGGCAAGGCAAGGTTTTTTCTCTGAGAGTTCTCATGATGGTCACTTTCACCCTTTTGGCCATGGAAAAGGCAACTCCAAATATTATCCTATCATGTATGCACCTAGGAGAATTTCTTCAGCAGCCAACTTCAAATAAAAATGAACTATTGTTAGGTCTCATTTTTTAATCAAATTCAATTTCAGTATTGGAAAAATGAGATGCAGGTCCTGGGTTCTGGTTCTAGTCTGGACACTTGCTATGTTAACTCTGAATGAGTGACTTAATCTGACAGTTAATCTACTTATCTACTGAAAGAGGGGAGGTATGTGAGTAATAATGCCCACATCACAAGATTTTTATGTGGAGTAAATAAAATGTCCTATGTGCAAACACCTGTCAGAATGCCTTGCATATATTAATGCATGCATATATCATTTATTCTCTTATTCTCTTATTCCTTCATTCATTACACACCAAAACTAGCCAAGGAACTTTTTCCAAATGAATGTCAACTAAAAAGAGCAAAATTCCTGTGAAATCACTAATTCTATTTTTATACTGTGCTTGCCCATCTGTGAAACAAAGGCAAATTGTTCATTGTCAAAAAAAAATACTAAATCAGAGTTCAACTGTGAGAGCTTCAATTCAAAGGAAGACGGTAACAAAAACATGGTTCATTTTAAACAGCTTTACATCGCCATTATGTGCTTCTCTACTACAAATAGCTTTGCCTTATCAGCTGCCTTTTATCTGAACAATAAATGCTCCTCTAGCTCCATGAACTAAATGAGGTAACATTTATCCTGAAGAACACCACTCTATTATGTTGTAAGCAGGGGCCCTTAGCTAATCATACCCAAATTAAGTGAACCGATTACTCAATGAAATAATTGCTCCCCTGAAACTTTGAAGATATCTCTTTTACAATCTCTACTCATATACCACAAACTGAAGACTATGACACTGTTAGATCTCTTTTGTTTCCTAATAAGCTACAGGTATCATGATTCAAGTCCTTGAGGGCACCAAATTATAAATATAGACTAGCCAGATTTCCATTTCCTAGTTGCTTAAAATAAGATCATTATGAGAAAACTATCTCTTGGGGTAGTATGTGAGTTACTCCTGCTATAAGAATGCTGGTACATTGTTCCTTTTTACAAGGATAGTCAATGACAAGTAAAATGCTTTGGAAGATTTAAATTATGTTTGGCAAAATTCTTAGGATTTAATGATAGAAAAGCTTTTCCTTGGTTCATGAACTTTATCTCCTCTTTTCATTCCCAATTACTAATTATGAATTCATTGAGCACATGTTTTTGATTATCTATGATGTGGTATCCACTACTCTAAGTTTAGGGTACAGTGGTAAGTACAGAGCGATGCCTTTATAGCCTCACAAACACTACAGGCCAGTGAGAAAAGCAGACTGGTCTAAGTGCTCGGAGGTGAGCTACTTCATCTAATAAAGGTAGTGAGAAAAAATATAAGCAGGAAAGTAATAGCTGCGTTGTCATCAGCATCAATGGGAATGAGCTGCACATAAGGAGGAAAGGAAAACAACTTAAGTAAAAAGAACAGAATAAACATATAAACAACATTTGCTATAAGAAAACCAAGAAGTGTGACAGGACTGTGATAAGCTCAGCACCCTTGGAAAACAGGAACAAAGGAAAACATTACGTGAGCAGAGGCTGAAGAAGAATGTATATATCCTACCATGAAGTCATATTTAAATTTTTTGGTGTTTATTCTAAAAGGAAATTGCATAAGGAATATTTTTAAAACAACTTTACCAAGGTAAAATTAACACACAATAAACTACAAACGTTGTAAAAGTTGATGTTTAAAATATATTTATATATCCATGAAACCATCAACACTGTCAAGCTTGTGAACATGTCAATCACCTTCACAAGTTTCCTCAGGCCCCTTTGGAACCTGCCTTCCCCCTGTCTCCCACTCCACCATTCCAAAGAAAACCACAAATCTGATC
This sequence comes from Chinchilla lanigera, assembly GCF_000276665.1. Taxonomy (NCBI): domain Eukaryota; kingdom Metazoa; phylum Chordata; class Mammalia; order Rodentia; family Chinchillidae; genus Chinchilla; species Chinchilla lanigera. The sequence continues at coordinate 8,028,222 of NW_004955414.1, read as the reverse complement.
TGTCACTACAGATTAGTTTGCATTTTCTAGAGATTTATATAAGTGAATCATATACCATGTGCCCTTTTGTCTGAATTTTTTCACACAATATATCTACTATGAGATCTACTGAAGCTGTTGCATATGTCAATAGTCTGTTTCTTTTAATGCTGAGTAATATTACGCTGTAAAGACATGCTACAACTTGTCTCTACTTGTTCATCAACATTTGAATTGCTTCCAAAATCTAGCTCGTATGAATATTCATGTGTAAGTTGTTAGATGGACAAGTATTTTTTCTATTGGAGTGGGTTAGATTTCTCATATGATAAATATATGCTTATGTTTTCCTGAAAGAGGAAAAATTAAAATGTTTCTTCTAAAATATAGAGGGATACAAGTATGCCCACTGTCACCATTCCAGTTCAACATAGTACTTAAAATTTTTGCCAGATCAATTTGGCAAGAAAAAGAAATAAAAGGGATACAAATGGAAAAGAAAAAAGTCAAGTCATCCTTATTTGAAGACAATATAATCCTATATTTAGAAGACCCTAAAGATTCACCAAAAAGACTTTTAAAGCAATAAGCAAGTTCACCAAAATACTAGGATGCAAAATCATCAGTTAACTAGCTTGAGAAAGAAGCCAAGAAAATAATATCATTTGTAATAGCTTCAAAAAAAAATACATAGAAGTAAACCTAACCATGAAGATGAAAGATCATTACAATGAAAATTACAGAACACTGAAGAAAAAAACTGAACAAGACATTTTAAGGAGAAAAGATTTCCTATGTCTATAAATAGGCACAATTAATATTGTTAAAAATGGTCACCAAAAGTGATCTATAGATTCAATATAATCATCATTGTGACATTTTTCACAGAACAACAACAAAGAATTCTGAACTTCATATGGAAACAGGAAAGACCCAGAAGAGCCAAAGCAATCCTGAGCAAAAAGAGCAAGGCTGACGGCATCACAATACCTGATTTCAAATTGTACAGTTTCAAGAAACTGTTTTGTTTTGTTTTGTTTTGTTGTTTTGTTTTTGGTACTGGGAAGTGAACTGAGGACCTTGTGCTTGCCAGGCAGGCGCTTGTGCCACTGAACTATCTCCCCGGCCCATTATTTTGTTTTCTTAAAACAAGGTCTCTCTGTGTAATTTAGGGTGGCCATGAACTCATTATGTAGCCCAGGCTGGCCTTGAACTCCCTGCAATCTTCTTGCCTCAGCCTCTCCAGTGCTGGGATTGCAGCTGTGAGCCACCACACCCTGCTTAAGAAACTGTTAACTGTTTTTACAGTGATTGAGTGACTCATTTTACATTCCCACAAGCAGAGTGTGACAGTTCCAGTCCCTTCATGTCTTCGCAAACATCTGCCATTGTTAATTATTTAATTTTGGCTATTCTAATAGATATATAGTAGTATCTCATGCTATTTTTAATTAACAATTCCGTAATGACTAATAGTATTGAACACCTTTTTTCCTGTGCTTATTTGCTATCTTTGGTAAAGTGTCTATTTAAATATTTTGCTTTCTTTTGAAATTGAGATGCTTATTTCTTATTGTTGAGTTGTAAGAGTTTATTATTGTTACACATATTTTTATAGTGTACATAACAAAATATGTATTTTCATTCTTTTAACTGTGTGTTTGGGGCCGGGGATATAGCTCAGCAGCACAAGCGCCTGCCTGGCTAAGTGTGAGGACCCAAGTTCAATTCCCAGCACCAAAAACAAACAAACAAACAAAAAAACCAAAAACTGTGTGTTTGAAGCAGTAGAAATATTTAGTATTGAAAAATTCAAGTTTATTAATATTTTATGGGTTATACTGTTGGTGTCATTTCTAAGAAATCTTTGTCTGGTCCAAGATCACAAAGATGTTTTCCTACGACTTCCTTCCAGAAATTTTGTAGTTTGAGATTTAAGCCTGTGATCAATTTTGACATTTTTTTTCTAAATATACTGTGGATCCAAGTTCGATTTTGTACATTTTAATTCAATCGTTCCAGTACTATTTTTTGAAATAGCTATCCTTTATCCACTTGTCTGTGTAAAAACACAAGCTGTTTTATTATTGTGGTTTACTTCTGGGCTCTCAACTTCTCTCTGTTGATGTATTCATCTATCTTCACTCCAATGCTATGATGCTTCAATTATCATAGTTTTATCACAGTTCTTCAATTCAGATAGCATTGAGACTTCCAATGTGTTTTTTATTACAGGGTTCTTTATACTCTGGTAGATACTTTTACTTTGTGTACCATTTTAGAATTAACTTGTTGATGTCTCAGCATAAAAATTTCTACTAGAAATTTGAGATCATGCTGTACCTTGTATCAGTTTATAAAGAATGAACACCTTTAAGATATTCATTCTTCCAATATACGAATAAAGTATTTCTTCACATTTATTTTAGGGCTTCTTTATTCTACCTCAGCACTATTCTGGATTTTTACTGTAAAACTCTTTTATTTATTTCATCAGATTTACCCATAAGTATCTCATATTTTATGCAATTATAAATGGAGTGCCTTATTGATTTCAATTTGTTTGTTATTAATATGGGGAAACACAATTGCGATTCGTATATCAACCTTTCATCTTGCAGTCTTGCTAAATTCACCTATTAGTCTGGTAGCTTTTAAAAATATTCTATCAGATCACATCATCTCATTTGTGAACAAACCTTTTTCAATTTTCCTTTGTTTCTTTTTCTTGACTGACTGTGCTGACTAGAACATCAAGCATAAAGTTACATAAAAATGATAAGAGGATTGTTCCTGATCTTCAGGGAGAAGTATTCACTCTTTCATGATTTCATACGATGTTAGCTACAGGGTTTTCATAGATATCACTTCTCAGGTTGAAGAAATTTCCTGTATTTCTTCTTTGAAGAGAGTTATTTTCTGTTCACTTGTTTTATTTCAATCAGGAATATATATTAGATTTGGCAAGATATTTTTCTTTTGTCTGTTGAAACTTTTAAAAAATGTTATTTTTTTATTTTTTTAATATTTTGATTTTTGAATGTTAAAAATACTGGTTTTGAAGGAAACATACTAGGTCATGATGTATTGTAATTTTAATGTTACTGAATTCCATTTGTTAGAATGTTTAGAACTTTTTACATCTTGTGTGTGAGAGGTATTATTCTATAATATTCTTCCCTTTTAATATATTTGGCTAGTTTGAAATCAAGGCAATATAACCCTCATAGAATGAGTTGGAAGATACTGACTCCTCTTCAATATTTTATAATAGATTGCACTGAACAGATCTTATTTCTTTTTAAAATGTTCAGTAGAGTTCACCATAGCCAAACTACCTGGGACTAAAATGTGTGTGTTCACATATGTATATCAGAGTGGGGGTGTGTGCGTGTATGTGTATGTAAGTGGTTTATATAAAGATTTTAAGGAGGAGCAAGGATGTGACATTACATTTGCTTATTATTTGCAGATTTGAAAATCAGCTGGCTGAAATGAAGAGAAAGTCTGAAAAGAAACAACACTGTCAAGGAGTAGACCTTGGAGGACACACCTTCAGCAGTGCACATGGTAATGGTGATTTAGATTACAGGATTAGCACTGGAAACAAAGATGATGTCAAAGGACATCCTAGAAAATAAAAAATGATAGACAACATCTGAATCACATATGGCCAAAGTTAAAATAACTTCTAAGTTTTCTACTTTAAATAATCTCTAGTGGTTTTCACTTAGATATGGTACAATTAAAGAGAAAAATAGAGTATATTGGTCTAAGGACACACCATCCTTCATTATTCCTGGGTTTCTAGTTAGGTGTTTTTGTATAGTAAATCTGAATTTAAAGTGCATTTGTAAATCAAGGTTGGATACATGTATTTAGGGCTCAGAGGAATTTTCTTGTGTAGAAATATATATCTATGAATTGCCTTTGAAATTATTGTATTAAATCTTTGGCAATAGATACTATCATAACCTAATGTCAAGTTTTAAAGCATTATAGTGTATAATAAATCTTTTCCTTCATTCTTTCCTTTTATCTGCAGGAATTCTTTTTCTTAGTAACTAATCTGTTCACTTGGATTAATTCTAGCATAATACTCCCATTTTTAATTGTGTTGAAACTACCTATGTTAGGGATTATTTGGTGCCAAGCGATATGATACAATATATTGTGTAGTAAATGTAAGAACATGACAGTGGCAATATTTACGATGTTTAAAGTTAGTCACTGTCTTGATTTTAATATGCAGACATCCCTCAGTACCCACAGG
>NW_004955414.1:7978575-8023445 GCF_000276665.1 Chinchilla lanigera | reverse complement strand
ATAAAGGCTATATAAATACCAAGTTGCTAAACTACATTGTTTAAGGAAATAATGACAAGAAATTTTAGTACAAATGCATTTTTGCCCAAGTATTTTCTATGCACAGCTGGTTGGATCCATAGATGCAGAGTCCAAAGATACAGAGGGATGACAGTGTTAGAAAATCTTCTTTTGTTTTCCCATATAAATACATCTCCTATATGAGGCTGTAAAAATTATAATTTTTTGAAATATTAAAAATATGATCAGACAAAAGCTCAGTACAAAAGATTGACAATATTAGTAGGGAAATGAAAATCCCCCCTTATCAGACACCCCAGTAAGACATTACTATGTGTACATTAGAATAGTTCAAATCTGAGATTGATGATGCAAAATTTTAAAGAGGATGTAGAAAAACTAAACCTCTAAAACAGTGCTGATGGGAATGTGACAAAGGTAGAAGTACTTCAAAAAACAGTTTGGCATTTCTTTAAAAATTAATTTTAATGTGCCATCCATTGAGCTATTCCAGTTCTAGATACCCATGAGAAGAAAAAAACCATACATCCACACAGATTTAAATATGAATGTGTTTTCATAAAAGCTTTCCAATAATATCTCATATTGGGGGAAAAATCCACATGTACATCAACAGACGAATGGATAAATGAAACAAGTCATAGCTATAAAACCCAGAATCATTACTCCAAAGACAGTGTTCTCATTTTTTAATTCACTAAATTGCGGGCATTTATGTTTGTCAAAATTAATAAAATTATAAATTTTAATTTCATTATATGTAAATTATACCTCAGTGATGTTCATTACAATGTTTTTGTTTAGTATTCAAGACCACGAAATTAGATTACCAAGGGTGCGGGGTTTCATTAAAATAACTCCTAAATTACTTTCTTCATACAAAAGCAAAATTATATAAACTGGTGTTTTCTAGCTTTGTGAAAAGTTAGAATTCTGTACAGAGCCCAGTTTTTCAGAACTAAAAAAAATTCACTCTATGAGTTTGCAAAGAGTGCGCAGACCTTTCATTCATTCTCATATTTTTGGGAGCTTTAAAATATTTTATATTACTGGGAAAGGTATATCATTAAAAATGAAAAGCTTCTACAGTTTAAAATTCAATGTTTTAACATTGAAAATGGGGAATTCCTGCAGGAGCAGTATCTCACTGAAGAATGAAATTCCTTGGCTAACCAACCTAGAATTTTTATTTAGAAGTTTTCAGGAGTCTCCACTGTTGCTCACATGATAGAAGGTAAAAGGTAGAAAAGCTATGTGAAAAGTTAGCCATTAGGCCTAAAGCAATATCAAACTGATATGACAGTATACAATAGATAATGGTATAATTAAATAGTATTATCTTATTTTAGCCCCAAATGACCCTGGTTTTCTAAAGCCTAATTTATTGAACCTTCTCCAGTTCTTTTACAAGATGTAATGGGAATTGCTTGGACCTGGGGTCCGGACAGGCCTTGAACTACACTGTCTTAATGGATACTGATCCTACTCTCCACCTCACTCTGCCTTGGTCCACTCATACTAGCCCAGCTTGCATTAACTGGAAGATTCTCACTGTCCTTGCTTTTCACACTATCCACTAAAAAATAAGAGGGAAAGTGCCACAAGCTGAGAATAAAAAGCTGTCTTTGTTTGAATCCAGACTCCATCATCTAATGGCTGAGGATCCTTAGGCAAATATACAAATGACTCAGTTTTCTTACTTGTAAAATGAACATTATGAACATGCTTATTTTAAAATCCTCAGAGAGCTAAATGATTTAGCATATAAAGTGACATAGAACACTGCCTGGGATACAGTATAGATTCTATCATATTATTGTTGCTGTTTTGTAATTATCATTACCATGAATACTATCCGCATTATATAATCATAGTAAAGAAAATCCTTTTAAGTCTTTAAAATTCAACTTGAATGTCATCCTATTGAAGATTCTTTTGATTCTTCCTACTCAAATAACCCACTTTGGACTTTTTCTATGTAACACTTAGAAAAGAACTATGTGATAAAGCATTACGATAGGTAGTAGGGATGTAACAGTACATGAGACAAACAGGAATCATATCCCACTTGCATGAAGCCATTTCCCAATATGAAGACAGATAATGAGAAAGATTCAGGATTGGCCCAGTATCATACAGTTACTAAAGGATAAAGCTAGAGTATAAAACTATCTTCAAAGTTGTAAAGCCTGTATTCTTTACTCCTTCAAAGTTTATTAATTACATTTATTTTTTTTTTTTTCATAAATCTCTTCTCCAACATGTGTTTTGTTCAAAATCAGGCACACAGTTGATGGTTAAAAAGTATTTCATCAATCAGTCAATCATTCAAATGAATGAATAAAGGAATGAAGTAGCATACCACGAACCTTTAATAACATATTTCTGAATAAGAGCCACTCTTCTTTTTGTTATTATTGTGTATAAAGTATATCTGAAGTAGCTGAAATGTATAAAGACACATTTAATTCTCTTGTGTAAATTGTGTCTACATTTAAAACTGTATACCCTAGGAAATAAAATCAGATCTTTGAAGGAAAAATGTTAATAGCAATGTTGACAAGTTATTTTCTTTTAATGTATTTTATTAAAGCGTGGTAATTCTAGAATATATTGGATTTCAGTGTGATATTTTCATACATGCATATAACATACGCATTTTCTTACATCCTTGTTTCCCTCCCTCTCCCTCCCTTTCATTTCTCTAGTAATAATCTCCCTCCAATTGATAAGTTATGTTCAAGAATAGCAGTAAATATGAAATAAGACTAGGTTGAATATCAGGCCCTCAGTACTCAAGTGATCATTTCTTTAAGGCTATAGTCTAACCATCGGAGAGTATTATTATTAATCTGCAAACATTCCAAGCAGCTCAAAATACATTTTTTTTATGTCTTTTTGAGACAAATTCTCACTATGCCATTCAGGCTGGCCTTGAACTCATTTTGTAGCCCAGGCTGGCCTCAAACTCACAGCAATCCTCCTGCCTCAGCCTCCCAAGTTCTGGAATTACAGGCATGCACCACCATGCCCAGCCCTCCAAAATTCATTCTTAATAAAAGCTACTTCTAAAAATCTCTGGCGCTGAGTAGGTTTTCTTATTGCCAAAAACTTTCAGTAAGGGAAATGTCCCACCTGTCAATATTGTTAGGACTCTTCAAGATGCTCAAAAAGCTCAAGGTCTATATTTATCAAGCTCTCAGGGAATTTAAAGAAGTCACGCAGTGCCCATCATAGCAGTTAGAACACTCTAATTCTTTTCTTATAATGAATGGTTTATAAGTTAAGATGGATTTCATCTACAGAAGACTGTGTGCCAAGACATCCTAGTGTCAGACAGTGGGAAAAACTGATGTGGTGAAATCACAGGGTTCTACAGGGGAAGTGAGGGGACAAGAGGCTGAATGGATAGATTTGATTGAAGCTAAAAAGTTTAGATTTTATGTTTTCATCATTGTATATAAATAGAAAAACCCTAAACAACAGCAATAGCAGCAAAAGCAGAGGCCGGAGATCTGCAAAGAGCTACTAAATATATTGAATTGTGAGAAACTGAAATGAATCACATTTCCTGTGCACCAGACAATATATAATTTCTGCACAGAGAAATAGCAAAGATTGGGCAACCCTTTTAACTGTAGCACAATATATTTGAGGAACAGCTGGGGCTGGAAAATATAGGCCTTATGACACCTCCTTGAATGTTCTTTCTCATGTACCATGCTGTGGCAAATTTCAACATGAAATTCTCAAAATTTAGCTGGAAAATGCTTTATGTAAACTCCATCTGTGTGAATACAGCTTTTCAGGAAGAACTCTGCAGTTCTGACTGTACTAATTACAGAATTTACAGTTCTGTGTCCTCAAAAGGAATAGATGGCACTTTTCTATAAAAATGCTAAACTTATTTAAATCTATTTTAGAATCAAAATACTAAGCTAAATTGAGACTTGCAGGAACAATGTCAATGTTTCCACCTGAGCTAATGTTTGCATGTTCTTCTTTTCAATTAAAAATGAAAGTACATGGAGTTTCTGTGGGGAAAAAAAGTTTCTTTCACTGCCAGATACAAAGGGAAATCAAATTTTGAATAAAGAGAAATCAGCGAGTCTGAAAGGAGAAAACTAGAAAAGCCACCTGCATTTTCAGGAAAGGGAGCTATTAAACATAATGGCATTTACTTCAACCACAGAAGTTTCTGCTCTCTAGATTCTGAATGTAAAAGAAAGCAAAAACTACAAAACTTAAGTTATCCAGAATGACTTGTTCCCGAAACTTTCCAGGTGGATTACTGAAGCACAGTGTCTGCCTACAAATGAGAATGAACTCATACTGCATGCCAGAAGTAGTGTCTCCAAAGATGAACTAGACACTATCTCTGCTTTCAGGAGCTGAGAGGGTGAGTGAGAGAGAGAGACAGGAAACAGACAATGATGATGTGTTTGATGGGTTAATAGCTGTGGATAAATGGGGCATGCTTAGTTAAGACTTGAGGGTGAATGGGATCCTATGAAGAAAGAGAAGAAAAGAAAAAAGTAAAGCACAAGAGAAATGAAGAAAGAAAAATCAGAAACTGACCCAGACATTCTAGGTATTTATTGGATTCCAGAAAACTGATTCAGCAAAAAATAATTCTTTACTATCTCAGTTACAATCAAAGTTACACTGTTATTTTACATTAGAAGGTAGCAATAAACTTAATGAACTCTTCTCTTCTTCATTTCACTTTGGGTAAGACTTGATTTTTTAAAAGCTTGAGGTTTTAGTTTTGGAGTTAGAAACCCATGGTGCAAATTATTCAGTAGGACTGTAGCCCTGGAAAGTCACTTAACTCCGAAACTCTATGATCTGTGAAATAAGGGAAGCAAAAGAAATGATCTAATGAAAGAAGAGAGATTCCAAAGAGTTGTTAATCATATATCATATATAATCCATATCATATATGATTAGAGAAAGACATAAAAGATAAAATTTATCATTTAACTTATTTTCTGCAAGATACTTTCATCCTTTGGCTGAAAGTTACAGAAAATCCAATTCTGATTTGCTTAAATGATAAGAAAATCAATCTTTTGGCCTGGCCTTCCACTGTATGGAATGTTACAGCCTCAGGAGGGAAGCAAGATGGCTGTAGCAGTTCTGGACTTCACTACCAAGAGCAACCATGTGGGCAAGAAAGAATGTGGGCAATGGGAAAGTCTTTCAGATGAATCATAACTTTACCCAGAAATTTCAGAAAAAATCCCTCGTTGCATTTTACAAATCAATCACACAGTCAATCCCAAACCAAACACTGGGACGGGGATGTGATTAACTTTAGACGAGTCAGGCAAACCCCTGAGCTTCAGTCACTTTTGATTTTCCTGCGGCTCATGGGCTTTGTGTGCAGGAATAAATATTTGAAGAGAATCTGTGAGGAATAAGGTGGGGGGATGGTAAATGAATGCTAGATAAGCAACCCAAAATATTCCTGAAAGCCATACTGATGAGTGCAAATTTCCTTTTTATTAGGAAGCCATGCCAAACTACCAAAAATACTAGCATTATTTTTAAATTATGTAACTATTCATACATATTTTAACAATCTGCGCAATAAGCAAGTTGAAGTTACAGTAAAAATTCATTTACCAGTTAATTTTGACTGTTATTCAAAAAGAAACAATCTAGTAATTGTGAGGCAGTAGAAAAATCATGGTCGCTATTGTCAGAAAATCATGTATTTGAATTTCAGTTACGTAACTACTTTGGGCAATTTATTTAAACACTCCAACCCTCTTCACAATCAGATGGAAATATTATTACCAAACATGCAGAATTGCTATAAAAATAAAATGAAATGATATACTATGAAAATATTCTTCCTTACACTAAAGTATTCAATAAATATTAGTTTAGGTCTCATTGGCTGTCTTTTTTTCCTCCATCTTTCATGTCCCTAGATATGAGTTTAGTTAAAGTAATTAAAATCTAAAAATATTTTCTGGCACTTACTCTTATGCACTAATTTAGTTTCAGGGTATTCTAAAAGGTTAGAACGTGTCCCCTGTCATCAAAAAATTTTTATCTGTATAAATGACACAAATGTCTCAATAGCAGTTTAGAAGGAATTCTCTATCAGAGTAGAAATAGGTAGCAGCCAGGCACCACCTCTTTGCATTTGCAGACCAGCCCTAATCATTTCCCCTGTATGTGGCTGAGCACCGTGCTCCTCTGTGGGCCCACGGTGTAGGCAGCCATTCCCTTGTTCTTACAGGGCTGGTGATTTGTCTGCAGCCAGCTTCCTATGGTTTCTCAAGTAGAATCAGAGACACCTGACAGAGCAACATCTGTTCCTAGGTCTCACAGCTGCAAGGCTCTCTGATTTGAATTGCAAGACAAGAAATCATGTGGGAGAAACCCTGCTATCTTGTTTAGAGATTAGACATTTCTAGGAGACCCCCTGATTAGATTGCCCAGCCAACAATTTCTGTGGTCCCTAGTAACTCAAGTGGCCTTCCATGAGTCCTTGGAATAACAGAGCCTAGTGAGCCAGAGGGAAAAATCTGACCCTTTCTCTCAGAAAGCTTCTTATCAGATGGGTATGTTCAATAAAGCATGTGTCTTGGTTACTTTTCTCTCATTGCTGAGACAAAGTACCCAACACCCAGAATTAAGGAAGGAAAGATTTATTTAGCTCATAGTTTGTGGGGGTTTCAGTTCCTACTCAGCTGGCTCCAAGGCAGGGTGGCACATGGCAGGGGGCAACAGTCCATGGTGTTGGGAAAACAGTAAAAGCAAAAAGAGTAAAAGGGAGAACAAGCAGCCTCTTTCCCTCCCTTCCACTGTATGCAAACTACTCGCCTCAGGGCAGGTATAGCACTCACAGCGTAATTCCAGCACTGGACCATGAATCAATCATAAACTCTAGAAGCCTGCCTGTGACTGCATGAGGCTTTGGGAGGATATTCAGACACAAACCGTAACAGCATGTATACAGATAACTATAATGCGAAATTGGGCACAAGAGGGCCGGGGATATAGCTCAGCAGCACAAGCGCCTGCCTGGCAAGCACAAGGTCCTGAGTTCAATTCTTGGTACCAAAAAAAGAAATTGGGCACAGTCAAGTAATAATCAACATTTCATTTGCATAACACCATATAATTTTGCATACTCCTTTTTCTTTTCCATGAGAGATAGGCACATGTTTACAGATGTACTTATTAAATAAACATTTATTGATCCCCTAATATGTACCATCAGGGAATATAAAAATGAGTATGCCATATATTAATTTAATCATTTATTAATTTATTCATGTATACTTTTCTAAATGTGATCTGACACATGAATAAGTATTGGCTCCTTATTTATGAGAGGAAAAGTCAATACTGCTCTGGGTGTATCCTGAAGAAGCAGAGTTGGAAACACTGTAAGCCTCCTTCCTATATCAGGTTGCCAAGTCTTCCGTTAACTCAGTGCTGTCTTCTCTAAAATACTTTTCCTAAAATTATCTTCCTTTGGGGAACCCAGAAAGAATTATCTGTAAAATTTCCAATGGTTTGAGAAATGCTAAAAAAATACTTGGAATAATCTTTCAAGCTTTATAACCCAACCCTTCTTACCAATTCACTACCTTGTGCGGACTAGAACTTTTTTTTTTTTTTTTTTTTTGGTTTTTTTTCTCCGGTACCGGGAACCGAACTCACGACCTTGCGGTTGCCAGGCAGGCACTTTGCCGCTGAGCTAAATCCCCAGCCCTGTGGTCTAGAACTTTTATTGCTCTTTAGGTGGGCCCTATTCTTTCCTAAATCCGGGCTTTTGTACACATGGTCCCATCTACCTGAAAAGTCTTTTTCACTTTAAATAAAAAAAATTCTATACAGTTAAAGTGAAATCACAACTTCCACACTTCTCAAAGTATAGACAATACCTTATTAGAAACACCAAGAACCCTTATGGCAACCCTTGGAAGTGGACATTTGTATGACTCCTACATTCAAATAAAGAAATAAAGGCTTCAGAGTAAGCTGTTCCCCCGGAGGAAGCTGATCTCAGTCTCTATGCACTCTTCCTGCTATTTATTCCCACTGCATGTGTAGAACTCCACCAGGCATGTCTTGACATTCAATCAATGCCAGTAAAAATTTTCACAAGGGTGGGAATCATTGTCGACTTTTCTCTCTACTATATCCCAAAATACCTAAGAAGAATGCCTAACATTAATAAGTTTTCAGAAAATATTTGTTGAATGAATTATTGAAGATGTGTCAAACTGATTTCTTTAGGAACACACAGTCAAGAAAGGGAACGTGTGCAAATTATATCTCAATAAAGATTTTTTAAAACTTACTTTAAAAATATTTACCAAATCACAGTCCTATGTTTATGACAGAATTAACTCTGCCCAGAGACTATAAATCTCTGAAACTGGCTATCAAAGGCATCATCACTTCCCAGTCTATCACTCCAATCCTGGAGACACTGAATACTTTCACAAAGGACACTGAGTACTTTCAAATAGTGTTATAAAGATGCAAAGTTGAATGACAAGCCTTAGACTGTTATCAATTCCAAATCACACCTGCAGAGGATGGATGTATGATATGTGTAACTTATGAGGTTATTACCTGATTGAATGTAAAACTGTGAAATAATAATATGTAAAATAATAACCCTAAGGTAGTCCAATTTGTTTTTAGTACCTAATTAACACTTCCCAGTAGGTCCTGTATTGGATAATTGAGAAATATAATGCTTATTAGATGTAAAGCAGGCATTATGGTGTCCAGTTAAGCCAAGAATCTCCTTATCCTCAGCAACTGTATTTAACAGATAGTAGAAAACAATGGAATAGATAATTAGAAAAAATAAGACAATTAGATAGCTGAATTATTTGTACTTATGGAGGAATTGCTGGCAAATCCATGCTCAATTTTTACATGACAACTGCATTCCTGAGGGAAGAATACGCAGATTTAAAGTGACAAGGCAGAAAGAATGAATCAAAAACACTGTGGAGAAGAGGGAATATACTAACACTAATTAACCACCTGTGTCAGGCATTACTGCTGTCTTGGTTACTTTTCTCTCATTGCTGGTACAAAATACTTTACGCCCAAAATTAAGGAAGGAAAGGTTTATTTTGCTTGTAGTTTGTGGAGGTTTCAGTCCATACTTGGCAGGTTACAAGGCAGAGTAGCACATGGCAGAGGGCTACAGCTCATGGTGGCAGAACACAGCAAAAGCAACAAGCACTAAAAGGGAGGAATGGCCACAAGCAGCCTCTTCCTCTCCCTTACTTATGCAAACTATTCACCCCAGGATGAGTGTAGCTCTCACACCCATAATCAAACTCTAAAAGCCTGCCCCATGACTGCATGAGGCTTTGGGGGGACACAAAGACACAAACCATAACATTTCACCCCTGGCCCCCAAAGACTTATGTCCCACCCTTTATACAAAGAGCATTTAGTCCATCTGCAAGAGTTGCCAAAGTCCTAACAGTTTCACCATTGCTGCCGAGTCCAAGTCCCAAGTCTCCTCTGAGATATAAGGCAAACTCTTAGCTGTGAGCCCCTGTACAAATGAAAAGTTAAACACTTCCAACATTCAATGGCACAAAATAAGCAGTACCATTCCAAAAGGTACAAATAGGGGGATAAAGAGCATTGGGACCAAAGCAAGTCCAAAATCCAGCAGGGCTAACATTATGTCCTGTAGTTCCATGACCAGCACCTGAAGCAATCTGTGGCACATTGTGAGCACCAAAGGGCTTGCATGAGTCCACCCCTGTGGCACTTCTGGTGGTTACAGCTTCCATGGCTTCTCTCTTAGGCTTGCTTTGCTCCCTCCTTGCAGCTTTCCTTAGATGATCCACAGTCCTGGCTTTTCTAAACTTCTGAGGTCTCCAGTGCACCTTTTGCTTCACACTCACAGCCTCACACACTGCCCTCTCAGGGGTACATTGCCTGGTCTCCCAGGCCTTCTGAAATCTGGATAGAAGCTTCTTTAACCTCAGAATTCATGCATTCTGTATGCACCTAAAGCCAGGACCACAGGGATGATGCCAAGGTCTGCTGCCACCTGGATCAGTAGCCAAGTTTTCCTCTCTCTTGGCCACAGGGGTTGAGTGCCTGGATTGCTGGGCACTCTGAATCCAATTCTGAGGAACAGATTCTCTACGCTGCCGCCATTCTGGAACCTGGTGCAGCCGCCACTACCATTCTGGAACATGGTGCTCAGCAGCTTTTTTCTCAAGGCAAGGTCTTTCACCTTTGCAGTTTTGAGGCTGCAAAGGGTGGAGACTTGCTGCTTCTTGTGATGCCTTCAAGCCATCTTTTTTATTTTCTTGTTCCTTCTCAACAATGGAGATCTCCTCAGCTCTACCTTTGCAGTCCACAGCTTTACTGGAGCTTTCTTTCTGGCCAAACTCACAACATTTTAAATGATCCTGCTGGGCTCTTTGTTCTTAATTCTCAATATAAATCTTGCTAAAAGCCCCCAACAATAGCCATGCCACTTCCCCAACATTCGACTGCCTTGAAATTTCTTTTGCCAGATTAATCAGTCTGTGCCGCCCTTAATCTCAGTCTTAGGCAAAGTCTCTGGACATGAGCAAAATACAAACAAACTTTGTGCCAAGCCATAACACACATTGTCTGGAGTCCAACAACCAATGGAGTCCTTCTTCCCAACAGAAACCTCCTGAACCCAGTCTTTACCGGCAGGATTTCTATCAGCCTTCTGGTCTTCCGATCTCTGACCAGAATCTCCCAAACAGAACAGCCAAAGGCGTTCGAGCTCTACTCTCTCAGGCGACATCTCTGAACCTTTCCAAACTCTTCCCACAAGCCATTTCCCAAGGCTCTGGAACCACATGGTCAGGTATAGTCACAGCAACAACCCCACTCCTCTGGTACCAAATTCTGTCTTGGTTACTTTTCTCTCATTGCTGGGACAAAATACTTTACGCCCAAAATTAAGGAAGGAAAGGCTTATTTTGCTTACAGTTTGTAGAGGTTTCAGTCCGTACCTGGCAGGTTACAAGGCAGAGTGGCACATGGCAGAGGGCTACAGCTCATGGCGGCAGAACACAGCAAAAGCAACAAGCACTAAAAAGGAGGAATGGCATCAAGCAGCCTCTTCCTCTCCCTTACATATGCAAACTATTCACCCCAGGGCCGGTGTAGCTCTCACACCTATAATCAAACTCTAAAAGCCTGCCCCATGACTGTATGAGGCTTTGGGGGGGATACACAGACACAAATCATAACACTGTAATCAGCATTTGCATTTTATCTCACATAATCTTTCAAAAAATGATTATGAGATACACAGCACACACACACACACATGCATGAGCGTGCAGTGTGTGATCAAAAATGAGTAATTATATTTTAAACATCAGCCTCAGAGATGTTTCTATTTACTGGGAAAACACCTTTCCCACCCTTCTACCCACTGTTTGAAGCAGTACTGAAAGTCCTGTTTCATGTGTAAGTGAAGTGTTATAAAAAGTACAGTGAGGCTGCCATCATGTGCCGTCCAATAGAGAGGCAGGCTTGTAAAAACATTATGATATGTACTCATTCACCTAAATTACCAGATCTGGCACCATGCAACTTTCTGGCTCTTCACCCAAATCAA
Organism: Chinchilla lanigera; assembly: GCF_000276665.1. Taxonomy (NCBI): domain Eukaryota; kingdom Metazoa; phylum Chordata; class Mammalia; order Rodentia; family Chinchillidae; genus Chinchilla; species Chinchilla lanigera. The sequence goes on along the minus strand of NW_004955414.1, from coordinate 8,011,798 downwards.
AATGGGCATGAAAGGTAACTTTTGAGTCAATTCAGGACATCAAAGAAGCCAAAACAGCAAACTAAGGACTTGAAAGAGGGCTTCCAGAACCGTTTTTGAAAGTGGCAAAAATAATGGGGTAAAAGTGTTTAAAGCGAGAGGGAGGATATTATGGGGGATTAATGACAATTTATCTTTAGCTATAATAATTTTTAAATATTCATCATATTTTTGATCATGCTATATACATAAAATCTTTTTTTGCATGAATAAACTGAGGTTCACAAAGTTCTTATACTTTAGGATTTCAAGCAGTGAAGTGACAGCACTTTTTATTATTGTAAAAACTACAGGCAGTATTTCTGGGGTAGCTGAGAAGGCCAGGGTTGGCATAGTTACATTGCTTTTAAAAGAAGGGAAAATGTCCACCCAGCAACTATATGCTGGAGGCATTTCCATACAAATTAAAAAAATATTTTGGAATCAATAACCTCTCTCTCTCTCTGTGTCTCTGTCTCTGTCTCTGTCTCTCTCTCTCTCTTTCTCTCCCCAGTGGCAGTGATATTCATGAAGGAAGTCATGGCACTCATATGAGAACACTAATTTGTGTCCCCATCAACCCTTGCAGAAGCATGGCAGCAGTAACATTCTGAGAGAAGGAACAGGGAAGCTACAAGGCTAAGGCTATATACAAAGAACATCAGAATAATAAGCACTGGATTTTTTTTTTACCTAAACAGGCCCAAATTATATATGGACTAATTTAGATAACTATTTTAGCCACTCAGAGAAGGCCTTTCTGGGAAAGTGATGTTTGAGCAGAGACGTAAAGAAGTGTTTTTTAAATAAAAAGTCCCATGAGAAGTTATGTGTACAGAAGTAATTAAAATAAAATAAATAGTTCTTTCTGGTTATTAGGTGGCAATGTGGCTGTAGAAGTCAGGGAGCTCATTTAAGAAAGAATTCCCATAGTCCAGGCAAGAAAGCATTGGTAGCACTGGTGAGAAATAGCTCGATTTGGCATACTGAAATACAGAGCTTATACGAGAGTTTGGATATGGGGCCTAGAGAAGCAGGCAGTCAAAGATGAATGCTACGTTTTGTGCCTGGAAAAGTCTGTCGGTGAAAAAAATGAAAAGTATGATTTTTACATAAGTTTGAAATGACTACTCTACACCCAAGCAGAGACGTTGAATATAGAGCTAAGTATCACCAGAGAGAAGAGGTTCCAAGTTTAAGTCCTGGTTAACAGTAATATTAAGAGATGGAAAAGCAGAAAAGTCGACAAGAGACTGAGAAAGAGTAGGTTGGTAATATAGGCAATAAATCAGATTTCACAATACTACAGGAAGGTGAGAAAAGAAAGTGATCAGGTATGCATTGTATTGTTGAGAAGTGGAGACAGATGGAGGCTAAGAACTGACCACTACATCCTCAAACTCTTCATCAAGGCAGACTGACTAAAGCTACTACCACAAAGCTGCTTCAGGGAAAAAGCTTGATAGAAATAAGATGAGGACAGAATCAGGCATGAACAAGCGGAGCGACTTCAGTATAGATTACTCAACTTCAATAGAGACTATTCCTGTGATGAGCTCTTTTAAATGGGAGTGGGTAAAGAAAACAATCTTATTTACCAGCAAGGATTATCTTGAATGTTAAACATGTGAGTGAATATAGAAGGTCTTTATAAATTGTAACCCAGCATAAGAATATTATGTTATTGTTTTGGCAGGAAGAATGGGAGGGAAGAGACATGAAGCATCTTGAACAGTATCTTTAAGGCCTTGAATCTACTTCTCTCAGTTTGTATGTTTTGAAATACATGTTTGTGTTACTTATATATAAAAATGCTTTTGGATGAATGAAATAATCGGAAATATTAGATCTTACTAATCTGATTAAAAGCAGTTACACAATATTAATTTGAGAGGAGGATCTCCTAAAACAGAGAGAGTTTCAAATAAATTATGTAATATGTGTTGTATAAACCAGTTAAGAATTGTTTTCAGTTGGATCCTGATGTAAAAGATCAATAAAATAAGCAAACTGTGGAGAGAGTAAAAAGAACAGTGGCTGTGGGGGTTGGATAGGCAAAGCACAGGAGATTTCTAGGGCAGTGAAAATGCTCTATGTGATGTGTGAGGATAGATACATGTCATTACACATTTGTCCAAATCTATAGAAGGTACATCACCAAGAGTGAGCCCTAACATTAACTGTGGATGTGGGCGATGACGATGTGCCACTGTGCATTCATCAGTAGTAACAAACGTAGCGCTCTGATGGGGGATGTCGGTCGTGGGAGAAACTATGCATGTTTGGGACCAGAAATTCATAGGAAATCTCTTACACAGGGGATTCCTCTTGGTATAGGAAACACAGGAAATTCTTTTAATTTTTCTGTCAATCTGAAACTGCCCTAAAAATCCCTGATTTTTAAAGTCTTAAATAATGCATTTGATATTATAAGAAAATAATTCTCTTGGACCGAATATCCCAAATATTTGCAATTCATACAGCATATCATTTGCTGTTACATCCAAGGTTATATCAGCAACCTAAATATAAAAGAACACCAAGTCAAAAAGTAAAGGTATGATCCCCAGATGTCAAAATGAATGTTCTAGAAGGTGTAGTTGACCACAAATGTATTTTGATTCAGGAAAAAAAAACCCTTCAATTCTAAATAAGTACAGCATAGTACTTGGATTATAAAATGTGCTCAATATATGTTTGCTGAAAGTTGCATGAATGCATGAATCTCTGTTAATTGTTGAAAGTACATTTTTATCTTGATAAGCTTGATAGTTCGTCTACCATATGTCCCACCATTTCCTTAGCGACAGGCTATAATTTGCTGATCATCTATGCCTATTTTGAAAAATGTCTAAAAACAAAATGAAAACCTAAATAACTTTAAATATATGCTGGGAGGAAAACAAGGTCACTTTTAGTGTGATAATCAGGGACACTTAATAGTATATTAGAGTGTAAGCTTATTGTCTCTTCAAAACTCTAATAGCTGGAGATATTAATTTTTAATTATATAAGTAAACAGGGATTGCAATAAAAGGATAAACGGTGTATATTATAACCATGAGTGTATGTTATGCATCAATATATATTATTACCAAAATGTTGCAGAAATAATTAGGAAATGAAAGTACTGATCACAGTATAAAATGATAACATCAACTATTAAGTAAAGCTGGGGCTCTGTAGCACCCTAGCTAAAATCATTTTAAAAGTGAAACTTTAAAACATCATACATTTCCAAAATAGAATATGTATTTGGAACCAACTTTTGATTATAATTAAAGAGTATCTTCCTGGGCCTTTGTAGCCTAGTCTTCATGGAAGGTTTGGTCCAGCAACACAGGAGAAGAAAGTAACACATAGTTGTAAAATCTCTTGCAAACACAAAATGCTACGTAAATTCTACATGGAAAGAACTATTCATAGAAGTATTTTCCTTCAAGAGTATAATACACCCAAGCTATTGATGATATTTATACAATACTGTAGAAAAAACAGAAGGACTCTGTGGTCAAAAAAACCTGGGCTTGAATGTTAGTTCCTTTACTTTCCAGTTTTATTCATTTGGGTGAGTTATCTAAGCTTTCTCAAAAAATACATAATTAATACATAAATAATTACACTTACCTTAGAGAGTTGCTGTGAGAATTGAATATTATGTGTAAGGCCTACCACATAAAAAGTAGATATATAAGAGTCACTAGTTTACTCATCTCTGAGAAAGCATTAATTTTCACTCAAAATACTTAAAAATGATTAATGATACTACTACAGTCCCCAGTCAGATAACCAGCTGGTATAGGCAGTAGCCTTCAGCACAAGCAATAACTTTAATTCCTGGTATATTCATGTGGCTTTTGTACAAAGGTGCCTAATCCTTAGGTGCTCTAAATGACAAACAACTAAGGAGAATGATGCTTGTTATGTAATAATAAGTGGGCCTTTCTTCATTCTGGAATTTCCTACTTCTGTGTATAGTTAAGAATGAGCTTGATCAGTACTACTCGGAATGTGGTCTGTGGATGGAGGCCAGTTTGCAAACTGATTGCCATCTGCAGGTTGAATATCCCTTCTCACTGGGACCACTTGCAATTTAGATTTTGGATCTTTTTCAGATGTTAGTATATTTCCATATACATACCATCTCTTTAGATCCAAGCTAATTGTGAAATTTAGTTAAATTTTATATCATGTAATAACATAGTATGAAAGTAATCTTATACAATATTTTTAGTGCATCTGTGTTTTGACTATGGCAAGTTACACGAGATCAAGTGGGGAATTGAAGCATCATGTATGTACTCAAAGTTTCAGAGTTTGGAGCCCTTCAGATTTTGGATCTTTGGATTAGGGCTGCTTAATCTACTACAAGATGAAAATGAGAGGCTGCATTTAGAAACTTTTGTAAGAACTTGTCAGAGTAATTAGACGTGTTTTGAAAACTAAAACACATGGCACTGTATGCTTTTTGTTTTAATTCCCTTTTTCATTTCTGTCGTTACTTCTTTGCATTTTCAGAAGCAGCCATCTACAAAAGATTCTAAATTTAGACACATGCACACGTACTATATACCTTTCACTATAGGTAGTTCAAGGAACATTGACCTAGACAATGTAAAACCTGCTCAGCTCTAATATTCCACAAGATCATCCTCTGTGTTGCTACAGGATGACTAACACCAGAGGAAGAAGGGACAGTTACTACCTGACGGCCTTGGAAAAGATAGCTTCTCCCCATCAAGGAGATAGTAATGAAGATGGTGGTGATAAGCTTAGTAACTAAGAGCCTCTGAGTGTTTCCCTTGTACTGACCTCTTCACATGTGTTGTCACATGTGATCCTTCAATGTTATTACACCATGCCATGGAAGAAAAACCCTAAAGCTGAGAAAGAGATGAAAAATCCCCTTAAATCCAGGTGTGTTTGATTCTAAATTCAACACATTTTAAACTGTATCATATTTTTTCCAAACTATACTACCTTCCCAAGGGAAACTGTCCTTTATTAGCAAATTTTTCCCCTTGTGATCTAGGGATCTCTTGGTGGTAACTGCAAAGCCAGGAAATCACACCCAAAAGGATCTGTCATTTGTTCTTATGCCTCAGGAATTTCCCGTGAGTCTGACAAGCAGAAGGTGACTAAAACAGAATCTCAGTACCTGATAGGACCTCATAATAACCTGACATGTCCATTCTAATGCTTGGGTCTTTGCAGGAATGTACTAGACAACTGTTTACTGACTTTTAACCTGAGTATCTCCACTGAAAACAACTCACTACACTCAGAGATACTACCACATTCTCCCACAGGTTAGTCTCCTAACGATTCTTTCCATTGGATTAGTCTGAATTCTTTCTCTCTGTAACTTTCCTTCCTTGTGCCTAATCCTGTCTTGCATCATGCAGAATAACCATGCTGCATTGCTCTCCTTCATAGCAAGAAGTTCTGTATCTGGATTTTTGTATAGGAAGCTATGGAGCTGTTAGATCTTCGGTTGAATGCTGGCTAACATTCACACAGGACCTGTGGCAAGCTACTTATCCTCAGAGTTATGTTTCTGTGAAACAAGGACAATAGCCCCAAATCACCAAATTATCAAGACAACTAAATGAGATTACAAGGGAAAGAACAAAGTAAGTACTCAAAAACAATTTGTTGAACTTATTCCTTCTATAGTGTATGTACTGGTTGTTTCACTGTCCTGAGCACTGTCTTCTGATACTGATCCATTCTGACTTCGCCCCTGGGCCCTTTCGGGTTTCAAAATTCTATTTTAAGAAAATTCCACAAATGATATAATATATGATGCTATTCAGTTTATAAAACATTTGCATGTTCTGCTTCAAATTGATATTTACATAAATCTGATGAATTGAAAGAACAAATTCACATTTCATCAGTGGGGATTTATAGATCTTAATGTGCAAGATCATGCAGTTTTGCTAAGTAGAAAAGCCCCAAAAGGCTCTTTTCTACAAAAATGTACTAATTAATTAATTAATTAATTAATTTTAAAATTAAGTAAATGCTGTTGATAGATGCCAGAGTAGCACCTAGAGATAGAGATATAAATGAGACTGACATTGCCTATGCCTTCGCAAAGCTTTTAAGCTAAATGAGGAAAAACATATACAGAAAATGTAATGAATGGAAATCACTGCAGAATGTGAAGGCTGAATCAAACGGGTCAGCTTGCCTGGTCTGGATTTGGTAATAGACTTTATAGTGAGTCCTTAACCAGAACCACAGGTGGCTGTAAACCATATCACAACTCTCAAAAGAGTATGTCATTTTCTCTGCCCAGTCATACTTACAGTGAAAGTTGAGAATTTATGGTAATCCATCTCTCATTTAAATCAAGTGATGCTAAAACTCAGTCAACTGATTCTAAAAACAAACATTTTGAAGGCTGAAATTACAAGAATAATGGACCACCCTACTTTTCTGCACTAAAACAATTTGTTCACACGAAAGCAAAAGTGCTCATAGTAAGAGCATCATCCTTTTTCCAAGTGAGGCAGGCATAATGACAGATGACCACACTTTCCCTATTGCTAGGAATCACTTCTCTTTACGCTTCTGGAGACTCTGGGAAGAAATAATCTTTTTTTTTTTTTTTTTCCGGTACTAGGGATCAAACTCATCGCCTTGCGCTTGCTGGGCAACCGCTGTGCCACTGAGCTAAATCCCCAGCCCCAAAATAATAATTTTTAATTCTGAGAAGTTTAGTCAATAATCATCCTTTTAAAAAATCTACACATAGGGATCCAAGTATATTTTCTGAATACTTTCCAAACTTACCATTAGAAACTATAATCTCTGTGGATTTACACCTTTAATGTGTGTGCGTACGCATGCTACTAGGGTGCAGTACTTTATGGTACAGTGGAGTATTTACAGGAAAGCAGAGCCATTGCTTTTGATTCTCCTAAACTTTTAAAATTAATTGTCATTCCTAATATGACATTTTATAAAACTTTTCTTTTTCAGTTTAGGATCTTGAGCATCTCATCGATTTTGTCTTTTCCCAGAGGATTTTGATCAGTAGTGGCTAATACAGGCCCTGCCCACTCATAGTAAATTTTACTTTCCTGTTTCTGGGATTTCGTTCTCTGCATAATGAATCTGGATAGGTGATGGTCTTGCTGTTTCTTTCCCGTGGCTGCCAGGCAAACGCACTGTCATAGTTCTGAAAAAGAGTGAGCTTCAGCCTCCTGCTTCTTCTAATGTGCTTACCAGGCTCTGTGCCCGTTCAGAGATTCATCCAAATGAAAGGGCAAACAGAAGAAAAAACGGCATAAACCATTTAGTAAATTGGCTTCATTACCAAATGCTACGTGTTTACTGATAGTCTGCAGTTTGTTCTCCATAGGGAAGAGAAAAACAGCCTGGCAAACAAGCGTCTCAGACACAATCAACTCTTTCATCTCTGCTTCTAATTGGGACGTGATGCTTTTCACTCCCCTTGCGGCATTCACCTCAGTGAGCTAGTAGCATGCCTGAGGCACTGGCCACACACCTCCACCGCTGAGGTACATTTTACTCTCTATTTAAATCACTTTTTCTCTGTCTCTTCTGTAATAATGTGAGTATGTAAGTTGTAGGGACAATAACTTGTTTTTATTTATAGTCTTCTACCTACTGTTAAGAGTATGATCCTCAATAAATGTTGAATATTGAAATAAAAATTGCATGTCTAATTCTAGAAACTACAATTCTTTCTCAGCTGGCAGTTAGATGGTGGTGCATATTCCAGTGGTAAGGGCAAGCAGATATGTACAACCAACATCTACTTACCAATCTTGGCTTTTTATTTATTTATTTTTTTGGATTTTTTCCAGTACCGGGAATTGAACTCACAACCTTGTACTTGCCAGGCAGGCGCTGTGCCACTGAGCTAAATCCCCAGCCCTTTGGCATTTCTTTGCCTGAAGACTTTCTCCAAAGCTGAAGACTAATACTCTTAAGTGTACAGAAAACCGAAAGTGCTGGATAATTATTGCTCCTCAGCAAGAGCCATAAACAAATGACCTATGGCAGTTAATGCGTAATTGGTCATTTACGCCCTAAGTTCAATAACGCTGAGAATGTATTCTGCGCAGGATTTTTCAGTTTCCTAGTTAGTCACAGTAAGAGCCAGCTTGATAAAACGGGTTTACTGCCTGCCCTTTCTTCCCTGTTATATTTATTGGTATTTGTTGCCCTTCCTCCAAAAAACTATTTGTACTTCAATGATTGTCTCAGGGCCTACTTCTGGAAGAAGCCTAACTCAGTCCACAGCTGAGCCAAGTGAGCCAATCAGATTCTCTCTCTCTGTCTGGACCTTGGAATTGATTCATTGCATCTTTACCTGGCATAGTCTCCTAAATGAAGACACAATTTGTTTTATATTTCTTTGTTTTCTAGTTCATTTCTGAAGATCAGTCCTTCTTTGAGTTCCATAAACTACGTATGTATTTATAGAATACATGTCTTTTGTTGGATCTAAGCAAAAGGCTGGGTTTTGTTACTCTGAACTAAAAATAGAACTTACTATTCTATCACTCATTTTTCACTTATGGAAGCATAATATTTGAAAAGAAGACTTTCAGTATGTGTACTCTTCCATTTTAGATAGGACGCTAAAATGAATTCAGCTGCCAAAGGCCTCAACTAAATATTATTACATTTTTCAAGTGTTGAAATTTTCAAATCTCAATAAGAAGTGTATGTACTTACTGAGGTTTTAAGCTCGCTTTCACTTTCTTTCATATCCATGGTATTTTGCATAAGATTTACATAGTGGATATCCAATACATTTTTATGGAATGAATTAATTAAATACAATATTTGGAATCTATGTAATTGTTCACAACTGAATTTGTTCTACGTTCTTTCCCAAGAGGATTTAAATCAGCTTCTTAAAGTAATATAAATAAATATAAATAAGTGTGTATAATAAAGAAAAGGAATGAAACTACTTGTAAGATTTGATATTGTTCTTGCTTCATTTAAAAAGTTTTATTAAAACAAGGATAGAGATTCAAAACTCCCATTTTTCTTTCTTTTGTTTCCTATCCAACATCCTGGTACTAAATACGAAAAGAATTTTTACATTTGAGACCCCGTGCCTATTCATTTCGTTCATCTATTCATTTCATGAATATTCGCTGGATTTCTAGGTGCTAGCTAGAGCCAGGTACTTGAGATAAAACACAGAGATGAAGAGTATTCCTTCCATGGTGAGCATTCACCGTGGGGAAATCAATCATATCTGAGAAGTTGTAGCAGAACATACGAAGGGTGATGATGGGAAAAGTAAGAGAGTCCTTTAGGTCTAGGGAGGGAAAATTCTAACCAAGACCTGAGATGCATTGAATATTTCCTAGAGAAAATGTTGAACATAATGTTCAAAATTTGAACAACACATTTTGTAAAAAATTCTGTCTTGCCAGAGGCCTTCACAGATTGCGATGATTATTCTTTCGCTGGCCTGACTTGACCGCTACACTCACTGCCTGGCTAACTCCTACACAACTTTCAGGACAAGGATGTATCTATGAACTTCCTGCCACATCCCCACCCTAGTGAACTTCTTCTTCTACAGTATAGGGGCTCAAAAGGATTTTAAAAATAAAAGTATTTAACAAGCTACGCAGTATTGTAATTATTTTGTCTGCATGATTAGGAGCTCCTCAAGAGTAGCAATGGTGTTTTACTTCCTCACGGGACCTGTCTCTTCCTGTTCTTCTAAATAATCCAACTTTTTCATGCTAATCAGGCTGCAGGTATTTCATAAGCTTTTCTTGTTAACTTGCATTCCCTCTTTGGTGTTAAATCAGATTATATTTACATATGTTTTGCTTCTCACTCTTAGTTTTATTGTTTTTGTCACCTGTTGCCCTCATTTGGATCCATGTCCCCATGACTGTATTCTCTGCCAGCCCCTCTGATTGACACTTTGGTTTGAATACAATTCTGGCTTTGTGCTTAGCATCTCCTGCAGCATACTATTTCTGACCTTCTCCATCTGAAATTACCTCAGTAGGAAAATCCTCTGTCCTAGTCACCTATACCTCTCAACGGACTGCTCCTTCAGAAGAATAAAGGGATTAGATAAGCTTCCAGATGAACTCCGGATACCTGGTAATCAAATTCTTCAATTTCAGGATTTTAGAATTATTTTAATATCATTAACTTTACAGCGGGAAGTCAGTGGAGAAGTATTACCAACTCTAGAAAATCTGGTTCACATATATTTTGTGAGCTACATTTGCATAATTTACCTCCTGGGAGTATCTTCATTTTATTCCATAACACGTACTATAGATATGGCTTTGGATGCATTAAGTATAAAATTTTTCTAGCTTACCCTTGGTAGAGAATCTACCCAGTGGGCTTACATCCTACACCCTTTTAATTCAACATTGCAACCTATAATTTTTTTATAGCATCATTTTATTGGCTCCCATAAGAGTGACTGAGAGACAGTAAAAGAGAAAGGAATTAGAGTTGCAGGAGGAATGCTTTCCAAGACACTTCCTAGTTGCTGGCTCTCTGTTGACAGTGTCTGTGGGGTGGGAGAAGATAAATGCCGCAGTATTATACCTGCCTGACTCTTTCCTTATGATGACCTGGTCTGTATAATTCTTCTCCAGCACTATGTGCCAAAAATGCATTTAACCTTCCCTGTCAAATGTTTCCATTTGTACATGGGCTTTGGTGACTCCTCCTTCTCCATGTAGCTCTGCAATTATTCTGGTCAATATTTGGGGACACCCAAATATAAGAGTTAACATTTATATAGTACATACTCATTTCATACCAGGTACTGTTCTATACACACTTTGTAACAACTAATTTAATCCTCATAACCATCTTGTCTCATGGATACTATTTGAACTCCCATTGTAAAAATGAGGAAACTGAACTTATGATACAGGAGGTAAGTACTGGAGAATGAGTTCATAGATGTTAATCAGATAAAGCAACACAAGTTGAACAGCATATATAACACAGGAAGGCATGAAAACAATGGGTTATAATTATTCATTAGGGCTGGGGATTTAGCTCAGCGGCAAAAGCGCCTGCCTGGCAAGCGCAAGGTCGTGAGTTCGGTTCCCGGTACCGGAGAAAAAACAAAAACAAACAAAAAATTATTCATTAATTTATTTAAAATTATTTTTGAACACTGGTTGCCTGTTAGTCCCTGGGTTTAGTTTGGAATTCTGTGAATGATAACAGGGAAGAAGAAAGTGCTGCAAGCATCTTACCATCACTGATATGCAAAAACTACAGGAGAAACGAAGGCAGGTTCTGCTCATGGGGGGGCCACATGTATAATGCTAAGCAGCTTAGACTTGATCCAGTAGGTGTTACAGGAAAAAAAAGAGCTTTATGAAAGGGAATAAGAAGATATTTATGTTTGCCCACCCAACAGGGAGTGATATCTTCCTTCCTAAACTTCCACAGTACTTTCAATGTTTTATACTATTTATCATAGTTTTAGACTATAATTAAAATTGGATTCATAGTAAGTTTCTATAGGATTGTAAATTTCTAAAAGGTAACACGCAACCTCTGAGTCTTTTGATCCTCTGTAATGCCCAGAAAAAGACTTTACTTTGTGCTTTATATTCACTAAATGCTTGTTGAATTTAGTGGAACAATTTTTCTTCCTACAGTTGCATTGAACTCCTCCCTAAAATCTCTCATCTGTTCTTGTGTCAGCAGACAGAACACAAGGAAAACTGCCAATATAAGAGATATTCTTCCTGTGCAGTACATTAAGCAAGCGTCACTGCATGAAGAGATAGCGTACCCAGCCTCCCAGACCACTTCACAAGAATGTGGGCTCTTTTCACCTGATCTTTGCCTTCTCAAAAACTTGGGTCATGTCCTGTTGTATAAGAACGGGACAAAGCACTGATGAAATATAACTTTTCAAGATATGTTGAGTGATTTTAAGGTCTACTAGGAAAGCATCACACATTTTTGAGACTGAAGATACAGAACTATCTTGCAGTTATCTTAGTAATGTATGAAAATTACTTAGGCATACCCAGCTAATTGTTTAACTGTTTAAGAAATTCACCCTTTGTCATTTTACTAAAATAAAATAAAAAGATAAGTAAGGTGTTCAGTTTTCCGGGTGACCTCACTTGGACATAAATTTCTTAGGGCAATCAAGAAAATGTTTTCTAAAGAGATTCTCTCCTTTTCTTCTCCCCCTCCCTAGTGATATAAATTTATCTTTTTATAGGCAGCATCGTCTTTTCTTGATGACTTTTTTCAGAGCCTTTGATGCAAATGACTCCACTCTCACATAAACCTGAACACTCTTTAGACAGGCATTAACCACTAGCTATTGCCATAATACTGTCAGCTCACTGTGACAAACACTTAATGAGTCGCAAAACGTCTTCCATAATGGTGTTAAGCATCGTTCAATTTATTATTGACGCATCCATCATAGGATGCAAAAGTGTTGTGGAAATTGAGATGTGAATGATACTGTTTATAGAATACCAAGGACCCCATAAAACATTACTAGCATTTTAACCTTCACAGGTGAAAAGTGATTTTTTTATTTAGGAGGAATTGATTGGATTATTTTCTTCCTGTTTTTCATCACAGGTGTTTTTCCCTTTAGATTAGATCAGATAATCTTAGCATCTCTTCCATAGCACTGTATACCCTTTTTTCTATGAAAGCAGAAATTTTACATTTAATTGGAATTTTCATGAGTGCAGTGACCATTTCTTCTTCTTCTTCTTCTTCTTCTTCTTCTTTTTTTTTTTGGAGCTCACCATGATATGGCAAGAACTCCGTCGGGGTAATATTCAAAATAGTTGGCAACTGGCCTGGCATATGCATTAATCAATTAGAATGGATACTACTTGGAATGCCACAGTGTTGTGCATCTATGGGATATTAATTCAGTAGCTGGCAGACTGTGGAGAACAAAACAGGTTATCAGCAAGTAAACCAAGTAAATGGATGGATGAATTCATTATTCACCAGATCAGACCTGTCTTCCATATAGTTTCAAATTATTTAGTAAATTCAACACTTACATTCCACACAGTCAGTTTGAATCCCTGCAAAGCAGGCACTTTTTAAATTGTGCAATCGCCATTAGTAAGGAAGAGAAAGGAGAAGAATATTAAGCTAAATAAAATAATTCGTGCCTATAGAACACATTTTAGAATGGGAAGTAAGATAGCTTCATAAATAATGAGAGATAAAAGTAAAAATAAACAGTAATTGTGGTCTTCTTTTGTATAGATTCAAGTGAAGGAGGGTGTTCATCATATACTAAATACTCAAAATGCAATTTCAAACATGGGGACTTTCAAAGAGCCCTGAGCACAGATAATAAAATCCTGGCTTTCCATTTTAAAACTGAAATCCAGACTGATGAGATTCTTGCCTAACCCAGAATCTGCTTCTTACCAATATTTTATTAAGCTATGTGATGGGATTGCTGATTTCATCAGGAAATGTGAGGTGAATAAAATACCAGGAGCTGTCAAATCCAAAGGCCAGCTTTGAAAAGAAGTACTTGGAGGACAGAATACTGTTTCCATAACAGATATCCCGCTCTCCAGAGTGAGTAGTTATACTCCTACATGAAAGGACTCTAAGAGCTGAAGAAAACTTTTCCGCAGTTGGCACGTGAATTTATGATACCTTCCTCTCCCTTTGGCCTTCTGCCAAACCCCGGTTCTTCTATAACAGCTGTCTACAAGTACTGTCAGAGACAATCCAGTGCAGGGCAGAGCTGCGCCTGCATCACGAAGAGGACAAGCAGGGGGACTTATTCTGTTTTTCTGTTTGTTTATTTTTGTCTTTTTGAGACAGGGTCTCAATACACAGTTCAGGCTGGCCTTTAGCTCACTTTGTAGCTGAGGCTGGCCTCACACTCACAACAGTCCTCCTGCCTCAGCCTCCCAAGTGCTGGGATTACAAGCATACGCCACTATGCCTGGCTGGGGAACTTATTCTGAGCCTCAAATCTTGCTAATTCTCAGCAGTGTAACCATGGGCTGTTGTAGTCAAGGGTTTGCAAGGGAATCGATTTAACATAGGGCACGTCATTTATAAGATTATTTTATAATATTGACCCAAAGAGTCAAGTGCAAAACAGCACAGGAGATCTGTCCATGCACTGGAAACTAAAAGAATCTTGCTGAGGGCCTGGATCCCACGACAATGTCCTGCACAAGTCCAGCTGAAGACCTAGAGCTCATGGCAATGTCCTCCATGAGTCCAGCTGGAGGCCCAGAGCCCACAATAATATCTCATGCAAGTCTGTATCAAGGACCTGCACTGGGAAGGCCCAAAGGTCAGTGGTGCCACCAGGATGAGAGATCTGCACTGAAGCCAGGAAGTGATGCTCAAGGTGAGGACCAGAGCTCTCCCCAAAAGAACCACAGCCATCCTCAGTGACAGTGAGGACCTGAGCTTCTCCAATGATGAGCACGGCTGAGTTCATATCAGGAAAGCTAGCATTACAAACGTCTCCTGGAGGATCAACACCATCTTCCCCCACCAGTTCTCCTTTTATGCTATTGGCAACCGTCCTCAGGTGGGCCTTCCACCCCCAGCTGGGTGTTACATGGTGACCATTAGTTAATCCACCACACAGGCAAACTAAGCCCAGTCTTTAAATCCTGCTTTGTGTCATCTGTCAAGTGAGAACACAGATGTTTCCCAGCCCCTAGGTCTCTAATAACTGTAAATACATATATGTAAACATGACAAAATGTAGAAAAAATGTATATACAAACCATCTTAAGTCCACCCCAATATGTCACTATTGCTCATTTGTGACTGTTGTATATAGTGTAATCAAAATATATGGTGATTGTTTAAATTTTTTAAAATTTATTAGAGTAAAATATACATTGCCACGAATCCCTCTCAAAATACTCCCTATCAGCTCTAACACACTTATCTCATCATTTGAACCATGTTATGAAACATTGCTGGAAGTCCTTTATGAGAGTTTCATAAAAGGTATGATCAAAAATACAGTGAATGCTGCCGCAGAGTTCCATCTATCAGAAAAGGCAGGTTCATAAAAATATTATGCTGTGTCCTTATCCACCTTTTTCATTGTATCTGGCACCGTGCAACTTCTGGCTCTTTCCCAAAGCCAAAACGGTCACAAAAGTTCATGTGAGTAGATTAAAGACATCAAGGCAGCTACAGCAGCACAACTAAAGACACTCATGAAAACAGACTTCCAGAACTACTTCATAAATAGGATGAATGATGGGGTATTTGACACATGGGGGGATAGTTTAGAGGGATTAATGGCAATTTGTCTTTTATTGTGATAACTGCTTTTAAATTTAAACATTCGCCATATATTGTTGTCATTCCTAGTAGTCTCAGCTATCACATTATTCCATAGTTTCCAACTTGTTGACTGTGTGTTTAATTTCTGAGATACTTACGAAACACTGACAACCTCATCACAAATCAACTTAACTCTATAGAGTCCATTAAATGTCAAAGCAACAGTAAAGTTTATGTTTTACTAAATGTGTATCACAATGTTTGGTACTGTTTGTTATCACTGCTATGGAATCGCTCTAAAAGATTTGTAGTGCTTTTGTTTCTTTACATCTTAATCCAAAATATTTCAAGTACTGAGATGTTTCTCTATAGCTCCAACATATTAATTGAATATTAAATGATATCATTATTGCAGACTGTGAATGAATTTCCTAAGTTCCTTCCCTAGGTATATGCGTCACTGTTTCTATCTTCACGATTCCTTTATGCTGTTATAGCTTTTCCCCACTAGATGGCAACTGCTCAACTGTTTGGAACCGCTATGTAGCTAAAAAGAAGGAGCAAGTTGTGCTGTATAATGAAAAAGACAAGAGTCAGGCTATGAATTGTGAAGTGCTTTACTCTATGATTGGAAGAAACAGGAGGAGGAAGATGGGAGAGAGGAGAAGGAGAGGGAAGAAGAGGACAAAGAACAGAACATTTCATTAACTGCCAAATGAACATGCCCTAGCTGAGCAATTTCAATCTAAGTTTGAAACTCCCATGTGGTCGAGGTGCCTATTCTTATGAGGAGGATTTATGAATTTTTCCATATCCCTATATACTATCTAGGGAAGACTAGGAGGATTAGGAGAAGAAACAAACCTTTGAGAGGTGAAATATGAAATTTAATACTTATCTAGAATTTTATTGCCTTAAATACAGCACCATATGTCTTTTTTTTTTTTTTTTGGTTTTTCTCCGGTACTGGGAACCAAACTCACGACCTTGCGCTTGCCAGCTAAATCCCCAGCCCCTAGCACCATATGTCTTTTAGTTCTTAGCCTTTTGGAAGTCAAAGGTGACTTTGAAGATCTCTTAAGGGCTGGGGATTTAGCTCAGCGGCAAAAGCGCCTGCCTGGCAAGCGCAAGGTCGTGAGTTCGGTTCCTGGTACCGGAGAAAAAAAACAAACAAACAAAAAAAAAAGACCTGTTAAAATCATGGGCATTCTTTCCCACTGACTCCTGCAACTGTCTTCTACACTGTCCCTCCAACTCCCCCACCACACTAAGATGAACAATTCAAAAAATTGCATATATTTCAATAAGACTTTGCAAAGACTTGAGGGTCAATCCCCAGTCCATGAAGAGCCACGTATCTCAGGTTTAGAAAGTCTAGTGGTAAAAGTGGCACTCGACTTGAGTTTTGACCTAGTCATTTGCCATTCATGTGACCTTGGATACAACTCTTCCTCTGATTCTCAGACTTGTCACTGTGTTTCTTGTCTATAAATTACAGTAGTAGGATAGAGACTGTAATACAACAAAATAGTATCTTTTAAGCCAGATATTGTGGTACAAAATTGTAATGCCAACCCTCTGGGACAGTGAGGCAGGAGGATCACAAATTCAAGCACAGCCTGGGCAACTGAGCAATCTAGCAAGAACCTGTCTCAAAATAAAAAAAAAAAAAAGTGTTGAGGGTAGAGCACAATGCTAAAATTCTGAGTTCAATCCCCAATACTGCAGAAAATATAGAATCTTCTGTACCATTTTCTATGCAAATTTCTATAATATATAAAGCTATTCACAGTCCTATATGGTCCTATATAGATATTTCAGATCTGTCATGAATAGGTTTTAATTCTCCCCTTAGGAGTTTCTCCATTTTCTCCACCTCACTGGTGTTAGGTACCTCTGAATCAGTCTTCATCCTCACCTAGAAGAACTGCAGGAGTTTTCTGTGTTATAGCTAAGCACTGCTACTTCCCATAGACAAAGCACACTATTCTTAACCCATTGCTTCTTCTTATTACTCTCTTGCTTAAAAATCTACCAGGAAAATTAATTGCACAAGAAATCACATCTAAATATCCAAAGCCTTTTAAGAATAGCTCAACCAATATACTTGTTTGGTGAAGATCTTACAGGAGGAAAATAGTGGTGAGCCACTTACCAGTCATTTTAATTTGGGAAAATCACTCATTGTATCAGGGTTCTAGTTTCCCCAACTCTTAAATGAAGCTTTTGGGCTAGTCACTTTCTAATGTCCCTTGCAGCTCTGCTATTCTCTGGCTCCATGACACCAAGCCTTTTAAATTCTCAATTTATTCCCACTCTAAATCCTTGCTCTCTCTGTGCTCTCCTTCCACAGGGTCTTTTCTGCAAGACTAGCATTTTCTTTTCTCCAAAGTTCCACCTGTGTTGTCTCTCTCATTTGTGAAATCTTCCCAACTTCTAAAATGATGAGAAAAGTTTCCTTCTCTGAGTTCTCATGGTATCTAAATTATGTTTTAATCAATAAAATATCACATCGTGATGTATGTTTACTAGCCATTCACGTACAGTATCCTACTGCAGCCTCTTGAATGCCTTGTAGGGTAGCTGCTGTTCCTATTCAAACGAAGGGATGCTAAGTGACCTGCCTAAAACTTCTTACCTCTAAGGAAACTGACCTCCGACCAAAGAATTCTGATGTGTATTTTAAAGTTTTCTATCCATACATGCTCAAAATGTCAACAAATTACCTATTTCTATATGTTGCACATGTGCAGTTATGATTTACTTCAATAAACATGTTTAAATCCATAGTGTGTATAACCATTTTAAGTATAAACTATGCCTAAGGGAGGGGTGGGAAACAATGTGGTATTTTCTACCTTAGACTCATAATTCTTTTGCTCTTGGTAGCACATAACAAACTGCACATTGAATACTAAAATCATAGGCAATCTAGAGACACTCAGGCTTTGTATTTTAGGCAAGACACCGTCATGAGCTGTGAGGCACACTCCCATCAGAAATCCAGTGACACCTCGTTGTTTCTCTTTTTATGATGTTATTACCATTGATAATGTTTTCTAAGTTACTCATTTAAAATGGTGATCATTACTTTCTCAGTTATTAGTTAGAAGGCTGTTACAAAGAGAAATGTCAACTATTTAGTGATTTTAAATTTTAATTTGTATAGAATGAATAGGATAAATGTTTGATTCTTTTGCTTTATTTATCAATTTTGAATATATTGAATAGATTCAAATCCAAGCATCCTCCAAAGCTGTGAAAGAATTGATTTTATGTATTATTATTGTGAAATGATGAATTGAAACATATTTACTATGTTTTGTTTTGGTTTTTTTTTTTTGGTTTTTTTTTTTTTTTGGTTTTTCTCCGGCACCAGGAACCGAACTCACGACCTTGCGCTTGCCAGGCAGGCACTTTGCCGCTGAGCTAAATCCCCAGCCCCATTTACTATGTTTTAAACCATGAAAATTATTATTCATCTCTAGTTCACCTCATTTTGAACAGTGCCAGCAAAGGATCTTCTGAATCCTTTAAAAATCACTGTGTACTATGTACTTGGTTTCTGCCTTAAGACATTCCAGGTTCATCTTGTACATTTCTACTTAAACTTGAAATCAGTTGTTTTCTTGAAAATAGATTTTTTCCAAAAAGTTCTGGCTCTTCTTATTAGAAAATGGTATTTATAAACCACATTCTAAGTCCTAGGAATGCTTATAGCTACTAAGCTACATTGTTCTTAGCATTGTGAATCAAGTAAAACTGGGAAATACTCTCTTTAATAAGTAAAATACATCACCATCATTACTTATTCTGAACTTACAATTCAAATTTTATTTAACTTTATCAATCTTACAAAACATATATTTTTTTAAATTCCAGTCTTACCAGGTACCTGTAGAATAAGTACTGAAATGTTTAGCGACACTAAGCTCTAAATTTTGTACCTGAAAAATTAGAATAAGAAAATTGGCCTCACCTGGTTACTTATGAAAAGCTGTTTGGTTTATCCTGACCATAAGGAAAAGACTGTGATACCATAAATCACCAACACATACAGAGCTTACCATTTGGCTTTAGTATATATAAGGGTGGAATATGAAAGCCACAAAGTTCTTAATTTCAAGCTAGGGCACTACAAAAATTATAAAATACAGTTAGAAGGGACGACTCAAAATTACAGGATGATTGAGAGTTTTGTCAGAAGCTCCTTAAGATTAAGTACTTAGCTGCCATCACTCTGCCTTCTATTCTGGTTTCCCACATGAAATGTCACTGTTAGGCTCTCTTCATGTGGGTCCTAGTAAAGCCCCCGTGGGCCAGAGATCCTCTCTGAAGCATCCCCCAGATGATCTGAACTGCCTCCACCAGCCACTTCACTGTGGAAGCAATAAAGCAGGGTTGCAGACAGTCCTCAAAAGAACCGCTGCAGCCAGAGTTAACCCACGTTGTAAATCTCTCTGGGATGCCACCTCCCTGTCTTCAGAAAGATAGGCAAAGCTCTTCTCTTTGTTCAGACCATCCATTAATTAAGGCCCAGGGGACCAGGAAAGTCTCTGAAGTAAGTCTTGGCAGTGTCCTGGCTTTTGGAGAATAATGGTTTTGGTGGGGAAAAAATGTGTTTTAAAAATCCAGATTTCTTAACTAGAAACCAACCCAATTACAATGTCTGAGTACTGGGCCTTTCACTAATGAGAGTCAAAAAAAGCAATATAGAAAAAACAGTATTTCTCGCACTAAAACTTACATGGGACCCATACTTTCACATATTTGGGTATCCTGGGGAAAGGCCATGTCCTGTGGGGTGGATTGACAAGTGGTGGTCAACTTGTAACACTTGGCTGAACTAAATCAGCATGGTGCTGGACATGGAAGGCCCACCTGAGGATTGTTGCTAACAAAATAAAAAAGAAAACTGGAGAAGAGGTGCTGTTAGGGAGCTGTTGGTTCTCCTGGAGGAGCTGTTCATTCTCCTGGAGGAGCTGGTCATGCTGGCTTTCCTGATATGAATGCCACTGTTCTCATTGCCAGAGGAGCTTGGGACCTTGCTGTCACTGAGGATGGCTGTGGTACTTTTTTTGGGGAACTGTGGTCCTTACTTTGAGTGTCTCTCCCTGACTCCAGGGCAGATCCCTCAGCCTGCTGGCACAGATCCTTCATCCTGCTGGCACAGACTTTCTAGCTTCTACCTTTGGGCCTTCCCAGCGCAGATCTGTGAAACAGGCTTGCTTGAGACATTGTCCTGGGCTCTAGGCCTCCAGCTGGACCTGTGGGGAGCATTGTCATGGGCTCTAGGTCTTCAGGTAGACATTGCCATGGGATCCACGGCCTCGGCTGGATTCTTTGGGTCTTACTGTGTGGACAGATTTCCTGCACTCTCTTTGTATTTGACTATTTGGGTGACTATTATAAAATAATCCTATAAATTATGTGTCCTATCTTAAATTGTCTTCCTTGGAAGCCCTGACCACAACATCCTGTCTAAACTGGCTCTCAGCATGCCTCTCTGGTGAGTTTCCTCTAGGGGCTCCTCCATTTCCCGTTGCTTCTGCAGCAGTCCCCAGAGCCTCCTCTTGGGTCGCTCACACCCTCACTGGGGTGTTTGAAATTCCCATGGCTTGAATTTTGTTTTTAACTTGTATCCACTCTAGCCAAATCCAATTACCTGGCAACACTTCTGTACTTTTGGCACATATTCTTTCTTCTGGGCAGAGAACTTCCTTTTCTAGGTATCCTTCTCTGTCCATTACCATCGCCAATCTCAGAAGTTCTCTGAACCCCTCTGTACATTCCATCTCTTCCACGAGGAGAACATGCTCCTTCCCGCTGCCCTCTTTGCCCAGTAATACCTCTATCACCTCACTTACTGTGGTAATGGTGCACCTATTTCCTCTCTTATGTTCTGATCTGCTTGAGTAAAGGGAATATACCTAAGTTATCTTAACTCCTGAATTCCTATCTTAGCTCCTGGTACGTAGACATTCATAATTCTAGACCTTAGGTCACCCAGATGAGGTAGCCAGCCAGTGAAAGGTCAAAAATACGGGCCAGATTTAACAAGAGTCTATCTTTTTTACATTTCTCAATAAGTGATTTAGAAATTTAAGGACCTTCCATCTAATCTACAATGTGTTATCAAGATCCAACATGCTAACTGAATCAAAATAGGTGGCAAAAATGGTAGCCAAATGCTATTTACTGAATAAATTTATGCATAAATTCTGTACCACTCTTGAAAATATCTCAGTACTTGTGACCTAGTAATATCAACCAAGGTACTAATACACATATACCTGATCCTGGGTTATTTTTTGTATGCATTTATACCTTTTGCAGAATTGTTTTTTCATTTTATTACTACTTGTGGCCTGTATTATATAATTAAAATATGGTTTATCACATATACAAAATGTTTCTGTCCACTGCTAATGTACATTAATTATAACAATACATTTATAGGTATGAGTTATGTGGTAAATAACATAGTTGTAGTGTACTGAAAATATGATTATTTAATTGTCTATCTCTCTCAGTGCTGGCAAACCTCCAAGAGAAAGGGAAAATTGTCATTATTTTGTTCAAATTTTTGTGCTCCAATCACCTAGCAGAATCCTCAGAAACAAGTGCAACACACAATACAATATGTTGAATCGATGAGTAAGGGTACCAGAGTTCTCAGATGCAAGCCACCTGGATCTGCTCACATTGTGGTCCTCCCCAGTCTCCTCATGGAGGGCTGTCATGGTGACTCAGGGCAGCTCTGTGTCTTCACTGAGACCAGAAGTGAAAATGCTGCTATCAAATAGAGTTATATAAATCCAGAACGAACTCAGCCCTCTGGCTTGTTCCTGGGGCTTGTTTATCACCTAGAAGATGGTGCAGTGGAGTGAAACTGAGAAAGACATAAAAGAAATAATCTAGGGACAACACCTTATAAATCAATTCTCTATGCTTTTGGTTCTGAAATCTCCTGTGAGGTAGAGGCCTACAAACCGCAGCCTTTTCCTAGGGGTTGTTGGGCTGCATGTTCCAATTAAGCCTTCAAAACTCCTGTAGGGCCCAGGAACAGTTCCTCCAAGAGTATTAAACAGCATCCAGGCAATGGCAAAGCAAGCATTTTAGGAAAGCATTTTATTTTCAATTTCCTATTAGTTTCTCAAATCCAGAGAAAAGATGTTTTTCAGACTTTATGTTCCCATTTTTAGCTTTTTCCTCTCTCAAATTCACTTGGAAAACTGCACTATCAATGACAGTTTTTTCCTCTCCAGTCTTTTCTACCCTATTCCTATCTCTTGCTTTCTAACATCTCTTTTTCATTTTCCTTTCTATTTAAAAATAGTACAGTAATAATACTACAGAAGCAATGTATTGCTAAGTATTGGATAATCTTTTCCACTTGCATCTGCTTTATAAAATGCTCATTCAGATATCTTTTCTGAATTTTAAAGTACCTGTATAAGATCAAGAGGGCATAAAATGGAAAGCTAATCAATATCACACTATCTAGCCTGATGAGGTGAATATATTACTGCTGCCAAAGAAACAGGTTTTATGCTGTGGTGAGTGGGAACTGATGTTTAACAGAATTGCATGAACAAACTTAAATAAGAGAATAAGAGCCAATGTATAGCAACATAAAACGCAGCTATAGATATTTAATAAGAGAAACACAGCTGGCTTCATGATCACTTTTTCTGTTCCTCTACTGTTTACATATACTCCTATAAATATAGATAGGTAGGTATATGCATTCATTTTATTTTTAAAATATGCAGCATACATGGGAAAATAGTTTTAAAGCTAGTCTTTCAAGTTGAAGTGTTTAGAGCTTCTGAAATTTTAAATTAGCTATTTCTGCAATTTAAGCCTACCTAGAAATTGCATGTTACAATTAAGAGGGTTTAAGTACAGTTTAATAAAATACCACTTTTAAATCATTTTAACCTGTGGTTCTCGGGATCAAACTACGGGTCTCAGGTGCGCTGCATAAGCACTGTACCCCTGAGCTACACTCCCATCACTACACTTGATGCTTTGTAAGAAGATAAATGAAGACAGAAGCCATGCCTTTGTTTCTAAATAAGAATACTGAGATAATGTTGTTCAAGGCTGCAGAACTGGAGAGGGAAAGGACAAAGTCTATAAATTATATCTTCTTTTTTAATTTCTATTTTTCTTATTACATGCTTGTAGTATGTAATGACTGAACTTATCATGGGGAGTTGGTATACGTGCATACCACATCTTAAATCTTTTTTATCCCCTACTGTTAGCCCCCTTCTCTTTGGCAAAAGATCTTTCTGTTTTCTATTGCCTTTTATTTTCTCTTTAGTTTCTTTATATTTTGGGGTTATCACATAAAAGAAACCACGTGATATTTAAGCTTGTGTGTCCGACTTATTTTACTTAACATTATGGTCTTTAGTGCGTCCATTTTCCTACACATGGCTTAGCCATATCTTCCGACTGATAGTCCAACATATTTTTCACAACCTTCAAATAAGTCAAATAGACTATTCTAATAAGTGCACAAAAGCACTTTGATATCTGCTACTTATGTAATTTATGAGCTCAATCTTTTTTCTAGTTGATACAACTATATTCAGCCAAGAAAAAAGTAGCAAAATGCATTTTAACGAGTTGCTACACAATATTTTTAAAGTTAGTTTTACTAATCTATAAAATTTTTCTAACTTTAAGAATACCTAAAAATGACAAGCTTTGAGAGATTAGAAATCTTAAAAATGACATAAAGGTCCCTACTGAACATGCATAACTTCCTAAGAATATTTTTGCTGCCACATGGGGGTGTAGTATTCTTAATATGCACTTTGCAGGAACTGTAAGCAACTCAGACCAGCAAGCCCGGGGAATGGCAGAGACAGGTGGATTTTCCATGCAAAAGCAATGCAGTTTTTCTTATCTTCTCAAGGCCCAGGGTTAAGAACGGATCTTAATTCATTCCCCAAGTGTCTCCCAATATGAAATTATTGTCATGATTTCAATTTGCCTCAATTGTTCAATCTCAGGACTCATGTCACACTATGTGTGAGACACCCTTGAGGGGCAGCCATATTAGTATGTGCCATGCTATCATCCTTAGTTCAGGAAGGTGATTAGAAAACTACTTAAGCAAGGGTTGCTTTTGTTGTTGGAATGACTGTGAGATAATTGACCATGATGGGAGCTGTATCCCCTACCTGGAAGCAAATCATGGAAGCCAAGTTCAATTATCTTTTATTAATGCCTTCAATGAAAAAAAGCGATTGTGATCCTCATAAGACATAAGTATAAAATACTAAAAGACTTAAATAGCCAAACCTTTTAAACTACATTCCAGTGATCACAGATCCAATATTGCTTAGTTAAAAGTAAAACTACCACCTTGAATAGTCATACAGGTCAAGATTTCTCATTGTGGAAAATTTGGCATTGAGAACACACCTAAAGAATTTTTCAAATACTTTGTTTTTTCTGCACATGTATATTTCTGGCTCGGCATTTATAGGAAATACATTTCTAAAACCCTGACCAGTTGAAAGATTAATTCTTGAATTTATGTTGTTCACTTTATGTGAGTTATAACTCTTTCTATAACTTAGATGCCATGAAATATTTTTAAAATGGTGAGGCACAGTATAATTTTGGTAGAAGAAGCATGAGTTTTAAAATAAGACAATCCAGTGTTGGAAAACCAGAAACATTAGATTTACTGCACAATAATTGTGTAACTTCGCAGCATAACCTCTCTGTGTCCACTGAGTTTTCAAAGGAAATAGAAAGCAATTCAGATGGGATTCCAGGAATAATTTAGTGAAGGGAAATATACGCATTTCTTTAATGAAATGAAGGAATAAGGAATAGGCACTCACAAACTCAAGAGCAGGAACAAGAAACCTTTACGAACTTT
Source organism: Chinchilla lanigera (assembly GCF_000276665.1). Classification (NCBI taxonomy): domain Eukaryota; kingdom Metazoa; phylum Chordata; class Mammalia; order Rodentia; family Chinchillidae; genus Chinchilla; species Chinchilla lanigera. The sequence continues at coordinate 7,986,585 of NW_004955414.1, read as the reverse complement.
ATAGATAATAATAAAGCAGAGTCACATAGAACTAGAATCTGATGAGAACTGGGGCCTTGGAAGAAGTGTCGGCATGCAGGACTGAGAGCTGCAGTGTAATTGTCTCCTTCTAGTACTATAGCAGGACATGAATACTCTGGGTTTTTTCTTCTCTCATCTTCTGATCTTTTGCAGGAACACCCTTTTGCCAAACCCAATCAAACAGAAGCAAGCCACCAGTAGTAATCAGCGCTTGCCACTGAGAAGTACAACAAAGGCCAGATGATTTGGGGAGCTTAGTAAGATGCAAGCAGAGAAAAGCAGCTTAATCTCTTTGTCTACTTTTCCTCATTCATGATCTGAAGGAACCTTTGCCCAAGAACACTGTAAAAGTGAAATAAAATACCCGAGGTGTGCGATGCAGTGCACATCATATAGCAAATGATCAATGAATAGTAGCTAGCACCTACCTTAATTTTAGCAATAACTAAATGTCATGATGGTGAGTATATGCCTTCTATTAAAATCCAATCATCATTAACTGTTCCCCTCAACAAATCACCAGACATCAGCAGTGCAGTTATGCCAGCTATCCATATATATATCCATATATACATATCCATATATATATCCATATATATATATATAATGCCTTAGTATTTATTTTTCTTCTTTCCCTCATCCTAGTTGTTTCTTCCTTTAAGCAATTTCTTTCCCTTTCATATTATCTATTGTACATTTTGGGTTTTATTTACTCTTTCATGTTCTTACACTAGGGAGACAATATGATGTTTACACATGTGGGTCCAGTTTATTTCACTTATGAGTATGGTCTCTAGTTGCATACATTTACCTATAAAAGCCTCGAGTTTATCTTTTTTATAGCTGAGTAATACTCCATTGTATAAAAATACCACATCTTTTTTATTCATTCCTCAGTTGATGGGCATTGAGTTGTTTCCAAGATTTATCTATGACGATTTTGACCAATTTTGCATGCTTATCTCTGGTAATCTGAGCAACTTATATGAAGACAGCAATATGCAGTATAACAACCATTAGTAAATACCTACCATTCTGTCTAGTGAAACTATGTATTGTCTCTAATGTCCTTTTAAATTATTATTTTCTTATTCCCTTTAATGGTTTGATCAGTCTTTCATTCTTACATCTGGTAATCTGAGCAACTTCGTTGAAGATAACAATATGTAATATAACAACCACTGTTAATCCCTATCATTTGGTTTGAAGCCCAGGATCATTTTTAATGTCCTTGCTTTTATTGTTTATATTTTGCTTTTGTTCTTTTTTTTACTATTCTCTTATAAAAAAGAAGCACAAAAAAAATCCAACCATCATCCAAGAAATTTACTTCCTCATGAAGCTATTTTATTTCTTATTTAAAGATGTTTTGTTTTCTTCTTCACCAAAAAGGGAGATCGTGAACATGAAAGGACACAAAATAAGTCATATACTATTGTAAACCACAAGCTTATTTGCACTTTCAAACAAAAGTCTTTGTGTGTGTGTGTGTGTGTGTGTGTGTGTGTGGTTTTTTGTTTGTTTGTTTGTTTTTGTTTTTTTGCAGTACCGGGAATCAAACTCATGTACACAAAAGTCTTGCAAACACTAGTTATGTATTTCTGCTTAGCATAATTCTACTCAGAGATTGCAGTAGTAGGTAGTAGGCAGATCTAGACTCAGAGTTTTAAGTATTTTGTAGCTCACATTTCCCACAAACCTAAGGAACACCTAAAAGGAAACTATGGTTCTAAACACAAAGTAAAAAGTTTGACTTTGTACATGTCTTTAGCTTCTTGTATTTAAAATAATTAGTAATCATGAAAGGTTTTGAAGTTTGGTGGTGTTCTTTTGCCCTTATAAATCTCCTATGTCCCATATGTTGGACCTTACCATCTCATTAAAAGGCCCTTATCATCCCAGGCATGCTTTGCCACACCTAGACATTGTATTGTCCTTAAGGCATGTTTTCTGACCTGAAGCCTTTTTTTCATAATTTCTCTGCTTATATATTGTTGGTCTTCCCTAAGAGAGCAGAAAACTAGGCTATCTTATTCTCCTTTTGCCTAGTAACTCCTGGTACAGAGCCTGATAGAGCAGACACTAAACAAGCACACATATAAGTAGGAAAGTGCTCAGAAAAGTGGTTAATACTTGGACTAGATGACATGATGTCTGCAAACCATTTTAAAATGGGCACTCAAATATGGTAGGAATTATTATTGTTGTTTTCGTTATTGTTGCTACTATTAAGAATAATAAGTGGTACACACAGTAAATATTATGGTGAAGACAAATATTATTATTTTCCAAATTAAGTCTTTGTCATACATGCCTGCACTTAGGACAAGACTGGTAGTTTTTGTGTTCAGCCTGTGATGACTGCCAACTTTATGTTTACAGTGGCATTGCCAGCCAAATTGTGTAGTTTGGGATGATGTCTTTCAAACAGTAGTAGCAATAATGTTCCACACTCAGGAAAAAATGCCAAGTGCTAAACCAATCATAATAATACATATTTCCACTTCCAAGAAAATGAAATAGAGGCACTTTCTCAGTTTCACTTACTAAGTACAACTGAAGACCCATAGAGTTATATATAAAACAAATGTATGAAGATTTTAAAAGATAGGAAGAAATAGAATTATCAGCAAGAGATGGACAGACCTGAAGAATAAAATGGTAGCTAAGTTTTCTTTTTGCTTTGCATATTCTATGGTTGGAGTTAAATCAGCCTGAAACTCTGAAACATCAACAGATGCACACATAGAAGCCCTAACAAAAGCCTGCATTTTCTAACCATTGGTTCAGCAAAAGGGTAGTCTAGAAAGATAGAAATCTTTACATTGTAACTTCTCCTCAGCCACACTGCACAGAAGTCTGTGACTGGCACCACACCTAAACCAGCAAGAACTCAAAGGAAGCCTAAATGTATACCTTTCTTAGGCTATAAGATTTCCTCGATCCCTTCCTAGGATGGTGTTAGAGAAGATCTAGTGGTAGATCAGGACTTTCAACTACACTGGGTGTAATCAAGACATCTAAACAAGAGTGGTGTCAGCACAGACCACGTGGAGTGCCCACTACTCTCATCTGTCACAAATAAGATACTCCTCCCTCTCTTAGCATGTGTGGTATCTGAAAAGCCCTTTGGAGTGCCAGAACTTTCACCACTGCCCAACAGTAACAAGGTCACATCCTCTTATCTCCATCCACCATGTTGTCAGTGGAGGCCATGTGAACAGTAGTAGCAGAAAGGCACCCTTTCCACTTACAGCTACAGAGCTATCAGTGGAGGTCCAGGAGGACTCCAGGAAGCACTAACAAGGAGCTCTAACTTCTTCAATGTCAACATAAACTGAGAGGGCAACCTGGGTTTTTATCTCTACTCTTCTTTAGTTGATCATAAGGCAACAACTATCATCATATCATGTTCATCATATCAAGAGCCAGGAGGACATAAAGCTAAAAGAAAAAAGTCAATCAAGATGCCAGTGCACATCATAATAACACTCTAAAGAGCAGTTATGGACATATAAGAAATAAGTGAAAACATAGAAAGTCCCAGAAAGAAATAGAAAGTCTCAATAAAAAATAGAAGACATAAAAACACATCTAACTAAAAAATTAGAATTCCAAAATAAAATAATGGAAATGAAAAAATCTAGTGGGTGGATTCAACAAAAGAATGGAGACAACAAAGGAAGCAATCAGTGAAATAGATGACAGAATGATGCACATTGAAACAGTAAATAAATTCACTTAAAATGGTGAAAAGTCTTAGTGATCTGTAAAAGCATCAAAAAAAGATCAAATATCTGTGTCTTCAGAGTTCCTAGAGAGGAGAAAAAGAGACAGGAAAACGTGATTTGGAGAAATAATGACTAAAAATACTTCAAGTTAAGCAAATAATAATAATAAAAATAAAAGCAAAACAAAAGAAAAAACTAATAAAAACCAATAAACAAACACATTCAATAAGCTGAGCAAAACTCAAAGTAGGCCAAACCAAAGGTAATCTATACCAACATATCATAGTCAATCTTTCAAAAACTAAAGACAAAACAATTACAAAAGCAGCAAGAGAGAAATGATATTTTACCTATAAGGGAAAATCAATCTGAAAGAAAGTAGATTTACCATCAGAAATCCTATTGGAAGCCACAGGGAAGCCACAAAACATTTTCAAGTACTTAAAGAAAAGCACCATCAAGCCAGGATAATATAACCACTGAAAATATTCTTTAGGAATTAAGACAGGATCAAAGCATTCACATTTTAAAAAACACTAAAATTGTCCCAACAGACCTGCTCTAAAATAGTATCTGAAGAAAGTTCTCTAAACATAAATGAAATAATTAAAAGAAGTCTTGAATAGCAAAGAAGAAGAAGGAGGAGGAGGAAGAGAAGCAGGTGAGGGAGGAAGAGGAGGAGGAGGAGAAATAGCATGGCAAACAAAAATACATGTATAAAAGGTAAATTTCCTATTTCTCTTGAGTTCTCTAATGTTTCATAGTAGGAATGTCTGATGTGGTTCTAAATCAATATACAAAAATATTTTTAAACAGTTGTAAAACAGGAAAGTGTGAAGAGATATAAATGAAGATAAGGTTTTTATGTGTCACTCAAACTAGTAAAAGAACAACACAGTAGATTATTATATATGACATAATACAGGATCATCTCGAGGGGAACTTGAAAGAGGTGCATTCAAACACACTCTAGGCAAATGAAATGCAATTGTAAATTTATTAAAGTAACCTAAGGAAGGCAAACAAGTAAAATAAATAAAAATAGGAGAGGAAGAATGAGAGGGAGAGAGAAAGAAGCAAAAAAGAGAAAAAGAAGAAAAGAGACAGAATGAAGCAAAAAAAGAAATTAAAAAATAACAAACAGCTGGATGTGGTGGTGCACACCTATTACCCCAGCACTCAGGAGGCTGAGGCAGGAGGATTGTTGTGAGTTCAAGACCAGCCTGGGCTACAAAGTGAGCTCAAGGCCAGCCTGAACTGCAGTCCAAGACCCTGTCTCAAAAAGACAAATAAATAAATAAATAAAATAAAACGCCCCTAACCTATTAGTAATTACACTAACTAGGAATGTTACAAATATGTCAATTAAAAGGCTTAGATTGTCAGAGTGAATTTTTTTAGGGGGGAGTTTTTTCAAGTACCGGTAATCAAACTCAAGACTTTGCACTTGCCAGGCAGGTGCTGTGCCACTGAGTTAAATCCCCATCCCCTGTCAGAGTGAATTGACAAATATAAGCCAACTACACCTACCTGTAAGAATACACTTCAAAACCAGGCATGGCGGCACATGCCTGTAATCCCAGCACTAGGGAGGCTGAGGCAGGGTGATTGTTGTGAATTTAAGGTCAGCTTGGCAACCCAGTGAGTTCAAGTCCAGCCTAAACTATGTAGCAAGACACTCTCTCAAAAAATTATGCTTCAAATATAAAAATATAGGCAGGTTGCTTGAAAGTAAATGTATTAGGAAAATTATATAATATTAAATTATATAATACTAAATTTTAAAATGGAGGATGACAACCTTAATCACATAGTATGCTTCACAAAGAAAGGTATGACATACAAAGATCAATCTACTAATACAGTATAGCAATCCTACGTGTGTATGTGCCAAACAAGAGCATTCCAATGAAAGTAAAGCAAAATTATAGAACTGAAAAGATAGATAACCACACAATTATGATTGGGGGCTTTGGCAACCTCCCACATAACAATTGATGGACTAGGTAGACGGGCAATCAGTAAGGATATGGAAGATCTGAACAACATCATCAACCAACTGGATCTAATTGACACAGAATACGACAAAACAGAAGAATATATATTATTTTCAACTGTTCAAGAATTTATACCAATATTGATCATATTATGAGACATAAAACAAATCTTAAAAAATACGAAAGAATTTAAGTTACACAGAGGGGTTTCTTTGACTATATTTAAATAATACTAAATAATAATGACAGAAAGATTATCTGGAGATATACCTCAGTGGCACAGTGCCTGCCTGGCCAGTGGAAGGTCCTGACTTGAATTTCCGGTACCAAAAAAAAAAAAAAAGGAAAGTTGAAAAATAATATCCCCAAGTATACCTCCCAATATTGCATGAATTAAGAGAAAGCCTTATGGTAAATTTTTTTTCTTTTCTTTTTTTTTTTTTTTTTTTTTTGGTACTGGGAATCAAACTCAGGACCTTGCACTTGCCAGGCAGGTGCTTATGCTGCTGAGCTATATCCCTGGCCCAGTCACTTCTTTTTGGTACCAGGAATCGAACTCAAGACCTTGCACTTGCCAGGCAGGTGCTTATGCCACTGAGCTATCTCTCCAGCCTGTAAATTTTTATAAAATGCATTACAGTGAAAAATATGTCCAAATATATGGGACATATTTAAGCCTTCTTAAACATGAAATTTAAAACATTAAGTGTGTCTATTTCAAAAAATTAAAAAGTTTCCAGTGTTCTAAGTTTCCATCTCAAGAACCTAAAAATATCAATCACAAAATAAAACCAAGGGGAGTAGAAAGGAAAAAAAATAAATATAGGAGTAAAAATAAAGTAAATTCAAACTATAAAAGCAATGATTAAATGCAACAACTAGTTGTTTAGAAGATAACTAAGATTAACAAACTTTTAGCAAAACTGACAAAGTGAAATACTTAATGTGTAGTCCTAAAAAGATTGAAAAACAATGAAGATCAAATCAATACAATCTTTACAGAAAATAAATGAGTAGAGAACACTTCTCAATTCATCTCTAATATTATCAATATAGCTCAGATAAAAAAAAATCACACAAAAATAAGCCATAGATCAATGTCCCTTATATACAAATACCCCCCCACACACATGAATCAGTTAAAAATATTAGCTAATAGAATTGAGTCATATTTGAAAGAGTGTACTGTGATTTTATTCTAGAGATACAAGGCTGGTGTAGAATTTGAAAATCAGTCAATGTAATCAACCATATAAAGAAGATAAAGAAAAATAATCAACAAAAAACAGAAATAGAGCTTTTGTGAATTGTGAGGGGAAGAAGGTTTAAAGGGAAGGGTGGGGAAGGGTCCAAAAGAAGTTAAGATGTGTTATGTACAGGTACAAATCCCCTCATGATGAATGGGATCGTTATGTACTACAAACATATACTAAAAGGAATAAATATATTTTAAAAAGAAAAATAATCAAGACCGGAGATATAGCTCAGAGGCACAAGCGCCTGCCTGGCAAGCACAAGGTCCTGAGTTTGATTCCTGGTACAAAAAAAAGGACAAGAAAAATAATGCAATAATCCAATGATTATACAATCTATGATGCAGAAAAGCAGCTGATGGAATTCAACACCCATCACTGAAAAACAGTCTCAAAATCTAAGAATAGAACAAAATTTCCTGAACTTGATAAAAAGCATCCATTTACACATTTATAGTGAATGTTATAGTTATGAGTGAAAGATTGAATTATTTTCCAATATAAATATGAACAAGGGTGACCCATCACTTCTATTTACTAAAATGTTGGAAATTTTAGCGATCTTGTTTCCTCTTTGTAATTTTATTAACACATCTTAATTATTTTTTCATTTCCTACTCGGCCTACTTCTTCCATCTCTTGTTCCTTTTCTCACTTGAAAAAAATCTCCCTCCTTCCTATTATCCATTCTTTAAATTTAACTCAATTTATATTTTGAGTTTCCCATATAACAGAGACAATGTGATATTTAACCTTGTGCATATGATTTACTTCATTTACTATTATAGCCTTAAAGTTCATCCATTTATCTATGAATGACTCAAGGTTATCATTCTTAAAGGTGGAGTAGTACTCCACTGTATATAAATATCACATTGTCTTTATCCATTCATTGGTTGATAGGTATATAAGCTGTTTCAATTTTTTTCACATTAAAATGAGTAAAGAAAAAAGTCATGACATAAGTAATGAATAAGAAGAACTGACCCTATTTGCAAGTTACACGAT
>NW_004955414.1:7967290-7978030 GCF_000276665.1 Chinchilla lanigera | reverse complement strand
GAGAAAAGAAAGAAGGGAAAAACATGTATATATTCATACACAAGATAGCAAAGATAACTGTACTACTAATTTTTATTGCTTTTATTGCTTTATTTAAAATTACATGATTTTATACAAAAAAATTAAAACAAAAATCAAGTAATTTCCAAAGAAAGAAGAAAAACTTGTAAAACCAATAAATATGTACAAGAGTCAAAGTACACAGGATAATCAAGTGTATTTATATATACTTGATATATTGACATGTTAGCAATAAACATGTCAAAACTACAAATACGATAACACAGACTGTTGCAGCAAGCACACTTATGTAATTGAGTCACCTGCAGAGCCCAGAGGCAGAGACAACCAAGTTTATTGGGGGTCAACGGTGGGCACCCAGTACATGACCAAGCACCAACCGTGAAGAGCAGGAGGGTTATTCAGTTCTAGTTTTGGGTCTAGTTCTGAGTCTAGGGGGATGGTGCTGATATGATTTAGTGCAGCTACAGAAAGACTACAAAGCACGGGCTTAGCTTGTGACAAAGGAACAAAGGTGTTTGACATTTTACCTGGGAAAAGCAGCCTTAGGACAGAGCATGGGGTGATATTGGGTTAGGTAACTATGACAACATTTACAAGAAACAAGCTTAAGGAAATAGAAACTTAAGTTTTAAAATGGTACTAGGACCCAAAATGGTGTTGGTTTAGTTTTCTTGCCTATATCAAGATGATTGCTCAAAAAATTACTTAAGTGCAAATCTAAATAAACATTGTATGCAGGAACATATACAACATTAATGCATGAAAAAAATAAGTTCAAAAAATAGTTATGCTATAATCATGGATCAAAAGACTCAACAAGCGAATAATCTATTCTGCTCAAATTGCACACCAGTTCAACACAACAACTATTAAATTTCCAGAGGGTTTTTTGGTATATATAGATAAGATTACTACAGATTCCATAGGAAAAGTACATTATCTAAAGTAGTCAAATAACTTTTTACAGGAGTAAACTGAGAGAAATCATTTTACTTTATTTCAAGACTCTCATAGCTACAATAATTAAAACTACATGAACTTGAAAGGAAAAGAGATAGATCCATGAAGTAGAGTAGATATGTCCAGGTGAGTTTTGACAAAGTTATAATAGTAATTCAAAGAGAATTCAAAAACAGTTTTCAACAAATGATGCTGATAAATTAAACATCCACAGGAAAAATAAAAAAAGAATGCTGTCCTGAATTTCATACAAAATTAATTAAAAATAGATCATTGATGATCCAGAAAAAGAAAAAACTAATAAATTATAAAAGCTCAAAACATTTCCTCTAGAAAAATTCTTTTAAAGAAAGCAAAAAGAGAAAATATAGAATGAGGAAAAACATTTTAAAGTACATATCCAACAGAGGACTAGTATCTAGAATACATATGTAATTGTCAAAAGCCGACAATTAAACACATTCAATTAAGAAATAGGCAAAAGATATGAAGAAAAAATCCACTGGAGAAGATACACAGATTGCATAACAGCATATGAAAAATAATATCTTCTACCTAATTTCAAGACATGCAGGACAATAACTAGACACTCTAAAAATGTAAATTACATCATAAAGAAATAGTACTACACATAAAACGCTTAAGGAAAAAATAGGGACAACATAAAATGCTATTTCAGATACAATGAAATTGGATCACTCAGACTTCTGGTAGGCATATGCATTAGCCATTTCCATGCTGCTGGGACAAAAATCTTAACACTTGTAACTTATAGGGGGAGAGATTTATTTTCACAGAGGTTTCAGAGGATTCAGCTGATGGTTGGTTGGCCCAAAGGCTGAAATGACATGGTAGGAAGGCACGGTGTAAGAATACTGTCTCCTCACTTGACAGCCAGGGAGCAGAGAGCAGGAGACAGCACCCTTCCAGTTCACACCCCACTGATCCATCTCCAGCCAGACCCTGCCTCCATACATCCCACTTGTCCATGGCCACACGGATGTACTACCCCACTGGGGTGTACACCCCATGATCCATGCTCTTTCCAAAAGTTCCCGCCTGAACCCATGAGAGTTGGGGGCCGTGGTGGTGAACCTATGGCACGTGTGCCACAGTGGGCACACCTAGCCCTCTCTGGCAGAAGGCATGTGGATGTTTTAAGGAATTGAGCACAATTTTACTCAATTTCCACCCCCTCCAATCATGTGGAAAGATATAGGAAAATGACATTAGGATGAAAATACTAACAGCAAAGAAAATTAGGTCATGATACTAGACTCATCATTTTGTGAAGATGGGAGCTATTAAAAGGAATAGCACTCAGGCATGATGGTACACACCTGCAATTCCAGCTACTCAGGGGGCTGAGCCAATAGGATCATAAGTTCAAGTCCAGTCTGAGCAACTTACTGAGACCCTATCTCAAAATAAAAAAGACTAGGATTGATGTTCGTTGGTGAAGCATCCTTGAGTTCAATCTCTAGCCCCTGTTACCACACTTCCCCCCAAAACTTCAGCAAAATAAGTTTCTGATTTCTTCCCCCGAATGATTATATGTACACATGTGACTTTTATGTTTATCATTCAGTCAGTCAGCAATTCAAAAAATATGTACTATTCTCTGATAGAAACTACACCAGGCCATGGATAAACATATTTGAATAAGACACAAATTTCAGCTTTTAAGGAGCTCAGAATCTAATAGAACTGACAAATTTTTTTACAACTGTCAATTTTAGAATACTGCAGTCATTTTATAATTGAACTATGAATAGAGTCTCATAGGAGTGAGTGAGGACCTAACCTGGCCTGGGACAAGGGTGTTAGAGAGTGTTACTGGACAGCATGATATCAACAAGGAGCCTGTTTATATTTCCACGCTTCCTCCCTATCTGCCACGCACCAGTTTCTATTACAGCCTAAGGTCCTGGGTAGTTAAAGCACTGATGGCATGGAAGACAGAAAGACCATGATCTAGAGCCAGTGGTGGTGAACTTATGGCACACGTGCCATAGCAGGCTGTCGGTTATCACTGAAAGCTCTAAAAGCATGGCCATCCCTGAATTCTAGTGAAACATGATTCAGCATCATACAGCAATACAACAAATAAATATTTATTAAGTTGATTTGAATTAAATAGTAATAAACTAATAGAAATTTAATTAAACTTTACGTTGAGAAAAGAATGGGGACTCAAAATAAATGTAATCATAAAATAGTAAGACTGACTGGGTGGTGGTGCACACCTTTAATCTCAGCACTGGGAAAGCTGGAGCAGAAGGATTGCCATGAGTTTGAGGCCAGTCCAGGCTACATAGTGAGTTCAAAATGAGCCTGAACTACATAGCAAAATCCTTCTCAAAATTAATAATAATAATAATACTGATTGAACTTTAAAAGCTCATAAATATACTCACACACAATGCCACACCTTTAGAATCATGTACTATGTAGACTGATGCCCGAAATGAGAGGAGTCAACTACTTAGAAAATAAAAACAGAGATGAGTGCTTGATACTTTTGTGTGGCCAATAAAGCAAAAAAAAAAAAAAAAAGCCTCAGATTGCTTAGCCTCCTGTGCACAGATTGTGCTCTTCACTAAAATGCTCAAATTAGTTATGCAAATTCTGTGCCATGTGATGCCCCTCTACCATATGTGACTAGTTGCCATAGCAGTCAGCTTAAGCACATATTTTCCATAGCAACCCAGGAATCTTTACCTTACAGAGATCTAAGTGAGATAGAGTTGAAAGCAATTCCAAAGCAATATGAAATATAAATGTTGGCAACATCCCCTGAATCTCTCTTTAAAACTACATCACTTAGCATTGACTTTTAAATGCCACAGCCTCTGGATGGTTTTCTTTTAGACTGTATCAGCAACTCTTTCCTGCTGGAAATATGAAAGTCTTTGAGGATACATAGCATTTATGGTTTGAAGGCATAAAGGGGAGTTTTTCTCTGGGCTTATCCTAGAAAGTGGGTGAAATCTGCCTCCTCCTCAAGAGCAGGAGAATCACAAGGAGGCTGAGAGGTGGTATCTGAATGCAGTCTGCAAACTGCCTTTCCATATGCTGGTGCGATGTGTTTGTTGTTTCCATTGGCTCACTACAGTGTCACAACTTTCTGCCTCAGACTACCAGGCTGGTACCAAACTGAGCTGCAATTTCCCCTTTTCTTGTTGGTCTTTTGAGAGCAATTATCTGTTCAGTTATGTTAATCTCATCCCTGATATTTAATAGGGAGACTATTCTTAAAAGTCTTCTGGAACCCTTGGCATATATGTATACCTAGAAAATATGTACTTGAGAAATAGGATTCCAGAAGCTTACTTCATTGAAGTTTAATCTTTTTAAGCAATTAAAGACCTACAGATATAAATATACACCCAAGCAGTATACTGGTGTTGAGATAAATTTACTTGTAAGTAATCTATTACCAGTGGCCATTACTGAAAGCCATATAAGTGCCAGGTGCTACCTAACCCTCTAGGTCCACTCTAATGAATCCCCACAGCAGCTCTGTGGGAAATAGGAGACAATCTGCATTTCCCAGATGACATGGTCAAGCTACAGAGAAGATAATTAACACCTTACCCCCGCACACACATACGTTCATATACAGTTAACCTGAGTAGAAAATGATAGCATTGATAGATGGAAAGCCATATTTGTCCACCATTAAGAACAAAACTCATTCTGCTTTTTCAGTATAACAGAGAGCAGAAAAAAAGAAGAGTGCTAAGGCTCAGAAGAAAGAGCCCATTTTGGAACCAAAGGGTATGTCCTGGCTTCTTGGGAATGTTTGGCTGAGGATGCCAGGTAGAGTAAAAATAACAAAACACTCTTACCCAGGGCTCAGAATGACACAAAATTTCTTTTGGGAATGTCCGTAGGTAAGCACTAGCTCTGACCATGGTTCTCCTAGGTTCTTTACATACTTAAATCCTTGCGAAGGTACACAACTCCTCTTACCTGATCACAAACACAACATTAAACATTTGCTATAACTTAGGTTTATTTATTTTCCCCATCCCTACACAGCTCCCACTGTCACTTGGAAATAGAATGCTGCCCATTTTGGAGTCAGAAAACAAAGCAGAAAGGAAAAGACAACATATTTTACTTATTTCCCTAGAAAGAGACAACCCCCCACGAGGAACAGTTTGATGCATAAGATGCTACTATGAAAAAGCAACCAAGCCCACTGCTTTATATTAAGCAAAATAAGCTTCTAGGTTTTATGTTTGCTTCTTATACCAAATGCTCCCTTCAAAGAAAGTCTATAATGGACTGGTCAGCTAGATAGAAAGGAAAGAGTTCATTTGCTGTAGCTCCTGTGCTGGTCAGTTAGAGCCTGTATGAGGAACCTCTGAATCTACACCTGAGCATGCTAGGGAGTAGATTTACAGACTAGCATGGCTGGTGTGCCATGGAGAAAGTCACTAATTTTTTTTAAGTGAATGGATCATGAATTTGATGGTGGCCTAGGCTTTCCCAGATCTCTGGATTGCAGACACCCATAGCCACTGTATTGATCAATCTACAACAGAAATATGGGTCTCTTTAAGCTTATCTATTGCCTGTGTGGTTAGTTCTTAGCTCCCTAGTATGAGACTCCCAGCCCTCCTTGACCCAGACATTTTTGTTTCATGGCCAGCACTATAGTGCTGTCTATACACTGCTCATCATCTGAAGCAATAAATTACCTGCAATTCCTTCCACACACCATGTTGCATCTCTAAACATTTGCTCACATTTTTCCCTCTGCTAAGAAGAACCTACCTCTGTCCTGCACTTCTGCCTGCTGCATTTGGCCAATTTCAGTAATTTATTGGGGTCAACCTTCCATCCAGACTAAGTTAAATAACCATTTTCTATGCTGCACAACACCATCATTGCTTATCTCACTGGAACACGTTGTTTACCCCAGGAAAATCTCTTGTAGTAAAAAGCTGGCTTTACCTTTTAAAAATATAACATCCCACTTCCCTTCTAGGAGCTTGGTCTGATGGGGCTGCTTCCCAGAAGACTAGCAGAGAAGGGGAGTTCATGTTGCAGGAGCAGCAAAAGAGGACATTAGAAGAAAGAAACCATGAGAAAGACAGCACCAGAGGCACAGGGGAAGAGGAGGCCAGGGAGATACTAGGAAAATCTCATTATTTAAATTGTAAACACCCTTCACTGTGATTATTCAGTTAATCAGCAAAGTTACTGGACCCTCCACTTGTTAGAAGAAAATAAGACTTGGGTGAGCAAACTGCAAAAAGTTTTAGTTTGCATCTGAACTTACTGAAAGAGGGAAGAATAGCTGTGTGATTACAAAAATACTGGAGGTAAAAAAGAATGCACAGTAAGTTAAAGAAACTACTTATACTAGTTGAAGGTGTGAGGATAGTTTTAACTGTCCTAGATTGTAGAATTGTGGTTCCATCAAAGTTTGACAACATTTCTGAGAGGCAGAAGGTCTCAGAATTATCTGCATTTATATAACTCTGTGAAACATTTCTACTTCTTTGTCCAACCTGGGAAATCCCTGTCTACTTGGCTAACCCCAAATTTGGCATACTGTAGATGTTCAGTAAGCCCTAGGTAAACCAATATTATTCACATTTTACATAAATTGCTGGTTTAAAATAAATTTAAAAGAATTTCATCTCTATAAATTTTTCTCAGATTCTAGAGTTAGTTAGAGATACTCTATTCATTAAAAAGAATGCAAATTGAAAATTAAAAGTCTAAGCAAAATGAAGTTAAGGTCAATTTGCTGAAAAGTTTGTTTAATGATTTTCAAAATCAAAGATAAATGAGTGTTGGATTCTCTGCCCCAGTGCTCACATCTATTAGCTGGGAGGAATGTACAGAATGAGCTATGATGGGATGCTTCTCATATGTGGAGAAATAAGGAGCTGTTCAACATAATGGAGTAACCCTGACAGGGAAATCCAGTGCCCCCTCTCACCTTGAGCTAAATGCAAATTTCTGGCATTTTACATGAATCCAGTTCCAATGTGGCAATATCCTCATAGGGCTCCACTAATATTGCCTTGTCACTGCTTTAACTTCGCTGCAAAAAACTTTCAATTTTTCCTGCCAGGTTGTACTTGTGTGAGGTAATCACAAATGGACAAGATAAGATATCACAACATAGTTATAGTCTTTCAAAAGTTCTATATGATAAAGAGTGGCTCCATAGGGGCCCATAATGGTCACCTCATTGTTCAGTACAAGTGCAACATCACTATGAGCAGATTCAGACATGGTCTGGTAACTGGTGCAGAGGGACCTGGATTTGAAAGTATAGTGTGTTGGGCATATTAAAAGCAGGAACAGAATGGGCTGCCTCCAGTGGAGAAGAAAAATGGGAACACCTGACACCATTGCAATCCAACAGCCAGAAGATGAAGCAAAGAAGAACAGCATAGGGCTGATTGGAGTCAGTGAGAAAGCTGGAGATGGTACAAAAGACATAAAAAAAAATTCTTCACAGAAAATATGGCAAAAAACTTCCCAAACATGGATGAAAAGTTTGAGATGCAAATAAATGAAGCATATAGAACTCCAAATAGCCATGACCAAAATAAATCAATACCAAGCCACATAATAATCAAGACTACACAAATTCAGCTCAAGAATAGAATATTAAAATCAGCAAGAGAAAGGAAACAAGTCATCTTTAAAGTAAAACCCATCAGAATCACAGCAGATTACTCAACATAAACCCTCAAATCAAGGAGAGCTTGGAGTGAGGTATTTCAAACCCTAAAAGAAAATAAACTTCAACCCAGATTGATGTACTCCTCAAAACTATCTTTCAAAATCAATGGAGAAATAAGATACTTCCATGACAAAGAACAACTGAAGAAATTTATTACCACAAAACCAGCTCTACAGAATGCTCTGAAGGATATATTAGAAAGAGATAATGGGGCTGGGGATTTAGCTCAGTGGCAAAGCGCCTGGCTGGCAAGCGCAAGGTCGTGAGTTCGGTTCCCGGTACCGGAAAAAAAAAAACCAAAAAAAAAAAAAAAGAAAGAAAGAGATAATGAAGACCGCAAACACAAGAACACCAATAGAAAGTAGAAGCCAGGCTGGGCAAGCAATTAAACAGGGAGAAAGACAGGGAACCAACAACAGGAAATTAACATGAAAAAGAAGAGCCAATACATAGCAGTTTTTACCATCAGGGCAAATGGCCTCAACTCACCAATCAAAAGAAACAGACATGTAGAATGCATCAAGAAACAATATACAACAATATGCTGCATTCAAGAAAAACATTTAACTCAAAAAGAAATTCATAGGCTAAAAGTCAAAGGATGGAAAATAAATCTGCATGCCACAAGAACCCAGAAAAAAAGCAGGAGTAGCTATTCTATTTGCAGACAACATAAACTTTAGGTCAAAACTGATCAAGAGAGACAAAGAAAGTCACTACATACTTGTTAAGGGAAAATGCCAAGAAGAAGAGATAACAATCATAAATATATATGCATGAAACACTAGTTCATCAAACTCTATAAATCAAATATTAACATATATGAAAAACCAAATGAGTACTAACACAATTGTAATGGAGGACCTTAATACTCCACTCTCACAAACAGATAGGTCAATCAGACAAAAAATCAACAAGAAAATTAGAATTAAATCAAGCCTGGGACCAAATGGACCTGGTAGATGTCTACAGTGTTTCACCCCTAAACATCAGAATATACATTTTTCTTAGCTTCACATGGGATGATCTCCAAAATAGACCACATATTAGCCCACAAAACATGGTTAAGTAAATGTAGAGGAATTGAAATCATCTCATGCATACTATCTGATCATAGTACAATGAAACTGGAAATCAGTGACAAAAGAATACACAAAAATTACATACATACATGGAAATTAACAACACCCTCTGAACAACCAATGGGTCACAGAGGAAATTAAAGACAAAGTTAAACAGTATATACCATTAAACATTAATGCCAGTACAACATACTGAAACTTGTGGGACACAATGAAATCAGTCCTACAAGGAAAATTTATAGCTATGAACTCTCACAGCAGGAAAACAGAACAAGCTCAAATAAACAACCTAATGTTCACCATCAAACTCCTAGAAAAAGAAGAACAAATCAAACAAAAAGCTCATCCAAAGAAGGAAATTATAAAGATTAGAGCAGAAATTAATACAATCAAGACTGAGAAAACAATACAAAGAATCAATTAATTAAACAGTTGGTTGTTTGAAAGGACAAATAAAATTGATAAACCATTAGCTAACCCCATCAAAAAGAGGAAAGATAAAACACACATTCAGGTAATTAGAAATGAAAAGGGAGAAATCGAAATGGATCCTATAGAAATCCAGAAGATCATCAATACCTACCATGAGAATCTATATTTTAATAAAATGGAAAACAAAAGAAATGGAAAGATCCCTAGACAATCAAATTGCCAAAACTAAATCAAGAAAATATAAAAGTTTTTAATAACCCAACTCAGCCAATGAAACTGAAAATGTGATTAAAAATTTACCAACAAAGAAAAGTCCAGGCCCTGATGCATTCACTGTTGAATTTTATAAGAAATTTAAAGAAGAATGCCACAAATGCTGAAACTCTGTAAGGAAACTGAAAGGGAAGCAATACCTCCAAAATCATTCCTGGAAGCAAGTATTACCCTGATTCCAAAACCAGAGAGTAACGCAACAACAACAAAAAGAAATTACAGGCCAATCTCTCTAATGAACATAGATGCAAAAATCCTCAATAGAATGCTAGCAAACAGAATGCAGGAAATCATCAAGAAGGTTATTTATCATGACCAAGTGGAACTCATTCCAGGAATGCAAGGATGGTTCAATATATGCAAATCAATAAATGTAATACACCATACTAACTGAATGAAGGACAAAAATCACACGATCATCTCAATAGATGCAGAAAAAGAATTTGACAAAGTTCAACATCCATTCATGTTAAAAACCTTACAGAAAATTAAAATAGAGTCTTTATTGTAATCTGATAAAAGCTATCTACTACAAACCAACAGCTAACATCATACTAAATGGTCAAAAACTGAAAGTTTTCATTCTAAAATCAGAAGGAAGACAAAGATGTCCACTATCACCACTCCTATTCAATATAGTTCTGAAAACATTACCCAGAGCAATTAGACCACAGAAAGAAATAAAAGAAATAAGGATAGGAAAGGAAGAAACTAAATTATCATTACTTACAGATTGCATGATACTTTACATAAAAGACCCCAAAACTCCACCAAAAGAACTGCACACTTAATAAACAAATTCAGCAGGGTAGCTAGATATGAATCCAATCTTCAAAAATTAATAGCATTTCTGTACAAAAAACAAACTCACAGAGAGAAAAATCAGGGTGAAAGATAGTCTCTTTAATAAATAGTGTTGGAAAAACTGTCTTTTCACATACTAGAGACTAAAATTACCATGTCTATCACCATGTTCTAAACTGAAGTCAAAATGGATCAAAGGTCTAAATATTAAACAGAAACAATTAATTTACTGGAAGAGAAAATAGGCAAAAATCTTGAAGACATAGGTGTAGGCAGAGTCTTCATGAACAAAATCCAGACCACACAGGAGTACCACAAAGAATCTACAAATGGGATGTCACTTTATTAAAGATCTTTTGCAGAAAAGAAGAAATTACCAACAGAATGAAAGACAACCCACAGAGTGGGAAAAAATTACAACCAGTTGTCCCTCAGACAGAAAGCTTA
>NW_004955414.1:7949307-7966563 GCF_000276665.1 Chinchilla lanigera | reverse complement strand
ACAAGGTAGTTAAAATAGTTATACAGCTAGTTTCTCAGTTCATTGAAAAGAAAGTTTTGAACTAATATTGTTTGGACAATATTTCTTGCCTATATACTGCACTCTGAATAACTACTACAAAGATAATAATATTCAATGTATTAATTATTTTTACTGTCCTACTAGCCTTTTTGAAACCTGTTTTATTGTTATTTTTATTTGTATTAATTTTTCTTTCTCTCTTTAAAATAAAAAAAAAAAAATAGCAAGGAATCTTGGGGTTAAGGCTAGCTTCTCCTCTTAGTTATGGCCACTAATAGTTTTTTTTTTCTCTTGAAAAGTTTTCAAATTTCTCTTTGAAATATAATGAAGTGGGTTTTTTTTTGGCCTTTCTGTGTGTTTGCTGCTTTCTCTTCTACAAAGTAGTGAAAGAAGTTTTTATCCACAGAATGGTTAATAATAAAAACAGTAGGTGCCATTCTTGAGCATTTGTTGAGTTCTAAAATCTGTACAGGGAGCTCATATCCTCAGATCTCTAATTCATATCATAGGCCTGGAAGAAAGTTATTACCATGACTTCACTGGCAGAAAACTGAGGTGAATTGTTCAAGATCACACAGCTGGTAAATAATGATGGTGGAACTGGAATAGAGATCTGATATCCTCAACAACTACATCCAAATTGCTTTTGAAGTACACGAAATAATATACATGAAAGCTCTTTGTAAACTGAATCAAAAGCAAAACTGTAATAGAAAGAGGGTTATTTTGGACTTCAATAGATTGTATTCTACTGTTCCAGCCATTTTTTTTTTTAAATATGGGCTTTGCCAAGTCCACTAACTTTGTGAGCTTCAATTTATGCATCTATAAAGTAGAGATCATATTACCTATTCTACCTACTTCTTGTTTAACTTACTCACCTGCAAAATTAGTGCTCAAATCATTTTATACAGTGGATATGTAAGTCATTTGTAAACAGAAACCAGAGGTAAAGAGGAAGAGGCAGATGCTGATACAGTAATGCCTCAGGTCCTGAACACTGCTGTCTGTAAACAATTCTGTTTGGCAAACAAAAACATTCAGCAAAATTTTGCTTCATTTGGCAAACTCTGCATTAGGTGATAAATGTGACCATGGCCATCTTCCCCAAAATCATAAAGCAAATTAAGTTTGTAAATTGAGGTACCAGTGTACAGGTAAATCTGTGAGCAAATAATTCAATGAGCAATTGAATATTCTGAAAATACTTTCTTCTCTAAAGCAATCACAATTATAAAAGTATATATTAATATTAGTCTTAATAAATACTTAGTGCCTCAATCCTAAGGATCAGCACATGCCAAGTAAATATGAACTGCATGAATAAATGAATGAATCTGGCTAATATTCTAAACTGATTTCTCATAACTCTTTAGTTTTATAACATTTCCAAGTTATTTTAGGGTACTTCTTTATCAGTGAGGAGAATGACTTCAAGTCACATTGTAGAATCTAGAAGCTTCCATGTGGAGGAAAGTGACTAGTAAGCATTCTAGTCTCAAGAAATTCGTTTGTTATTAATCCTAGTTACACTCTTTCTCCTATCCTTTGCACAGCACCTAACACATGCATCCTAAGTAAATAGTTATTGATTTGAAGTATATGTACTTTACATAAAGCAGGAGGAATTTTTTTTAATTTTTAAATTTTAAAAATCAAAACCCTCAATGAGTTTTCTCTCTCCTTCTCACCCTCTTCCTATCCATTATTTATAAGCATTGGGTTTATCATATTAATAAATTCTTGTTCACTTGATGCTAATATGTCCAGTATTTTCATACTAGATGTTTCATATGAATACCAGAAGTTCAGGAGCCCATTTACCAAGAAGGTCCCTCATGTGCATGAAACCCTTGATTGCCCTATTCTTATTTTGTAATTACACTTTGTATTTTTTTGCTTAAAGTTGTTTCTGCCAAATTATAGAAAGTTTAATGCACATATTTTATGGATATAGTACTTGAGAACTGCATAGGTAAAAAACCTTCCCAAATTCTTTTCTTTTTCAATACTGGGAATCAAACTCAGGACCTTGCACTTGCCAAGCAGGTGCACTCCCCTGCACCCACAAATTCTTTTCTTGAGAGGTAGACTAACCAACCAAGGTAGATCTCTGTCTGTAAATCTAAGACTTTTGATTGGATCATGATGCTTTCTCACACTGGAAGACATTGCTATGTTCAAAATATCTAGGCAGCCTATTTTCATCATCAGTGAAATCAGTCATCTCTCTCCCATAAGCTAATATACTACTACTCACCAAACAGTCTACCAGGGGCTTCACTGTCATAAAGCTTTCTCTCTCTGTCTCTCTCCCTCTCTCTCTCTCTCTCTCTCTCTCTCTCTTTCTCCCTCTCCCCTTCTTCCTTTCCTCCCTCCATCCCTCTGTCACTCTCTGTCTCTCCCTCTCATACTGGCGTACATTCATACACACACACAATTTATTTTTATTCTTACAGCAGTGTAGTGAGAATACACAGAGAATAGTAATGAGCCTCCAGAAGGGTAACTTGCCAGAAAATCTCATAAATAGCAAGTATGTGATATTTAAACCCACAGTCATCTGCCTGTGGTGGTTTTTTAGTAGGTAAGGCTACCTCTCCATCCTGTGCCAGCTGAGCAAGCTAGTCACCGCACAGAAAAAGCCAATTCTCCTAGGTTTCAGAAGACTGCCAGGATCCCCAGTGCATGTCAATAGTGATTCTTTTCTCAGTGATACAGAAGGAAAGAAATGGCCATTACCCAGTCATCTTCAAGCAGTCAAATGTCACAGGTGAGAATCTGAGATGTCTAATATCACGGCAACAGTCAATCTACTGAAAATGAAACTTTTTCATGCTTAAATCCGTGGCATTGTCACAAACTCTTAGACACTAGAGATAATCTGATAAAAAAAATCCATTTTGCGATCCAAGCCTCCTGTAATCCCCAGATCCACTCCTCACCTCCCAGATAAGATGAGCCCTAGACTAAACTCCACATTGTCGTGCCAAGTAGCAGACTTCAATTTAACAGGAAACGTCAGACAGCTGAGTCACTGTTTCACTGAGGACGTTAAAAATGATGATAACTCATGTCCAGACCAGGTCAAATGGTTTTCCAGCTCAGGACCCAAAGGTGGAAGTAGCTGGATTCTGTAGCTCACAGGTGGCCACAGAGGGTATGGCCACATCCATGAAGAGAGACCACAGCACCATTAACCCTATGGAGAAAAGCCCCCAGCACATACGTAGACTGGTCTGCACCAGTGACCACATAGTGTTCCTTGGATATTTATGAATCTGTTACCAGGGTAGACTCTGGAGTACCTCCCCGCAGGGTAGTATTCTCAGGAAAGCCAGAGCTGTGATTTCCAGGTACCAGGTTCCCCCGGTGACGAGGTGTAAGTCTTTGTTCAAACTGTGGATTTAAAACACAGAAATCCACAAAAATTGCAGACAAATATCTGAAAAAATTAAATAGACCTGTAATTAAAATCATTCTACCAACCATTGAAAATACTAGTAGGATTCTTTCTGCTTTCTGCCCTGCTAGACTAAAATCTGAGATGTTTTGAGTCATTATCAGTGCTCAAGCTAACTTTAATACAAAGGCAGGAGAAATACAACCTACTCCTTTTCAAAACCTGCTTGTGAGAAACAATGATCCTCTTAACTAAACAATTGTTATAGACCTACTACCAGTCTCCCTTTGTAGTTTCCCTTTTCTTGCAGTCTGTCTTCTCTATTATCAATGGAGTAGCTCTGTAAAATACACAGATAATCATGTCATCCCTTCTTAGGGACTCTGTTTATTATCTGTTGCCTAAGGGATACAGTAAAGAACTCCCTGAACTCTTAAATAATGCTCTTCCCAATCTTCTCCCAATTCAAAATTCACTGTTCAACTCCTCCCCTGATGCATCTTATACTCCAGACCCATAATTCACTTTGGCATCCCTGGAATATCCCTACTTTATACATTTCTATGTGGTAGATTTTGGCTTCTTCTCCTAAAATGATCTTTTCTACTTATAAGCACCTATAACTGCTATTCATCCTTCTGCTCCAACTCAAAAATTCCCTTCTATTACTTAAGGAGCTAAGTGACACTCAATTAAAATTAATCATTCCCTCCTTTAAGATTCCACAGGCTTTACAGATAGAACTATGTTAACACTTATCAGAGTGTGTTGTAAATACTTATTCAAATAGGTGTCTTTTTCCATAGTCGATAAATGTAGCAATGGATAAATTCTGTCTCATTCTCCTTTTTATTACCCTGGCACTTGGCATGGCATAGATAAATTATAAATGTAGTTAGACTAGAAAAGAATAAAGGAATTACATGAACAGGCGTGTGGAAAAATAAGTACAAACAAATGCAAGGAGGAGCACTGATTGTGACAGAGAGGGTATGGTAAAAATTGGTAACACAGTTTTGAGTTTTACTTAATCATTTTTGCATAGTAATTCAATTTGTATGCCAAACTACAGCTCTCCTCAATAGTAAAAGGGACAAAAAATGAACAACTGTGTTCTCCCACAGCATCAGGCCAATTATACTTACTAAAACTTAACAATCCATCAATTAATTTCTGGAACTCTGATCGTAATCTACACGGGGGTCAGTAAACTTTTTCTATGAAGAGAAGATCATAAATAGATTGGGTTTCGCAGGCCCTGTGACATCTCTCACAACTCTTCAACTTTGCCACTGTAAGGCAGAGGAGGCCACAGACAATGCAAAAATGATTGACTGTGGCTGTGTTCCAATATAACTTTCTTTATGGACCTTGACAATTCAATGTTTTTTTCATGTTTCACAAAGTACTATTCCTTTCTTGATTCTTTTCAACCAATTAAAAATATAAAATTATTCTTAGCTTGCCGGTCATTCAAAAATTGGTAGTGGGCCGATTTGGTCCACAGTTTGTAGTTTGCTGACCTATACTTTGTAGTAAACAAAACAAAACACCAAGTAAAGGAAAAAGACCAAATCAGAATAAAAAAATTTGTCAAAGTGCTTGTCATTCTTTTGTTGAGTTCTTCTCCAATGTAAAAACTTTGTAACTGGAAACACTACTTGACTATCACAAAGAATTAGAAACATAAATGAAAATAAGATAGTTTGTCATATTGATTATAAAAGGGTCTAAACAGTTTATCTGAATTGTATGTGGACACTGCAAATGAAAAACAATGTTAACTCCTTTTTATTTTCCATAATCAAAGACACACACACTGAAAAGCCACTGGCAGAATGCTGTACCAACAAATTGATCATTGGTTGATGCTGATTGGATGGATATCTGACGAAAAACTCAAAATATCCCATAAAACAATTTTACTGCCAAATGTTGGTGTGTTGGTGAAATATGTCACATGCTAGCAAACACAGGCAATATTTTACTTCCAGAAAAAATTCTGAATGAAAGTCTTTTTGGAGAATAATGTGTTTCACCCTCTAGAAAATGTGGGCCGCAAGCAGCAACTGCACTGGCACAGCGCGGCTCTGTACATGACCAGATCCAGCCTGTTAGACTGTCCCGCACATTCTCTGTGGCAAAGTGCTTTCCAATTATTTATTAATTGATTAAATTCACTAGCTCCTCCTCCCACTCTCAGTGTTGGATGTGGAGACAGCATTTTATAAATGGTAAAATTGAGACATTTATTATCTATTAAAAGTGACTGATACAATCACTAAATGATAATGAAAGGGAGGGGCAAGATTATTTTCTTAAGTCAGATTAATAGGTAAGCCACATTGTCTTGGTTACTTTTCTCTCGCTGCTGGGACAAAATACCTGACGCCCAAAATTAAGGAAGGAAAGGTTTATTTCGCTTACAGTTCGTAGAAGTTTCAATCCGTACTTGGCAGATTATAAGGCAGAGTGGCACATGGCAGAGGGCTGCATCTCAGGACGGCAGCCACAGCTAAGCAACAACTAACTTACACCGGGGTGGAAGCGGGGAGGAATGCCCCAAGCACTCTTTTCCTGTCCCTTACATATGCAAACTATCCACTCCCTGGCGGGGTGCAGCTCTCACACCCATATTCAAACTCTAATAGCCTGCCCCAGGGCCTCAGGAGGCTTTGGGGGGACACACAGACATAAACCATAACACACATAAATAATTAGGGCATGAAAAAGAACTTCAGGTAAGACAAAGCATCAAATTCAATTATCAAACTTTATTTTGCTATTTTTCTAAAAATGTAAACTCTCCCCAAAGTTTCCAATGAAACACAAGGAAATATCTTGGTTTGTATTTCATTTCAGAAGACACACTCTGTGAAGTTTAAAGGCACTGTCTAGCTGAAATGGTAGGTTTATTTTCTGGCTTTCCAGGAATTGTGTTTAGCTCTTCAGATGTTAAGACAGCAGTGCATCTAAACCACAGGACATTTCCTTGTGAAAAGAAGATTAGCCTTGAAAATCTTGACACATGTCTGGCCTTTTCAGAAACAGGGAACGTATAAGAAACACTGTCACCACAATTCTGAAGGAAAAAATGAGTGAAGGCGATTGCTATTTGCTTCTTTACCTAAATCTTCCAACTTGAACCACAATACCTTCAAATTATTTTGTACAAATGTGTGTAATATTCAATTTGTAACTGAATAGTGAATTGATGAAACAAAGACTTAATGCATTAATGAAATGAATGGCATTGGACTTGCAAATTTTAGAGTCAGAAATCTATTGCAGAAGGCCATCAAATCCTTGCAATAACTATTAAGTATTACAAGAACAGATATACTATGTATTCATATATATAACAGCATAGAAACATAAAAAGAGCTCATTTCCTGTTATATTCATACTCACTCTACTTCAGCCACATTAGCCCAGCCCGTTTGTTCCTTGAAAACATGTACTCATCTCTCAGTCCTTTCGTTTGCTTTTCCCTGTTCCTTCTAGGTCAGTGATCGTGAACCTTTTAGAGCTTTCAGTGGGAACAAACAGCCAGCTATCGCATGCCATAGGTTCGTGGTCACTGTCCTAGGTCATACCTGGCTTGAAGACTTACCTCCTGAAGATCTTTGCTTAAATGTGGACTTCTCATGGGGGTCGTCCTGAACCATCCTGTTTAAAACTGTGCTACCCCCTCCTCATATACATAGACAGCTCCTATTCCCCTGCCCTGCTCAATTCTTCTCTCCATCTCATGTATCTCATCACCTAACATAAAACATATGTTTCTTAAATTTTAATTTGGAATATAAGCTCCACAATGTCTAAATGTTTGTTTTGTCATGACTTTAGAACAAAAGCGTTTGGAACAATCAGCACAGAGTAGCTGCTCAATGATATTTGCTGAATAGATGAATGAACCACATAAATGTACATTTTTAAGATAAAGAAGAAAGATAGCCTGGCTCTGCCCATTTATTCCAGAACTATTGACTGAGTAATTACTATGTCCCAGGCACTTGAGTGAATTACAAAGATGCTTAAGATAATCTGTATGGAGAACAAAGCTCACAAGCTGGCACCGTACGTTTCAGCAGCACTATCTGCTTCTGGTCTAAAACTCAGCTTCTTGCTCTGTGCCCCTCCCACTGACTACAACTCTAAAATCCTAGTAGTCTTAGCAACCAGACACCCTGAAGGCACCACTGCAGCTGAGCCAGAGAAACACTAACTTCAAGCTGTGCCCTATCTCTAGCTCACAACTTCACAGACTCAGGCAGCCCATAAACATTTAAGGAGGGCCTACAAGGTCCTCATTCTGTATGAGTAGGTGCTGCACGGTATCCAGAGGATTTGAGGAATAACCACTGGCTTATACAGAGAAGGGAAAAAAATCCAAAAATTTGGAACAGGTAACTAACAAAAAAGAGATCTGCAGTCATAAGTAAAATATTAAGTAAGTACTTGGGATTTACAAGAAGAGGAAAAGAAAGCTCTTCATCTGGGGTCAATTGTGGGCAGAAATTTAGTGGATATTGTAATTAATTCTTAAGAAGATTGCTTCCTATTAAGAAAATTAAGGAAGAGCATGAATGCTTATCTACCATGACCAAATCATAAGTGATCATGCTAGGTAACTTCACTTAAATTTTCATAAAATTCTGTCACACCTCAGCCAAATTGTTCATATTGTTCCAATTTGTATGAGGAACCTGAGGATGAGAAAGTTACACAACTTGCCAAAGGTGCTTCAGAGCTACTTAATGCCAATGGCCAGGTTCTGAAAACCACATGGGGCTATGCATGGCCATGGACTAAACCCTGTGGCTCAGAAATATTGCAACGCTCAGAGCTAGTAATCACCAGACGCCCACAGAACATGTGCGGCAATGTTCAAGGGATCTCTTGTCAGCAGTCAGCCTCCCCCTCAACCACAGCTCTCATATTATAGGGATTGAGGCATTTGTTCTCCACCAGACACGAATTTCTTCTACCCAAACTGATCTGGACTGTGGGCTCATGACATTTGAAACCTTTAGAACTGTAAGGAAAAAATCAGTGTGGGTGTGAGAAGTACCCTTTCCGACCTACAAATTAACTTAATTACCTATTATGCATGGTGTTTTCTTCCAAAAGAGTCTTCAGCAAGAAACAAACTTTGTAAGAATTATCTGCTCAAGGCCTCTGCACAGTACGTATGGCCTCTGTTGTGCATCCACACAGATACAATGAGATGTAACAAATTCTCCAACGAACTTCAGGCCTGAGGCTTAGGAGACCTGACCCTGAATTCCAGCTTGATGTGCACATGCTGAAAGTCCGCTGCAAGCTCATCTTACTGTATTTGTATGTGTACAATGAAGAAATGAATACAGACAGAACTTACTGTCCTTTCAAATTCCTAGGGCCTAAGCTGACAAATGATACCCACTAGAGGCTTTTGAAAGCGGTGAGGACTTGGAGTATTTCCATAGAGCTCCTGACCTGATAAGACCTTTTTCTACTTCCCTGTTTCTTTGGAAAGAGTCACCCTCTCTGTGAAATGTTCTCTAAAAAAGTCACTACAAAAACAAAAGCAATTAAGTCCAGAAATGCAGTAAACTGTTATAAAGGTATTTTCATTGCTTCCTGCTGGTGTTTGTTCTGCTATTTCTCTTCTGCCTGTCAGATACATTTCAGCTTCCTATAATTACTGAGGGTAGCCATCTCATCCAAAGATATCTTCACTGTTTGGTTCATATGGATCAGCAGGTTATTTCTGTAGCTTCTTTAGAGCATCCTTGTTATTTCAGGTTACATTATAAACCAGCAGGATGCAAAATTATATGGGTCCATATAGCATTTCAATTACTATCATTTCCATGGGCATACACTTCGCCTCATATATTTACCTTCATCAGTCACAGAATACTTTCTTCCTCATTCTTTATCCCCCTTTACATGCAGATTTGTTGTTCTACAATAAGCTTTGTCTACAATCTGTTCTTCCCTTCTCTTATCTGTTGGCTTCTTCTACTCAAATTTCACCAGGAAACATTTAATATTTCTATATATAATGCACATCCTCAGGGTTAAGGTTTTTTCTTATTTGTTTTGGGGATTTACTCATGTCTTCATCAGGCATCGTATTTTATTTTATTTATTTTATTTATTTTATTTATTTATTTATTTTTCCTCTGGTACCAGGAACCGAACTCACGACCTTGCACTTGTCAGGCAGGTGCTTTTGCCGCTGAGCTAAATCCCCAGCCCCCAGGCATCATATTTTAATTTCCACGAACGTGCTCAACTATTTGACTCCAGAATGCACTCTGCATTTACAGCCTTGTTAAAGTGTCAGATACGGTCTATGAGAGCCGTGCAGGCAAAAATTCAAACTCACTCCAGCCTTGTAACTCTGTGCTGCTGTCCAAAACAAATAACTGTAATTTCCCCCTAAAATTGTTCTTTGACTCTTCCGTATAAGAAATACCATTTCTCGGCAACCTATGTCCTCTTTACCTTTATTAACTTTTAACATTTGTGCCTGAGTCACTTAGTCCAGTCCTTTCGGGGGCCCCGGGGACAGGCTAGAGATAGCGCTTTATTTATCAGCACCTGACATAGTAGGGAAAGGGGCTGCATGGAGGGCGCATTGTCCCTCTCATGGTTTAAAGTGCTCTGTCCTCTATCAGGGTTGCTTCTGCTGCCTTGACTCAATTATTCTTTGATCCTGCATCCACACAGAAGTCAAAGTAACCATTCCAACAGGAAATTTTATTCAGTTCCCTGTTCAAAATCTCTTAATATTTCTCCTTTTCTATATGATATAGTCATAGCTTCACTATTCAATGAATGGAAATAGACTTTGGAAAGAGTTTTTTCTGTATCACAGGAGAGAGACTGGATTGAAGAGTATTAACAAAATAAAATTTGTTGTGTATCTCCAACTTGGTATCTAGGCACTATGTTATAGTCTTTATAGAAACCATCTGCTTAATCTTCAATAACTCTGCAGAGGGTTAATAACCACATTTAGAGATGAAGAAGATGGAAGTGATCACATGAATGGTAAGTGATCATATAAATTGGCCAACGCTACTCAGCTAGTAAGTCTGAACTCTACACAGCTACACAGCTAGTAAGTGATGGGTCAAAAAATCAAACACAAATTTTCCTTATGTTGATGTCTCTGTTCCTTCCATTGACCCACATTATAGGGGCAAGATGGAATTAGTGGGTAATAAGATAAATGAGACAGGTAGGTGGCTAAAACAACAATGAGAGACAGACAGACAGACAGAGACACAGAGATACAGAAGCAGAGAAATAGAGAGACAGAGACACAGAGACAGAAACAGAGAGGCAGACAGAGTCAGAGAGACAAAGACAGACACAGAGAGGCAGACAGAGAGAGATAGATGGGAATTTACACTTACTAAAATTCAGTTAGGTCAGCTAAGAATTTTTACGTATGCCAGATCATTCCTGATGTGACTTCATGGATGAGTTTAAAAACCAGAGTGTTCCATTTTGATCCAGTAGGAAGTGGAGGAGCAACTTGGATGTCTAAAGTTAGGATAGTTAGAGTTTTTTTTTTGTTTTTTTTTTTTGGTACTGGGAATTGAACTCATGACCCTGCGCTTGCCAGGCAAGTGCTTGTGCCACTGAGCTATTCCTCCAGCCCGGATGTCTGATGTTAGGAGCAGTATTTTGCAAAATAGCCTGGTTATACTACATGGAACGTCATCCTCATCAATCAGAAGACATGCCAGGACAACAGCCCAAGGGTAAAGTCAGGGAGATAGTGGAGGCCGAAGAGAATACTGGGGGTGGGTAACGATGCACACAGAAAACAAGTCCAAACAGTCCAGAAGGGGTCAGGCCCGAAGTACAAATTAGAGACCTGACAAAGCTTTATGGCAAAAATTGAGAGCTGTTATCATTTGGGAAGGAAATGTTCCCCAAAGGCCGAAGGTGCTCAATCCTGCTCTTCATCTTAGTGCTGTTAGAATTTAGGGAAGCCACTAAGAGGAGAAAGGTTTCGGGTGATTAAGGACACATTCTGGAAGAAGACTGTGAGTATGTCTCTTGCCTGCTTTTTTTCACTTTCCAACTGCCATGAGGTGCCGCAGCCTGCATTCCCACTCTGACGGGCTGCCTCATTACAAGGCCAAAACCAGTGAGGGCCACCAACCACGGTCTGAAATATCGGAGACCATGAGCCAAGCAAGGTGGCTGTCTCCAGAGTTTTCCAGCTGTAACAGAGAGCCGAGTAATACAAGAACCAATTTTTCTTTGTTGATGGGTTCATAGGTTTTTCTTTTATAATTAAGTGTCATACTTCAGGTATAGGCTTCACAATGCTCTGGATACCTTAAGTACTTCATAAATTTAAAATAAAATAATAAAAATGACAGATAAGTAACTTTTGGCATGGAGGTGGGGACGTTTGCAAAATTGGATGCCCAGAAAGGAAAGCTGAGGAAAAAAATGCAGTCCAGAAAGACTGGTGAGAGTTGGAAATATAAAACCAAACAGGTGTCATTGTGTAGAGAGGTAGGGGCATGATATCTCAAAAAACCCTCTCATGCCAACGTCTTACATCTGTCTATTCTGTGATGCATGCTATAATTTTGGTTCTTAAAGAAATAGACCCCTAGCTGGGCATGGTGGGGCATGCCTGTAATCCCAGCTCTTGGGAGGCTGAGGCAGGAGGATTGTTGTGAGTTTGTAGGGGACAATGAATCTTAGCATATTATTTTAGATAAAATAGTTTTAGTAAAAGCCTAAGCCGTTCCTTGGGAAGCCTCTAGGGACAGTGTAAGAGCTAATTCCCTAGATCAACTCTGCCCAGGAATGTCTCCCCGAGATAACAGGCACCTAGGCCTATGTAACCCTCCGTGACCCTGCCTGGGCAGATCTATCTCCTGGCTCTAGGTAAATATTGTAACCCTAAAGGAACGCATAGGTGGTAGAAAAAGAAAAAAAGGAGACAAATGGAACATAATGGGAAAAGCATCTATCATGGTTAGATCATGCTACCTGCAACTGACTTGGGGTCCCACAGGATGACAGAAAGACAATATGGCCATCGGGGTCAGCAAGTGTAACATCCCAGTCTGTTACCATGGGATCCAAAAATGTATATAAGGTGGAACAAAGTTGGGCCATTTGCCCACTTCCCTGATTAGCAATGGGAGGAAGGGTGGCTAGCCTCAAAATTAAACTCTGGTTTTGTTCTCAATAGACTCGGTTCTGTTATGGAATACAGCCCAACTTATGCCAGGGGATTTGTGCTGTAACAAATTCGAGACCAGCCTGGGCTACAAAGTAAGCTCAAGGCCAGCCTGAACTGCATAGCAAGACCCTGTCTCAAAAAGAAAAAAAAGAAAAAAAAAAAAAAAAAGGAATACAGCCCTGTATGATATCACTTGAGAATAAGGATGGAAGAAGTTACTAGAGGCAGAAAGATACACTGGGAGGCTTTTACTGTTCTTGAGGACTGAGTTATTGAAGGCCCAAGTTACAATGGTGGATGAGACAGTGGAAAGAAATAATTACATAGCTCCATTTTAAGAACATAAATAGTAAATATTAATAGAAGAAAAGAGCACTTATGAAAAATCACACTAAACAATTTTCTGTGATTTCACTCTCCAGTCAGTGCCTATATTTACCTCCTGTCCTGATCTTCTCATGTTTAATCTGCCCATAAAGCCAAAGGAGATCTCCTTCAGTTGGAATAGACAGGAAGAACAGAGATGTAGAGGAGCCAAAGCCGTGACACAATGATATCACCTCACTGCTATTGCCTTAGGTTAAATACAATTCCGGCTCAGTATATCAGCTCAAAAATAATTTCGGTTCCATTGGCTGAAAGTGCAGAATAATTGTCTATTGAACTGCCATGTGTACATGTGCAGAAAAACTTTTTAAAGCAGTAACAGAAATGAACTTAGCAAACAGTAGGACAGTGTCTTATGGCTCTGCCAGCACACAGTGTCCATTCCCAGTCATAATGGTTGCACTAGACAGGCTAAAGCAACTCTCTGGCTGAGTTTCTGACTCAGTGTGTTTTTCATAGCCCCCCCCCTTCACTGTTTTCTATGACCATTGTGGTATGTGATTCAGAAAATGCAAACCCATGTTTCTATAAACCAGAATAAAATGCACTTAGACAAGGAAATAAGTCAGGTAGAATGTGATGGAATACTCATTATTCCCCAGGGAGGCAGATGAGCCCTCCCTGTGTGAGGAATACACCTTGCCGCCCCTCTCAAACAGACTTTGCCATGAGATTTGCCTTGACCAATGCAATGCGAACAGCAGTGGCTTATGTCACTTCTGACTAGAAACTGTAAAACTGATTGGATAGTACCCTTTTTTCTTTCTGCCTGACTGGCTGAAGACTTTCACATTCTCCATAGGGGCTGTTTCTACAGCCTGTACCCCATAGGGTGACCCATAATGCACATATAAGAAGAAGTATGCTTTTGCTGTTGCAAACTGTTACAATTTTGGATGAGCTCATCTGTGCTCAATGAAATGATCATGAATTATAAAGTTATGTTTTTATTAAACTTAGAAATGGAGAGGAAGCATGGCCAGATGGAAAGACCATTTGTGTAACAGCTCAACAGGACTGTTTAACTCTGCTTTAACTACTTAAGCGCAGTGGACTTTATTATAACTTAACTCCTTTGAACTGCGAGTTCTTTCAATTGTTGAGGATGAGAAGCTTGCAATGCAATGCACTAAGTATAAATAATACTAAATAAAAAGATGTATAAGACATCTGTTTTCATCAGATTTCTCTTATAACAAACATTTGAGGAAGTCAAGTTACAAAGAGAACAGGTTTACTTTGGCTAATAATTTTGGAGATTGCAATCTGTAACTGACTGGCACCATTGCCCTGGCCCATGGCAAGGCAGTGCATCAGGACCAGAGTGGAAGTTTGTGCTGAAGCACCCCCATTCACCTCATGGTCAGAAAGTAAAAAAGAGAGGGGAAGAGGCCACGGTCTCACAATCCCCTTTCAGGACATGCCCCCAGTGCCTGAAGACACTGCCCACTGGGTCCTGCTTCGTAAACTTTCTACCACCTTCCAACAGTAGCAAGCCAGACAATACCTTTAACAAACAGGCCTTTCTGGGTCAGTCCAGATCCAAAATATAGCAAAATCATATGGGAAAGAAGTAGCAAAAGGTCCTTTGAGTCCCCTACAGAGCTCTTTACTACCACCTTCCTTCACTGATAGCAACCTTTCCTGCTGG
Source organism: Chinchilla lanigera (assembly GCF_000276665.1). NCBI lineage: Eukaryota > Metazoa > Chordata > Mammalia > Rodentia > Chinchillidae > Chinchilla > Chinchilla lanigera. The sequence continues at coordinate 7,951,884 of NW_004955414.1, read as the reverse complement.
GCTGCAAGGAGCAGGCATAAGTGGGGCCTAACCACTGTGAGATGCTATCGTCTCTCCTTCACGGACTGAAAGTAAAGAAGCTCTCCACCTTTCAGGACGGGTAGCAGTCTCCGTCTAAATGAAATTTTGACAGCTGGTCTCATCTGCTTTGTGTTTATTAGCTAACCAAAAACTCAGAGGAATAGGCAGAAGTCAAGCTAAAATGAGAGTGCTGGAGGTGAGGTGGGAACAAGTGCAAAATAGTTCCCACTTAATCTGTCTGAGTTCATCTTCCAGCTGAGAGGTGAACTCTTTCCCCTTTGAAATCAGGCAAAACAAAAGCCTTCCCACACAGTCTCAAGTGACTCTAAAATGCAAACTACTCACCTTGCTATTCATGCTTATAGAAAGGAGCAGGTCAGGATAAAAAACTAGTACCTGTGATTTAAATGCAGGATGTTCTGACTGCTCCTGTATAATTTTAGAAATGAGAGGAACTTAGTAATGACCAAACATTACTTTGTGTCGGATTCATAGAGAAAACCAAGTTAACTTAATCTTAGAACACCTCTACATCTCAAATTATAGGAAAATATTTAGCCTGACTTCACTTTAAAAAATAAGGCCTCTTAATGAAAATACAAGAAATTTTGCATCAAATAGCAATACAGTTATGTATAAAACTTTCAGAGATTACCAATATTAAAAAGTGAAAATTTAAGAGCCCTTCAGCTGAGATTCATACCATTATCAAAGGAAGCTCTCCCCCTCTCTCTTTCTCTCCGTCTCCCCAAACCTGTACCCTGCCTTTTTCCTCTTCCCTCCTCTTGCTCCTGTCCACTCCTCCTCCTTTTGCTCCTCCACCCTCCTCCTCTTTATTCAATATTTAAAAAGGAAGCACTTTATAGTATATTTTAAAGAACTAAAAAATAATAAATACAAAAATAATATTAATAAGTAATAATAATATTAATAATAAAATAATATAATAAAATTATATAATATAATAATATTATAATATAATATAATAATATAATAATATTAATATTAATAAATAATAAAAACTAAAAAATAATAATGTATCTCCTAAGAGAAGCATTCTCTTTAAGAATTCACTTCTAAGTGTGGCACAGATGCAGAATTCTGACCCTTCTAAACAACAGAGCAACACAAATTCCATATTTGCTTTCTACTCTATAGAGGCAGACAGGACAAGGAGATAGAAAGAAAATTTAGAGAAAAGAACTTATTATATGTAAAAAGGATAAAATCAGGGCTTACACAGGGTCAGAACACAAGTATATTTCTATTTCATGTTTTTCTTTACTATTTTTAACTAACAGCTACCATCCCTTTCTCCAAATTTTTCAATGAATACTGTTTATTTATCTCAGATGTTTGTAAATTAGGTGAGGGGCCATATCAAATCTAATCCAAGATCCCTAGCATGTAAGTAAAAAATGTCGTGAACCTGACTTCAAAATTTGAGTTCTCTTCACTTTATAGTAAAGAATGAAAAATTTAAAAAACAATTAAAAGCTTTTCTTATCCCTTCTTGTACATCGGTCTTTGACAATATATCAGCACTGCCTAATCAGCAATGCATCTGTAATCTACATTTCTACCCCATACCCCAGGTCTAAATGAGAGCAACCATTCATTTAGTTATGTTTTGCCCCAAAGGAAAAAGTTTTAAATGGGATTTTAAAATAATCATATTCACTTATTTTTTCATCTTATGTACATTTTTACTACATGCATATTTTAATACATGCATATTGGTTATACAAATTAATGGATTTTTAACAACCAACATCATACTACATGGTCAAAAACTCAAAATTTTTTATCTAAAATCAGGAACAAGACAAGGATGTCCACTACTACCAGTCCTTTTCCATATAGTTTTGGAAACATTAGACAGGCCAATTAAACAAGAGAGAGAAATAAAAGGAATAAGGATAGGAAAGGAAGAAGTTAAATTATTATTATTCGTAGATGACAAGATACTCTACATAGAAAACCCCAAAAACTCCACCAGAAGACTTCTAGATTTAATAACTACATTCAGTACCATAGCTGAAAACAAAGTCAGCACTCAAAAATTAATAGCATTCCTGTATGCAAACAATAAACTCACTGAGAGAGAAATTAAGGAAAACATATCGTTCACAATGGCATCCAAAAAAATGAAATACTTACGAATCAACTTGAAAAATGAAGTAAAAGATCTATAGACTGAAAATTATAGTACTCTGAAAAAAGAGATTGAAGAGGATTTCAAATTGAAGAAGATTTCAGAAAATAGAGATATTCCTTGCTCATAGATAGGAAAAACCAACACTGAAAATGGCCATACTCTCAAAACTGTTATAGAGATTTTATGCAATACCAATCAAAATTCCATTAACATACCTCACAGATCTATAGAAAACATTCCTAAAATTCATCTGGAACCTGAAGAGACCTAGAATAGCAAAGGCCATCCTGGGCAACAACAGCAAGGCAGGAGGCATCAAAATCCCTGACTTGAAATTATACCACAAAGCTACTGTGCTTAAATCAGCATGGTATTGAAAAAAAAAAACCCAAGACAAA
>NW_004955414.1:7946972-7948046 GCF_000276665.1 Chinchilla lanigera | reverse complement strand
TAATTGTATTACTAATTTCTATTATTTAATTGAAAGGAATAGCTATTGCTTATATTATTTGATCAATTTTGCATGCCTATATCTGGTAATTTGAGCAATTACTTTGAAGATAACGATATGCAATATAACAATTGTTGTAAATTTCCTATCATCTTGTTTTGAAAGAGAAGTGCTCTACCACTGAGCTATACCCCTACCCTTTAAAAAATTTCTCTTTAATCTTACAGAAACTTTGCTGAAAGCAAGGATTCCAGGGAAAATTCTGCAGAAGTCAAATTATATAAGTTTGTACCAGAAACAACCAGCTGGTCCCCACCAGTCTAATAGGACTAGACTAATTGAAACACTCAATGGTGCAAGGTCACTTCAAATTCTAAAGCATCAAATCTTTGTTCTTCTGAGTGCAAGTACATTTTACATGTAAAAAACTAGAAATGCTTTTGATAATAGAAACAAATCTTATTCTTTCAGAAGTCTTAGGAATGGTGTTTCTGGTCTTCCAAATGATTATAAACTTAATTATAACATAAAAAGGGACAGGTTCAGGGACAAAGCAAGACAGTACATAAAAGGGTACCTGATTATTCTAACAAAATAAGGCCAAAAAACCAGCCTAACAAAGCTAAACAATTTTTTATTCAGCTTCTGTAATTGCAACAATTCTTAGGCTTGAAAAGAAACATCAGAGTGACATATATACCAATCCTACTTATGAATCGCTATACTTGACTGTTATTTATTTATGCTATTTACAGACTTAGCACTGAAACCCAAATGCTCTGCTGATAGAAAACTTCTTTAGCATACAAAATTGCTGAAGTTCAGCATTCCCCTCCTTGGGATTACACCCATGGCATTTAACACAAGTGATTAGACTGCTAATAGCAATTTTGCTCAGCAACTTCTCCCAGCTTTTACTGTTGGTATTCCAAAGCCTCCTCTGTCTGTGCCAGGTTATATCATCTAAAGATGAAGCATGACTAGTACAGCAATATCAGGAATATATTTCACTTATTTGGAATGTTGGCTGTGCTTTTCTTTTTTTTTTTTTTTTTTTTCTCTGGTACCGGGAAC
>NW_004955414.1:7919112-7946872 GCF_000276665.1 Chinchilla lanigera | reverse complement strand
TTTTTTTTTGGTTTTTCTCTGGTACCGGGAACTGAACTCACGACCTTGCGCTTGCCAGGCAGGCGCTTTTGCCGCTGAGCTAAATCCCCAGCCCCGGCTGTGCTTTTCATAGAGGAAAAGTCAAACTTTTCAAAATAGCTTATAGAAAGATGTTATAAATTTGTTCTTATTGAATATTCTCTCCTAGAGAAGACAATTGAAAGCCTTCTTTAAATAGTGAAATTTAAAGTAAAAGGAGAAGAATTTATAATTGTTTTTCCTCTGTGTCATAAGTACTCACTTGCCCCACCCCTTCAATTTCCCAGTAACCTGAAGCTACCAAGCTTATTGAGCTAAAGAATTCGTAGGCAGAGGCAGCTGAAAGTCAGTAACAGTTCAGTGTCTGAGGTTTACTTCAGCAGGATAATTACTTACTAGCCAGAGTATAAGGAATTAAACAGAATGAAAAGAAAACTGGTGTCTATATCGTCCTTATAGCATGTTTAGCATTGCTGTAAACATTTTATGCACATCCTATAATGACATAGATCACACTGTGTTTACACACCGCATCACCACCTCTAAGTATGTCACTAATGTCTCTGAGTGTTATTTTTAAAAAGGAACAAATTATTTTGACCTTATTGGATTGTTGGGGAACTAAACTAAGATGATGGAAAGTGGATTCGGATCAAGAAGTAGCAAACCGTACCCTTTCCTGGGTCAAATTCTTTCCTTTTACCTTTTCCTTCCTTTCTTTTTTATTTTTTTCTTTTTGTACCAGGAATCAAACTCAGGACCTTACGCATGCCAGACAGGCTCTTCTGCCACTGACCTATATTCCTAGCCCTGAAGTCTTTCTTAAAGGAAATTATAAGAGTTGCTTTGCATACAGCAGTAAAAATTTGGGGCACTTTCTGGTAGCAAGTAGCTTTCTGGTTACGGATTTGTCAGTGGCAACAAGCATAGAGTTATGTACACACTTGTAGAAAACGGTGTGAAGGGAATGGGCCAAATAATTTTTACAGCCCCTGCCATGTGCTAATTTAGCATTTAATCTACTTTAAATAGAATACACAGAGATTGACGGGCACAATTCACAAAAAGTAATAAATGCACTTTTCTGAAAAGAAAGTGTTAAGCATTGTGAAACCTATAATTTTAGGAAGACCTTTTATAGAGGACAGTGGAAATAATTTCTAATATAATTAAATAACCATACCAAATAGCAGTCTTTAACTTAAAAATATCAGAATAAGGCATAATGTGTGATCTGATATAAGGAAAATATATCATTTCTCTTGGTTATTTCCAAATTAAGTTTAAACTCCAAATCTGAAACCTCAAAAAATACCCACGTAAAGAAAAATCGTAATTGCAGACCACACTGCTCTTCCCAATCTCTTTCCCCAAGCCAGATACGTCACTGTGTAAATAAACTTTTGTATTTTCTTTCATTGCTGATGGTCCTTTGAGGTAAACAGCTCTCTTCTTTGCTAACCTTTCCCTGATGGCACAAATTCTTTGACACCTTCTGTGTCTGTTGGGTGCAAACTCTCGCACCTTTTCCCTCTGGAAATGACAGACAGGCAGAAATGAAAATATTATGGGCAAAATGGATAATGAGCTGTGAAAAGAGCTACACCCTAAAGACAAAAAAAAGCCAGCAAGGTAAGAGAAGGGTATTAGGCATGAACACGGAGCCAGAGAGTTATAAAGGGGACTACGACCTCATAGGTGGTGAGTTGTTCTAACTATATAAGACTTCACTACCAGACAATCCCAAATGCTAAAAATGACAGGATTTTCTCAGAAGAAAACAAAAATGATTAAATATCAAAGAATTTCTCTAGGCCAGCATTTCCTAAGCTATGTTCCATGGAGTACTGGTGTCCTGAAGGGTACTAAGAGACACAATTTGAGAAAAAAAAAGTTTGCTGTTAAATAAGTTTGGAGAATATCAATATTTCAAATAATAGGGCTTTACATTAATAATCTAATAGGTACCAAGACAAGAATATCCTATGCAGAGTTTCCTATAGTTATTAGTTTTTGGTTTTTTTCTCCGGTACCGGGAACTGAACTCACGACCTTGCGCTTGCCAGGCAAGCGCTTTGCTGCTGAGCTAAATCCCCAGCCCCTTCCTACAGTTATTAGAGTTTTTCCATTTAAACACAAAACTTTGAAGAAACTTATTCTATGGAATTTTACTTAGGAAATTCTGTCTTCTACTCACTCTGGGATCCCTATATTAAACTTAGAGATTTACCTAAATTCCAAGAGAGCAGGAATCTTTTAATTTTGGAAATTCCTCTACCCTCAGGCCCTAACATACAGAAAACAAATATTTACAGGGTTAGAGTTTAGAAATTCAGCCCCTGACTTAAGCATTTTATGTAAGTACCGCATGCTAACTGATTGTGCCACTGGAGCTTCAGACTTAGGCATTTTAATCGAAGTTGTTTTTTTGATGGATACAAATTAAAATAATACTTAAATTTTGTAAGATTCATCATCAAGATGTGTATAACATTTTATTCATTGTACAGTATATAAATTGGGGAGTAACTTACATAATGCACATAAGGAACTGAGTCCAATTACATAAAGGAGGAAATATACAATAAATACTATCTTTTATTATTATTACTATTATTAATTATTATATAGCAATTGGTCCTACTATATAGAATTTCTTAGGACTAAACTTTTTCTGGAAAGGAATCACCTATTTATTAGACTATTATATTACCTATATTTTTCATGCTATCCAATCAGTAAATACAGATATAATAAAGTAATTGTGTAAATCACAGTAAATTGATGTCTGGTTACCTCTTCCATCATGTACACAGGAAAAATATAAACCTGAATAACAAAAATTCAAATGAATGTATACTTTCCTAGGCCCTCAAATAGTCTTTGTTACTAAAATAGAATGAAGAATCACAACATGCCTGCACAGCCTGGGAAGACAAAAGACTGGAAAGCTGGAACTATGAACTCACAAACCCAGCTCTTAGTTTTTGCTTCACTGACTCACCCTTAGGCAGCTACTCAGTATTTTTAAGCTCAGCTTTCTCATTATCTCTGTAAAATATGGATGATTTTTACATTATTCCTGTAATGGAATTGGTAATTAATAATTATACAAGGGAGGCTGAAAACACAGGCCAGTCTAAAATATTTAATACTTACCCAAAGACTTAGCAATAACTCTAATACTGTGTTTCTGTTATGACACTGAATGGCTCTTATTAAAAGGAAATCGAAGGGCCAGAAACAGGGCACTGGCATTATGTGAGTGCCAGTGTGTTGGGTTTTGTGCTTCACTTGCATCTCAACACAATGATTACAGATGGAACAGGATCTACTCTTCATTTTATTAATCAGAAAAGTAGAGTGAAGGAAGGTAAAGAAAGTTGTCTAAGGATACACCCATGATAGGAAAACCATGATTTCAAATAACATCTAATGGGCTTTACTTTTTTGTATTATAATATTACTTATCATTATTCTCCACTCACTTATTTAAGTTTTTCTCTAAGCTAGGTAGTATCTTTTCTGAGGGGTCATTCAAAACTAACGGAGCCAACTTTTGTCTTCAAGAATCTTATAAGCAATGCACACAAAAATTTCCCTCATCTTTGTGCAGTGTTCTCTGTAATGTAAGAAGTCTTTTACATCTTCTGTGTATAACAACATGTGATGCTATGACAAAACACTGATTTTATTTTTGTTGTCAAAAATAAAAATGCCTAACATTTCAAGTGTTCCATACAAAGAGTTCTTTTTTTTTTTCTGGTACCTGGAATCGAACTCATGACCTTGCGCTTGCCAGGCAGGTGCTGTGCCGCTGAGTTAAATTCCCAGCCCCTCATAGAGTTCTTATCTGAATAGCTTAAACCTAATGTTCATAAAATATCCTTCCCAAAAAGCATATGCTCATGAGTATATTAAATATATGAGTTTACATTACAATTATATGGTTTTGTAAATAAAAACTTTTAAAATGGAAAGCATAAGAAAAAATGTCTAAAATTTGCACCTGCTACAGTAGACAAGTTCTCAGTATTGCATCTTGCTTCCTCCTGGCATAGCTCCTGAATTTCTGTGGAGACTGATTCTAGATATTGTGTGCAGACTGTGGTTCAAATAGCAAAGATCGCTGAGGAGCTGAGTTTGAAGACCAGGATGACAAGGCAAAAGGAGAGGCAGCTACACATCCTGAATCAAAATAAGAAGACTCGCAGCCCCTGTCCATGCCCCTAGGTGGCTTTAAGGGCCAAGGAGACCCCCTATCAGGAAAAACTGCCCTAAATCTCACTTTAGATCATTTTTCCCAGTCAGACAAGGAGAAAGAGGCAAAGAAATTTAATCCTTTTATGATTTCAAGAACCACCAGATAAATGTATTGTTTGTGGAAGGAAGGTAGAGTATTATCCTATTGCTATAGGAATTGCCAACTACATAAACCATAGAAGCAAATTTTAATAGAAACTAGCGTTAGTAAATTGATAAGTGGTGTAATCAGAATAATCCTGACAATGCTCATCCCTCAGCCACCACTGAGCAATGACATGACACTACTCTCGCTGATGTGTACAGAAGAGCAGTTCTCAGAATGTTGGTGCCAGACCAGCATCAAGAGCAACCACACTGGGGGTTTGTAAAAAATGCACTGTCAGGTCTCATATCACACTTGCTCAATCAGAAAGTGAGTCAGCAGTTGTGCCTTAAAGAAACACTGCACATGATTTCATGTATGTCAAAGTTTGATACCACGGTCTGAGAGCATTAATGCACATAAGCAAAAATAAGTCTATTGAATGATTAACTTGAGTATTTTGTAAAGCCAGGAAATAAAAGGAAGTGACATTAACTAAGCTTCTGTTACAAAACAGACACCTGGCATTTCATTTAATTCTCATAACCTCACTCAGTACATATTAGAATACTCACATACAGCAAATTGTCATGGCAGGGCATGAGCCTCCATTGAGTTTACTGTCAGTAATGAGCCTCCCTCAGAGAGCTCTCCAGATGTTTATTAGTAGTTCCAAGATGAGGCCCTGTTCTTGTCTGGGAAAAGCTTTCTACTCCTGTGACTCATACTGGGCTCAGAGAAGTGGACTCTTGCCATCATCTGTCTACTTCTAACTCAAGGCAGATTAAATGATTAAAACAAAGTGGAAGACGTCGTATCACATGCAACAAATCCGCAAAATGATTTTAGTGTTGGTTAGGATGCAGAGAAACATATACATTGTTGTCAGGATACTCAATTGTTAGAATAGCTTAAGAAAGGAATTTGGCAATGTGTTTTGGAAGTGCAAGACACACATCTTCTATTCAATAATTGCTTTTTTATGTACAATCTCTAGAAACTCTGGCACAATTGCACAAGGAGATGTATAGAAAAATGTTCATTACAGGATGGTTCATAATAGTAAAAACCTGGAAACAAGTAATAGGAGAATAAATTGTTCATCCTTGCAATATTTTTTAGTTGTAAGAACGAGTGAAATAAAATGATCTTATAAGGATAACACCACAGGATTCCATCATATATGATACCATCATGTATAATTTATAGTTATGTATGTACATAGAAAAATAAAGACCTAGAAAAGTACAATGCATAACTGTATCAAGACCTAGAGGAGAAAGAGGTGACAGCGTCCAACTTTTGCAGTGTTTGTTTTATTTCTTGGAAATGGAATTAGAAGAAAATTAAGAAATTAATACCTTTTAGGTCTGTATCCTAAATATATAAGTGACCATTGTGTTGGTTTTCATATTTCTATATACATTTATAACATTATATAATTTAAAGTTTAAAATTAAAAACTCAAATGCTAATTTAGACATAGCAATTCTTTTAAAAATGTTAAAATTATAATAGCAGGGATATGTTGTCAAGTTTCTCACCTGTTTTGTCTACAGAGGTATCTAGAATAGTACCTAGTAGCTGATAGTAATTCAGTTATTCAATGAATCAGTGGATTTTTAGACAGACTGAAATTCCTTGAAGAACACTACCTTTTTAATCCCATTACATGACAAAACATTTCCATTTTCATTTGTTTTCAATATATATTATTTTACAATATAATCAAAGTGCATACACATGTCTTGAATATACTTTTACATTCTAGTCTTTGGTCTTCCTGAGAAAACCCTTTTTTGAGACACCATAATTTATTTAACAATTCCTCTCAAGGCTTCTAATTTTTAATAGTGTTACATAAAATGTCAATAAACATTGTTACATGGACAACTGTCTTATAGCTTTATTCTCATGTTAAATTACTTCCTAATGATAAAATTCCAAAATTGCTATTCCTGGGTTAGTGGAACTTAAACATCTTTGTGGCTCTTTTCACTACCTGAAATGCTTATACAGATTTACACTGCTGTTACTAGAATATGAGTATATTCTTTCCTTTACTATTAATCTTACCAGGCTCCCAGATCTGGCATCATGGTGTTGGGAAGGAATACAAAGATTACGAAATTCAACCTTCTAGTAAAAGAACACTCATTGGGGTCCTACTATACACCAAGGATTATCCTAAATCCTAAAAGTATTATATTACCTCTACTTCTAACAATAATAACACTTGGGCGGCATTGTCACCTTCACTTAATAGATGTTAAACCTGTAGTTTCTAAAGATTAAGTAATTTATCTTGGGTCACCCACTAATGCATGATATATATATATAATACATAGAATTTGAATTCACAATCTTTTCATTATTTCACTTATCTTATCAATGAACAGGTTTATAAAGCCAAGCTCATATATGTATATATTGCATATATAAATAAAATCCCAATTATATATTTAAGAAAGATCTGTATATTAATCTATAGAAATTCCCATTTTTTATATATATAGTTACCCATAATATATATGCTCTTTATGTATATATGATATAAAATAATATGTAAGGGGGAATGTGAATAACCATATGATCTCACCATATATATTTATATATACTTATACACATATATACATCTATTTATCTATATTCCCATTGTAGACAAATAATGATGGTGGTGCTTGATAAAAATGCATTTAATGTGCTTTGCATGCTTTAAAATACATACTATATATATATATATATATATATATATATATATATATATGGATACATAAAGATATTATGTGTAAATGGCTAACAAAATACCTAGCATAGAGTACATATAAGATGAGTATATCAGCTATGGTTAATATTGGTGATCATGCAGAGTTGGGAAGAAAGGATCTCTCCCCACCTTCCTGAGACTCTCTTTATCCTTCCACCGACTATTTATCTTTAAGTAGCTGAATTCTCCCTGGGTCATTTTTGTCTTTTCTTCACTGTCATCAAAAACCTTTGATGTTTCTCATCATTCTTCCCAGCTTTGTTGTATTATACCTGTTTTTCTTTCTAGTTTTCATCATTTTGTGTCAGTTTCTTATTAACTTCATCCAGTACCAGCTGTTCTGTCTCTAGGATTCCAGGTAGGATGAATTAAACTTGGAGGCAGAAGAAACTAAACAAATCAGGTAACATATATGTTTGTTCACCTGTATTGTTGGGAAAAAAAATCATGTATTTAAAAGATACATATAATAGGTTGAATAATTTGAGGTTTCACAGTGCATATGTTTGGAAGACTGTTTGGGTTATTATATTATTTAATATATCCCTTATATAAACAGGTTTCCTATTACTTGAACTGTAAAATAAATTGATCAATATGCAAATCATATGCAAACCAAATGAATATGCATATTAATGTTGTTTTGAAGAACGACTACATTTTAAGATAGAATTTCCATAGAAGCAAGTACAGATTTTATTATTCAAATCACAGACTTAATCAAACAGCAATTACTATTATGTTGCTTTTTAAAAATATGTAGGAGTTAACAACTAGAGTATTCTAAATGAACCTACAATCATGTGACAAGACAGTCCTAGTAGATGAGGAATGGTTTAATAAAAATAGTAGGAACTTAGAGGCTTAGACTTATAGATTTGGAACCTGGTTGTCCAATTTGTTTCCTATGTGAATCTGACATTTCTGATTCTCAAGTTTCTTTTCTACAAAGCGAGAATAATTATATTAACTTCCTGGGATTATCTGAATGAATGAATGAATGAATGAATGATACATATTATGTGCCAGCTGCAGTTTGAGGTGGTGAGGTATATGACAAATAAAACAGACAAAATTCTTGCTCTCTTGGCAATTATAGTCTAACAAGACAAAGACAATAAATATATAATGAATATAAACAAGCAGTATGCATCAATGGACAACTTTTGGGAATGGAATGAGACAGTCACTAATGACACCCATTAAACATCTCTCTGTCTTTATTCTACAGAATAATTAACGGAATTTAAGTCAGTTAACGCCTCCCTTCCCTTTGCATCACTATCTTTGCATGGATGCCACTTTTTGGATTGTCATTCTGTTAGCCTCTACTAAGTCTTCTTGGCTACCTCCTTTTTCTCCCCCTGACCTTTAAAAGTGGGGATATTCTAGGTTCAGTTCTGGTCCCTCCATCTCCTCTTGTTTATAGGTACTTTTTTCATCATGCTGTCCTCTAGAATATCATGCTTTTAAGTACCACGTGCACTCTGGAGATTATGAAATGATATAGATCTCTAATATTAACCTCCTCTCTTGTCCTGCAGACTTGTACAACTCCCTCCTTACTTGAAATCTTCACTTATATGTCTAACTTAGCTCTCAAACATAATAATTCAAAATTTTACTATTGGTTGCCAGTGCCTCATTCTATTCTATCGAATCCACCTTAAGAAGTATCACCAGCTTTCCTTTTGTATCATATTCCTAAAAACTGCGAATTAGCACTGATTCTTTCCTCACAATCCCTTCGTCAACAGATCTTTCCAAAGCTATTTTGAACAGTCTGCTCCTCTCCATCTTCAATGCCTCTACTTTGTGTTAAATCGTAACTATCTCTTACCTACTTTACTTCAGTTCTTGCTGATCTATTCTCCTCCTCAGAACCAGAGGAGCTGTATGAGTCAGCTTTCCCACTGCTGGATATAACACAACTTAAAGGAAGAATGGTTGAATTTGGCTCACACTTCAGCTTCAGAAAATTCAATCTGTGGTCAACTAGCTCCAGGTAGAAGCATGATAGTAGAAGGCCATGACAGAGAAAAGCTTGTCCCCTCATGGCAGCCAGGCAGAAGGAAGGGGGAGGGGCTGAAGAGGGAGATGCACCTTCCAAACACTCATCTGCAGGGACATACCTTTTCCAACAAGGGCCCGACTCATCACTACACACTGAGCTGTAAACTCGTCAGTGGATCAATCCACTGATGAGAATAGTGCTTCCATGATCCAGCCACCTTCAGAAAGCCCTGCCTCTGAGCACATGAGACTTTGGGGGAACATTCTCGATTGAAACTATGATAACAAACTTTTAGAATCTTAAGTCATAGCATGTATGGTAGTGAGCTCTCATAGATTGCTCCCACAATAAACCCTGCTTCTGGGCATTCAGATCCTATGTAGTCCTCTTTCATACTGAGCTGGACTGGCCTATGACTTACTCTAATGTATCAGAAGTTACTTTTTTGCCAGTTCTTTGACTAAGCCATAAGGAAGCTTTGGGGGAATCATGAGTTGTCATGAAAGAATTCTAGCTCCTATGTAGGAACGCCTATGCATAGCTAGCATACGGATACCAGTATATGTGAAATTTATATGTGTGAGAAAGCGAGACTACATTCAGTGAAAAAAGAAGTTCAGATATCCCAGCACCACAGCTTTCGCATAAGGTCAGCCCTATTTGTTATTTTAATACAACGACTAGAGAGAAACAATGGAAACAAGAGCCCTGAGGAATTTCTTGGCTGAGCCCAGTTAAACTATAGAAACATGAAAGACAGTATTAAGTTGTTCTCCTAAGTCATTATGTTTGGGGATGCAAACTAGTTACACAGCTATAAATACGCAAAGCAGAAACTGATATTTAGAATTGGGGCTGATCATAAGCGAAACCTGACATATAGCACTGGTGTGGAACTGCATAGTCGGGAAGGGAAGGGAGGACATTGTTACTGGCAGATGTTTTGTTACAGTGGAAAGTGTGACATTATCTCTTAATTATCATGAAAATTAGAGAATATAAAAATCAATGAACTTGTCTATTTACCTAAGAAGATTTCCAGGAAGAATACCGACAGTGTCAACTGTTTGTTTTTGTTTTGGGGGAATTGTTAAAGCCATATATGATAAGTATTAATATCTATGAATTAAAGAAGAAATTTTTCAGTTTTCAAGGAAAATCTAGAAGAAATATAGCCAACCCTGCATATACCAGATTTGAGAATAAAAATCATTCCTCATTCCTAGCTTTGCCTGCCAGCAAAATGCTCTCAAAGTGAAAAATGGCCTCAGCCCAAAAAACAAATGCAAGGTACTGCCAATAAAGTATGTCTTTAGGATAAAAATTAAGTCAAGGTACCTAGGCTTCAGAAAAATTTGAGGCAATGTCTAATAGACCTTCTTGGGTAGAAAAGGCAATTTCCAACACTCTTAAGGATATTTTCACAAGCACCTAGATTCCAAGAAAGGACCCTATTTTCCAAATTAATAGGAATGCCTTTTTTCATACAATACATTGTAATTTGGTGCACAAGAAGCCAACAAAGTTTTAAAAGAGAATTATATAACTTAGAGAGGAAGGAATAGAGAAATGTCAAAGAAAAGGAAATATAAAATTTTCAATTTTCTGTAGACAGAAGAGGATGAGAAAGCTAATCAGCTGTACACATAGCCCTTCTTTTTTTCTTTATGGGAAAAAAAAAAGATGAATCAGAAGCTAGAGAATAGAGATAAGAACTGAAGAGACATATTTTCAGAGATTACAACTCTTCTCTAACCAATTTACATTATTTGCCCCCAGCGAGTTGGTGATATTTGCCTAGCTAGATCCTTTAATTATTAACAACCAGTCAATGCTCTGTGCCTCCCCAATATAAGCTTTTTTAATGCGAGTAGCTATCATAGCACCCTTATCCCTGTCCCATCATTTCATGCTGAATATGTGGGGGACAAATGACTTGTCTCTCTCATTAACAAGTTTTCAGAGACTAATTGGTATTGACAAAAGGTTTAGCTGATAAGGTCCAGACGTTAAGCCCGAGTCTGACTTTTACTGGACTGAGAGTGAAGATTTGGGATAGGAGGAAAGGACAGTTTAAATACAGGAGGGACTTGGATGGCTTGGGGCCAGGAGGCAGGATGTGGTAGCTAGTCCCCAAAAATGCTCCTCCATGAACCAGTACTTCTGACGTTCGCGTGCTCAGGTATTCGTCTGCCACACTGGCTAGGAGAAAACCTGGGATTTTTTTTTTTTTTTTTTTTGGTTTTTCTCCTGTACCGGGAACCGAACTCACGACCTTGCGCTTGCCAGGCAGGCGCTTTTGCCGCTGAGCTAAATCCCCAGCCCCCCTGGGATTTAATTTAATATGATGCAATAAAAGAAAACACTTGCCACTCCCAGGCCTTGACTGAAGAAGGCCCGACAACTTCTAATTTGGTGTTGCTGAGACAGTGAGGTCACCGTGTTTGAAGTCCCTTTACTTCACGGAGCGCCCATCTGGAGATGTCAGACGGAGGAACCAGTGAAGAGTGAGCTACTGGGAGGAACTTCATGACACAGATTTCACATGGAATCCACTCTTCCAAATATTTAGATCCTGCTTTTTCTTCAACGGCTTAAGCAACTCCAGATGAGATTAAAGAACTACCCAGCTGAAACCAGTCAACCCACAGGAGAGCAGGAGATAGCAAAACGGCTTTTGTTTTAAGCAACTAAGTTTGGAGTGGTTTGCTCAAATTAAACAGGAAACAGCATGTATCTCGTGCACCTCAGAGCAGGGCCTTCTCATCACACACACAACACAATTAAATATCCAGCATCCCTCTAGTTGTGTTTAAGTCTCTATACACTACGTGCCCACTCCAGTCAAATCTATAGCCACCTTGCCCTGCAGGCTGAGGTCCAGCTACATTCATGTTCTTGTTGTTGTTCTTAGAGTATGTTGTTGCTTATTTGGTTTTTGTCTTGGAGTCTTTATACTGCTGCTTGCCTTATCTCTTATTACTTTCCTTTATCAGCATAGTTTGCTCCTCCTTATTCTCTGTCACTTCCTCAGACACCCAGGCGCTCCTGCCTGTGCTGTCTTCAGTTATAGCACATCACATCTTCTCCTATAATTCCCTTACAGCACTCATAACAATCTGATATTGTTCCCGCTGGGTAGCTGTTTACTCTGGCTCAGTCTCTTCACTGTGGAAAGCATAAGCTTCCAAGAAGCTCGATACTATCTATCTTTTTCACTGCTGCTTGCCGCCCCTGCACCTA
This sequence comes from Chinchilla lanigera, assembly GCF_000276665.1. Taxonomy (NCBI): domain Eukaryota; kingdom Metazoa; phylum Chordata; class Mammalia; order Rodentia; family Chinchillidae; genus Chinchilla; species Chinchilla lanigera. The sequence goes on along the minus strand of NW_004955414.1, from coordinate 7,934,482 downwards.
CAGCAGTTCTTGGCATGTACTTGGAAGAGAGCTTGCAGTTGCTGAATGGGGAAGTGAGTGAAAGTAAAGAAACAGAAGCTATTTGTAACATCTTTATCGGGACACTCAGCTGCCCCAGAAGACACTTTGTTTTTATAAAATGATTACACTTCTAATTATTTGTTCAAGCTCTGCCTTGTCTTTGATTAGAAATTCTTTGATGGTAAAGTCCATGTCTTTCTAATTGATGTATTCCCATCATACAGCTTATTACTTGGCATTTAGGAGGTACTTAGGAAATCTAAATTTATTTATCTAAGAAAACCTTATACTAAGCATGATTTTAAGTGCTTTGCAAATATTAATTAGTTCATTTACTGTGCATAGCAACTGTAGGCAATAGTTACAGTTATTATAACAATTTTTAAATAAGGAAACTTCAGCATAAGAGGTTAAACAACTCACCAAACTCACAGGAGTGTAAGCAGTATAGTCAAGATCTTAACCCCGACTCAAACATAAAAATTATTGATACAAAGTCTACGTTACCAACTATTTCTAATGACCTTTTGAGAGAACAAAAGTTCTCTTCTCTGTAGTTTTAATGCTTTGACAGAAGGTACAATTATTTAAAATAGAAAGAGGGTTTGAAATTCCAGCAGGAAATGGGAAAAAAGAATAATTCAGACAGCATCAAAATTGAAAACTTTTGTTCTTTCAAGGACATTAAGAAAGTGGAAAGACAATTCATAGGAGGGAAGAAAATATTTATAAATGAGAACACTGATAAGGGACTTGTATTCAGAGTGCAGATACATTTAATTTCATAATATATATAAAACATTTATACCTTGTTTTCAAGAAATGAATTATTTTTAATATAATTGTCATTATTAGTATTTAAATGTTTTTGAAAAGTATACAGGCTCATAACACATACAACAAAAATAAATGTGAGAACACTGAATATTCCACTAAAGAATACATAAAAATCCTTTACTTGAAAGTACCAAAGTTTCCAGAATAGCAGAAACTCGAGATGCATACCCTCCCTATCTCCAGTGCTACTTGTGTCTTGTAAGATGAGAGGTCTCTGCTAGAAACACTAGTTCTCCTTCACTCTGACTACATTTTCACTAAATTAAAATACTTATTTGTTGACTGTGTTTGAGGTACTAAGGAGTAGAATTTAATGAGGAATGGTAACAGGCACAGTAATTAGTTAAAAGAGTACAATCTTTTTTTCAAATTTTTATATAAAAGAAAGTCAAAGTTGAAACAGATATAGTAGTAAGCTTTTGTTTTCCTTATTTTCAGCCAAAAAAAAACCCCAAAAAACAAAAAAACAAAAACCCTGAGACATTGCCTTCTCAACAGGAAAGTTTGTCTTGTAGACTTTGGGGAAAGTATTGATCTCTCAAAATTGGACTCTACTGGATGTGATCAACTGGCTTCAATTGCTGAATAACTACCTCTCATTCTTGTAACAGCATGGATTGATTTTATGTTTTACATTTTGTACAATAGAATCACACAGTGGACAATCTTCTGTGAATGTCTTTTTCACATGATAGTATATTTGAGAGCTCAGTACATATTGTATGCATCTAGAGACAGTTCATATTGATTTCTAGCATTCCACTAGGTGAATACATAGTAGGTAACACAGAAAGCCTGACTCCAGTCCCCCAACATCGAGGTTTGCTCACCCCCTACTAGCTCACTGGAATGAAGCTCTTACCCAGCCTGAGGTCCGAGAGGTTTGTGACTTCATCCTCACTGACAGATACACACTTCTATTGTTTCTGACCTACAGAGAGATGTTCATCAGTCTTCTGAGCAGTTCTGTGTCTATTTATGACCAATGGGCTTATCATAGTAAAATGTAAATTCACAGAACCAACTTTTGGGGAATCTGTTCATCTCTTCATTTTGGGAAGAGGAACACAACTTTCCTGGTTTTATCATAAAAAAATTCTCAGTTGGTGACAGTAAATCTCAGTATTAAACATACACACATTTTCAAAAGTCATAAAAGTCATTAACAGATAAAGTTTCTAGATAGAATTTAAAATCTAATTTTAAAATTAGAATCTAAAATCTAATTTAAAATCCAATCTTTAATGTGTTTATATGTACAGTTACATTTATATACTTTAAATGACATATATTTTATGATGGTGACTGTTATGGTTTGTGTCTGCATTTCCCCCCAAATCCTCATGCAGTCGTGGGATGGGCTTCTAGAGTTTATCATTGATTCATGGTCCAGTGTTGGAACTATGGATGTGAGTGCTACACATGCCCTCGGGTGGATAGTTTGCAAACAATGCAAGGGAGGGAAAGACACTGCTTGCCACTGCTTCTCCTGTGTGCTCTTGCTACTTTTGCTATCTTCCACGGCCAAGAACTATTGCCCTCTGTCATGTGCCACTCTGCCTTAGAGACAGCCAAGTACGGACTGAAACCTCCACAGACTGTGAGCTAAATAAACCTTTCCTTCCTTAATTTTGGATGTCAGGTATTTTGTCTCAGCAATCAGAGAAAAGTAACCAAGACAATGATGATATAAAATTTTAAATTTAAATATATTTTAAGTAAAACTGAATCATAGGGAAAATACATTAATTAAATATTTCACTTGTTAAGTGAATATGGCAAAAAATCATGAAGGTGGTAAGTAAATTATTCAAATTTGAAGAACTTTTAACTAATAGATGTGATTGCTCAATTTTAACTTACACATTTGGAATTAAAATTGTAGGTCTGTATTTACCTTTGGGATCAGTGGAGGACAGCAACTTCCAGCACACCTACAGCTGCACTTTTGGATGTGCTTCCCTTGCCTCAGTCCTCGTCCATGCAATCAGGGAGGATAAATTGCAACTGATTTCACAGGGATGCTGCTAACTACTCCATGTGGTGAAAAGATCTTCAGAGATCCTAACTCTAAAGCATTAATAACCCAAAATACATAAACCAAATGATATGATTTAGGTCACAATATCAAGGAACTTTAATGGAATTTGAACCTTACTCTTGATTCAGTCCATGAAGGACAAAGAGTTATGAATTCATGTTCTGAAAATCATCTATTGAGAGTTGCCTTCTGTAGTCTTGTGTTCAGAAGAATTCTAAAGGGAAGAACTAGAATATTGGGAAACAGTGTCATGGTCACAGAAGTAGGAAGTGCCAGAACTGTGGTGTGTTTTCCATCTTTGATTTAGAGATTGACAAGTAGTCCTGATCTTTGGTGCTCTCAAATGTCTGAAAAGTAATCATTAACCAAAATGCTGTGGAACTATAATCTAGTATATACTTAAGAGAATTATTTTAAATAAATCAAATATAGGATGATTTATAGTATGACAGGTATATCAATGGCATAAATGAACTTCTATCATTTGTAAAATAAAAAAATTACATGACCATGAGCTAACAAGGATGAAGTACCAAAAAAAAGGGATCTGGCATATATGTGGTAGCTTTTTAATACAGCAGCTTGATTTTAAAATTACCAATACTAGAAAAAATGTCTCTCCAGAAAAAATAAAAACAAGAAAGTTGCCATAGTAACTCAGTGCTAGAAACTTCATACAAACCAAATTAAGCAAAGCAATACTTATTGTTTAATGGTGTAAACTGTTCACTTACCAACAGTAAAGACAGAGTGAAATTAATTTATTTTACACCTACTATGTGTCAGGTTCTTTGCATACTTTCTGAATTAACCAGCACAAGGGTCTAGCATAGAGGTATTTTCATTTTACAGTGAGGAATTTGGGGTCCAAAACAGTCATTCACTTGCTTTGTATTGCAGGATCATTGGAGCACGGTTCTGAACACAGATTTCCCAAGAGTCTGTTTTTAGAGGACTTTGAATAGTCACCTTGCATCTTCACTAGAATGCATTATTTTCCTGAGGTTTACAGAAAGACAGTATTGCTCTTTAAAATGCAGATTCATCCAATGAACATGAGAGTCTTTTATGGTAGTAAGATAAAATAAAAAAGAGAGTTTCTTTATCAACAAATGACTCGCCGGACAGCTGCGTTCTTAGGTAACAAGGTCAGGAGAGAAGTAGCTCCACAGTTTATCTTGCTTAAACATTATCCCAATACCTACCAAATTCACTTCAAACAGGTATTTTAAAATCAAAAATATATTATTAATTCTGATTACAATTCTAATATTTGTATTCTCTCATTTATTTTTTATTTTATTTTAAAAAATAGAAGAATGAAAACATATTAACAAACACACATACATTTACAAAATAACGCAAGAACAATACAAGCAATACTGAAATTCAGACAAGGTGATAGGAATTAACAATGGTTGTTATATTACATATTGATTTCTTCAAAGTGGTTTCTCAGGAAAACAAATATAGACACATAAGATTGATCAAATAATTAATCATTAACTGTTCCCTTCAATAAAGCAATAGAAGTCAGTAGTACAACTATGTTAGCTATCCTGTATATACATACTTACATAATTTTCCCCTTCTTTCTTTTCTTTTTTCCCTCATCTAGTTGCTCTTTACTTTTGAGCAGTTTCCTTTCATTTCACAATATTTATCATACCTCCTAATTTTATCCACTCTTTGAGGTTCTTACACTAGTGAAACAATACATTGTTTACACATGCAGGTCTAATTTATTTCACTTATGAGTACGGTCTCTAGTTGTGACCATTTACCTATAAAAGCCTCAGGTTTATCTTTCTTTATAGCTGAGTAATATTCCATTATTAAAATACCACAGCTTTTTTTATCCATTCCTCAGTGGATTGACATTTAGGTTGCTTCCACGATTTAGCTATTACAAATTACACTGCTATAAGCCTGGGTGCACATATGTCACTGTGATATGATGCTTTCAGATCTTCTGGGAAAATACCCAGAAGGGGAATAGTTGGGTTGAATGGGATCTCTAGACCTAGTTTGCTGAGGAATCTCCAAACTGATTTCCACAGTGATTTCACCAGTCTGCATTCCCACCAGCAGTGGAGAAGGGTTCCTATTTCTCCACAGCCTCGCCAGCATTTGTTATTGGTTGATTTCCTAATGCTAGCCATTCTTACTGGGGTGAGATGGAATCTCAGTGTTGTTTGAATTTGCATTTCTCAAATGACTAATGATGTTGAACATTTTCTCATGTATTTATTTGCCATTTGTATTTCTTTGTCTGAGAGGTGTGTATTCATCTCAGCTGTCCATTTCTGGATTGGGTCTTTGACTTTGGGAGAGAGAAATAAAAGGAATAAGGATAGGAAAGGAAGAAGTGAAATTATCACTATTTGCAGATGACATGATACTCTACATGGAAGACCCCAAAAGCTCCACCAGAAGACTCCTTGAATTAATCAACAAATTCAGTAGTGTAGCTGGATATAACATCAACACTCAAAGATCAATAGCATTCTTGTACACAAACAACAAACAGACTAAGAGAGAAACCATACCTTTCACAATAGCATCCAAGAAATTGAAATATCTAGGAATCAATCTAACAAAAGAAGTAAAAGATCTATTCAAAAAAACCACAGTACTCTGAAAAAAGAGATCAAAGAAGATTTCAGTAAATGGAAAAATATCACTTGCTCATGGATAGGAAGAACCAACGTTATTAAAATGGCCATACTACCAAAATTGTTGTACAGATTCAATGCAATTCCCATTAAATTACCATTAACATACCTCACAGATCTAGAGAAAACACTCCTAAAATTTATCTGGAACCAGAAGAGACCCAGAATAGCAAAAGCAATCCTGGGCAACAAAGACAAGTCAGTTGGAATCACAATCTCTGACCTGAAATTATACTACAAAGCTACTGTAATAAAATCAACATGGTACTGGCTAATAAACATACCTGAAGATCAGTGGAACAGACTGGAAGAAACAGCCACAACCACAAACACACTCTTAATCTTTGACACAGGTGCCAAGCAAGTTTACTAGAAAGAAGATAGTCTCTTCAATAAATGATGCTGGAAACACTGGCTTGCCACTTGCCAAACACTGAAAATAGACCCAACTCTATCACCATGCACCAAACTGAAGTCAAAATGGATCACGGATCTCTATATAAAACAGAAACACTAAATCTATTGGAAGAGAAAGTAGGTAAAAACCTTGAAGACATAGGGGTAGGCAGAGAGTGTATGAACAACAACAAAAAAAAAACTGCACAGGAAATACTTCAAAGAATCAACAACTGGGATCTCATCTTACTGAAAAGTTTTTGCACATCTAAAGAAATCACCACCAGAGTAAAAAGAAAACCCACAAACTGGGAAAACATTTTAGCTGACTGTTCCTGGGACAAAGGACTTCTATCTAGAACATATAAAGAATTAAAAAACATCAGCCCTCTCATTTATTTAAAAAACATTTTTAAGTGCCTGCTGTGTATCAAGCACTGAGCTACATCTTAAAAATCACAGGAAATCATTCCAGCAGGAGAAGGCTTTCTTCAACACATGACATTGGCAGTAATCTTTACACATACTGGGGCAAGCAAGTCCACCAAATGCCTTCAATCTCCTTTCCTTTCCTAGAAAACCATTCTGCAATTAGTTTAAACCAGTAATGGCAAGTCTTCTAGAGTTTTCAAACAGCAGTCTGTGGCGCATGTGCCATGGGTTTATCTCCACTGGTCTAAACCTTTGTTCAGAAATTGAATCATTTGTATTCAAGGGAAATTCCAATGCAAGCCGTTTTGAAATTTGGTTACCTGAGGATTTTTAACAGACAAGGAAGTAAATCAACCAGACCTAATACTAATGAGAGAATTTAATCCTAGTGGGAGTTCGATGATCTCTCTTATTTTAAGATTGCTTAAACAATCAGGAAGAGAACAAATGAAATGTAGTAGATCAGCTCTTGAGGCCTTCAGTTGGCCCTAAGAGCTACAGGGAATGGGGAAATCTCATTGACCTAGTTTGCTACAGACTCATCGTGCTGTGGATTAGCACTGCTTATGTGTTGATAGGATGAGGTGAATTGGGTTCCAGCCTAGTTCCCACAAGGCATTAAGAACAGAAATGTCTTCACCAACCACCCGCCAACCATGGAATAAACCCAAACTTCTTAGTGTAACTTTTAGCATCAAACTATTGCCTTTCTTCCAATTTTTTGTTATTCCTCAAAATTAACCTTGGATTATGCACAAAGAAACTTATCTATAATTGTTAATTAAAAACAATTAACCAATCTGAGCCTGTATCCTCATTTGCAAAATTGGAATATTCGTACTGTACTTACCTCTGGAGTTACCTCAGGTGACTGAATAAGCTAGCACATGGGAAGCCTGTGCAGTAGCAACTGATGTGACCTCTTGCCCTAGTTACACCACTCTTCGTAGCACCTGGACTCAATGCTCAGCATTTAGTTTATCAAGGCAAACATATCCACTGAAAACCTACCTCCTTTCCTCATACAGTAAGCTGTTCACCAATTAGTGAAAACCTGTATTCAAAATTTGAATTTTTTACACTGGAGGGAAATTCCAGTGAAAGCCACTTTGAAATTTGCTCCTTTGTTGGCCCCCAGGTTTGATTATACATTCATTCTTACCTGTAGGTCAGTTCCTCCCTAAAATTCCTTCCCCATTTCTCATTGTTAAATGTAATCCAAGAAGACTGTATCAGACTAGTATAAATCATACCCATCCATGAATCCTTGATTATTCTCACTACCCTACAGTGATTCCTTTATTATGAAATGCTATTCACTGGGACACTCATCACATATTTCTATTATATTCTTGGGCAAAAGACTTCTCTTAGAAAACTAAGTTTTGTGACAGTAGCTGGTCTATTATCTTTTATTTTTAAATCTCTATAAGCATCTACCTAGCACAATTTACCCTTCAAAGGTACTCAGGAAATAATAGCTGGTTGGTGGTTTGAAACAGAGGCCAGCAGCTTTGAGTTTGTACAGATATGATAGTTCATGGGCCCAGATCTTCAAATTGCTGGAGAAGCTTATTGATGAGGCTTGAGATTCAAACAGCCCATCATGCTCCCACTCCATCTTGACTGTCACTGGGATAAGTAGAGAATTCAGTCATGGAATTTGGTCTCACCTTTGACTTTTACATCTGCTGTTACATAGCAGGTTCTGCTCATGAATGTGACTCCCATTTCGCACATGAACAAGATTTGAATATCAGAATGACGCCTGTAGCCAATGGATTCAAATCCTTGCTATATTTATTGACAGAGGTGTAATCTTAATGTCAATAATGGTTTAATGTGACCAGTCATTCAGAAAACATCTTCCCTACTTAAATAATAGACAACCTTGAGACAATGTAGTTTAACAGTCAGGAAAATAGCAAAGAACAGGGACATCATTTCCTTCCATCTCCCAATGCATCCTCACATTCAAAACTTCCATATGTCCAGAAGCAAACAATTCCCTTGTTTGGGTCATAAAGGCAAAAAATATCTTCTGTCATAATTAAAACATGTAGCTCTGCCAAAGCGGTCATTCCTAACTAACTAAAAAAGGCACAATCCTTTATGCATGAGTTAGGGCCAGGAGTTACACTCGGGTAAAATCCTCAATTACAGCAGCTTCATTAATGCGTTTTCAATGTCTTATTGCTGAGTGACTGTTCTGAATAAATTGTGCTCTCCCGCATGCACTCAAGAAATGACAAAATTCTGAATGAGCAAGCAGTCAGCACCCCGGAGAACTTCTTCAGGCCACAGTTACTCAGAACTTCCTATATTTGTCACAATGAGAAGAGGAACATGGAAATTTCACAGGACGAGAAAATCCTTACAGTTACAACAGAGCCCAGAGACCATCTATCTTGCCAGCTCCTTCCCAGCTCCTCTTTCATCTGATGTACGAATCCTTTCCACAGTAATCTCCATGAAGCAGTCACAGAGGACTGCATGAATAGTTCCAATCACAAGGACCTTATTTCTTGGCACATATGATTTAATTACAAAATTCTTTATTTATGCTCAGCTATTCCCTGCCTTCCCCAGGTCCTCATTACCCTCTCTAGGACCTCACAGTCATTCTAATTCTTCTTCCAGTAACAGTCTTCTGAATATTTAAAGGGATGTCACATATTCCATCCTGTGAAAATAGGTACAACCATGCCAAGGAGAATGAAGGCCATGAAAGGTCATAGCACTTTTACTTAGGGAAAGCCATTAGGAAATTGGGACAACTGGATTCCATTAGCATGGAAGAGACAGAGATACGAAATGAGGTTACCTTTCAACCACAACTTTCATCAGCTCCCTTTTGTAGTACCCCAAATATTTCTTCCCAGTAGGAGGCTTTGCCGTCTATCAGACTGTACAATCCATAAACACCCACTCGCTTACTTTTCACTTATAATCCATTACCTATGTCACAAATACACCTTGAATATATTCACTTATTTTCACCTCAACTCCTACTGTCCCAGTATGAGCTATTTGCCTCTTTTCTCTAAACTTATTCTGTCTCCAGGCTAGTTTTCCCACACCCACACTTGGCTGACTTTATTCTAAATTGAAAATCAGATCACATTACACCCCAATTTCTCTTTCTTTGCCTAATACTTTTGCTTCATTTGTATTTTTTATTAGTTCATGCTTGCATTGCATGATTATATCCACTGTGGGGAGTGGATGCAGGTAAATAACATAGTTCCATTCTTTTCCATTCCCTTTCTCTCCTCTTCCCCCTTCTTCAATCTCTTGATCTTCCCATTTGAAAAAGATCTCCCTACTTCTTATTATCTATTTTGCTCTTTTTTATATTTTATATTTGTCATATAAGGGAAACCATATGACATTTAAGCTTGCGTGTCTGATCTATTTCACTTATGGTCTCCAGGTGCATACATTGACCTATAAATGACTCAAGTATATCCTTCTTTGTGGCAAAGTAGTACTCAGTTATGTATAGATACTACAGTTTCTTTATCCATTCATCTGTAGATGGGCACACGGGCCATTTGAACATTGTTATGGGAATGTAGACTAGCACAACCAGTATTGAGATCCCTCAAGAAACTAAAACTAGAAATTCCATTCATTTCTTTTTTTTTTTTTTTTTTTTTTTTGGTTTTTCTCCAGTACCGGGAACTGAACTCACAACCTTGCGCTTGCCAGGCAAGCGCTTTTGCCGCTGAGCTAAATCCCCAGCCCCAGAAATTCCATTCAGATCAGCTATTCCCCTTCTAGGTATCTTCCCAGAAGGGTTAAGGACATCATATCACAGTGACACAGGTATACACCTCCCCCCATTTTAAACCCTTCAAAGGCTTCCTGCGGCTGTTAGAACTGAGAGCAAAGTTCCTAACAGGACTTCTCCTAGCCCGTACTTCCTTCTAGTCACCTTTAGCTCTCTCTCCACCCTGGCCTTGAATCAGTTCTTACAAAAGAGAGAATGGATCCAAAAACTAAATCTGACAAGGATTCTGAAATGAACAGCCCTAGGACAGGAGTTCTATAAAGGGGTGTCAAATTCAATGTCACAATACAGTCACGTTAAGACGGGGTTGGGATCTGCAAAAGCATTGGTAACTTTAACAAAAACACGTTTGTAGGAAAAATGTTAGAGGCACAAACACAGGTTGCGTTGGCATGAACTATTAAGAGAAGAAAGAACAGAGTAATGAAGGTAAGAAATGGCTAGAAAGGGAAGTAGAGTCAAAATAGGAAATTGGTTTCTTTCATTTTTATTTATTTTGTTTGTTTGGAGACAGGGTCCATCTGTGTACTTCAGGCTGGCCTGGAATTCACTGTGTAGCCTACACTGGCCAGGAACTTGCTGGGATCCTCGTATTTCTGCCTCCTGAGTGCTGAGATTACAAGCTTGGGCCACCATGCCCAGCTTCTTTTTTAAAAAGAAGGATTGTACTAGGAAAGGAGATATTAAAAAACATGAAAGTAGTTATCTGATTAAACAAGATTCCTAGGGAAATAAAGGTAAGCTCAAGGCAATGGATGATTATGCAAAATAGCTGGCATAGTGTTTGGCATAAAGTGAGTTCTCAAAGAATAATTAGAATATAAGAGAATCTTTTTTTTTTGTTAATAAGATGGAAACTAGTATGTTTTAAAGGTAGAAAACAGGTTCATGGAATAGGGAAGGAATCCTTATTTCATATCTAAGTAGATAATATATCATAAATTTGAGGAAATACCTGTGAGATCCAAGCAAAAGTTTTAAATATTTTACTAAGTGTACTTTTATTACTAATTTGTATACATGTAAAATATTACCACATCTCCAGTATAAAGGTAATTCTGCTTTGCTGTGTTTCTCCATGTCCTTAAAGTAGAATTTATTAACATAAATAAATCACATTCTCAGTTGGATATATTTCTTTCATATTTTATTTTGTCTTAAAGGGAGAATTAAAACCTCTGACCTACTGTTTGAATCTATAGCTCACTGACATCACTTAAAGTTTGCACTAGTAAATCATGTTGTTATTCCCCTAATATTTGGAGCTACTAACTTTGAGAAATTTAAATATCTATCTATCATCTGTCTATCTATCTATAAGTATTCATACATAGGTATCTGGAAAGAGGAAGCAAATCTCAAATAACTACTCTGAATGTTTATTTCTGTTCAAAGAATTAGGTAAAATAAGACACTGTTGATCTCAGTGGAACTCTTGTCTTCTTGAGAAAAATGAACTAAGAAACTTCCCTCTTGTTCTAAGATACCTTATTTTTGCAAAGTTGTAGTCTCTCTGAGGTCAATAACTATCTTTTCTTTCTAGAATCCAAAACATATGGAACATGGCAGAACATTTTGTGAATGAATGAATGAGACAAAGGCTTTTAAATAAAGAGAATGTATCAGCTCATTGCCCTTTAAATAAACATATAATCCATATTTTAAAACTAACACTGTGAAAAAGGTAGAAAGAGAAAAGGAGACAGGTAACCTACTTCTGGCTGGATCATACTTATAATTTAGTTACATATCCTTTGGGAAGACATTTTATTGCTTTGTACCTAGTTTATAAATCTGTAAAATGCACTAATACAAAATACATCACAGAATTATTGAGAGGATTAAAGCATGATGTACAAAACAACTTACTACAATTTTCTTGTGATATACTAGATATTAAATAAATATTTCTACTTTTTCTACATATAAAATGTAATTTCTTATTTTCAAAGGAAAACAATCTAGATTTTTTAAAGTTTATTTTCTAGGATGATATATATTTATAAAATACTGACACTGAAAATGTCAAGATTTATCATAATTAACATTAAACCCCAAATATAAGGTGAAAGGAAAGAATGGCAGATGACAATAATTGGAGAAATAAGCAAAAACAGTTGAATATGGAGAGGCAGTATAAAACTATTTTTCTTTGTTTCTTTTCTTTTTTCATTTTTACAAGGTTCAATTATAAATGTGTGATTTCTTTAGTACCATGTACTGTGACATCCACAGCTAAGTGTAACAAATTAGTCTAGAACAGTCAATGAAAAGTTCACAGGCAAGTTTCAAATCAAAATCAACTCTCTTGCTTTCCTCTTGAACCAAGTACAGATTACTATTCATAATTCAAGACTTAGGGCAAAAATCACTTCCTCACTGCAACCTCTTTGACTTCTCAGACAGAATCTCCTGTATGCCTCCTGGTACTCTGAACCTCTCCTTGTACAACAACTAGACACTGTAATCTTCTTACACTGGGAGCTCTTTGTAGCAGAGAGCAGTTACATAAATTTGTACATCTCCAGCACAATGTTCTGCACACAACCAGAAATCAATAAACATTTGTTGAGTGAGCATGTGAATGAATTTAAGCTTCTTTGAAATCCTTTTACATATATTGTCTCTGCTCAAAAGTTAAGGATAAACAGTAAGCCTCCTTGCTGTCTTCATTGTTTCACATATGTTAACTGTATTCTTCCAACAACACTGTAACATTGTAACATTCTTACAATAACATTGCAAACTCCTGGTATGTTTCTGTCACCACCTCAACTCTATCTACCAGCCACCAGCCACGGAGTTGAGTACAATAGTTTAGACAGTTCATTAACTACTTGCTGACTGACTTATTAGAAAGGAATTTCTGACAACAGGGCAAGGGCTTCATTCCAGGCAGAGTGTTTTTAATGTGTATAGACCAGGATTTTTTATTGTTAAAATAAAAAGGTCCCAGCACTCGGGAGGCTGAGGCAGGAGGATCCGTGTGAGTTTGAGACCAGCCTGGGCTACAAAGTGAGCTCAAGACCAGCCTGAACTGCATAGCGAGACCCTGTCTCAAAAAGACAAAAATAAAAAATAAAAAAAATTTAAAAATATAAAAAAATATAAAGGTATTTTGATGTTACTTTCATTCACCATTAACCAGAAAGCCATTTCTTGTGTATATTATACTTCTAGGCTGACTGGTAAAGGAATCTGTATGATGAATCGCATTTCTTATAGAAGAAACATGAAAGACACCTATATTAGTAATGACATGCACTGGCAGACCAGCCTCAGCCTTCCTTTTACTGCCAGTCTCCTGGCGACTTGGCACCATGTATAATGCCTTAGAATACTGTGCTTTGTCATCTAATCCAAAGCACATAACAAGGGCTGAAAAAGTCAAGTAAGAAAAAAATAAAAACATTGAAGAAAAAATTATCTCAAAGTCAAGCAGGAACTGTGTTACCCATGAATGAACAATAGGACCAGATGTAAATAATAAGTACGGAAAGCTACACACTTAAGCTTAGAAAGAATATTCAATAATTTATCCATCAAGTAAATATTTACTGAACACCTACTATGGCCCACATGCCATTTTAAACGTGCTAACATTCTTACAATAGCATTGTAGACTATAAAGTAATTTATAAACTATAAAGTAGATGTAGTCTCTGTATTAAATAAATATTTAATGTGACATCCATAGCTAAGTATAACATACTAGACTAGAACATAGTACTAAAGAAATTACAGTCATATTTTATAATTAAACCTTGTAAAATGAAAAAATATATAAAGTAGATGTAGTCTCTGTGTCTAAGGAGCTCACAGTTAACAAGAGCAGGACAAAGAGGTTAACAAGTAACCTAATAAAATATGAGAAATAAAGTAAACAAAATAAAATATGAGAAACGCTACTAATATGAGAAACCTAAGAAAGTATGAGAAATATTAAACTATGAGAATACTATTAAGAGCAGTGTGTTGGCAGCACAAGCTACTATTAGAACACAAAGTGGGCAACCATTTCTCATTTGAGGTACAATTTCCTGAGAAATAAGAGCTAAGTCTGGCTTAGTAAAGGGGATTGGATAACAAAGGAAAAAAAATTAGCATGTGAAGAAGTTCCTAGGAAAAAGTGTGCAGAAAGTTTGTTATGGATTCCAAGAGAAGCCCTGTTCGGCTGGATTTACCTTCCGGTACTGGCATTGCTATGTAGCTTCTGAGATCACTGACTCCTTCTGTGTGGTTTCCTTTCACTTGAGTACTTTACACATATATTGCTGACATATTCATTGGAAAAAGAAAGTTTGAAAAATCTAGTTCCCTGATGCTTCCCTGTTTCCCTTCCATGAAAATAATACAATAATCCAGGCCCTAAAAAGGCTTCCTCTCCTTGTCTTCCCTATGCAGTTCATTAACACACAGGTTTAGGAATCGCTGGACCACTGAAACAGCTGTACCATCTTAATGTAAGCCCTTTTATCAAAGCTTAAAGCTGACCTCTGGGCTTCTAGTCCTGGCTGTTTGTGTGGACACAGAAGCTCACCATTCTGTTTTTAAAAGCCTGTAATCTTATGTATTGTCCAATTTTATTCTTCTAATAGATTTTGACCCAGTGTCAGCTTTTGCTACTTAGATGTTTCCCAAAGCTACCCTCTCCATCTGAGGATTCCTATTTGAAGAAGTCTAACAACTTTTTATAAAGCTTTGTATTTTTGCTTCTGTTCCCCTATAACATCTCCTCAACTAGATGCATGTCTCAGGTGGGTTTTTCATTACTTTGTAACACATATTAATTTGTCCTAGATAATGGAAATCATGTAAAATGGCATCCTGATAGGATTATTAATTATTCATCTCATTCTTTAATCTCTGCCTTATTTTATTCACTCATTATTTATTCATTAAGCTAATGTGCATACTGAACAAACACCATGTTTATTTGTTAATATACAACTTTAAAAATGGCACTATTTCTTTACAAAGAACAAAGCTCATATGAGCACCACGTGAGCTTCAATGGAAGAAATATACATTTAAGAAACTCAAGGAGGCCCGCGCCTTGCGCCCAGGCAGCGAGTTCTCCGGGAGCGGCAGGGCTCCTGGGTCCGAGAGTGGGCCGGACTCATACCACCTCGATTCCCAGCCGAAAAGCGCACACAGAGCCAGGTAGGCCCCACC
>NW_004955414.1:7835063-7912331 GCF_000276665.1 Chinchilla lanigera | reverse complement strand
CCCGGTACCAGAAAAAAAAAAAAAAAAAAAAAAACAGGTGAATGGATAAAGAAAATGTGGTATTTATACACAGTGGAGCTTTAAAGAAGGATATTTATAAGAATTTTTATATGAGTCATTCATCAGAAAATAGATGCACCTTGACACCATAATTCTGCATGAAATAAATCAAACACAGAAGGTTAAATATCTTATGGTTTCTCTTATATCAGAAATCCAAAGTATAAATATTTTTTTAGCGACATGATAGATGATAAGAAAAAGGGAGATGGCCTTTGTGGAGATGGGAAGAGGACCTGGGGAGAGGGGATGGAGGAGAAATAAAAGCCATTAATATGTGATATGTATATGTACCAATTCCCCCATGATGAATATATTTATTATGTATCTCACACGTGCTAGTAAAAAAGGAAAGAGAAAAAAATACTGGTGGCTAGTTGGAGAAGAGTTCCAAGGTCAATAGTTGAATTCTCCCAACATATGTATTTGATTGGATGAGCACAGAATTTTAAAAAGAAAGTAGGAATGATTTGAGAAGGTATGAGTACTTTTTAGTTTATCCCCATCTACTTCTCTTCTGGCCAGCCAAGACTTTACCAGTTCTCTGACCTAACTGCCAAGAAGCCTGGCGCCTACAGTACAAGTCCTCTAAGGGTGAAGTCAACCCTGTCTTCACTCTCAGAGCATGTGGAAACCCCATACACATACACCTTCCTATAGATATTCTTTTGGCACACATGGTTTAGCTATTTTCACACACAATTATATTATTTCCTTTGTTAGGCTCTTCATCAATTACAGCTTTTTCTTTTTCTTTACTATTCCCCTCCTAACCTCCAACCACCATTACCACATAGTTGCACTGCTGTATTCTCTGTAAATACATAGTTTAGAGGTTTATCAGCTTTAAGTAAGGGATTCTGGGATTTTTTGAACAAGGTTTGATCCCTTTCCTTTCTACAAACATATGCCTAACATTCTGGGCTAAAGTCTGGCATGTGAACAAGTAATTACAGAGCAGTGTAGCAGGTGTAGTGATAGCGATTCAACTAATTACTTTGGATAGATGGAAAAGGGAACCATTCATCCTGCTGAGGGAGGCTGGGCAAGCTTCAAAGAGGAAGACACAGTATTTGAGGTGACCTATGATATTTACAAAACTTCCCTAAGTAAAGAAAGGAGAGTATTTGCAGATAGAGGAAATAGCTTAATCAATGGCATGGAAGTATGAAAATTAATAACTGGGAGAGTGAATTATTTATACATAGAAATAATCTGACAAGGCAGACTAATATACCACACTAGGGTTAAACTAAGGAAAATCTGCTTAGAGACCTCTAGAAAGGCCCTAGTTAGCATATTTTCATAACAAATACAAACAGCCTATTCTCCATTATATTTGTGAAGCAGCTACACACAGCACAAAACTTTGCAGTCCAGAAAGATGATGGTCAAACCATGATTGTATTTGATTTTTGCTGCATCTGTGACACACCCTGCTAATAAATCAAAACATTCATATTTACCAAGTCTGGATACAGCCTTAGCATTCTTCCTATACAGATTTTGGTTTTATTTTAAAGATTTTTCTAACATCTAAAATATTGAAATGAAATCTATTTCCCATACTGTTCTAGGCTGTACATTGACAGGAGGGGATGACCCTAACAGAATACTTATAACTCAAAAGAAATCCTTTTCCTATGTCCCATATTTGAACAGACAAGAATCTATTAATGTGTTTCTGCTATATCTGTCTTAGACTACACCAAGTGGTGACTCAGAGTGGTTCTACACTTTGGGTAAGGTAGTCTGAATACTAAATAGCTGGAAGAAAATAACAAATTTTAGACATCCAAAATTCTGAATGTACAAAACTAAACACATATTCGACTACAGTTTTTCAAAATTGATAATCAGTGTTGCTTTTAAATTAATAAATAATGTTAGTCCGTATTACCTAACAATAGGATCCTTACCAACACAATTACATGGAGATACGGCACAGAACAAAGTCTCCAAATCAATTTGGAAAGTGCTTATAACATATATGTATATTAACCATCAAAGCTAAAAATCTTTAGAAAAAAATCCACTTCACACATTGATTAAATTATTTCCCTCATAAGGGTAAACAGTTTAGAGAAGAAAAGCCCAAGACTGATTGCTCAGACTCTCCAGGGTAAAAGAAACAAACATACTTTTTAAATTCCCAGCTTCACCTGGTATCCTTTGCCAACCCCCTAAGGAGCAACCTTAGATTCTGCTACAGGCTTCAGCAGCTGCCTACCCACTTTCTCAGCAGCAAGAAATATGCTAAGCGGTGATTATCAACAGGGAAGAAGATCAAAAGGTTGAGGGAATGATTAAGCAAGATATGATTCCTTCTAACAGTCAGTTTCCTGTAGAGGGTCTTGAATAATAGAAACCAGGATAATCTCAAATTTCAGTCAATCAGATGTGGAACACATCTAGCCTGTGCTTCCTCTGTGGGAGCTTCCATTGCTTTAGCCTTCCTGACAGGAGCAACATCAGAGTTATGGTGATTTGCTTCTAGTGCCCGAGCCTAACACAGTGTATGTCTAATCATTCCGATCATAAAATTTTAAAAATAAATTTGAAACCCCAAACCCATGAGAGAAGACCAAAAGTAGAGCCAAAACAATTTTGTCTTTTATGGAAAAGAGTCTGGGAGAAAGACTTCATTTGGAAGTTATGATTGGTATGAGTCATGTTCCATTGAGTAGCTGCAAATGACTTTCATTATAAAATCAAAGTCCACGAGATGTGAAATGTAGAATGGAAGTTACTTGATTCTGCAGAAGTGGCTGACACAGTCTCTTGCCACTTTTTAGCTGCTGGAGCCTGGAAACACTGCTCAGCTTCAGTGAACCACACTGTTTACAGCAAGGTGAGCGAATTCCATTTCTTGCTCTATTTACAGGGTAGTGATGAAGGAAAGAAGGGAGGAAAGTTTATAGTAATCTGATCCAAAGCTTATGTTGTTTCATTCAGTCTTCATTACAATCCTATGCAGTAGTTATTATGTCTTTTTTTAACTTGAAGAAACTGGAACCTAGGGAAGTTAAATGATACCTTAAATGTGACCCAGATGTGGCAGAAGCAGATTTGTAGTCTTGACTTAAAAGTTATCGTTCATTTCACTGGATTGTATTTGCCTTTTTTTGGTAGATTATAAGGCATGTACAGGTAGGGCAAGTAGTCATGCTCTTGCTGTACCCCACCCCTTATTACTTAACACATCCACAGCATACACTAAATACTCAGTAAAGAATTTATGAATGAACAATTGATGTTTTATGTATGTAACTTCGTTCAGCTCAATCTAGATAAATAAAAATTGAATGAATGTACCCTGTTGTTGGATACCTTGCTTCTGGTTAAGAGCCAGAGATTCAAAGATGAATTGTAATCACATCCTCCCCTCATGTGAGTCAGAATGGAGTGACAGAGAGAGACACATATAGAAATAAAATCGAGTTCCCATTGGTTTTAGTTCTATCTTCTAAAGCTTCGAAGAATTCATAGACTGTTTCTGTGAACGTATCCCAGAAATATCCGAAGTTACTTCTCTGCTAATCTCTAAGGTTTAGCAAGAATGGCAGTATGGACTCAGCTTGCAGTGGAATAAGCCACAGTGAAGAGGAAGAGCTGTTTTAACCTCTCACGTTAGGGTTGCCAGCTAAGCCATCTTTGAGCCCTAAAATTCAAGTTTTACAATGTATGAAGAAGCAAGTATTTGTCATGCTTGATAGGAAGTTCTGCCCCTGATTTCAGTTTGTTTTATAAAGTTAAACATTACCACCATTATTAGAACAAAGGAGAGAGTTAGACAAATTCAAAACTTAAAGAAAACTCAAAATGGAGGGAACTAGAGAACTAAACCCACAACAGTAATGATATTGCTACTTCATAGGAGAAAAGTAAGTGTCTCCAGGACTTCACGGGACATCTGAGAGACTGGCATCGACAATCTTGAAAATACAAATACATAAGTTTCAGTGTTTCTGTTTTTATATCTAGGTATTTGATCCATTGTGATTTGATTGTAGTACAGGTGAAAGATAGTTGGTCTAGTTTTGTACCACTGCCCGTGGATAACCTGTTTTCCCAGCACCATGTGATAAGGAGGCTGTTTTCTCTCCAGCATATATATTTAGTGCCTTTGTCAAAGACCACGTGGCTAAAGGCACATAGGGCTGTTGCTTTATCCTCTATTCTTTTCCATTGATTTGCTTATCATTTTTTGTGCCACTACAGTGATGTTTTCATTACTACAGCTTCAAGTGTAACTTGAAATCTAAGATTATTATGCCCCCAGCTTTCTTTTTGCTCAGAACTGTTTTGTATATTCTGGGATTCTTCTGGTTCCATATAAATATTAGGACTATTTCTTCTAGTTCTATGAAGAACATTTTTTATTATTTAGATAGGAATTTCATTAAATCTATCTATCTATCTGTCTATCACTTTTGGTAATATGACCTTTTTGGACAATATTGATTCTGCCTATCCAGTAACAGGGATGTCTATCCATTTTCTAATGTCTGCCTCACTCTCTTTCTTTAGTGTACCATGCATGGTTTTTGTTATATAGCTCTTTCACCTCCTTGGTTAGGTCGATTCCTAGGTATTTAAATTTTTAGACTACTTGGAATGAGATTCTTTTCCTGATTTCTTTCTCAGTAAGTTCATTACTAAAACATTAAAAAATAAGGAAAACACTTGAAGCAATAGGCATAGTAGAAGACTTCCTGAACAAAACTCTAATAGCACAAGAAATAATATCAAGAATCAACAAATGGTATTATATTCAATTAACATTTTTCAGCACAACAAAGGAAACAACAGATTGAAGAGATGACCCACTGAATGGCAAAAAAGTTTTGCCAGCTATTCTTCTGATAGAAGATTAATATCTAGAAAGATAAAGAACAAAAATTGACCACAAAATTCAAACAACCCAATCAAAAACAACTAAATGAAATGAACAGACACTTCTCAAAAAAAAAGAAGTACAAATGGACAATGACTACATGAAAAATGCATATCATCTTTAGCCATTACAGAAATGTAAATCTAAACAACTCTGAGGTTCCATGTACACCAGTAAAAATTATCATTAAGAACACACACACACACATGATGATGTGAGGAAAAAAGGCACCTTCGTATTGTTGGTGAGAATGTAAACTAGCACAACCACAGTGGAAATCAGTATGGAGATTGCTCAAAAAACTAATAATAGTAATTCCATTTGACCCAGTTATTCCCCTTCAAGGTATCTTCCAAATTAGTTAAAAACATCACACTACAGTGATACATGCATACCCATGTTTATAATCTTGGAAGCAGGCCTATATTTCCATTAACAGATGAAAAAGTGGCATTTATACACAATGGAGTACTATTGCTCTGCCACAAAGAAGGATAAACTTGAGTCATTTGTAGGAAAATTGATGCACCTTGAGACCACAGTGTTAAATGAAATAAATCAGACACGCGAGCTTAAATATTGAATGATTTATCTTACACAAGCAACCCAAAATATTAAACTGTAAAAGTTAGACTTTAAAATGAAGGCTAGAAGGTAGGAAACAAGGAGGCAAATGTTTTGGAAATGGGGAAGGAAAGGAGGGAAAAGGGGGTAAAGACGACCAAAAATGGTCAAGATAAAATATATACGTGTCAATTCCTAAAAGTGAATGTAGTCATTATGTATTACAAGTACGTACCAATAAAATACGCAAGTGTATCAAGGGTAAAAACATTATCTGAACCTTGTTCAATAATAATGATAGAAGAGATGCATAGGAGTATCATGCTCATTGACGATTTCCTGGGCTTAAGTACAGAGTAGAGGTGTATTACTGGGCCTCTTCCTGACCAAGAAGGAATAGCCAATAAGGCTATTGAATTTCCTTTTGTTCCAATTGCAGGCTCACCAAGCAATTTGCAGTAGTAGATAATATTTTTAAAAGTAAGTAAGTCTTTTAAAACTACATATGTACTTCTATCCCTCGGCCTTCACTCCAGTAAATCAGAGAAGTCATTCTTCACTCAATGCCTCAAGTAGAAGATGGCTCCCAAATAAAGTAGGATTTGATTTTTAGCCGGTGAGTTTTAAAAATCTCTTAGCCAGGAAAACAGAAAGGACTCCCAGAAGATTTGGGGAATACAAGAGGAAAAATAAGATTTCTCACTTCCATGACTAAAAATTGCCTAGCCTAGAAGCAGGAGAACATTAGAAGGGAATCAAAGAGTGTAGACACTGCAGACACCTGAGAAAGTGGGAACTTTTTAGGTTTGGCACAATGATTGGTTAAAGAGACACAGGCCTCGCACACAGAGGGTATGACTCATTCCCAGGGGAATCTGCAGCTCAGGGACAAGACCAATATCTCAGAGAAGAAATGACTACAAAGGCCACTTACTACCAAAGTAAAATTTACAAGAAAAATTTTACTAGCAAAATTTGCTAGCATTGTACCTGGCATTATAGTAGAAGCAAGTGATTACTGAATCAGTATATATAGATTCATACCTGTTTGTAGCATAAATTTTTAGATTCAAGACCTGAGAGCTAGGCTTCAACAATAGTGACAGAGCTAATTTCCTAACCAAGCATTTGGTTAAAATTCCATAAATGATGGGGTACAAAAACTTTGTGTGTCTAGGAGAAATACTATCAATTAAGAGAATGGAAAGCCAGAAGTACACATGTTTTCACTTTCCTATTTGTTACACCTTCTGGGAGATCGTACATCTCTACAACCAGCTTCTCTCTAATCTCTCCATAGTCTGAGCAGTATAAAACTGAACTTACAAGTCACTGATACTGCTCTTATTTCTCTTCTAGGCATTAGGGGTTACAAACGGCCAGTCTATTTTGGCTACTGCTCTGAGATGCCCACAGTTCTCTTTTCTAGTCAGTAGGAGGCTTGCATCCTAGGGTTTCAGATGTAGCAAGCAGTGCCTCACAGATAGTTTTGTGTGATGGCTGAGCCATGTAGTGCCTTCCTGTGTCACAAACAAGTTGACAGGCTGAGTTTAGATAATTCTTTCCAATGCTGCTTTAGAAATCAATGTGGCTCTGGCAAGCTCTGACAGGTTAAAACTTATATAATCAAAATGAGGAAAGCTCCTCCCTTTTAATGTTTAAATTTTTTTTTATTTTAAAGAGAAAAAAACAACAACAAAGACAAAATGAAAACAATACAAAAACAATAAAAATGATACAGAATTTCTAAACAATTTGAGACCCAGAGGAAGAGAAGACACAGGCTTACTTGAACCACAGTAAATGAAATAAATCAGATACACAAGCTTAAATATTGAATGATTTATCTTACACAAGTTTAGTGGATTGATAACTGGTGGTCAACTTATAATCTCCAGCTGAACTGAGTGAGTGGTGCTGGGTGTGGGAGGCCCACCTGAGGACTCTTGCCAGCAGCATAAGAGGCAGACCTGGAGAAGAAGAGGCAGGCTGTTGGGAGCTGAGAGAGGCCGTGGGGAGCGGGATTTCCTGATGAACTTGGCTGCTTTCATCCTCTGAGGAGCTCGGGACCTCGCTGGCACTGAGAATGGCTTTGGTTCACTTTGGGGAGCTCTGGTCCTCACTTTGAGCATAGCTTCCTGGTTCCAGAGGGGAAGATGGTGCACTGCCGGCTTCCAGGAAAAGCTTGCTGCGTTGGCTTCCCTGATGGGAACTCGGCCATCCTGATCATCGGAGGAGCTCGGGACCTCACTGTTGTCGAGGATGGCCGTGGTACCTTTTGGAGGAGCTCTGGTTCTTCTGAGCATCACTTCCTGGCTCCAGCGCAGATCCCTCAGCCTGCTAGCACAGGTCCTTCATCCTGCTGGCACAGACTTGTAGATTCCACCACTGACCTTTAGGCCTTCCCAGCAGATCTGTGAAACAGGTCTGCATGAGACGTTTTCATGGGCTCTGGGCCTCCAGCTGGATTCATGGGAGGCATTATTATGAGCTCTAGGTATTCAGCTCAACTCATGTAGGACATTGTTGTGGGATCCAGGCCCTTAGCTGGATTCCTTGGTCTTAGTGTGTGGACAGATTTCCTGCACTCTTTTGTATGCTGTTCTTTGGGTGACTATTATAAATAATCATATAAAGTATGTGTCCTGTATTATGTTATTCCCCTTGCAAAATAAGCCCCAAACCAACACAACAAACAACCCAAAATATTAAACTGTAAAAGTTAAACTTTAAAATGAAGGCTAGAAGGTAGGAAACA
This sequence comes from Chinchilla lanigera, assembly GCF_000276665.1. Classification (NCBI taxonomy): domain Eukaryota; kingdom Metazoa; phylum Chordata; class Mammalia; order Rodentia; family Chinchillidae; genus Chinchilla; species Chinchilla lanigera. Next base: position 7,904,052 of record NW_004955414.1, on the reverse strand, counting down.
AGGAGGCAAATGTTTTGGAAATGGGGAATGGGGGTAAAGACAACCAAAAATGGTCAAGATAAAAAATAACTTCTCAACACTTGCACTCCCCGCGCCTAGAACCATGTTGAGGTTGGTAGGTGCCAAGAATGCATTCAACCAGTGCTTTGTAATATAAATAACTAGCAACTAATATATATTTGGTGAAGTTGATTTTGATATTCCAAGATTTTTCCAAGGCACAGGAATTAAATACTTTCCAGTATTCCCTTCAATTCAGTAGATCATATATTTTTTAGAAAAATGCCAGTGAACATCCACAATTCCAGACTGAGACATTAAAGAAGAGAGAATCCTATACCTACCAGAAAACCAAGTCTTGATTGCATATAGCATGTCTACTATGCCCACATAGCTTCGCACTTTGGGAACAAAGAAGGAAATACTCAGTACCTCTAGTTTCCTGGTCTATTGCTTGACTGACTGAAGATAGACAAGCAGAGCCCATGGGGCTGGGGAATCTCAGAAACAGTGCAAGTTTTGGTAGAAATGTGTTAAGCTCAACTTTACAAATGCAAGGTGGAAAGAACATCTATGCCACCATCTAAGAACATCCGGGCCATGCGTATTTGTGAGTTGCTCGCATAACTGTGAGCATAATACAAGTGAATTATCACTCAAGAGGAATGGATGGGGTACATCAAGACCTGAGGGCAGTACTGCTTCAGCTGTAGGTAGAAAAAGAGAAGGATATGAACTAGGAGAATTGTCAGAGAGTTCAGAGGTCAAATTGGACAGCTCCTTCCTTTTATATTCTTCCCAGGAGTGTCTTGTTCTTCTCTAAGCCTAAAACGTGACCCAGAGGAAAAGAAGACTAAGCAACTCTAAGTGGCTTCCTAAATGTTGTGTTACTTTCTCCTCCATTTTAATGAATTACTGAAAGGAATAAGAACACCTCTTTTCTCCTTTAGAGAAGAAAGTGAACACTAGTGACTCAGTTCTCTAGTAACTCACAATAACTGTGAAGTATGATGTCTGTTGACAAATGAATTATCATACAAAGACAGGGATAAGCATGTGCATTGTCTTTTACCTATTTACATAAGCTCTCTGTCACATGTACATAATGTGCATATTTATGTAATAATTACAGATACACATCCATACCTGCCTTACAACAGCAACTCTCTTGACTCCTCCTATTTGAAGTGTGACAAAATACAATGGTGATGCAATCAGAATGTTTATAAAAGTCTCTTCCTTGAGGACAAAACATATCCCTGACAGAAAGGTATATTATGCCTTCCAGACTTGGAAATGACAACACAAAACAAGCAAAAATAAGAAAACTCATACTTACTCAGAACCTATGAAGTGGAAGAACTGCTCTAGGTCCTTTATATCCATTACTGTGTTTCACCATTACTTGGGAAATGCACTAGCATGGAAAACACCATAGATACAGCTGACAAGAAGAAAAGAGTCCTGTGAGGGTAATACCTGGGGCACCCTCTGTGTCAGTCCAGCCTCTCCAAAATGTTCTGTCCCTTCAACTTCACAATTTATGGGCATAATCACTCCATCCTTAAACTTAGGCTCTAAGTTTTCAACACAGACTGCAAATTGGAATTTCTGATGGGGTTTTGAAAGCTATTTAGACCCTTATTCAGTCTTCTTGGATCTCAGGTAGAATCCTAGCCTCTTATTTTCTAAAGCACCACAAGTAAATCTGATGCCAAGTCAGTACTGCAAACCACTCGCTGGTATTTTCAGGACTTTCAGAATGCATATGCCAAGTTGGTTAGAACAGCCGTTAAAAATATGGTAGCTAAAAGAACTTCACATCCTTTTACTCACACTCAGGAAGTTCAAGGCCCACTTCTGGTTACACAGATTTTTCTGTATGTTTGCATCTAGAAAGTGACAGTGAAGCTTGAGAAAACTGTAAGATGGTTGATAAGTGACCAAAGGGGCATAGACAACTCTGAGTTAGAAATTAAAATCATGCGACTTCTTTAATCTGAAAAAAGTACAAGCTGACAGGGAACGGGACTGAGTACCTTGCTGGTATAATAGGAAACTTTATTAGATTTATACGTTCTGAACCTACATATAAAACTATAAAATTTCAGGTGTCTAGATCTAATTTCTACTCAGTTACTGTAATAGGTAAAGCTTCACTAAAATGTGCATAATCCATTTAATTCTTTTGAAGGCATACTTGCTCTTCTTTAACAATAGCCTTGAATCCATAGCTATCTATGTGTCCTGATAATGTACTAGAATATACTTTGTGGTAAAAAAAAAAAAATAGTAATCCATTGACCCAACATTGTAGTAGCATGTGCTCATAATTGGTTTTATAAGGCTAGAAGCAGATTTCTATTAATTCACCTATTTTTTTTCCCAAATAATCCCATCATTGTGCCCCTTGGTCAGTGTTGCAAATTAGCTAGCCAACTAATCATTAAATGAAATGTTAAGCAAACTTGAAAAAGAATCTACTCTCTCATAAAGAATCATTAAAATATAAGCCATGTGTCAGACACTTGGTAGCATTGGTACTAAGAAAAACAGAAGGGAGTTCTTACACTTGAGAATCTTACAAGTAATTTGGAGACAGCATATAAACAAATCAATACATCAATGTGTTAAATGCTGTAATAGAATTGTGCACATGATGATATCACAGCAAAATGAAAATAATACCTCATTTTAACTAAGGATATCAGCAATGATAACATTTGTGTAACACTGAAGGTTGCATTAGATTATATTTACTTTCTCCTAATATTTATTGCTTTCTAACTAGCTGTAATATGACAGAATTTCTTATATATGTGGAAAGCATAATCTTGGATTTTAAACAGTTTTACTGTCTTTACAGTTTTACAAGATAATTTCCACTGATCAGAGATATAACTCAAGTTGATAAATGATTACCCTTCACATTTGAGTAAAGATAGAAATTTCTCTAAAGGAATTGCTAATAAACAGTTCTGATATATGTATGGTATTTTATGTGGAAAGATCAAAACCTTAAGTAAAGTACCACGATGAAAAAGACATGCTATAACTTTTATTTCCAAATTTAAATCCTATCTTATTGGCATTTTTAGAAATATAGCCTTGTTATATCTATTTTACTGTGCTAGACAGAATAATTGCCCCTAAAATGATACCCATATAGTATGCCCAGAACCTCAGAATATATTACCTTACATGGTAAAACAGACTTTTCAGGTATGAAGTCAAGAAGTTTAAAATAGGAAGATTATCATGATTCTGTGTTTCCCAGGTGAGCTCAGTGTAATCACGAGTCCCCATAAGAGGGAGGGAGGAGTCTCAGAGTCAGAAAAGACTAAGGAAGCAGAGGTTGGAGTGGTGTACAGTGAAGAGGGGAAAGAGCCACAAATCAAGGAATGAAGGCCACCTCTGGCAGCTGAAAAGGCAAAGAAACTGATTTTCCCTTGGAACTTTTAGAAGGAATGTGGCTCTACTGACACATTGACTTTGTCACCAAAGGATTCTTTTTTTTTTTTTTTTTTACTTTTGATCTCAGGAGATGTAAGACAGAAGTCTGGGTTTTTTGTTTCTTTAAAGAGTAGGAAAATGTATTGGAGACTAGGAATGGGAATTGGGGAACAGGAATAGCTCCTGAGAGACAGGAGGGGTCCCAAATGGGTTGCCTTCTGGGTTGGTTTAAACACTAAATTTGTAGTAACTTGTTACATCAGCATTAGTAATTAACACAGTTACCAAATCCTGAAAAGACAACCACATTAGACATGTGAGCATGGAAAGCTGTCCAAAGCTGCATCACTTTTATGAGTTCTGCACAAAAGAATGAAGAGTTCTTGAAGAGACTGGGGAGAAGGTTATTCATTCCTGCTTTTACTGAGGAATTTTTTATCTTCAGTACAGTTATAGCATCTCTGCTTTTTTCTAGTGTTCAAAAAGTATAGAAAAAAATGTACTGAGTTGTCCGGTCAGTCTTTGGGCTCTTTAATTTTTTTCCTAAAAATATTATAGTATCTTGAAACTTTACAGTGTGGAATAAGTCAAGTGTTTTCAATCTGAATAAAATGATCAGAATATTGGCTATAGCCAATGGCATAAATCCATGACAGTCCATAAGATATGGAGCTGGATGGTTTCTCATGGTAGTCAAATTCCAAAAACACCACCCTTTAACTTAGTAACCTTACATGTAAAGTTCAAAGAAATTATAAAAGCACAAGTAAAAACACAAAAGTAAGGATCCTAGGAAAAACAAAACCCTGACATTTTCTGCCATGTTTCCCAGGAATAAGAGCTCTGATGAAAATTTTTGTTTCCACAACCTTCCCGCCACTGCTGGGCCTCTTAGCTTGCTGAAAAGATTGTTGGGGCATCAGGTGCATGAGGGTAGTAGGGAAATCCAAGGGTTCTATGAAGAATTACCTTTATGTGATGGGGATTATAATAAAGAGATGGACCAAAATAGGTCATATTTGTTTTCTGTAGACAGCTAGAAAGTGCAGTCATTGTACCCTTCAAACATTGTTCAATGCATATCGTTATGTTGCCTATTTTATATGGCAGATTGCATACTGGAAAGATTTGAGAGATAGAGTAATTAAAAAAAAATACCCGGTCCTTGGTTTCGTAAGTTTAAAATTTAACAAGGACAAAGAGAAAAGTACAAAGGATTTTGAGGATACGTGAAGCAAGCATGACTAGTCCACAGTTAGTCAAGGAAAGATTCCTTTAAAGAAGTATGAGTTAGACTCACAGCTGAACAAAAGTAGATCCTCGGAAGAAAGAAGGTGAATATGTAGGCAAGAGGTTTCTGTAATCCTGGTACTCAAATAGCCAAAAACCAGCCTAACATAATCGATTCCAACAGATGTTTGTAGAAAGTTCCAAATCACTGACAACTTGAGGAAATGACCAGTTTCAAAAGCTTTTAACAAGCATTGAAGAAATAAGACTGCAGTAATGCCTTTCTTTGTTCATGAACGTTTCTGTTCCTGAACGATTTGGTTTGCAAACAGAAGCATTTAGCAAGATTTTGCTTGCCTTCTCACCTCCATATAGGGTGACAGACATGACTGTGGCCATCTTCCCCCCACACAAGGAAGAACACAGCTATCTTCACCATAATCCTGGAACAAATTAAATTCATGAACCAAGGCACCACTGTCCTATAAAGTGATTTTTTAAAAAGCATGAAAATCATGTCACCAATAACTTGGGACAATGAAATAATACAGTAATCACCATGAATGAGATTGAATGGAGAGGAAGAAGTTTGCCAGAGAGAAGACAAATACTTCTAGAGAAAGAAATCATCATTAGGTTGTACAAGGAGAACCCTAATCCTGACTAAAGAAACAAACAGAGAACACGCAGCCCAAAGCAAATGGCTCATCCCCACCTGTGAAACACACCCAGCCTTCCATCGAATTGCAAGCTCACTCACAACATCAATCACTTCCAAATAAGAATCCCTGTGAAGCACATAGACATGAAAGCACCCACCACGCTGGTGCCTTATTTCACAACCCCTTCCCACGTCAGTTAGCAGTCTGCCCAAGAAAGTCAATGGCACACAATTTCAAACTTGAAACAGTCTGAGACATAGTTTCTTTTTCCTGAATATTCTGAAAGGTAAATTTCCCCCTTTCTAGTTTTCATAAATATAAAATGTTTAAAGTATAAATAGATTGGCTTGCCATTGCTTATCATACGGGTGATGAAGATTTATGATGTACTAGCTCCCAAATGATAAGCAATATAACTATTCTATTTCTCCTAAAGAAAACATCTGAGACACTTAGGACATAGGCATGGTTGAAATTTCAAGTTTTAACCTTTTCATGCTTGGTATTCAAGAATCTTCAAATGCCTGAACACTGGTATTAGGTGACTTTGAGGAGAGTACACATAAAAATTCATTGTGGTCCAAACTCTTTCAATAATTTACCATCTTCAGAGTTGCAGTATGAAATAATTAATTAAGGAAACAAATCATTTATGCATTTATTCAGCAAGCATTTGCTGAACACTTAATATTAGGTAAGGCACATTGCTAATACAAGATTTGCCAAGATAAAATTCTAATGGTGAGCCAGATGTAATTGTAAATAACAGTATGAAGCATGTAAGAAATCCTCAAAAAATAAAACTGCGGCATATTGCAACCAAATTAAAGTATAGAATTTGTCATCATATCTTTAAACAAACCCAAAGTGTTAGGAAATAATAAATTGGGGACAATAATTAGGAAGTGCCTGATATTCAGACCCAGAGATGAATGTGCTAGAAGTGACCTTTGCCGTGACATTTGCAAAGCCTCCTATTATCTACTCCTGACAACAGGTTACAACATTTGATTTAGAAAATATTCCAAGATGTAACATTAAAATGTCAAACAAAATGACTTGTTATTCACTCCAGACACCTTCAGCACTTTATTTTTTTAAAATTCTAGTCAAAGTTAATGGAAGATAATTCAATATTTCTTTTCCTGCATTTTGCTTTGTTAAGTCATTTTTAGGGTTAATTACAGACATAAACTCAGATTTTTGACACATCTTTGGTTCTAGAGGTTCTTGTTTGTAGACATTGAGTCAATAAAATTCTCAATAACAGGCTGTGATGGTAGGTTTTCCAATGGCCTTACACCAGAAAGATTTGCTTACATCAGATCCTTTAATCCATGTTTCAAATGCTGACTTAGGGAACTTTGTAAGTAGATGGAAGGCGTGTCAGAAACTACTTTTTGTTTCTGGAGGGGATGGAAACTGAATATGACTCTTTGGTTCCTCTTTATTTTTTAACCTAAGATGACATGGATGAAACCTGGAGCGTCCCAAACCCAGAGTATGATAGATCAGGATGTGACAATAAACTTCAGATCCTTAATTAACTGATGCATGTCCAGTTTTGTTCTTGTTGTGTTGTTTTTTTCTTTTCTTCCTGACTTTTACTATGTCCCATGGTTTCAGCACTATCTTTTTCTATACCATGTCTCTGGCATCCCTTGAGTCATTACTTGGCTACCTTATTAGCAAGACTCTGCACTGCCTGCAAGTGACTTAATCTCTTCAGGAGAGAAGAAAATACCCATTTTCATATCTCAGCTGGGGGTACTTTCTTTTACCTTTATATAAACACTGCGTTTGAAGTACCGCAGCCAACACTCGACATGCAACATCAGCCAGCACTGATGTTCTGCATTACTTTTAGAAGCAATGTAAAAGGAGGGAAAGGAATTCTACCACCATTCCTTTTTCTTACGTGGTTTGACATTTGCTCCTGTAGCTGAAGACAAGTAGGCAAAAGGTATCTGTAAACCTGCCTATACACGTTCTCACTGTCATCTTCCCAGGGAAGAGGATACAGTGCATAAAGACTGTATGTTTACTGAATTTATCTTTTCCAATTATGAGAGGTTACAGCATGATCACTGACTTGGGCCTGAAACAGGATGTAAGAATGCAGGACAATTAACCTGTCCTGAAGGCAAAGCCCCGATAAATCAACCCCAAATCAGAGTGCCAATGTGAGGGGCCCAGTGTTTCTTAACGGAGGTGCTGATGACATTTTGAGCTGACAGTTGTACATATTTTCCCAGACCTTAGTAGACGCATAGCTCCCTGCACTCCACCCACTATGAGCCAGTAAGTTTCCCTAGTCACTGCAACAAACAAATGTGAGGAAGTACTTCTAAAACATGCTTAGGGGATGCCATTGCCCCCAAGTATGAGCCAACTGTGACATGGAGATGATGCCTGATGGGGAAACCAGGAAGGCAGACGGTAAGGAGCAATAAAGTAAACGACTAAATGTAGTACAGAGAAGCCCAAGTCTCTAGGCCTCTAGCTCAGATGGCTGTGAATGCTGTGCTGGACAGGATAACACAAAATACAGTCCACCATCACTTTAAATTTCTAAAACACAGCATATACTCTACACTTTCTCTCTAGCCACACACACATATACACATAAATTTCTGCCTTAACTTATTTGCAGCTGTTCTCAGCTTTGAATTGTCCTTGTAGAATGTTGATTGAAAATTGATTATGATGCTTTTGGTCTCACTTTAAAAGAAAGAGAAGCCTAAATGAGATGAAAAAAGTTAACCTAAATGAGATAAATGAAAACTGACATTTCCCAAAGAAGTAGGATGTGACAGCAAACTTCAAATCCTTAATTAACTGACAGATGTACAATTTGTTTTCTACTGCTATCATTTTGTTCTCTCTTTATTACCTCTGCTATCTCCCATGTTTTAGAGAATTGTGATTAAACCTGAAGGAATGACCCCAATCCTTGAAATTAAATGAAACTACTACTGCTGGTCTAATCCTTAAGTTCTTAAATGAAACAATATACTTTTCTTAAGGGCAGAGATCTTCAAGGAAAAGAATAAAGACTGCATCAACGACAAATTTTTTGAAGCATCATTCCAAAGTGTGGCTCAATGAAACTTGGTTTGGGGGGGTTGTCTGTTTGTTTTGTTTCTTTTAATGAAAGAAGAATGTGTGATGGGAGCACAAAGGGCTAAATCCACACCCTACCTGGAAATTACATACAGAACTTTTAATAAGCACTTACTCTAGACATCCATTTCCATTTCTCTGTTTCTCCTCATCAGTGACTGAAAATATCCCTTAATATGTGTGATTGCAAAAAAGTCCTGGCAGTCCAAATCCTTGACCCAGACCATCAGTTCTAACGTTTTCATTATTTTCTTCAAAGTACTTGTTGAGTCATAATTTTACTCAAAAAGCCATTTGTTTAAAAGACTTGATTTTTAAGTAAGATTTCTTTCCTGAAAGCTTTGTGTCTTTTGTGTCTCTTATTATTCTCAGAAGAATGTAAGCAGCAACAAAGATCTAAAATCCAGTCTCTAACTGCGATGCTCTGTGTCTGGATCGTCATTCATTTTGTAGATTCTGTGTTCTCTGCATTCTGTGGCATTCTAAGTCCTTTTGGTAGGAAAGTGTAAAGTGCACAGAAAAATGGGTGCCATGAGAGTCCTTGTACCAAACATGTAGTACTCCATCACCTCTAAGTCAAATGAGGGTTGTTTACTTCACACCTCTTTTTGCATTAACAATGGTGTATAGGAGATTCTGAGCTATGCACTTCAGATTTTTTTCCACTAAAAGTCAAAATACAAACCAAAATAAACACTCTTTCCTTAATGGGGCATGATAGAAACTTGAAAGAAAAATATGCTTTTAACTTTAAATGGTCTCACAGTCTGATACTTTCTCTCTTAGTGAAGCAGTTTTGGTTTAAGGTAGAATCCTTTTCAGCTCTGAGCAGTAGATGTATAAAAATGAAACAACACCTAAAATTTATTTAGGTCCCTAAGCAGATATTAAATTCTAGCTTATAAATGTAAAATTTTAAAAAGTATGATAGAATACTTGAATTGAAGAAAAAGAAACTAAGAAAGAAATTGCAAAAGTATGGATGAACATCCTGAGGGTGCTTTAAGCATTTCAGTTTTAAAGTTCTAAGAAAATTCAAAGGCAGTATCAGTGACGGGTGGCAATTCAACATAACCTTGAGAATTTTTTAAGGGGACTACACACTAACTTCATATTTTTTGATAGCATTCAAATTCCTAGTACAAGGTGGACAGTGATTTAAGTGGTGCTTTAAAAAGGTTTCAGCATGATTCAACCACCATTTCTTAAATTTTCATTAGCAAATCTAGATGGTAAAACAGAAAGCATATCCATCAAATTTACAGAGACTGGCACTCCAGAAAAAGCTGCTTGCATACTGGAAGGCAAAGATTTTATCTTAAATGGCTGAAAAGTTTCATAAGTATATAGAAATAAATTCAATAAACCAGATTTTAGAGCGCATGTAATGATTTGAAACATGCACAAAAGCAGAGAAAGTGTGAAAGCCATTGAGGAGCTTGGTTCCACGAAGCCTCAGTTTCCCTAAACACAAAATGGAAACACAAATGGATGCGTGGCACAGTTTCTGGAACATAGTAGGCAGCCATTACCTGTAACTCCTGCTATTAATAATAAAACAACCTCCATCATAGTATCAACTCTTTCAGGATATGATGTTTCAGAGGAAAACTGAATGTTTGACTTAGCAGAGGAGATTTAGTCACCAACTGCCAAGAAATGTAAACTCCGCAGGGTGACTCAGTAAAATGCAGAAGAGACAAGGAAAGATGTCCTATTTGGAAATCACGTAAATCAATTCCACAAAAGTTTATTCTCAGTGCCTTCTATTCACTAAACAATGTGTTGACTCCAGGAGATTTAAAGATTAATAAAAGTAGGATCTTGTTGCCATAGGGTTTACAAACTGGTAAGGGAGATCTTACAAATATATAAATCCCTTAGAGGAGTTTCAAAAGAATAGGGGCAACAGCTTAACCTAAGCAGGTCACAGAAAGCTTTGAAGAATGAGTAATACTGAAATACAGGCTGGGTCTAGTTGCTAATGTGCAAAAGCCTTTTATTACCAATTTCTGTCAACTGCCTCTTCATCTGCTCTGTACTCAAGATACTGCTTGGGGCTGCAAATTTCCCATTTTCCCAGTCTTTTTGGAGTTGATAGTTTATGAAACAGGAAGTGTAAACTCCTATTGATTATTAAAACTAAAGAAATAACAAAACAATGCAATTCCTGTTAAACTACCATTAGCACACCTCACAGGTCTAGAGAAAACATTCCTTAAATTCATCTGGAACCAGAAGAGACCCTGAATAGCAAAAGCAATCCTGGGCAATAAGGACAAGTCACGTGGATTACAATCCCTGACCTGAAATTATACTACAAAGCCACTGTAATAAAATCAACATGGTACTGGCTAAAAAACAGACCTGAGTATCAATGGAACAAACTGGAGGACAGTCAGAACCACAAACAGACTCAGCCACCTAATCTTTGATAAAGGGGCCAAACAAACTCACTGGAAGAACGATAGCCTCTTTAATAAATGGTGCTGGAAAAATTGGCTTGCCACTTGCCAAAGACTGAAAAGAGACTCAAATCTATCACCATGCACCAAATTAAACTCAAAATGCATCACAGATCTCAATATTAAAGCAGAAACACTAACTCTACTGGAAGAGAAAGTAGGTAAAAACCTTGAAGACATAGGGGTAGGCAGAGAGTTCATGAACAAAAACCAAACTGGCCATGAATAACTTCAAAGAATCAACAACTGGGATCTCATCCTACTGAAAAGTTTCTGCACATCTAAAGAAATCACCAGCAAAAAGAAAACCAACAAATTGGGAAAAAATTTTAGCTAACTATCCCTCAGAAAAATGTCTTCTATCTAGAACATATAAAGAATTAAAAAATATCAACCCCCCAAATCCAAAGACCCAATTCAAAAATGGGCAGCTGAGATGAATACACACTTTTCAGACAAAGAAATACAAATGGCAAATAAATACATGAGAAAATGTTCAACATCATTAGTCATTTGAGAAATGCAAATTCAAACAACACTGAGATTCCATCTCACCCCAGTAACAATGGCTAGCATTAAGAAATCAACCAATAAGAAATGCTGGTGAGGCTGTGGAGAAATAGGAACTCTTCCCCACTGCTGGGGAATGCAGACTGGTGAAACCACTGTGGAAATCAGTTTGGAGATTCCTCAGCAAACTAGGTCTAGAGGTCCCATTCAACCCAACTATTCCCCTTCTGGGTATTTTCCCAGAAGATCTGAAAACATCATATCACAGCAATATATGTGCACCCATGTTCATAGCAGCGCAATTTGTAATTGCTAAATTGTGGAAGCAACCCAAATGTCCATCCACTGAGGACTGGATAAAAAAATTGTGGTGCTTTCATATAATGGAATATTACTCAGCCATAAAGAAAGATAAACTTGAGCCTTTTATAGGTAAATGGTCACAACTGGAGACCATACTCATAAGTGAAATAAATCAGACCTGCATGTGTAAGCATCGTACTGTCTCACTAGTGTAAGACCTAAAAGAGTGAAGAAAAACTAGCAGATATGATAGACATTGTGAAATGAAAGGAAAATGCTCGAAAGTAAAGGGCAACTGGGGTGTGGGAAAACAGAAGGGAAAGAAGGGGAAATTATGTAAGTATGTATATACAGGATAGCTAACATAGTTATACTACTGTCTTCTATTGCTCTACAGAAAGGAACAGTTAATGATTACTTGTTTGATCAGTCTTGTATGTCTCTATTTTCCTGCGAAGCCACTTTGAAGTTATCAATAAGTAATACAACAACCATGGTTAATTTCCTACAACTTTATCTGTAACTCTGTTTTGTTTGTATTATCCCTATGCTATTTTGTAAATGGATGTCTGTCTGTTAATATGTTTTCCTTCTTTTATTTTTTAAAATTAAAAAAAAATAAAGAAATAACAAAAGATTCTTTTCTTTACAACATGCAGTAGCATATTGTCTGCCAGTGCACTATGGCTAGTTAATGCAAGGGGAAAGGAAGAAAAATGGTTAAAGTATTTTATTAAAGGGAGATTCCAGACCCTATGCCTGCCTTGGGAGGCCCAGATGACAATGACTGTGCTAACTTTCAAACATTTCTTGGTACTTTTTAAAGAAATGATTTGGATAAACCAGTGCCACAACTGATGAAATTACTTATACACTCTGTGTAATATTAGAATGTATCTTAAACAGCATAACAGAGAAGAAGCCAATACAATTCATTTGCCAAGTACTTGTTATGACCTTTATTAAGCAGTTCACTTGGCTGTGAAACAATAACTTAAACAGAGAAAACACAGTAGTCAGGGGAGGATAACAATTATTCATAAGAATGTATTTATTGTCTTTAGTCTCCACATGCAAACTTTGTCAAATATGGTCAGATTTCCAATGGAAAATATTAAGCACATTCATGTATAATTTAAAAATACATATTTTAGAGTACAAGTTGTATAAAATTAAATGCTACTTATGCATCTTTAGGTGCTCTCAAGTTTCTATATAAGAAATGCATGAGGTGAGATTCCAATAATGTCAAAGGATCACAAAAGTGCTACTAAGTCAAAGAGAATCGATCTATAATTTAGAGTGATTATGTAGACTCAAAACTTTACAGCTAGCTTTCTCTTTCCATGGATTTTCAGTTATACTATGTTAAAAATCATAGTTTAGGTTCTGCCATGAAAGACAGAGCACCTTAAAAAAGACACTGAAAAGCACCATCTGTTCATGTTCAGATCTTGAAGGAAAAGATTTTTTAACTTGTTAATCATAAAAATTGCTCTCCAAAAAATATACTGGAAACATCCGGATATAGAGTTATAATTAAAAATGAAAGCAAAACAGCCTACCCTAAAAGAACTGAAATTCTTAATTCAAACATCTAGCGTGGTTGATAATGAAAGTAAAAATGCTGATATGTATAGATATTGAGACGTTCTGAGATTTTTATCGCTGACCATCTAGTTGTATTCATTCTTACAACAAAATTTTAAAATAGCAAAATTTCATTAAAAACCTAAAAGAAGTTCATTAACTATGAGATGCTTCAGTTCTGTGTCTACTTCGGAAGCAGAATATGCAAGTTTCCTCCCTACCTTGACATCATGGTAGTACACAAGTTTGGGAACATATAAATGTCTAGCCTACTCGATCAGGATCTAGAAATTAGGCACCAAATGAGTGTTTTTCCATTAAGCTAAAAACTAATAACTTTTGGTAAGATAATAATACTTTACCATCTATTACTCTTTGATCCCTATATTTGGGGAAATAGATGCCCAGACAGTTAAATTACTTGATCATAATCACATTTATAGAAATTGGTACAGCAGAAATTCAAATATGTCTACCTCCATATCGTCATGTTTTTTCACACCAGATTATCTTTCTGGGTTATATAATGGAATTTGTTGCTCTAGTCAGTCTTCTCTTGCACCTGGAATAACTGTGGCAGTATTATATGCACAATCATTCATCTGTATTTATCCAGTTCAGAACTCCTCACACCAATCCCTAACCTCAAACACTTTTTCTCAGTGTTCCAGAAAGTTTCTCAGAAATGTTATAATAATTACCAATAGTAGCCATAATAATACTTTGCCTCCTCACTAGTTCATAAGTATTTTTTCTCATTTTTAACAGTTTTATTAAGGTTTCATTGCATAAAATAAAATTCCATCATTTCAAATACACAATTCAGTGACTTTGGGCAAATGTACATAGCACGTAATCATTACCAAAATCAAAATAGCATTTGCATCTACTTAGAAAGCTTTTTTTTTTAAATAGCCCTATGCTCTGGGAAATCCTCAGTCTGTTTTCTTTCACTATAGTTCCGTTTTATGTTTCTGTTTTTATATTTTTAGAATTTAATTTGAATGATGTCTCATGTATATGGACTTTTGTGTCTTGTGTGTTTTACTTGGGATGATGTTGGATTTTATCCGGGTTGCATATGTTGCTAAGGAATGTCCCACTAGTAACTGGCCTTTAAATTTTTTCCAGTTTGAAGCTAAAATGAATAGTTGCTGTGAACATTCACATATGAGTCCTCGAGTAGACATATTTTTTTCATTTCTTTCAGGTAATACTTGTAAGATTGCTGAGAAGGTAAATGTACATTGAACTTCATAAGGATTGGCTGATCTGTTTTTCAACATGGTTGTACCAGTTTGCATTTGCACAAAAAGTGTACAAGAACTCTAGTCCTACATTCTCATCAGCACTTGGTATGGTTGGTCTTTTTCCTATCAGTACATGTTTGCAGTACAGAAGATTTCCCTTCCTTGTGTAGAGTTTGTATATGTACAGAACACAGTTTAATTCCTTTTTCATCTAATTTCCTCCCCTCTCTTCCTCCTCTCTCAACCGAGTGGTTCCCTTCCTTTTTGACAAAAATCTGGCTCCCCACTTTCTATTAACTATCTTTTACTTTTGCTCTTTATTTATAATTTATATTTGTATGTTTCTTTTCTCTTTATTCTTCCTCATAATAAATAGCTGCTTGAAAGATGATTATCAAATGATATTTTTGTGTGAAGTTAACTTTTGTGTCAACTAGACTGACCTAAAGGATGCACAGATTCAACATTATATCTGGATGTATGTCTGTGAGAGTGTTTCAGGAAGAGATTAACATAAGAATGTGTGGACCTGAAGATCTGCCCTCATCAATGTATACAAGCTTCACCCAGTCAGCTCAGAGCCTGAATATTCTGAACAGAAATGCAGATACAGGCTCAATTTTCTCTCTTTTCTCCATGAGCAGTGATCTCTGTCTTCTGCCACCAGACATCAGAGTTCCAGGTCCTCTGGCCTTTACTTCTTACTTATCTTTAAATTTAAAATTTTTATTAGTATATGTTTAAGACACATAATGAATGTATTCATTGTGGGGTATTGTTAAATACCCATATCACATCTTGACCCTTTTAATTTTTCCTTCCCCTTCCATCCTTCCTATCTTCCCCTATCCTTATATTCCCCCTCATCTCCACAAAATCTATCTGCCTATTTTCTATAATCCTTTATTTAAACTCAGAAACATACATCAACACCTTCCTTCCTTTTCAGTTCTCACCCTCTTGGAGTTGGACTGAATTACAGCTCCAGCTTTTCCTGGTTTTCCAGCTTGCAGAGGGCAGATGGTTGGACTAGTCCTACGAGTCAATTTTCATACTAAATCTCTCTCTCTCTCTCTCTCTCTCTCTCTCTCTCTCTGTTTCTCTCTCTGTCTCTCTCTCTGTCTCTGTTTCTCTCTCTCTCTGTCTCTCTCTCTTCTCTCCTCTTTCGCTTCCTCCTTCCTTCCCTTTCCCCCCCCATTCCTCTTCCTCTCTCCTTATCTCTCTCCCTCTATCTTATTTATTTGCTTTCTCTGGAGAATTTTGACTAACATACCCTGTTTCACATATTTTATTTAATTCCTTTGCAAGTTCAGGCAAAAAGATTTTTCCTTCTCTTTCTCCATCTTTAAGAAAGATCAGTATCAATCTTTATTCTTTCCAGAGAGAATAGCTAATATTGGCTGGTTCTAATTTCATCTACTTCCTTACTATATTCAATAGAGAGACAGACGTAATAAGCAATAAATAAGTACAATCAAGATCTTCAGTTTTGTGGCACTAGCCAATCACCTTGACTACAGCTGAAAAGTTTCTGAGGTACAATTGGGTTTATTGTGAAAGGCTGACACAATTGAATATTTATGGCTTCCACTGAAGAAGGTAAGTGTAATAATATGTCTTATATTCTCTATCCTTGCTTAAGGCCTCAGGTCTTAATTTAAATTCAAGAGTTTTCAGGAGAAAACACTTCATACAGTCTAACTCTCATGGCTCATCACGCATAATGCTACAAACAAATACTTGTGATCCTAATATCTACAGTTACTTAAAAGGGAAACTCTAAATCCCAAGGAATAGCAAAAAGAATAAATGACATAAGAAGGTATTAGATGGCAGCATCACTGAGAATACAAAAACTTTGTAAAGGCTTCACAGGGAGGGTGAGACTTAAACTAGGCATAAATGATTTGCAGGACAACAGCAAAAAGATGAAACAGGTATTACAGGATGGAGTGCCCACTCTAGCAGTGACCTTTTTGGAAACTTAATGGTCAATATTATAATCAGTAGTCAGTATTACAGACATTAGGCCTCACTATAGATAAGAAAAGGAACTGAGTGGAATAAAAGTCAGAGTTTGGTGAAATGCATTAACCATGGGCACTGTCGGGCACAGCAGGGCAAGTGATAATGCTACCTTCCCACACTGATCACAGATGACTCTACAGTAGGTCTTGCACTACCTGATTTAATTATTTTATGATTCTATGACTTAATGAATAATTGCTGTCATAACCACATTCTCTCTTTTTAGGGGTAAAGAATTAAAGACTGTAAAGTTCTGAGAAGTTAACTTACCAAGGACATACAACTGGTAAACTCTCAAAGCAATACTGAAAAAACTATGAAGAGTATGTATCTTCCAAGTCAAAGCTCTTGCTGTTACCCATCATGCTGAGGATTAGCTGGGCTGCTAAAAGGATGTTGTATATTGAACTTCCTTGTTTTGACACCCTCATCTTTAGGGATAGGTAAAAACTCCTACGCAAGATTCCAGCTTGCCAAGACACAAGGCTGGTGAAGGAGGCAGCACACCACTATGATCCCCTCAGCAGGATATTCAAATTTGGCCCCACACTTATCACTATCATCTTAAGATACTTTGTAATTATCTATTCTACGATAAAAATAAGTAGGCATTCATATCATCATATAATCAATAAAGACCTACCAGTTTAGGTCATTTTTTGACAAACTAGTATGCTGCAAACTTATGAAATTTTTTCCTTTTCTAGATGAACGTAGCAAATATTAACATGTAGGGGACCTAACTGAATGGTGAAAAAGATTTGTCAAGTTAGTCCTGCAGTTTTTAATCTAAATCTATTTTAAAATAAAATTAAAGGACAACTTTTTACAGTACTTCCTTGGACACTGGAAATGTAGTTCATAGATGTGGATACATAAGAGTCCAGTAATTGGCCATTTCTTTCTTTTGTGCCTGAGAAAAATACAAAAGTTCCACAGTTACCTCTCAGGCGTCAGGAAAATGATTAATGATATTGTAAGTCAGATCCTCCAGAGCGCTACATTTTGGAGACATGGATTAGTAGCATTTTTATAAAAAACAAAATTTGCCATTTTTAACAGTTTGGATATCAAAATCATATACTGCCAATTTGGCAGCTGTCTGGTATGTTTTCTCGCTGGAAGATGTGACAGAACAGACCTTGTTCATCTCCCCATCCTCCACTCCCAGCATTGGTCCCCAAGACCTGAATATGTCTGAAAACACATGTCATTATCGCTTTTACTGTTCTGAGTCCAGAGTCCCCTCACCCCCACCCCACAGTGGCCATAGACAGGAAAAAGCAAGGACAGCCAGATCTTCACAGATCATCCCTAGCACAGTTTGATGGACTCAACAGGGGCTTTGCTGAAGGTCAGTCCCAGAGCTGTCTGTCTTTTCCATCTGGGCTACACAGTGAGCTGAGAAGGTCAAGGGCACTTTCTATGGGCAGCACCCATGCTAGACTTTGGAGCCCAGTTTGCATGGGAAAACCAGCTATTGTCACAAACACTCTGAGCATGTCACGCTGAGGGGCAAAGCAGCAGGCGTCCAGTTTGGAAGTCTCCTCCTAGAATGCTGGTTGCTTAGCAACAAGATCCTGCTTGTCTCCTAACTCCAATTCTCAGAGCTTTGGCTTAGCTAGTCACTTCTGATCCTTAGACAATTTTCTTACTATGCCTCACCCAGGTACCCAGAAAGTACAGGTACTCCAAACTCCGTGTAATGTACAGTAGTTATTTCAGGTATATGGCGATGGTGTACATCTTAGATTTCTTTTTGGACTCCCACATGTACTTTTTATATGTTAGCATTTTTATAGCAGATTTAAATATACTGTGTCTAGAATAATACATATTTGACTTTCATTTTTCAACACAGACATAAATAGTGTACAAGTATATATCAGAAAGAGACTGAAAGGTTATAACACAATATAAAATAATAGCTGTTTTCCATTTATGATAGAGATAGTATTAATACTATCAATCAACATTAAAAATGTATGTGTGCATATATATGCACCAAATTTCAACCCTAGGGATGTAGATAAAATGAGACCAAATTATCAGTGAATATAAAGGTTCCATTAGGATGACAGGAATTCTTTCTCAAGTTTTGCAATGTTGATTCAAAATAACTAATTTTAAATGAAAAATAATATGGCTAACATTGGCATATTTCCAGCTACATACGTTTCAAAAGAGAAAAAAATTCTCTGATGGAAATAATGGTCAGAAGACAGATACTCATAAAAGAAAATTTAAATGTATTTTGGACCAACAGTTCATTTCCTTAAAAACACTTGTTTATGTGTCTAATTTGCACAAGATACATTAAAGGCATTGTGAATATAGACTTCAAGGAATAGCTCTCTGTCCTCAAATGGGTCAGAATCTATTAAAAGTCAAATTGAGAATAAAAAATAAGAAGCATAATTTATTAAAATAGTCATTAAACTATTAAAATAGTCATTAAAGTTTTTAAAAAATGTCTTGTGAATTCTGAATTCTGTATACGTCTTAATTGTATTTGTTATTTATATGACTATATAAAATCGTGTTTTCAGGATCATTTTATTGACACCTTAGAACTACTAATACATAACTTCAGCTTCTACTTCTGTACATATGATTATAATTGCATACTTCCAAGTATTATTTCATTGTCATAGCTAATTAGAAATGAATTTAAACATAAATGTTACGGTCATGCCACATGAAACCAAGTGATACCATGGGATATTTATCAGTCATTTGCATACAGGATCCCTGTAAAGCCATAGATTAGAGTTCACAGCCTTACTTATTCTAGGATTTTTCCTTAGAAACTAATAATTGTTCGTGGAAACCCCCAATATTTTGCAGAAACCACAAATATTCTCCCCAAATTGTTTCTTGGCAAGA
The DNA here is from genome assembly GCF_000276665.1 of Chinchilla lanigera. Classification (NCBI taxonomy): domain Eukaryota; kingdom Metazoa; phylum Chordata; class Mammalia; order Rodentia; family Chinchillidae; genus Chinchilla; species Chinchilla lanigera. The sequence goes on along the minus strand of NW_004955414.1, from coordinate 7,884,552 downwards.
GGTTTACAAGTAGCCAATCGAGAGCATTATTCAGTCCTCCTTGCTGCTGATTGGCTGCTGCCCTGTAACCCATCCGCAGATGCATCATCATTCTTGCGTCACAACAGGTTGCTGTACTGTGTATAGCTCTCTCTGGAGTGTTCCTGGTGTTATTTTTCTTGAAGCCCTGAGATCCTGCCAAAATGCCCTGCAGCTTCTAAAGCTTTATTAATAGAGTATTTTATTAAATTAAATTATATAACTGTGAGAGACATAACATATTTAGTGCTCAAACTATAAAAAATGGAATTCATAGGCATTTTTAAGAGCATATCTGAAAGCTGCAGTTTTTCCACAATTCATGGGTGCCCTAGGAACATAATCCCCACAAATTTCAGGGGCCCACTGTAAAGATAAATGTTGAATAATTGAGCATCTTAGAATGAGTTCTATTTTATGGTCATATTAAATTCAAAAGCAATCCAAACTATGTCTATGTTGTAATCAGAGATTTAATTTCAGCAAAATGTCATTCTTTATATTAAATACATGCTGTTATTATTAATGCCATCCCAACTCCATGGAGGAAGAGAACTTGTCTGTCTTACTTACTTCTATATTCCCAGAGCCAAGAACACCATGGGTGTCTACCAAATATTTGTTGAATAGATGAATAAGTGGGTAACAAGTGGAGTATATTTAATTTGTTTATATTTCTTTCTAAATTTATCTTTATAGTCAAATAGAAATTAAGCCTGTTTTATATTGCTATGTACTTGAATAATACTCTATATTTAAAACAACAGTGATGCTGTAAATTTTTTCCCTTTAAAGGGAGAAATATTTAATATATAAGGGTAGTGGCATCACTTTAAATTTCACTAATTTCTCCCCTTCCTGCGATGTCACCTTTTTGACTCTTCCCTGGTCAATTTTGATCTCCAAGAATTTCAAATGCAAAACTCCCACCTTCCCTTTCCTACTCTTACCCCTTCTCTTTCTTTACCTGCCAACCCTACTACCTTCCCTATCCCATTCTCATATCCCAAGGGGAAGGGAGATGCAAAGAGAAACTAGGCTTTGCATCCAACCCCCAATGCATAGGAAGAAAAGATATTCGTTAGTACATGGAATAGGGTTCGAGTCTTCATTCTACCATTTATGTATAGTCAGAACTTAAATAGACTGTTGAACAGCTTTGATCACTAGTATTTTTATCCATAGATTATCTAAGCGCTAGCCACAACACCTCACCATACCACTAGGCTGCAGAGACCCTTTCCTCGGTCAACAATTTGAGGACTCAGTCTGACCCTCCTGACAGTAAATATTCCCCATGAAGTATGAAGTTTATAGCATCAAGGGAATATGCTCACCTGGAGCCTGTTCTACCAAGAGCTGAACTCTGATTCCCCTGCCCAGGTTTCCTGCTTTAAATTCTAGATATAACCCTAATCCTTTTGGGATGGTAGCTCACTGCATCGGTTTGTATACTCCTAATTTTGAGGAATCAGTCGCAGGTACTATGGTCTATATGCATGGATAAGCATGGCAGTAACTCTTAAGAATGAATCCGAAGCCTGTGTCATGTAAAGTTTGGGAGCTCAGGGGAACGGGAAGGAAGATAGTAAGTTGGATCTTGGTTTAGGGTCAAGTACATTTTTCTCTATACACTACTACTTCTTTGAGGTTAGTAATTCTGAAGAGTTTGAGAACATACCCAGCATATCTCACTTTGAACTTGGCCTTCCAGGTTGCATTTGAAAAGTTTCATACTATTCAAGAAGGAAGGTAAAATGTATTTAGTAACAGTTAGCTTGATTTAAAACTCCTAAATATTTAGTATATGGTATACTAAATAATATTTAGTATATGGTATACTAAATATTTAGTATATGGTATACTTTGTTGGTACTCTTGCTTCAAGCCCTATAAATGTTACAGGTACACCTTCTTGAGGTATGGTAACTATATTCAGTGCATGCTATAATAATTATAATTTCACATGCAAATATATGGTAAATTCTGAAGCACTTGTTAGAACCTATTAACTTAAAACATTCTCCTAGGCACATTTGGAAAGTATAAAAGAAACAGAGGAAACAGTGTAGCCTCTGGAGTGCTTATGAACTGATTGGATGTTACAAATCATACACCTAAGAAATTTAAGGGTAATTTCAGAACTGTTTAGAATCTTATGAAACCAATTTTCTGCAAGGCTTGTACAAAATTATCAACTGAATTATAGTCACTGGGGTTCTATAAGTCTATGTACACATTGCCATCCTTTTTTGCCTGACTAAATTTTCCCATTCTTCAAAGGTTTTCAACCCTGGCCTCCACAGAAAACTTCCTTGCTGGCTCTCTCCCACACTCCACTGTTCTCTGAGCTCTCAGTGTAGACAAGGTCACCGACAATACTCTAGCTGCTTCCTGGACAGTCAGTTTTACAAAGGCATATTTTTTTCCTTTTTTTTATTGGTACATGTTGCTGTACATAATGAAACCTTCATCATGGGGGTTTCGTACATGTACGAAACACATCTCAATTCTTTGTTTTTCTTTTACCCCTTTCTTCTCCTCTCCTTCTACCTTTCTCTCCCTTCCCATTTACAAAAGCTTTATTTCCATTTTTTCTTCAATTCTTTTTTTCTTTAAACCCCTTTTCCTTTCTTTCCCATCCCTCTCCCCCATCTCTTATTTCCTTTCCCATTTGAACAAGTTGTTTCTACTTCCTAATATCTATCCTTTATTGAGGAACCCTTCTCCATTTTGGTGGGCATTTAAATTAGTACAACCATTATGGAAATTAATATAGAGGATCCTCAAAAAAGCTAGAGATGCCATCTGACCCAGCTGTCCCCCTTCTAGTTATCTTTCTGAAAGAGTTATTAAAGTCATCACACTACAGTGATACATGTATACCAATGTTTATAGCAGTACAATTTATAACAACTAAATCTTAGAAAGAGCCCATACGTCCATCAAGAGATGAATGGACAAAGAAAATGTGGTATTTATATAAAATAGAATTTGTATAAAATGAAATACTATTCTGCCATAAAGAAAGAAAAACTTGAGACACTTTTAGATAAATGGCTGTACCTCTAGACCATAATTCTGAGTGAAATAAATCAAATACACACATTTATCACATTGCTTCTCTTGTGTGAGAAACTCAAACTATAAATACAAAAGCAAAACTGTTATTTTGCTTAAATAATTTTCTTTGAATTACTCCTTCTTTTCAGATTCTCCCACACCCCTTCTCCCCAGGCTTCTTCACCATATGTTCACACTCTATAAACTGACCAATAACTCTGCTATTTTTGTACAGTTCTCTGTTCAGCTCCAAATTATACCATCTAGTTTAATATACAGTCAAACAAGGGTTGATAAAAATATGGTCAACCAGGATTGATCAAAACTTTAAAAAGATACTTTGCTATTAATCCCCCTCAAAACACTTCCTTCTTCAAAAATACACCCTATTATTCTTACCAATTTCTGATGCAGTTCTGGCAGTCTTATTTACCAAGTGTACATATGAAGTCTGGTCAAAAAGTGAATACAGCTTCAGACTGCCACTGAACAGAAAGGCAGGCTCATAAAATCATTGCAGTGTGTCCTCGTCCACCTTTTTCACTGGGCCTGGCATCGTATGACCTCTGGCTCTTCCCCAAAGCCTGATGACCAGGAAAGGTAAACATTTGCATAGACTCAGAACACTGAGACGGACATGACAAAGCAACTGAAAGTGCTCACAAGCTAGGACTTGAAGAACCACTTCAGAAAGTGATGAGAACGACGGGATAAGTATGTTTAGAGCAATGAGGAGTATTTTGAAAGGGACTAATGGAAATGGTCTTTAACTGTAATAATTTTTCAATAATTCACTTTATTTTGACCACACCTCATAGAATATGGAGTACTTTGTAAGGAATGGTCCATAAGCAACATGGAAGAAGAGATTCATTTTTATGTTTCAGTGAGGAGAGAGAGAATTATTTGAGTAAATATGAGGTTGTAAAGTCAGAAGTCCTGAAGAAAGGAGTAGCTGTATTTTCAGGAGAAGCCCTGGGCAGAGGAATTGTTGGGAATTGGACCGAGTAATTCTCTGTGTGACACAGGCCAGGAAAGGTCAACTGTTTGATGTGTGCCTCCTGGAATGAAGGTGAAAGCTCCCTGTTTTTGCGCGTGTTTAGGGAGGCCAAGACCAGGAGCATAGGCACAATTTATATCGGGTCTTTCTCCACAGCACAGTTGCTGAGACCTTGTGCACATTCTGAACATCATATCTTATCTGTGGTAACTTAAACATGCTACTGCCCTCGCAAGGCAGAGGGCTCCACAGGGCAAGACTGTCTTCATTTTTGATTCCTTAGTAGAATAACACCCAGGGGAAGAAAGTATGTTCCTGAGAAAAAATGGGAAACATCAGGAGTTCCTAATCCTAGGTATAGGTCTATGGCCTGCTGGGGACTAAAATGCTATCTATAGACTATCTATAGCTGATCACCATCACTCAAATGACCACCTGAGCTCCATCTCCTGTCAGATCCACAGAGCATTAGATTCTGTCAGAGGAGTGTGAATTCTATGTAAACTGTGTATGTGAGACGTCTAGGTTATACACTCCTTTTAAGAATCTAACCCTGAAAATTACCAACCTGCTGTTATGGTTCATAGCCAGATGCCCCCCAAAGCCTCTTGTGATCATAGGTGGGGCTTCTGGAAGTTACTGGATTCTGTGTGATACTAGATTAGTCCACTGATCATTGTAGTATAGTTCTGGGTATAAATGATGGATGTACTGAAGAGGGAAAACACCCCCTGACTGTGGATGGTACCAACCAATAGGCCTATATCCTGCATGGAATAGAAAGAGAAAGAAGAGGAAAACTACTGCCTCCCATGCCATGAACTGCTTCTCCTCTGCCAGGCCCCTCTGTCCTGCCACCCTGCCCTGGAGCCAGCCAACGATGCACTGAAACTTCTACACAGTGTGAGCTAAATAAACTTTTCCTCCTTTAACTTGTGAGTGTCAGGTATTTTGTCTCAGCAAGAAGAATGTAACTAAGATGTCCCCCAGCTCCAAGAGCCATGGAAAAATTGTCTTCCACAAAACTGATACTAAAAAGTTTGGGAGCTACTGGGATATGTGGAAAGTGCACTAGCTTTCATACCAGAAATACCAGACTATATTTGAATAGTGGTTCCATTATTTACAAATTGCATGCGTGACATTGGATACGTTATGTAAACATTCTTATGGGGAAAAACCAGGAGTTAATATTAAACTAAATAGAATTTTTTCAAATGAGAAAGGGAAGAAGAATTAGAAGGAGCAGGAAAGGGGGGTTGCGTAGGGGAGAAAAAGAGAAAAGATTAAGATGTATTATGTAATATACAACCTCCTCAGGATAATTGTAATTATTATGTACTGCAAATATGTGCTAATCAAAAAGAAACAAAGATATTGAACTGTAGAATTTTTATAAATTTATAGCTATTCACCTCACGTTTGTCCTCTTTCTAAAAGTTTAAAATAACATATAAGTATGATAACATTTCAAGTTTAAAAAGAGTAGCTTGAAAAAGTTTGTGAAAAGGAGACAATCAAAGTAGGAAAGGTGTAACAAAAGCACAAAAATGTTATTTTTTCAAGAGAGAAATGATTAGTGATCAAACATCTACTGCATGGCAACACATACGGCAGTGCACCTCAGTCATTTATGACAGAAGAAAGACTGAATCAATTACGTCATTCATTGTGACCTTTTTACTCAAACAGGTAGGTAAACCAAAAGGACCAAAAATACCAACATAAAGTACTCAGGAATCAAGTAAGACCACACAGATATTTCTTCCATGGTTTGGACAAAGCTTAATATAGTGGCCACACATTACAATGGATAGAGCAGTCATTTTATAACTTTATTTATTTTTTTAATATTTACACCTAGTACATCATTCAAAATTATAGTTCAATAAACTAATTCTGGGTATGGGAAGCATATCATTGATGAATTTAAAAAGATGAGGTTTTTGGTAGTCTAAAAGAAGTTCTGCAAAGTTTTAAGGCACTCCTCCAAAAATTGCTGTTTCTCTGAGTCATTATTTTAATAGTTCTGAATGTTGATTGAGTTATAGACTGAGATAATAAGCATTTGTAGTTCATGCATCAAGATAAAAGCAAGGGTATGCACTGTGATGGTTAGCTTAGAATGAAGAACGAATGACATGTCCTTATAGAATCTGGGAAGCTAGACAGTATATACAGACCTTAGTCATGCCTGTAAGCACTTAGCAGGACACTTGTCACTTAGTAAACTTGGAACAAATAACTACTTTTATTAACACTTTTGAATATAGAAATGTATTGATGGATACATCATAGCTACCCAATTTAAATTTGTTAACTGGTTGATTGATAGATTAGTGGTGAACACAAAAAGACAACAAAATTGAGAGTGGGATTAATTGAATCAGATTTTCTGTGCCAGGAAAACAGAAAGTGAAATACTGAGTCACTAAGTGTTTAAACCATTAGTTTTCATAAGCATTTTTAGACATCTACTTGAATTCAGAAGACATGATCTTTAATATATATAACCCAGTCACAAATTATCATCCAAACTTTATGAAAATTCTATAACAAGCAATAGATTCTACCAAAATGATACCAGTGTGGAGATGAAGATGGATAATGTAGTCAACCACTCAGAAGTTTCTGAATTCTTAGACCTTAGATGCTCATTAAAGACAGGGATACAAATATTTCTTATCAAATTTTCTGCTATGATGCCATGTCATTCTCCACTGCAAGAAACCCGGAAAAGTTTAAGAACCCTTTAATGTGAGAAACTGTGATTCATTAAAAACTACTTATGGAGTAATAATAATGATAGCCATTTTAATAACAATAATAGAATCCACCATTTTTAAGTTCTCACCTTATGCTAGAAATGTTGCAATTTTTATTGTGAAATATATGATACATATAAAAAGAGCACAAATCTATAACTGCTGTTTTGGTTGAGATCTAGAATGTCCCCCCACCAGGCTCATGCACTGAGCAGTAGGGTTTTTGGAAGGTGATTGGATCACAGGGCCACTCTGCCCATCAGTGGGATCATCCATTCATGAATGCACAGGTGAATGCGCTGTTAGCAGATGTGTGCTGCTCAGAAGAGGGGGCCCATTGGGTCCCAACCTAGAAAGGTGTTCCTCCTTTCTCTTCTCTCTCTGATGTTTGGTCCCAGTGACATGAGCCATTTTCCATGACTCTTCCATCATGCCCTTCCTGCCTTGGAACCATCCAAGTATGGACCGAATCCTCTAAAAACTGTGAGCTAAAATACACCTCTCCTCCTTGAATTTGTTGGTGTCTGGTGTAGTGTTTTAGTGATGAGGAAGTAACTAAGACATACACATTTCTAAGAATTATAAAACAATGAGCCTTCATGTACCCACTAACCAACTTGAGAGGTGTCATTATTAGCATCTCTGATTCATCTGGTGTATCCACCCCAACCAAATAGAAACCACATTTCTAGAGGATAAAATGTTAAATTCTGCTGTGGTCCCACTAAAAAGAACTAACTAGAAGTTAATACTAAGTTTTAAGGAAAAAATGTGCTTCTCAATCACAGTGTTTCCCAATATTGAGGTTTTGAGCAGCAGAAGTCTAAGACTTTATCATTAGAATACAGCATTTGTGAAAATTCAAACTTACAAGATATCTACCTGCATGAATAATAATGGGTAAAATGGTCCAGAGATAATGTAGAATGCATAATTTCTGCCCCATATAGAGTATGACTACTGAAAACTTTCACTAGCACATATGGAAAATACTGAAGTCTACTGCCAAATTAATCTTGCTTGCCTACCTTCAAGACAATAATCTTAATTGTAGATAAGTTTGAGGACAGTTCGTTATAATTATATATTCACTAATTAATGCAAAGTTCAATGTGAAGAATTATTTCAAGCTGGAAATATGAACTTCAGTGTGCAAAGATATAACAATACAAGTAATCATTACATATAATTAAAATGTACTTTTTCTACCCAATTTTCACATGGTTAATTTTGTTAAATCAGCTAAGTTTGTAGAAGTGAGGTGCAGAATTGAGAGGGCAGTAGTAGATAAATATCTAATTAGCTGGAATCTTCCACAAATTTATCAAGCAAGAATAGCCTACTGACTTCAATAGTAAATACACATTTTTCTGGTTTCTTTTCTCAGGCAAGTATCAAATTTATCCAACCCTCAAAACCTTTTAAAAAACCATGCTTCTTTCTCGAGTTATCATCCTATCAATTTCCTGCCTTCTGCTACTTCTTCAAAGAGTATTCAATATATCATGCTTTGTCTTCATCATGTAAATTTATTTCACAGTAAACTACTTCCTATCACAATCTTTCTACTGAAAATGCTCTTCGACATTAGAAAACTCCCAAATTCCAAACTGAGAAACAGTTCTCAGTTACTATCCCATTTGGGTTTTGGGAGCACTTGCCACTGTTTCTTATTTCCTGGAACCACTTTCTTTGGCTTCCATTCCCAAGTATACCAGGCTCCGCGTCCCCTTCTAATCTAGAACGCTTTGGTTACCCTGCCTTTTTTCCTAAAAATGCTGTCTGTCCTCCAAAGCCCAATGTAAATGTCACTCCTTCTATCGGTCCTTCTCTGCTAAAACTTAGACTGAATCTAGTTATTTGCTCCTCTGTGCTTCTGTAGCGCTCTGTTTACAAGTCTATTATAACTATTATTAACTGCATACTAATTATTCATTCACATGCCTGTCTTCCTACTAAGCTGTATAACTCCTTAAGAGCTGACACTGAATTTTATTCATGTTTATGTCCCTAGCACTCACACTGGAAATTCATAAATATTCTGTGAATGAGAAGTAAAGAAAAATTAAAATGAGGTGTTAAAACAGGCTTAAACTCTGGCAAACAAATCATTCAATAGTCTGCTCTTGGAAAAGGGAATTAAATGAATAAAGCTAATGCTACCATGAACTAAGCAAACATCAAAACCTATGAAAAATGTAAAAAGGAATGGAGGATTGTTCTTCAAACACTAAACTCTATCTAGTGTCATATTTCAGCACTCTTTGATAAAATTACAACAGATCTAAGGAAGGTTTGCTGAAGGCAATGTTTGAGCTGCTGTGGTTGACCCAAAGAAAATCTAATTGAGTAGCAAATGTTAAATCTGAGTCACTACCACAATTATTTCAATACTGTTACCTCCTAGCAAGTTCGCATGACTAAATTAAAAAATAAAAGACTAAAAATGTTGCTAAGCTCACTTGTATCTAGCAATTACTGGGGCCCAAACACTGTGGAACCATATGGGTAACATCCAAAAATACATTGGCATTTCTTTCTCATAACTCCCTTTCTTCTGGCCACCCCCAGCACCCCCTTATACTTAAGAAAAATGAAAACACCAATACTATTGAGTTAAATGACCCATTATGTTATGTAAATATCAAGTTTCAATAAAGCTACCCCACACTCTATTCGAATTACTTTAGACATATTAAAGACAAGCAGGGATCATCTCCATCACACACAGGTACATTTACACCAAGAACTGTCTATGAATGCTACAAGGTAAAGCTATGCAGTAGCTGTTCCCATCTCCTCTAAGCAGTACCTTGGGAAAACACACACTGGACCAAATTTTTCCAATGCTTAAACTGCTCTCTGGGAAAACATAGCCCCTTCTGGAAGCTGCAATAACTGAGTGAGACCACTGGGGTACCATTTGGTAAACTGCAGCTTCAGTGCACTCAATAGGACCCCAGTGGCCTGAAAGAGTTAATGCAGCATTTAGTGGTACACAACTTAACTCCTGGGGAATTATTTCTAGGCTGAGAGAATTTACCTCAGATCATCAAGAACATTTCCTGTTACCTTACACTTTTTGCAACGGGTGCTTATAAGAAATACTTTTGTCTAATTTCTAAAACTAATAAATTAAATTAATGATATATTTTTATCAGAAGCAATACTGGACATTACAGAATATTTTTCCTTCTGGCAAGCAACATATTTCAAAGTTTTCTCCCACAAATTGTTTTATTTATTGGGAACATAGATATAAATTCTAAAAATCTAGAATTATATGTCAAATAAAAACCAAACATCAAAAGCACAATATTTTTATCAACATAGATATTAATTCAACTCACAAATATTCTCTACGTAATTATATGCTAAACCAAATGACAGGCACTGGGAAAGTAATAGTGCATAAAAGACCCTCTGTCTTCAAGATAAAATTATTGTAGTGAGAAACTAAAAAATATAAGTAGAGAAATACATGCTTTTAAAAAGGAAGTATATCTTTCTGCATAGTTTAACAACTTAAAAAATCTTCATTAGTCAACTATTTTATTTTTTATCGGAAAGCTTAGTAATTAAGTTATAAAGAGATAAATTATAATACTATACTGATATTAATAACATTAAATTTGGTGGTTATTTTTGTAATAGTAAACATTATTATGACCATGCATACCTGGACCATTAAAGTTAAAACTAAATGAATTTAGCTCTTGAATTCATTTTCATACTTCTAAAGTAATCTAATGCAACTCAAATGAAAATATATTTCTTGGAAATTTTTCTCCTTTTATTACTTATCCCCCTTATTATATAAAGAGGTTATTTAAGGTTTTAAATGATATTTTATTTTAAACTCTTGAGCCAAAATGTCAACCTCTGGATTAATTTGTAGTGTGCTATATTCAAGGTTATTGACAATTATTAGAAAAATTTGCTTGGATTCCCAACCCCTAAGATTCATGTTTTCCTTCTATTCTTTTTTCTTTGTTTCCTCCTTCAAATACTTATTAAAGTCCCTGAGTGAAATAGATAATTAAATAAAAAACAGGATAAAATGTTTTACTGTAAAATGAAAAGACATTTTAAAAACACTTAAATATAGATTTAAAGTAGAAATTTGGCCTTGAAACCATGCTTTCAGCTTGATAGAAAAGGGAAGGCCCTCAGCAGTACCCAGAAATGCAGTTTTACATAATAAATGCTACGGAGAATTACAACTTTATACAGAGCAGCCAGTACAGGAGTCCTTGACAGTCCTCTTACAAGTCCAGGGCTTTATGAGCATCCCAGGCTGAGAAAAGTGTGATGAGAAGCATGATGACACTCAGAGCCAGGTCTCTGCCATCTATTCTGACAATCAACGCAATGAAAGATGTGATAAGCAAGTTACCTACACACTTTACCATGGAGATAATATTGGTTTTGAGCCTTTGTTCCACAGTCACTCTCTAATCACTTCTTCATAATCCCTCCTTTGGATACTTAGCCAAATGGGTATCTTTCAAGAGTCAAAATTTAGTAAAAGATCATTAATCATAAAATCTACTATTTGATTAAACAAAATTTTAAAAATGAATTCTTACTTTCAGAATCATGACATTAACTGTTATAAATTTAAATATAGTCCCTTAGACTATAAATTATAAGAAAACTATGAATTTTATATGTTGATGTTGATATAGGGGTCATTTAATTTATATAGCAGACCTGTTAGTTAGCTGTTGCTGTTCCTTTTTGCAGATGAAGTCACTGAGGCTCAAGGAAATAAAATTGCATGTCAGCAAATGTCAGAGGTGGAATGCGAATACTTTATGTATTCTAATTAAAACTCTAAAGCTTTTATATTGTTGCATGCTGTTTTTTCAAATAAGCTTTTCCTTGGTTGCAAAACTAAGGTTCAAAGGAAGGTTGAGTTGGTAACAGTAAATGCAAACTCAGAAATTTTAAAAAATATTTTAGGAGGTAAACAAATAAATGATAATTAAGTTTATTTTGTTCCTTTTGCCTTAATAAAAATATCTGCAATATTGTAACTTTAAGCAAAAGCTACAAGCAAATTTTAAGCCAATCTGGTTCACAGACATCTCTTGGGCTTTCTTGGAAGGCAGTTTTGTAAAATTCTTGAATGGAGATCTGGACCCAGGCCTTGTTTCTGCAGCGCTCCCTGGGGGATGAGTCAGTGGTAACATACTTGCTTACAGTTACTACAAATCCCCAGATGGCAAATCCATGGCTACAGTTGGAACAAGCAAAACTAAAAGCTCTGGCTCCCGTTTATACTTAACAAAGGCTTCTTTTAACAGCATCTACAACACTTTCTAAAGAATCTGCTTGTAGATTTTCTCAAAGGTTAAAAAGGGAACTTTCTTTTTTGCTTCAATGCATCGTGGGATAGCACTTACTTTTGTCTGTAAGAAAAGCTGAAATTCTTAATAATTACAATAAGAATAATAGTAGTCCCTTGTATCTGAAAGGTACACTGCTACTCAAATTACTTTCAGATAGAGGATCTGATCTTTACAACGCTTCTCCCACAATGCTGCAGAGTTTTGTCCGTTTAGCCTTTCCTCTTCACAGTCTCCCTGAGAAAAATTATCTACACCCATGATTCCAACCACACAACTATAATAATGATGCCCAGATCTCTCTTTTCCACTTAGCATTCATCTAGAAGATAGACAAGCACATGTAACTGTCTGCTGAATAGCCCCCAGGGCTTATCATTGGTAATATCTACTCAGCATCTGCAAACTGTGAAATTCTTCTGATCTACTCTCTGCTGAAAGTCTTTAGAATAATAGCTATCAACACCACAATCTATTCAGTTGTCCAAGGTGAAAATACAAGTCTTAGGTTCTGCCTCTCCTTTGATCTCATATGCAGGGAGTAAATCTATCCCTCAAATCTCTCCATTAGAGTTCCATCTTCCATTTCCAATCTATTTTCATAGTTCAAATCTCCATCATTTTCTGAAGAATTAGAAAAATTTCCTAATTCTTTTTACTATTTCTTGTCTGATCCCATCTCTAAGCCATCCTCCAACTCTCCTTCCAGAAGGAGCCTCCTCAGAACACTAATCTGGTCAGGATGCTCCCCTACTTAAAAAACTCAGAAAAAGGAGCTAATAGAGGGATAAAGCTTGGCAACAGGATAAGGTCTAAACTTCTTAATAGAGGAGAGGTAGACTTTTACAATGGTAGTGCAAAGAAATCTCCTTGATCTCAAATTCCTCCTTCTTCGAACACAATTAGCACAAGATATACAGTAATATCTCAGTACATGAACACTTCTGTTCACGTATAATTCGGTTCTCAAATGAAAAGACTCAACAAAATTTGCCGTTTATTGAGCAATAAACACAACCATAGTCATCTCCCCCAAAATCATAAAGCAAATTAAATTCATGAACCAAGGTACCACTTATCTACTATTCCCAAAATAAGATCATCATCTTTCACCACTTCTATGTTTCTTATTCTACAAGAAATTCTTTATCTTCTACTTATCTTTGAAATTTTAGTTTAACATTCTGCAACTCCCAAGCATTGCTAGACTCAGGATTCCCAACTAGAGTGCATACATCATTAGGAGGACATACAGTCCATTACAATCTGAACTATTCAGGCACTGGAAACATTTTCATCTTGATATCTCTGATAGCAGGCAATGTGCAAGAACTTAACGGGATCAAATTAACATATGTGTTAGTGAGACACAGGAACATCTTTACAGATATATGGAAAAGTTGTAGCATAGCATACAGGCAGAACTAGAGTTAAGTTACTGAACTCCAAGTCCTTCAACAACAAAATTACAAAACTTTAGAGTTTCTTATCTTCTCATATAATTTTACAAATTTTAGAATTGGTTAAAAGTAAAAGAAGCCATAATATATCAATATATAAAATTTTGGTATATTAAAATATATAGTTAATAAATATTAAAGGCAAGCCACTCCTCCCTTCAGGAAAAATATTTGTAACATGTGATAAATAGAAATCATTAATATTCTTAGTATGTACAATGTCTCCACAATAAATGAGAAAAAAACTACTGCTGTCATCAATAACATGACATAAAGATAATGCAGGAATAAACAAATACAAATGAGTATACTGTGTAATTGTCAACATTGTTGAGGGACAGGAGGAATAAAGCAACACTGGGATAAACCTCTTAACACAACTGACAGATATTACCAAAACAATGTAAAATACTCAGTTTAAAAAATGATTCTTTAAAACTGGCACTGTTATATACCCTTGAGAGTGTAAGACCTATAAAAGCTTCCCAGCAGAACCACTAGACACTATGTACACAGAGCTTTAAAATGTTACACTAATTCCTCTTGTACATAATGGTGCAACAAACTATCTGTATGCTACCTACTGTGTAATGAACCACTTCCTTTGCTTTGAGATTACCTTTTTCTATGTTTCACTTCAGTTGCAATTACATGCCTCTGTTTATTGAATTACACTGTCAGATGCACTATGAACAAGCCAATATTCCAGAAACTTTATGTTTTTCTACTGTGAAATATTCAATAACTTTTCATAACTTACTAAGTTAGATAACTTCTCACCTTTACATTCATGAGATGGCCCCGATTGACTTTGTTGATCTCAGTTTCTAACAAGATTAGACTGCACCATTTCACAAATGTTTGTTATACTTTCCTGCTGTCACACATTACTGCACACCATTTCTTTTGCTGGAAATGTATTTTCTGTTGCCCATGTTATTCATTCTTTAAATCCAACTACCCACACTATTTCCTTCATTTAGTTTTACCTTGTCTATGAGGACAATAAGGCAAACTTAAACATTCATTGTAAAGTTTTAACAAAGCAGTGTCTAATGCTGAAAAGAAACAAAATAGATACAATTCATTTAAATAAAACAACGAATGAAAATTTATTTTATTTATATAAAATAAATAGTATTTTATGGAACTAACAAAGGTTTTCTATATTTGTCTTTGAAGTCCTTTCTGTGTGAATGCACCACATTTCTTGCATTTTCATGGTACAAATAAGGAAAGGGCAAATTTACTTTATTGAACACCCAATGTTTTGAGTGCTAAAATTTATAACTCTCTATGGTCAGTTGATTTGACCTGAATTATTACTCGCTTAGGAAATAGATCTGGAAGTATATTTCTAATTGCTACTTTGGTCTTTCCTCTAGCATTAAATATTGTTCAGAATTCATTTTGTCCAAATGAAGCACCCAACGTTCTCTATGTTATTTAAAGACAGTCCCCAAAACAACCTGTTATTTAACACAATATCATCCGGAGCTCTTTTAATTTGAAATACAAAAGGATTGATAATAAGTGTATTTTCTTTTTTATGTTAAAAATCTTCTTATTGTAAAATAGAAGAGAGATACAGATAACCACACAAAATGTATAGCTGATTAATTATTTAATATAAAACTTCTGTGGTCATTAGTCAGTTCAAGAAATGGAACTAAGCCAGCCACCACAGAACTTTCCATGCACCTCAAACCAAACACCCCTCCTTTCCTTCAAAATATTCCCTCCTTACTTTTACAAAGATTCTTTTCTTATATTTGTTTTAGACTGTGTCTGCACACTATTGCTCAGTTCTTTTACATCTCTTCTACTTTATTTGTTTCTATGTCCTTCCTTTCTTTTTCTTATGGTTAATCTGTGGAAAAACATACCACATTTAACTGACAGACTTTGCCGCAGTTTGGGTTTTGCTGATTGCATGCATGTGGTAGAGTTTAAATGTCCCTAAAATTAGTTTTTAATATGGCTATAACCAATGATTCTTAGAACTATAAGCAAATCAAAGTAATGATAAAAATCTAATTCATTTAAAGATTAAAAGTGCCTTGTGTAAATTTGGGATGTAAAGTTTAATCTGAAGATACCTAATTTAACAAATTTGGCACCAATAATGGTGCAAATGAAGATACATTTTTTTTCTTTTATCCACCATAATATTCATCACAGCCAGGTGTCACAGGGAGGATAAAATATCAATACTTGGACCTGTATTGGCGAATCCCCACAGAATGCACAACACACACTATAATCCCTGGGGTGACAATAACTTGTGTGCTCCAGGTCAGAGGAAGAGAGATGATGGATATATTGTCAAATATAAATATATCCTCTGAGACAGGATACATGATAATTTGCAGAAAATAAACTGACAGTTTATAAAAAAGTGTCTCCTTCTGTCATTTCATTCTTAAGAATATAATGGAGACAAAACTGATGTGATTCCTATGATCATAGAATTTGCAGTCTAGTGGGGAAGGATAATGGTAATCAAATAACCAAAGAAATTCATACATACATACATATATGTTTATATTTATATTTATATTTTAGCAAGATATGATAAGTTCTAAAAGAAAGGGTTTGGATAACATAAGAGCTTATACAGCGAACCAGATCTACAATCCAGAGACAGAGACGGTTTCTATAAAAGAGAGCTGACTGACTGGAACGACTTCCTTAAATGAAGGTGGTGGGAATATTCTGGGATACGAATACTGCAAAGGCTATACTGGGATTAAGTTTGATGTAAAGAACTGTACTAAGGAGAGTGTGATCCACAGAGAGGAGAGAAAGGAGTGTTATTTAAACTGAGGGGAAACTTTTT
This sequence comes from Chinchilla lanigera, assembly GCF_000276665.1. NCBI lineage: Eukaryota > Metazoa > Chordata > Mammalia > Rodentia > Chinchillidae > Chinchilla > Chinchilla lanigera. Next base: position 7,868,056 of record NW_004955414.1, on the reverse strand, counting down.
ACAAAGAGTGTAACATAGTCAGATTCATACATGAAAACTTGCTTTCTGGCGATCGTGAGGAAAACAGTCTGGAGAGGGTCAGTGATAGATGCAGAAAGCCTCAACAATATATTATAGTAGTCCCAGCAACAAATAAGAGTATTTACATTGCAGCAACAGTAATAGGGAAAAGAGAAAGTCAAGATATTTTGGAAAACAGTTGGGGACAGAGGATAAGATTTTCTGCAATGTAAAACAATGTAGGAAGAATTTGACTGCTTCTGGGGCCTCCAAATTTATAAATACTGACGAGTGAAGTCACTGCGGCTAGGCTGAAAGAGTTGAGTGAGAATCTTCTCACGTAGACCTACAGGGTCATAAACCTTGGTAAAGATAGTGAGGGACTCCAGAAGCCCCTGTGCTTAACCCCTGTGTTATCTCACAGTGTGCTGTAATATCTTTCATCCTCTGAAGTAGGAGCACTGTGTTAAAAAATGAGCATGAGTTTTTCACTCCATCCATCTTGTTTTGAGATATACCAACAATGCTTTGGGGAAGTCACTTAAGGCCTTTTAGTTTTAGTTACGTTAGCCCTGAAGAAGGGTTTGAAAAAATATAACTGAATATTCCTGCCCTTGTGGCTAACACATACCTGAAGTCCGATAAGTATAAGTTGAATGAATTAGCAGATGAATCTCCTTTACATGAGTTTAAAAATCTTTTTTAGATTAGCATTTGTGAATATGGTGGTCCTGTACCAGTACAGGTCTCTTATCTCTACAGCCTGGAAGATAAGAGTGTGGGCAGTGAAAATGAAATAAGGAGAGTGGGGCCAAGAAGCCAGAGCCAGGATTTTTATGTGTTCGAATTGCTTCCCATCCTGCTCTGTCTGCACAGAGAGAAAGGCACCGAATGCGAGCCATGGAAAGCTAAATATTTATTACCTCCATCTTTAAACTACTGTCAATGTTTAATGCTAAAATGAGAGTATTGGTAGACACGGAATTTATAATCAATTTTCTGGAGAAATGGAGCCATTTCTAAATCCCACTTTGAGAAAGTCAAAAGACCAAAAGAAATGCATTACTAGTACTGCTCTGCATTTGCACATCCTAGCATAAACTTCAAAAGTATGTTTTTAAAGCCCAACGGGAATGGAGAGCTCAATTTATTTTCATGGGAGACTAACTGCTGACTGAATATGTGGCATTTAAGGCAGACACCATGGAAATGAGATTGCATGAATCATAGCTTCTTTAGTCCTACTCAATCTGCTGCTGACTGACAGGTCCAACTTCATTTCTCTAGAGAGGGTCTCTTTGATGAGGTAATTCAACATATGACTAAATGGGAGATTTAGATAAGTGTTAAGGAGTGGCATTTCTAACACATGACAGAATTTTCCAAGTGTGTATGATTTATCTTTATGTAGGTAGAGATAAAAATGCATATGTATATAGAGAGGGGATATATATACATATATGTATATATACAGACAGATAGAGACAGAGAGGGCGGAGGCAGGGGTGTTTTCTAATTTTTATGAAACTGAATAGCAAGAATAAAAGAATAGGAATTAGAAAATAAAGAAGAGTTTCTGGGAATATTAAAAAATGGATCAATTAAAACACATATTTATTTTTGGCTTACCATGTGCCCTGATGTTGAGCAAGGACCTTGCCTTAAGGAAGTTTATGTGTAAGATAGTCAACATTAAACAGCTGCATCTGGAGCTAAAACAGAGCACTGTAGAGGAGAAATAGCAGGAAGTGATTAATTTAACTGGGGGTAGGGAGGATTCACTGAGGAGGTTACATAAGTTTGAAGGTCAGACACTTCTCCAGTGGGACCATATCAAAATATGGTGAAGGAGAAAGCTTTCTATTCCAAGAAAACCAAATGGCAAAGTTGGTATTTATCCCAAATAATATAAACATCTAAGTTCTCCATTGAGATGATCACAATTTTAGAAGCAACACAACTTCCAAAAAACAAAAGTACTATACATTATTTTTCTGGGCAAGTCATTTAAACTCTCTTGACTTTAGGTGAGAGCTGGAACATGGAATCTCTATATTCCCTTTTAAAAAGACCATTCAATGATTGTATTAAAACTTCAGAACTATAGGGCTAGGAGTTCTATCCATCTTGTCAGTCCTCTTCAGAGGAAAAAGAGAGCTAGACTATGGATTATAAAAGTCAAGAATATCAAGTTCAAGGGCTTGTCTATCCACAGGAATTTTTAATTAAATTTATTGGTACAATTTAGATATACATAATGATCACCTTCATCACAGGGAGTTTGTACTCGTACACGATATATCCCGATTCCTCTTTCTTTCCCATTCCCCTTCCCTCCCTTCAACCCCTCTTCCCGTCTTTATTTAGAAAGACGGGTTTCCACTTTTTCCTTCTCATTTTTTCTCTTCCCTTCCTGTCTTTGCCCCTCCCCCATCCCCAGCTCCCCTTTCCTTTTGAACAATTTCTTCCTATTTCACAATTTCTAATGTACATTTTGGTTCTTATTTACCACTTAACCCAATATATTTAAAATATTATCTTTTCAAAATGTAATCAAGATAAAAATTAATGATATTTTACTTTTTTCATCCTAAATATTCAAAATTCAATAAGCATGTTATACTTAATGACTAGCCATTCAATCTAGCCACATGTGAAATACTGATGAAATACTGCTTGAAATTTGAAATACTCTGTAGCCCCACTTAGCCAGTGATGCCTGTATTAGACAGCAAAACCAAAAGGTGTATCTTCAGAACTAGTTGGACATCACCAGGGACATCCGCAGTCCTTTTCCATATGGAAGTGTAGGACTGAAATTCATTGTGCAACACTGGAATTGATACAGATTTTTAAGGATTTTATTCCTAGGGAATTTTTCCTGGAAGTAGTATCATTGTCTTTTCATTCATCTCAGCAGAAAAAAAGAGTAGAAGCTAGCTTTTACACTATGTTGGAGCAAAGGAAGAACCTACCATTAATTCATTTTCCCTTGTATATAAAACAGTTATGAAGAGTTTGGAAATGTTAATTCTTATTAGCCTCACAACAAAAAGCAATGTCTGTAGGAGAGACACTAGCATTCTATTTCACAAAGGAGAGACCCAAGACCAAAGCAGGTCAAATAACAAACTCGATCTCACACAGCTGGCAAAAGGTAGAAAAGAAAGTTGAACTTAGGTCTGTGAGACTCGCACTGAAGAATTTCTCAATCATACCCTGCTTGCTTAAATGAAATTCCAGAATAATGATATTCTAAAAAGTCCAGAAACCAAAGCTTGTTCTTCCAGTCTTTGAAACCCTAAATCCAGGTACCTTGTCCCAAGTCAAGCTAAAGAGCTGAATCTTCTCTAAATATAGGACTGCAGTTTTTCTCTAAGTTGCTTCCTTTAGCTATGGACAATGTTCTATTGTTTCTTCATAAATTAATGATTCTAAGCCCATTTCAATACTTCTCCCTTTTCTTTAAACAGAGTGGCTATATTTCTTCTCTTTCTTATTACCAGGGTTTTTCCAGCATTCTCAGAGAGGAGTTAGGGTCCTGGAAGGCAGCAAAGAGTTAAATTCTTGCACTTCCTTGTTGTATGACTTTGGGTCTACTGATTTACTTTCCAAATATCAGTTTTAGAATCTATTAAATGGGGACAGTAATGTTTACCAGGCATGGTTATTATAAGAATTAAAATTAATATAAATTAAGAAATGTGTAGCATATAATAAGCAATTATCGGGTAACTATTCCCTTCTGCAATTTCTCCTGGCCATCTCTGGCCCCGTTATATATTACTGCTGTTTTGACTCAATTCTAGTAGTTGGCCTCTTCTCCAGGCATAGTAACTGTCTATTTGAATAGGCTCAGTAAATATTACACATGGAAATAGGACCCCAGAGCTTTTTTGCCCTCAGCCTACTCAATGGAAGCACAGTGAGCAGCATAGACATTTTACATCCTCTTTCGCTCTGGAGGATATATTATGCCTTAACCTAGCACTGTGTCAGAAACATTCTTCCAAGATGCTCCTGAGGGACTTTATGGTACTGGCTATCCTTACTATCTGGCCAAAGCCCTAGATCCTGCCTCTAGCCATTTCTGTTTCACGGGCTCTGCAGACTGTGGCGCACCAGGGAATTTGGCTTTGTTTAGCCCTGAAGGAGGGGATAATGAAGGAAGAGGTGAGAATCACCTGGTGCTGCAAAAATCAATGTTATTGACTGCTGGGCTAAAGGAAAAGGAAAACAACCTTGCTGATTGTGGTAGACAAGAAGGAAGAGAGAGCACGGGAGGTGGGCACAGATCTCCATAATGAGAATAGGCAGCCAGCCCTGCCTGAGTGGTTCTCATTAGAGATCCACAGCCCTGTCTGGCCAACTCCTGCCCTCCCCTAGCTTTATTGCTTCACTTGTTTGGCAAAATTTTCTCCTAACTTTTTTTTTATCTGGATTGAAATAATGTTTTATCCTTTAAGGAAAAGTGAGTATTTTCTTACTCATACTAGTGAAGGCTCAATTTTTCTTTGACATATTTTGATTTTTCTGATATGCTTTACATATTAAATAAATGTTCTACTGAACTAGTCAATTGCTTTTCTAAAGATTTTATTATAAGGGGCTTGGGATTTCGCTCAGCGGCACAGCGCCTGCCTGGCAAGTGTGACACCGTAAATTCAATTCCCGGTACCGGAAAAAAAAAAAAAAGATTTTTATTATAGAATTTTCCTTAGAAGAAAGTGATATTTATTTCAAATTAAATTTTTCAATATTCCGTTACCCACTACAAACAGACACAGATATGATTTCTCATTAACAACTGTCCCTGTTATAGAAGACAGCGTGCAGCACACAAGGGGGATACAGTGAAAGTTTTAGATGGACAGAAGATAAAGGATTCACATGCTAGTAAGCAAACATACATGAATGTCCCCAACACAAGTGATATATAACTGTTACAGTAGAAATATAAAGCAGTAAAGGGAAAAGAAATTAATAGTCAAGATCTCTGTAAAACAGGGAGTTATTATGCAAAGGAAAAGAAAGGAAAGCGGAATACTTTTCTATATTTATGTAACAGACTAGCAAATGTAACTAGAAAAATAATAAATAATAAAAATAATATTTTTCTGTGTTCTAAAATTTACAAAGTAATTTCATACAGGCTACCTGTGTCTATACTTTATAATGTGTGTTTATACTTTATAATGACCTTATTAGATGAATGTAAATACTTTGGTGTGGTATAACATATCTTTCATAGACAGAAAAATAGATGTAGAGCTCTTTCTATTTGTAAAGGTAATTTTAATTGTTAAAGTAATAGATTCAAAAGGCTAACATACTTAAGTTTTAAAAGTTCAGTTTGAAATTGTACTATTCTGCTTATAAATCTAGCAAGATTTTTTACAATCACCATTAGGGAAGTTCTTAAAACTTGAATTCCCTTTAAACATTTTAATCTTTATTTATAAATTTTATATATTAAATTTCCTTGTTTAAGTATTTTATCTGAATAACAAACCTTTGCAAGTACTTAAAAAAAATCCCTTTATAACTAATAAATGAAACTTAAAATATAAGGTCTGTTAAGCTTTCTTACATGCTCCAGTGCAATTTCCCATGGTAGTTCTTTTTATTTTCACTTAAAAACTACAAGTAAGAATCAATTGCTTGACATTCTAAAATTAATCACTTAACTAGTCTAATCTGGTAATTATTTTTAAAACACAAATATATGCGTTATTAAATGTATACAATTATTACCTAATACGAAAATACTAATAGAAGGTTTTAATTCCCTTTATCATCTTTAAATAATTTAAATATTTTCAGGTTTAAGGAAGAATAGCTGCCAAGGAAACAAGTAGGCCAGTTTTGTGACTGATTTTTCAAGTTGTTTAGGGGGTTCCATATTTAGTTGCCTCAGGATACCAGTAGAGGTGTTGGCTGGGAGAACTGTAACTGGAGATTTTTACAAGTGACTTTTCTCATCATTTCAACATTTGAAGACTAAATGTTGTCTCATAGTCATTGTCTCAAATTTTTACAAAGGAGTTGAGTCCTTAATGTGAGCCCCAAAGAATTTTCAACTGCACAAACAAACCCACAGTGCCCTTCAAGTTTAAAACCAAACATCATGGCTTCCATAGGCATTTTACTGGCTTTCTTTAGATATTTAACATTTTCCAAGTGAATCCTGCATCTTTGAGGTCTGCAGCGGGTAAGGGTAGCAAGATTCATAGCAAGGTTCTTTTCATTTTTTTCTTTGTATGTGTGTGTGTGTGTGTGTGCGTGCGTGCGTGTTGGATCAAAATATATTTGTAACTTGTGTCTTTGTTCATTGTATGTCACAGAAAATATTCTCCTGTTGTTAATAATTATTTATTTGTAAGCAACTTCTTAAACGGATGCATAATAGGGAAGGATTCTCTTTTACTTTTCAAAAGGTAAACACAGGTATGCAGGGGCTGGGAGGAAGCATTTCCATCAGCGTGACAACTTTGGTGCCAGTAGGAAGCACAGACACCGCTTGGGCAGGGAAACGAATGGACAGTTTTTAATTCTGGCTTAAGCAAAAGCGTGGTGCCACCATGGGAGCATATATTTGGAGAGGAAGGAGGGAGAAGAGGGAAGCCAGTAAGAATGTCCCAGTGGTGATACAGAGCCAGGGAAGAGCCCCCAGTGAGGAAAGTAGCAGTGCAAAGAGACAAAAGAGAAAAATCCTCACAGAGAGATGGGATTTGTAGACTGACTGGATTTCTGTGGTGGCCAGAGATGTAAAACTGAATTCAACATTTCCACTCTAAATGCCTAGGAAAATAGTGGTAATAAAAGTAAAATATCTGTCTGCCTTCTATTAAAAAAAGAACATTTATATCCCTAACACAAAACATATTTTTCAGCTGGGATAAGTATACAGACAGGGTTAGGAGACCAGCTAGAGAAATATACTTGCGTTAAGCATACATTTTTCCCTTTTAAATGTTCAAAACTCATTCTCACCATATATTCTTTTGAAACTGCATCTCATTTCAAAGTTATTCCAAGGTAACACTTGAAAACTTTCTATCATCTGCTGGTCTGAGTAATGGTCTGAAAAACAATGCTTTCTGTCCCTGTACACTGGTGTTTACTTTTTGAAAAGAAAAAGAAAATCCTTCCTTATTATGAAGCCATTTTAAAAGATGCTTACAAATAAATAATTATTAACATGAGACTATTTCTATGACATATTATGAACAAAAACACAAGCTACAAATATATTTTGATCCAACACACACACACACACACACACACACACACACACGCACACACATGGGAAAATGAAAAGAATCCTGCTATGAGAAGCAAGGTAATGAAAAATATAAACTTCTGTCACTTGTACTTTATATATTTTTAATGAGCATATATTATTTCGCAATCTAAAAATAGTTGAGAGCTATAAAAGATACTGACCCACGTAAAACTGATTCTTTAACTTAGTTTTCCTAAAGACTCTGAAGGAATGCAGTTCATAAATTAATCACTAACCCCAACGCGAGTGCAAAGGGCTCCTTCAGTTACTCCAAGGTCCAGGTATCTCCTGCAGAGGCCTGTCTTACTTCTGCATTCTAAGTTCCCTACACCTCCCATTACCAGTTTTCACTTGCAACCTAAGTATACCCTTAAGAAATAAATAATTCTAGGTAGACAATTTTACAATAAGTAAATTTATGTACACCTTTAAAAACATCTACATCTAGGTGCACCTGTAAAAGCAAATAAATGAAAAACTCTTAAGTTTTCTCCTTCTGTTACCTTATTTTCTTTCATTTTTAAAGAAAGACACTCCCTTAGCTGTTTTCATAGGCTGCCTTTTGAAAGTGTCCCAGACTAAACAGAAAGACAAATTTGTCTGAATGTTGAGAAGTTTTTAGGGCTACATCCTCCCAGGGACAAATATCTTTTAGTTTTATTGCTTATTTTTCCCTTTCAAATTCTCAAGAGATAGATTCTCCAAGCCATGTTGCAATGCTAATTTATCCTGGGGAGTTATATTACCTTATTACTGTACTACCAATAAGTGTAGGCTTTCGTAAACAGGTCTTTGTCAAAGGGTGTTCATACTTCGATTGGTTGTGAAATCCCTTAAGTGTAAGCTTCCCTGCCTCGCTTCCACATTTCCACATCCTGAGGAGGATATAGCTTGTCAGACTCAGGGCAATTATACCAGGCTATGGCTAATGGAAGAAACTGACACAACAAAACAGGTATGTCCAGATGCTAAATCTAATAAGCCAGAGGAGAGATGATAAATCATCAGAACTAAACGATACAACATAGCCCCTATGGAGAAGGGAGTCAAAGACCAAAACACCACATACCAACACACTGGTCAAGATTAAGAGAGGAGCCTTGCCAGTTACTGGTTTGTCCTGTTGGTACCTGTGCCTGTCATTTGTCCTAAGTCCACTGGTTTCTTGCTATGAAGCCATGAACAATGTACTAAACCTCTGTGGCACAGTCCCTTCACATACAATATGTATATAGTAATAAAATTTTCTTAGAGACAGAAATAAGTGATACACACCGTGTCTGATATATCATGAACATGCAACAAATATTAGCTATTGCTATTAAGTATGCTGGGGCATTAGATAAATAGACCCTAAACTTGAAGGGCCAGGGCAGGAAAGTAAGCACTGAACCATGAATTCCCAAATGAATATGCTAATCAGTAATTTAATCAGGCTATATGGTCAGCTCTCTGTGTTCAGTCCAGAACTTTCACATATTTCGTACTTTGTGTAGGCTGACTGTTGTAATTCATCATCTTTTCATTTGCATATTCCTAATTGAGGTTGTATGCTTTTTAAGACAGAAAATGTGTTACAATGTTTTTCTAATTGTGAGTTATAACCCATTCCGCTCTCACATTCATTAAAAAAAGAAATGAAGGGATCTGTTTTAAAGAGATCAATCTGAATTACATTTCCTTAAATATTTTTTGATTGTAATATTTTTAGGTAATCTTGACTAACTTTATAAACAAAGACACAACATTTTAAAGTTAAAAATAGAATAGATAATACCAAAGTGTGTAACTCTTGATAGGGGTAAGTATTACTTTTTGCAAGTTACATTAAAATAAATTTCAAATTTATTCTTTATGATGTGGTGCAATCCAACATTTGGAAAAACTTTGCATCTATGTGTTATTTAGGCATCTACTACAAATACAGCAATACCTCAGTTCACAAACACTTCTGTTTGCAAACAATTCAGTTCTCAAACAAAAGCTTCGATGCAATTTTGCTACCGTTCACAAGCTCCACATTAGGAGACAAAGACAACTGCGGCCACTTTCCCCACACAAACACAAATGTGGCCATCTTCCCCAAAACTATAAAACAAATTAAGTTCATGAACCACTGTAATTTCTCAACAGATTTGTTGACTCCCTGCTTTAATTGTGAACATAACCCATAAGATGGTATTACCAAACTGTCTTATGAAAAGTTACCTAGTGTCATTTCCAGGATCTCTGCCCAACAGTGGCAACCTTTTAGAGCTTTCAATGAGACAGTCAGCTGTGCACTGTGTACCATAGGTTCACTACCACTGCCCCAGGCTGTTTCTCTACAGATTTTGAGGTTGAAGAAACAGAGGCATTACTTTTCCGTTAGAGAGGAAACTCATTGAATGATGAATACATTCTCCCTGTTGCTTATCTATACTTACTTGACACCACACTCAGACCACAGAGGCACTCAATACAACATGCACAGCAGTTTGAGCAGCTAATATTCATTCATTATTACTCTGTTATGGTTTGTGTCTGTGTGTCCCCCCAAAGCCTCATACGGTCATGGGGCAGGCTTTTAGAGTTTGATTGATTATGGGTGTGAGAGCTACACCCGCCCTGGGGTGGATAGTTTGCATATGTAAGGGAGAGGAAAAGGGTACTTGAGGCCATTCCGCCCTGGTGTGTGTTTGTTGCTTTGCTGTGTTCTGTTGCCATCAGCTGTAGCTCTCTGCCATGTGCCAGTCTGCCTTGTAACCTGCCAAGTATGGACTAAAACCTCCACAAACTGTAAGCGAAATAAACCTTTCCTTCCTTAATTTTGGGCATCAGGTATTTTGTCCCAGCAACAAGAGAAAAGTAACCAAGATATACTCCTTTAGCAAACATTTATTTATCAAGCAGCATGCACAAAGCAATGGAGATATACCTCTATATAAGGCATAGTCCCTGCCCTACAATAGCTTATAGTAGGCGCATTTAAGAACTAGGAAGGTATGACCTGAGGCTCAGAAGATCCGAGGCAAAGAAAAGCCTTAGATCTGTGCATAAGATTCAAATCTTGGGCAAGCTGCCTTTTAAAAATGTTCAGGATTCAAAAACAGTAAAGCTTCAATGGTGATCAACATTTCTTCTTGAATAATACCGATCAAATACAGAACAGTTGAGAATTCAATATCAGGACAGGAAAAGACAAAAAGAAGACAAGTACCCAAAAGTGTAATTATATATCTATAATTGGACAATTTGTCCCAAGTCTCACGGGATCCAAGGTATTAACATCTCTCATCTAGCTTATCGTGGGAACTTCTAATAGGTCTCCTGCTATGCTCTTGAACTCTTAAATCCAGTTTTCCACAGAACTGCCTGAGTGATTGATTTTAAGCACTGGTTGACTGATATGATTTTTTTGCTCAAGACCTGTAGCTGTTTCCTTTGCTGTGCAGAAGCATTTTATCTTGATATGATCCCATTTGTTGATTCTTAGCACTAGTTCCTGTGCAGCTGGGGTTCTGTTCAGCAAATCCTTATCTTTGCCTATGACTTCAAGAGTTTTAACTATATTGTCTTCCAGCAGATTGTTTCACCACTATGGAAATCAATATGCAGAATCCTCAAAACCTAAAACTACAAATAGAATTTGACCCAGCTATATCTCTTCTAGGGATCTTTCCAAAAGAGTTAAGGATATCACTTTATAGCAATACATGCTTACCTATATTCAGAGCAGCACAATTCATAATTGCTAATTCTTGGAAATGGGCTACATTCCCATCTACAGATGAATAGATGATGAAAATGTGCTATTTATACACAGTGAAGTACTACTCTGCCATAAAGGAGGATAAATTTGAGTCATTCATAGGTAAAGGAGACCATAATATTTAGTGAAATAAGTCAGACATACAGCTTAAATACCACATGGCTTCTCTTACATCAGAAACCCACAATATAAACAAGAGCAAAATAAAAGATAGGTAGTAGGAAGTGGGAGATCTTTCTCAAATGGGAAGGGGAATAAGAGATGGAAAGAGGGAGAGAAAGGGGATTAAGGAAAAGAATTGAAAAAAAATGGAGATAGAGCTTTTGCAAATGAGAAGGATTCAAGAGATGAAAGGAGCCAGGGAGGAGGAAAAGAGTAGGAAGCCAGAGAAGAATGAAAATGTGTTACATATGTGTACCAACTCCCCACAATGAATGTAGCTGCTCTGTACTGAAAACACACACTCCCCATCTCACTGAGGGCAACCTGAGGTATCAAGTCCCACAGGAGTTACTCAGGTTGATCCTCTTCGCATTTCTCTTTCCAGTCCCAGCAGTTTCTTAGATGTTCCTTAGTATGCAAGGCAGGTTTCCACCCTGAGTGTTTGCACTTGTATTTTCTTATCTTTTCACACATGGCTATTCTTTGTATATCCATTAGGTTTTTACTCAAAAATATCTTAGTGGGACCTTCATGAACCACTTTACCTAAAGTGGTATCACTACCCCTCCCCCAGCGGATACTTCCATTCTTCTTACCTTTAAAAAAAATTCTTCCTAGCATTTACCTTTCTGCACTGTGTATTTTACTTAACTATTTTGTGAATTGTTCACCTATGTTGCTCTAGTATAGAAATTCTATAAGGGTAGAGTCCATTGTCTCATTCCATTCTTTATAATACATAATTAAGTGTCTGGGCCATAACGGCTACTTACTATTTGGTGGAGAATGGATGGAAAATATAAAAGAATGCTTCAGGCTTGACTCAGGGCATTACTTATTAGAAATAAATCTAAGGAAGGAACAGGAAGACGTATACAATTGCATTATTTATTTGATTCCTTGCTTTCTTAAAAAGATTTGAGGTATCAGGGAAACGGTAATTGTTACAATTTACATATCTATGTTCTTAGGAAGGTCATAAAAAGTGTTTAGAATGGAACAGACCTGGTTAAATGCTGGAATTATTGTCACTTAATAATTGTAACATAAGGCAAATCATTTTTGTACCCTAAACTACAGTTTTCTCATCTATCAAATATAATGATAATAATGTTTACATCCTACACCTCGAACAAGTATTTTGAGAGAAAATGTACAAAGTTTAGGTGTAGTCCATGGATCACATGAAGAGCATGCTAAATGGTAGTACTGTTACTGTTTAGTATACTGTTTTATTTGCCATTAATTAACTCACATTTAAATTTTGAATTAAAGATCTTATTAGAAATTGTAAATCTAATTCATTAAGTAAGCTTAGGGATCAGAAATCTCACATATTGAGTAACCACTTGGAGATCATAATGTAGCAATCCAGTGAGGGACTAATTTATTATTGGCATTCTGAAAGAGATAATTATTCAGTTGGAACTTTGACAGGAACCACTTCTGATTTGTCATGAGCCATTGGCATTACACGAACAGTCCACACATTCTGAGTCACAATCCTATGGGCCCTACCCTACAGTAAATGACATACTTATTCAAAGCATCAATATGTGCGATGGATCATAGTACATAGCAAGGATTAGGTATCAGAGCATAAGGAGATAGAGTTTCTGAACTGTCCATTGATAACTTTTTGAGTTTCTGAAATACAAATAAGTTATGTAAATGAGGAACATCATATATAGCTCCTGTTTTTAAAATGCTTCAAGTCTAGTTGGGGTGGGAGAAATAACGAAATGTAACCAAATTACATAGGGCAATATAAGATGTGATGTCATGAATGATGGAAAATTGTACTCAGTAAGTCAAAGGACAGAAAAAGTGGAGGAATTAGTTTGACTGGCTTCTATTCGTTGAAGATAAACCTCTTGTACTATTTCTTAAAGGAAGGATAAAGTTTAGACAAGCATGGCCATGCACAGAAGGAATCCTCATTGCCGAGAACAATTTTAGCAACTGCTTAGAGCCACAAAGGGTGTGGTGTTTGGGAAAGAGAAATTTTACTGACTAAATCTGGTGGAAATGAGTATGATAAGTGGCTAAATTCTAAAGTGTTTAGACATTGGATAAATTGTTTTAGTGTGAATTATTGATTCCCTCCACCCTAGTTTTACAACCTGGCTGCATAGATCCAAAAGAATATTTGACTGAGAGCAAGGGGCTTATAACAGCCAAACCCAATATCCAATCCCAAGTCTACATAACTTCAAAGTGAGATTTTTTCTTTCTCTCAAAATAATTGAAAAGCATAAGATAAAGAAGTAATTTGGGAAGAAACTGACTGAATAAAAAATAAGATATCTCTGACTCAGTTAATACATTCATTTAGCAAGTACTGTATTTATTGAACACCTATTCTGTATCTTGCATTATTCTTTCTGCTGATGTTTTGAAGGTGAACAAAACAAACTAAAATTCCTGCTTCCACAGAGCTTACCTGTTAATGCCTGTGCATGTGTGGCTATGCTAGTGAGAGTGTTGCTGGAGAGACAGTATGCCTCAACATATTTTGCATTCACATTAAATACAGGTATTTTTAAAATTGGGCTCAATTTCTAAAGTTTTCTGATGAAAGCACCTCCAAAGTCTTATTGTTATTTGATACACTCTACTGAATTGATTCAATTCATACCTTGTTCTAAGAAACATTTTGCACAATTATTTCACATAATTATAATAGCTAAGAGTTAATATTACCATATTTTACAATGAAGAAGACTGAATATAGAAGGTAAGAGATATTCTCAAACTGTGCAATACATGAGGAAGATGGAGTCAAATGTAGAGGTTTTTTAAATGTCAAGAACACATGCTTTAAAATCATTGTTACACTGTTTTTCTAATGTTATTGTTCTTACTTCCAAGGAATTTCAAAACTAAAAGGCTGTAGGTAGGAAGATTTACTGGAAAAAGCAGTAAGTCAAGGTTCAGGAGACCCAAACCCTATCCCCAAGCCTTCTTCTGACACATGAATAGAGCAACTGGTCATCTTCTCCTCTATCTTATTTTTCCTATCTCTGATATTAGTCTAATGCTTGCATTCATGTTTCAGGGATTGTGGACTTGTGAATGTATACATAAGTGCATTTGTAGTACAATAAAAGAAGGAAAATAGCAAGATAAGGGATACAAAATACTTTGGAAAATGATCATCAGTATCATTACTTTAAATAGAGTTATTTGAAGGGACAAAATGATATGGACTTCCCATGTTTTCTCATCACAGGCACTTTTCACTTTACATAGGCAATTTCAGATCAAAATGGAACTGTACATCTACATAATGGTTGCTTCCTTTTTGTGTAAATAGAATCAAATTAAATTGTTCTAATCATAATCTGTAAAAAGTTAAAACAAACCCAAAATATAAATCCTTATTACTCAATGTGAAGCTAACAAGGAAGCAGCACATAACTAATACCCTTTAATTAGAAGTTTTCATCTCTTTTTCCCTCTATGGATAACCTTTCTTCTAAAAATTAGGTAACAAAGTAACACAGTTTTCAAAGACTTAAATTGTGATGATTGCTCAGTTAATTCTATCATTTCAGCCTTGCAAGGCTCTATACTCAACCCACTACAAACTATTTACAATTCTACAAAGTGTTCTTCTGAGCTCCCTGCTTTTGTCATTCCCTCCACCCAGCTTGATTTCCTCACTCAGGGCTGCTTGGTGAAATTCTATCAGTTGCCAATGCTCCACTTAAAGGTGACCTCTCAGTGAAACCTTTCTTAATCAGCAGGTAAAACTGGGCAGTTTGTTCTGATGCTACAATTATATATTACATAGAGGTCCATTACAGGTCTTATAATAAATCCAAGCCCTTGTTTATATGTCTGTGCCTTGTCCTAAACTGGAAACTTCCTAAAGCAATGACTATTTTCTATCAATCTTAGATTTCAAGACAAATATTAGTGCATAAATTTAGCATAACACATAAATTACAGTTGTCATTCAAAAAACTTTAATAGATGATTGAGTACATGGTGACCCAGGAGTCACACACACACACACACACACATGTGTGTGTGTGTGTACACTAATGGTCCAAACTTAATGTCTTGATTGCTACATGAAAAATTACAATAGCTTAAAACACAACACTCTCAAGGAATACTTTTGATTATAGTATTTTATGAAGGCTATTGACAAAATATAGAAAAAACAGATTGCGACATTAACAGTTTATTCTGTATAGAAAAAATGGACAAAAGATGTTTCTATTCTTTGAATTTTAACCGCCTTAAATATTTGGGTCACTGTAACAATAATTACATCAAATCATGGCAAATATCAGAAACTACACACCTGAAGAGAAACTTTATCAGAACCAAATAGGTAGCTCTGAGTATAATGGAAATAAAATCAAACACTTTAAAATATAAAAATAATATAATACAAATTTTAAAATATTAGGTGACATTGTATGGCACCAAGCTGGTAAAACATTCGACTGCTTTAAACTGCAAACTCTTTTACAAACCTTGCTATCTCAAAAGGAAAAGATAACCACAAAATAAAATTATAAGTTACATAAAAAAGTGCAAGAACTACTTATTGAAATGTTATAAACGTACTGAAAACTGAAGTGAATTGACTCACATGCAAGCAAGATTATATATTATACGTGGCACTGCATAGGGCTCAGTCTGTATTGGTCAATGTGTCAGAAGTATCTGTATCTCAGTGCAGATTAGTCAAGAACTGAGAATTCATTAATAAATCATCTGAACTTATGTAAGGTATTGCTTGAAGTCTTCATTCATTTGCTTATGAATTAAGTGAGAGAAATGGAGAGCTAAGACTATAAAGACAACTGTTAGTAGTTATGAGTAGAAAGAGGTTTCCCAAAGCCAATATTAAAAGAACACTAGACTAGGTTTTCCTGTACTTCTCAAACACAACAATAAAATATCAAGACAATTGTTAATTCTTTCTCTACATTATTTATGGTACTTCTTCTGAAGAAAGCATTTTCTCCTTTAAAAAAACAAGGAGGGAAAACATTAACAATTCGCTAATTTTTCTAAACAATGACTATTATGCACATAATTCAGAATGTGAGGTAGTGCTAGGGAAATCCAAGTTAATATGTGGTATACTCTCCACGCTTTTAAATATTTTTCTGTTATTAGCTCCAGCATGAGAAAAAGGACTACTCAAGTTAATTTTTTAAAGTAGTAAGAGTAAATTTTATAGAACTCCACATGATCCACAGAATGCTTCCTAGCTATACTTGTAAAAGAATTGGTCATCTGAACATAAATACTACCTGTTTGAAATTCAAATGGTAAACAAAAAGACTTACAAAAGAGCAGCAGGGAGTTCTTTAGTGAAACTTGTAAATACACAGAAAATGAAACTTTAGTACCCAAACACATTAAACACTCCCCCAATAAAATAAAAAGAGAAACACTCTACGTTGATTTTTTATTTTTAAGATCCCTATTTTAGGTATTAAGTCATAACTGCCTCTTAATATTTTTTCTCAAATGCAATCACTTTCCTTTTTCGACTTCCTTCAGTAAGAAATACAAGCTCAAAATGTTAACTGAGGATGTAATTCACTTAAATTATGCAACTGGAATTCCACAGCTGGTCTCTCTGGCTCAGGGCTGAATGAATAGTGTCAGAAATTCTTCCCAATAAAAACGCCCTAGTTCATGACAAGGGGTAAATCTCCCAAACTTAGACTCAACTTTAGAAGCTCATTAGCTACACAGCAAGCAAATGTCAGTGGAGTGAAAACGCGGGGCAGCAGCGCCCACGCAGCCCAAGCAACCAGCCCACCCAGAGCCGATGATCTGGGTGATTCACATCATCAATTCCCAATGATAATTACTTGTTTATCGGCACAGAATGGCCAGGTATCCCGCAGATCACATTCTAATGTCATTACAGCCGCTGGATTTAAAGCCCGGCTCTTAAACAATTAAACTGCATGAACACAGGCAGCTTATAGCACTTTTTCAAAGAAAGACTAAATCCTAATTCAAAGCGTGCCCTGTCGCTTTTTTTGTTTGTTGGTTTGGTTTTTTTTTTTTTTTTAACATCCTCTGATTTCTTGGTTCTGGCCTACCTAAATAATTTTCATCTTTTCCTCCCCCCGCACCCCCCCAAGAGTGAGCATGAACCTGAATTACAAACAGTTAAACCTGAAGGTCACTTCACAGCAGCGTTCCAGCGTGCTCCCCCAGCGAGGCTGCACGGCAACAATAAAACAAAGCCTTTGCAACCACCTGTAATAATCTGCCTGCTCAGCCAGCAATCGGAAAAGTCCTGGAGCTACACAAGGTAGACATTTTCTGCAGCTGGTTTAACATGTATATTGTGCCCAGTTGCCGTCTCGCCTCCTCTTACCTTCACGTTAGTCCGGAGTGCACAGTAACATGCAAAGAACATTGCAGTAAATAAGGAGCATATGGACCGGTATTCAGCGTCTCAGCACAGCGCAAGCCCCACACACACGATCCTGGGCATGTGCTACTAAGGAGCATCCGTTCCCTCTGTCAGTTTGAAAATGCATTGATCTCTGTTTTCTCTGACTACAAAACGACATGTCTTGAAGGCACTGAGTGAGAGCTCAAAATCTCTTCATTGGCTATATATAGCCTTGTGCCCAGTAATTTCAATTAGCTGAGAATTCAGCATCTGAAAGTTAAGACCTCAGTTGCTTTTCCTTCTAGCATTTTAAATCACTGGATTAAAAAAAAAAAAAAAAAAAGGAGGGGGGAATGAGCTCACCCAGGAAGGAGGGGGGAAAGGTGAAGAATTGCAATTTAACCAATGAGTTACTTATATTTCTGGAGAGCCCTGCTGTTATCCTGTTAGATACTTTACAATGGGATTGCATCTGGCAGATTGTAAATGAAGAGGAAGCCCTTTTCCCTTTGGAGGTCTAATAGAAACTCTGCATTATATTCCAGGCTATTCTGATGCAGCACCCTGTTTGGCAAATACTACACATCATTGCAAGTATGTCTCATTCTGCTTTTCTGTGCGGAACAGGAGCAAGACCAAAAGATCACTGTCTCCTAAAGTCCTTTGAAACGTGAACTGGGTTTCCCTGGGTGCTCCGCAGTTATCGGGCTGGGAGATACCACCTTCTCTTACTTCCCTCCCCTGTACGATCTGTTATGTCTTCCAGGGATATCTGAAGTTGCTAGGCTCTTTAATAAAGCAACGCATGTAATGTTCCAAAACTACAGTATACTTTATTGGTAAGGGATGACCATCTAAAGTGGATGGAACTGGACTGACGACCTAAGATTCTAGGGGAGAGTCTAACCTCAGAACAGCAGTTACTGATGCTGAATATAAAATGTTCAGCTGCTCTAAAAGGAAGAACATATTGAGAGAAAAATAAAAGCTCCTGCCCCTATGAATTCATAAAGGAAAAAAACTTAATTCAAAAACATCGTCATCGTCAGATCCTACTGTCTGTTGTCATTTCTGTCAGGCATTGGATGCTGCAAATTAGCTCAATTTTTACTTAGTGAAGAGGAAGAAGTCCAATTGAAGGTTCTAAACTCAGATTTCCTGCTTTGGGAAGCTCTCATGCTCAGCTAGAATTCTACAGCTATCTGGCAAAATGCAAGCAAAAAGGAACAGTTCTCACTGCAGTAAAAATAGTGGGAGGAAAAGAGTGGTTATGCCTTCGCCACAATGCTCCCCATCAGCTTATAGCAACAGGGAAGAACAGCATAACTCACTGGAAAAAGCTGCAGTGACTTTTAGGATTTTTCTTTGATATGTTTGCATAAGCCACCTCCCCTTTGGAGCCTGCAGTGGTGCTGAAGTACCGGCAGAGTCCCTGGGCATTTCTCCTGGGCAATGAAGTGAGGCAGCTTCAGGAGCAAGCAAGGTATTTCAGGGAGAGAAATCCAAGAAGAGCGGGATTTTCTATTTCTCTCTTAATGACAAGCATGCAGAAAGTGTCGTCAGTTCTGACTAAATAGCTATTTTGGGCTGTCATTGTTTGTGCCTTTTTTTAGGAAGAAAAAAGGCAATCTTAGTTTAAGCCGGAGATTCTTTAGCAGCATCAGAGAAGGCAACCACTTAATTTGATTTCCAGTTCCGTCTGTCATAGGAGACTAGGTAATTACAAACTATAAGCACTTGCAACACAACCAGTGACTTCCAGGACCTTAAAAAATAGACATGGACACCCAGCTATCATCATTCCACAACTTTTATTAATGGCTTTAAATGCAGAACCAAGTGTTTCAGTTAATAACATTTCCCTCTCCTGAGGTCTTAGCAGGTTACATTCCCTGCAGCGCTTCCCAGTAAATGAACCCAAACATAGCAACTCAATACCATGGAAAACACCAGACAATTTTAAAAAGCTTTTAACACCTGGGTGTTGAGAGAATTTTTTTTTTTTTTAGAAAATATCTATGAATAACTACTATCAAATATTTTTTCTATATTAGGATATGAGAGAAAAGAAAATGTATGTATTATTTCAGATCATTTGAACAGAAAAAGCAAAGGACGAGATGGAAAGTTTTACAAATCTCAGAGCAGTTCATAGGAAAGGACTAAACAAAAGTGAAGTTATTGGTGAAAAAGCTCACATTTCTCTGTTGAGGTCATGAAAACCTTCTAATAGGACTTCAAATACAGCTTTACCATCTGTACATTTTTTAAAGGGCTCTTGTCCTTGAAAACCTGTTTAAACTCCTAAGTATATTTTCTAGTTTACAGACTCTCACACTGGTGTAGGCTACACCTGTAGATTTACTTTCTATTTCCCTGAAGTGTACTGGAATAGCTGCCTTAGTATTCTTATTTTACAGATACAGGAAATGAGACATTAACAACCAAGACAAAAAGTACTTTTCTTTAAGGTAAAACTTCAACTGGGCAGTGTACCTGCAAGGAAAATAACATTTGTTGTTATGGAAGAAAATTTTAACTGGTTACATAATTTTGGAGACAGAAAAATAAATCCAGGTTTCAGTACTATCAGTGAGTAGCCCTGCAAAATCATTTCTATGCCAGATCCTTTTCTTTATCATTTGCAAAATGGGTACAAAGATTTAACTCTTCATTTCATTAAAAAGATTAAAGATAAATCCTGAACAAAATAAAGTCTATATGGATCAATAATTAAAATATAAAAATTTAAACTATGAACATATTAGAAGAAAACAAATATGGTTTTGTAAAACATGGAGTAGAGAAGCCTGAAGCCACACTAGAAAGATATATAATTGTAGGTATATAAAGGAGAAGACTTCTGCCTGAATAAATTATGTAAAATGACAGACTTGGAAAATATTTGCAATATATTTAATGATAAATTTTCTTAAAATACAAAAAACTTTCATAAATCACTAAGAAAAACATGTAAGAATGAATAAAAAAATAGGTGATGAACATAAAGTGACAACTCAGACACAAAAAAAAGGATTAAAAAACACATTAAAAATGCCCAACCAAAAAAATACCCAACCATATGTTTAAGGAATAATATAAAAATTAGAAAAAATTTTAGATTGATATATTAAATACTAATTGGAATACATTAATTGGTAAAAAAGCTTCAAAAGATAGCTGGGTTATCTATTAAATATTTTAAAAGGCATATGCTGTTTGATGTCATGATTTGACTTTTAAGAATTCATCTTATATACATGTATGTATGTATTTATGTAGGCATGTATCTAAATATCCATTCATGTAGGAACTAGTTTTTGAGATTACAGCTTATTTTATACCATAAAATAGTATACCGGTATTAGAAAATATAAAGCATTAACATATATATTTATGTGGGAAATGTTAAATGTAAAAATAAGGCTCTTAAATAGCTGGTATAGTTTGAACCTGTTATGTGTGTGCATATTCATGTATTATTGTAAGTAGGAGTATATGTACAATGTTTTAACAATGTCAACCATTAGGAATTCAAATTGGGTCTATGGAGAGAAGCAGAACCTTATCTTTCATTTTTCATTTTATCCACTTCCATGTTTAGGAGAATCATTCCCAATGAACTATGTATTCAACTACCCCCTGCTAGTAAATGAGAGAAATGAAGTCACAGAGGGAGGTAATCCTAGAAGTGGATTCGCCTATTACAATATTCAGAGAGCAAAGGTCGGGGGATGATTGTGAGATGGGGAAAGGAATCTGCTGATTCCTTAGTTGGTTTTAGTTCTGAATTCCTCTCTACGTGCACATCACCCTGTTCTGTATGTAACTTCAGTGTGCATAAACAGTATGTCTGTCTTAGAACATGGCCCTAAGTACAAACCAACTACTTTATTTCATTCTGAAATGAAAAAGTGCCTATCAACTAAACTTGGCTGCAAACACTTCTTACCTTACGCACTAAATTTAGAACCTAACATCTACATATCTTTGGTTTGTGTATTCTAAGCAGTGAGCATGTAATGTTGTTTAAAATATAACCTAGATTTATAAAAAATTTTGAAAAATATTAAGATAATATACCAGTATGATTTTTAAAAAATATAAGACAATACCAGCAACAGTATCTTTTAATATGGACAGATGATTTATATTGATGTTCTTTCTTAGAGTAGACAGTTTACTTAGGGGTATAAGTTTACTTTGTTTTCATTTTGTTTTGTTTAGACAAGAAAAATTAGCTATGTTTAAATGTTAAAGATCCACTAAGTCACATTCCAAAGCCATTAAGTCATAATCTCTACCGACCTAGGTCTTGGTAGATTATAAAGTTGCCTGCCTGATCCCAATGTTTACCAAGGGTTGAAAATTACTGCCTTGGAGTAGGGATCAGCAAACTGACTTTATGAAGGACCAGATAGTAAATATTTTAGGCTTGCAAAAGATAAATCTGTCTCACTATTCAAGTTTGATGTAGCAAGAAATCAGCATATGTAGATAGCTATATAAGTATACATTACATAACATGTTTCAATAAAATCTTATTAATAAGCTTTAAAATTTGAAGTTTACCTAATGTTCACACACAAAAGGATATTTTTTTTGCAACCACTTAAAAATGTAAAACCACATCCTTGCGTGTTGTTTGCCAATCTCTGCTCCAAAGTCCAGAGCAGTAGTTCTGACATTGTAGCGTTTGGGCTAGCAGCACAAGCATGCATTGATAACTTGTTAGAAATACAAATTCTGGGCTGGGGATATAGCACAGCAGTAGAATACTGTCTATCACGGGCCCTTGGTTCATTTCCAGCATCCATAAAAAGGGAAGGCAGGAAGGGAGGAAGGCAGGAAGGAAGGAAGAAGGAAGAAATTAATTCAAATTCTCAGGTCATACCTCAAACTACTAAATCAGAAACTCTTGGTATGTGACTCAGCATTTCCATGTAAGGAAAATGTTAGAGAACTGCTGCTCCAAAGGAAAAGAGAAAGAGTGATAGCTGAAGCTCCCACAAAGTAGGAAGATGTGGATTTCAGAGGACATCAGCGGAATTAACCTTAGAGAGAAGTATAGAAAATAAAGAGATGTGATTGCTAGTGTAAATGAGACATACCACAGTGGAGGCCCAAGCCTCTTTGATAGGAACCACTTGAGTAAGCAACCACAAAAACACCTGATAATGTAGTCTGTTACCTCTTGGAAACTTTAATACTTCTTGGGGCTTAAAAAACAAACAACCTGTGTTTGAACTCCTTTCTTTTTGCTATCTGTCAGTTGTGCGACCTTGAACAAGTTACATAAACTTTCTCCACCACAGAAAATTCCTCTGTAAAAGATCACGAACCTACTTTACATTATCATCATCATCATCATCATCACAGAAACGTCATAGGGACTACAAGAAATGGGTATGCAGACTGTGTACCCTCTATGAGTAATGAAGTAAATGTAATTACTGGGGGGTTTTAGTGGGAAGGAGACTGAAATGATAATAGGGAAAGGAAGAGGTAAAAGAATGTTATTATTTCTCTTGAATAACTTCCAAATACTTAAATGATACTCCACAAGCTGTGTGCAGATTATCTAGGGATTCCCTATGATTTTCAATCAACCTGAAAGAGAATCCTCTGAAAGTTTAGTTTTCTTTATATTCGCTGATTATATCCTTCATTTTAGATGAATTAATATATCATGATTAATATATTCTGGAATTAATTGCACATTCTTTGAAATTTTTCTGAGATAATAATTACTAATTTATACATTACAAAACACTTCAGAGTAGTGTAGACTTTTTACTAAAGTATCCATAAAGGTAGAAGAGATTATATTATAAATACCTGGAGGCACAGGAGCAAAATGGAGTATCTTTGATGTTCTATTGCTTACCTTTTTTTTTTCTTGTCTTTTTGAGACAGGATCTCACTATGCAGTTCAGCCTGGCCTTGAGCTCACTCTGTAGCCCAGGCTGGCCTCAAACTTGCAGTGATCCTCCTGCCTCAGCCTCCCAAGTGCTGGGATTACAGGCATGCACCACCATGCCCAGCCTCTATTGCTTATCTTAAAAATTAATATAAATGTTACTTGTAAGCTAAAAATATTTGTTATAAAAATATTTGTTATAATAATGTATTATATTACTTACCAGCCACTAAATTTACTAAGCCATAAAGCCTATACAATGTTCATCTTGTGGCTTTGGGTACCCTCTGCTCTGGATGCATAGGGATACTCTCACCTCAGTTCATGAATTTAAGTCTCGATCCTCACACCAGCCCTGAAGATGTTGTCATCACCGCTTGTATATGTATTAGGGAAACGTGACACAGTAATTAAGTAAATTGCACAGATTTATACAGAAACTACAGGCTCAACTCCAATACTAGTTTTTCTAATTTCAAAGCTTGGAGCAAAATTTTTAAGATCCCAGCATCTAGACAGTGATTTCTACATTCCTACTAACATTTCTAGTAGCATTAGACACAACATTACTTTTATATATAAATAATTCTAATATCCCATTTACAGTCATAAAACAATAGGTAATAACCTACTTTGACATATAATTTTAAAATTCAACATGGTAAAATTAGAAAGAAATAAGAGTTGAAATTAAAGTGCATTTCAATGGAAATGATTACGTATAGCATAGGTAAAGTGGCTTGTACCTATATTTGTACAAGGTGAATATATGGAATTGGAGATTCAAACATCACAAATATCACTTCTACCGGTGAAACAATATTCTGGTCTGGTGGAAAATTTTAGTAAATTTCTGAACAACACAATGAACAATAATCCCTCATATAATGGAAAAAATTGTATTCTTGAAAATTTCACAGGAAAGGCTACATAGTAAATATGCAAAATGGAATTAGATTCCACCACTAGCCTATGAATTAGATTCCTAAATGCAAATCTCTAAATTTCCCATAACAATTACTTCGGGTCCTATATATCCCAAAGAGCTTCTACAAAAACTTCTCTATTCTCTCCACGCCTCAGACCTTTCTCCACCCCCATTCCTCAGCAGATGACAGCCTACTACCCATGGAGAAAACAAAGGCCATCACACAGGAAATCTTCAATTTTTACCACAACAAAAATCAAAAACAAAAGCCAGTATCTCCTCTCAAACTCCCTTTGTGCCTCCTGTCACAAAGAGAATGTCATTCTCTACCTAAAGTGACTGCTACCATGTGCATTCCATAATCAACCTTCCCACTGTCTGGAGCAACAGCAAATAGTCTCCTCATCTCAGGTGTGTTCCTTTATACTCAATCCTTCTCATAATATTTTAATACACTCAAGTCTCTCCCATCTTAAAACAACAGTGACAAAATAATTACAGGAAAAAAATTTCTTCTCCTAACCATAACTCCATAGCAAGCTCCTCTCTTTTCTCTTTCCTTCACACACAACTTGTTGAGGAAAGCCAACACTTCACACTTCATTCATCTCATTTTTCACATTAACTCCTAAAAAAGTTAGGTTATGCCCTTGCTCCTCCGGGAAAATGGCTACCACCGCCGGCATGCTACTCATTCAACTGTCACCTCTCCATCTTCACCTTCTGGACTTCTCAGAACATTTGAAACAGCTGACTCTTGCCCTCTCTTTTTACCATACTCTTTTTTACCTCAAGGTTTATCACCTCAACTGTTTACTATTCCTTCAGCCTGAGACTGTTATGTGCCTAAGTTCCTTGAGATTCAAAACTCGGTTCTCTTATTTTCCTGTTCAATTCCTTTTCCGAGGTCTTGTTTATTCCATGGCATCTCTGTGATGATGACTTCTGAATCTTTTTTCTAATCCATATCCTTTCTCTGAGATCCAAGTCTACTCATCGAACTCTTAACTGTTACTGGAACCTCAAATTCATGTCGGCCAAAACCAAACTTTGAATTTCTGTTCAAAATGTCCTTCTCTTCTATTTTCTCTAGTTTAGTGAACAGCATCTCCAACCATCTTTGACAACTGCTTCTTTGGTACTTTAGCCTTTGAATAATCAAGCTTTCCTAACCTTCTTAAATATTTCTAGAATTTGTAATGTTTTCACCATATCCATAGTAATTGTGTTCTCCTGGGGGCTTTGAGAGTCTCACTGTGGAAACCTTCAAAACGTTTTCCTCACATATATTCTTCACCTTTTCAAATCCACTTTTGAACTAGAAATGATAGCAATTTTCTGTACACATAGATCTAAATCGTATTATTTGCAATTACAAGTGTGCTGGCTTCCTAGTGCTATTCAAATACAATTTGAAATAATCAGCAGAGTCTTCAAAGTCCTAGTAGGTACGATGCTTGGTTTGGATCAGATTTCACTTCATATTCCATGCTCCAGCCACACTGAACTTCTTTCAGTTCCGAGACAGTGTCATGCCCGTCCTCAACACAGCAGCTTCCTAGATGCTTTTCCATAAGTCTGGAATAGGGTTTTTCTATCAAGGCTGATTCCTGTGCCCTCTAAGAAAAACTCATAAACTGGAGACCTTTTTTGATTACCAGTTTGAGGAGGAGCTATTATTGGGATCCAATGGATAGAAAACAGAAATGATGCTTAGCCTCCTGCAGTGCACCGGACAGTGCCCCATGACAAAGAATTTCCAGCATGAAATGCCAGTAATGGTGAGACTGTAGAACCATGTTCTGGAAGGCTCTCTTGTAACCCAGAAGACCCTCGTGTCCAGCTGAAACAATTTATTTATCCTATGTCAACTGAGATGCCTATGTTAGAATAAATCTTAACTGATTTGTCCCTGCATCAGGGCCAACTATTCTATAGATTTGCTGCATTTTCTCTTTAATTTTGTAGTCATCATTGTAATTTAGAACTCTTACTTAATCTCTTACTGCTTGCCTTTCTTGTCAGGATATAAGCTCTATGAGATTGGGAACTGTATTCAACACAATATGCTCATCCGCTAGCTGGACTCTCAAAACATTTATTAAAGAGCATATGAATAAATTAATGAAGTTATTTCTTAGAAAAAAAGAATACTAGGTTCAGAATACTATGTAGGTGATCCTAGTCTTGCTGTTAATGAGAAATATCCCTGAATAAGACATTTAGACTTCATTTGATCTTATTTTAAAATATTTAAAATAAGAAGAGTAATTCCAATAAAAGTCTCACAAGTATTAAATATTTTTATGAATACTTAAATATTTTGTAACACTCCTAAACATTATAAATTAGACAATGATGCAACTACATAGGAGGTAATAATAGTACACAAAGCCTTAAACTCATATATTTCTTTTAAATTTTCACTTACAAGAATTAGTGAAAAAGAAATTAAACATTTAGATCTGTGAATTTTTATCATTAGTCAAATTAATAAAATATGAATATTTAAAATATAATGGAGTATATCTAAAATGACAGGTATCTTTTATATGTCCAATATAATAGAAATCTTGGAAAGTTACCCATATTTTCCATATACATATTTTATACATGTATGCATACATATATTAGAAAATTGCCTAATAAAATACTGACAGTAACTGTCTTTAAAAGTATAAGATTATGGTAATTTAAATTTTTTATTTTTGTGTTGCTGGATTTTCTAATTTTTCTAAAACAAAGATGATTGTTGAGATTAAAAAAGTAAGAAACTGGGGCAGAAATGCATTTCTTAAATTGTAAAGGAACTGTAAAGATTTGCTTTGTTTTAAAGAATAAGATGCAACTAGAGACTACACTCATAAGTGAAATAAATCAGACCCACATGTGTAAACATCATATTGTCTCCCTAGTGTAAGAACCTGAAAGAGTAAATAAAATCTGAAATGTACAATAGATATTGTGAAGGGGAAAGAAACTGCTAGGGAAAGGAGAAAAGAAAGAAGCAAGGGAACAACATATATATATACACAAAACAGCTAAGATACTTGTACAACTAATTTCTATTGGTTTATTGAAAGAAACAGTTAATATTTTTTGACCAATTTTACATGCTTATACCTGGTAATCTGAACAACTACTTTGAAGATAACAATACACAATATAAAAACCATGGTTGATTTCCTATCATCTTGTTCTGAAATTCTGTACAGTTTTTAATGTTTCTTCTTATTTTTTATTCTCTTTAAAATAAAAAATGAGAAAGGTTTTATTACTAAAAAAGAATAGGATACAACTCTTGCCTTTCAGAGATTTTTCAAATCAATTGTTAAAATAACTATCTAGATAACTGTCAATGAAGAGTAAGAAAAGGATCTATCCTGATCAAGCACTTGGTGAGCACTTACTAGATTCTAGCTGCTTTCCATACATTAATTTATAAAATCTGGAAGAAAAAAAGCCTACCCCATTAGATAGGTTTCATGATATCCTGGAGACTAAACAAATTGTTAAGTCATAGAGAGACAAAAAAACAAATTAAAATCAAACTAACATCTCAATTGCTTCAAAACTTATGTTTTTTCCATTCAATATTTCTGGGAGACGCATAGTGAAGATCCTGAGAGCAAGGGATTGATTATAGTTAGAGGGCAAAGAGAGGACACAGAGGAGTCCGAAGATCAGGTAAAATTCCTAAAATTTTAATAACTGAAAATACAGGAAAAGACCTGAGGAAAAACATTTCTTGATGAGGGAACATTGCAAATGAAAGTGACAGGTGAACAGAGAGCTTATAGAATTCTGGTAGGCTTGGTAGGCAGATTGGTTTGACCAGAATATACTAGAAATAGGAGTTTTGTCAGCTCAGTGAAAAGACTTGACATTTACATGGTAGGACTTGTAAGCTGATATTAATAAAAGTTAGCTTAAAATACTATAATATCAGTAGTATTTTGTCATGTTAAAAATATATGACTAGTTTTAATCTGTTTTTGGAAATAGAAAAATTTAGCAGTGGAAGGGGCATTTGTGAACATCTGGTAGACTTCTTTTATTCTAAACATGAAAGATCTCTGACCTGAAAAGGGGAAAGTAGTTGTCATTAGTCACAAAATTGTGTTAGCAACCAGGTCTCCTGGGTCCACATTGGGTTCAGTTCCTAGAAAAGGCAGCAGGAAACACTATGTTTTTCTTAATGGTTATTTGAGCTTTGTATTATGATCTCTAACCACCAGTAACAGAGGTTCAGAGAAATTAAATAACATACACAAAGTTAAGGAAGCAAAGTATACCTTACCCCAGAGCCCATAATCTTTTATGAATAGATATATCACCTCATTTTGTTATTGTGTCCACATAATTTCAGTTTCATATATATCCAACAAAAATCAATAAAATATCAGCAATTATTCACTTTTCTTTAACTTTTTATGCAGTACTTATTATATTTACCCTGCTTTATTATTCATTGTTATTATTTTCTTTTAGTTTAATAGTACATATGTGCAGTATGCTTACATTCCCTGTGGGAAGTTGCTATAGGAATATAATACATTAAAATTCCTTTTTTCATCCCCTAACCTTTCACTCTCCCATCTCTTCTCCTTTCCCTTTGAGAATGATTTCTCTACTTCCTGTTACCTTTTATTTTGCTCTTTGTTTTTACTGAGTTTCTCATGTAAGAGAAACTACATGATAATTGTATCTCATTTATTTAGCTTTACATTATTGTCTCAAGGTGCAACCATTTTCCCATGAATGACTCAAATTTATCTTTTGTGATAACAAAATAATACTCCATTGTGTATAAATACCACATTTTCCTTATACATTTACCTGTTATTGAACATATGGGCCATGTCAAAGATTTATCTATTAGGAATTGTGCTGCTAAAAACATGGGTATGCATGTATCACTGTACCATATCTGTTAAACCTTTCAGGAAGATTCCTAGACGGGGAATAGCTGGGTCAAAAGAAATGTCTAGTTACAGTTTTTTGAGAAACCTCCATAATGACTTCTACAGTCATTATACTAGTTTACATTTCTGTAAACAGTAGAAAAGGGATCCTTTTTCTTTGTATCCTCTCCAGCATTTGTTATTACTTGATTTCCTGATGACGGCTACATTTTCAGAGTTAGGATGGAATCTCAGTGTGGTTTTAATCTGAATTTCTGTAATGACCAATGATGAGCATTTCTTCTTGTATTTACGGCCATTTGACTTCTTTTGTGAATTGTCTATTCATTTTGCTTACTCATTGTTTGATTGGGTTTTTTATTTTAGGGGGCCTAATTTTTTTGAGTTTTTTTTTTAATATATTCTAGATATGAGTCCTCTGAGGAATTACTGGCAATCTTTTGCTTTTCTGTAGGTTGTCTGTTCACTCCATTGACTGTTTATTTTGCTGTACAAAAATTTTTAAATTTGATATGATCCCATTTGTTGATTCTTGAAACTATTTCCTATGCAACTGTAATTCTGTCTAGAATTACAGAATTCTGTCCTTGCCTATGCCTATGACTTTAAGAATTTTACCTATTTCCATGATGGCAATCCTTTTAGAGTGTTCAGTGATATAAAGAGCCTACTAAGCACGCATACTATAAGTTTACCACGAGTGACCTATTTTGTCTTCCAGCAGACTGAGTGTTTGTGACTTAATGATTAATTCTTTGATCCATTTTTATTTTATTTTAGTGCATGGTGAGAGATGTGGGTCTAGATTTAATCTTCTGCATGTGGACAGCCAGTTTCCCCAACACCTTACATTTAAGGAGCTATCTTTCCTCTAAAGTGAATTTTAGCCCCTTTGTCAAAGATCAGCGTTGAACATTCTTTTGGTTGTTTTTGAACAAGAACTCTATCCTGTTCCATTGATTTGCATGTCTGCTTTCATTCCAATTTCTTGACAAACATCTTACACACAGCTTTTATAGGTAGAGATAGAGATCTAAGTTTTATGAAAAAAAAGTCATAAATTTTTCTTTTAATTATGCATCAATTCTAAACACAGGTTTCTTTTGCTAAGAGTTTTGGTTTGATTTTTAGATCGCTGACACTAATAATTTAAACCCTTTAGACTTTGAAAGTCTTCTATTTCACAATGAACAATCAAATTTAGTTAATATATCCCTATAGATAAAATTTCTTTCTTATAAAGGCCATAAAAATTCACTTACATGTTTAAAAGATTAGACAAATTCACAAATGTGTTCAATCTTCAACTGGCAAAACACACATGGAAGAATCCACTGCTAGCCTCATCTGCAGATGATCCCTTCCTCCCAAACCTACTAACCACAATTCCTACATATTTTTCCTTTTTATTTTTTGGTACTGGGAATTGAACTCAGGGCCTCACACATGCTAGGCAAGTGTTCAACCCTACTCCCCGATAATTGCTATTTTGGACAGGAATGCAGACAGGGACTGCAAGCAACAAGTTATTAGCAGCAATGCCACACCTTATGTAAGAACATATGCCTAGTGAGCAATTTATCTACAATATAGATACACTATAAATGTATTTAAATATAGCCCTTTGTATGTGTGTTTTTACATTTCTTGAAGTACTCCAAAAATTAAACATATGCAGAGTTATAATTGAATACATAGTTTGAAAACAAGCAGGCTAAAATTCAGCTATTCAAAGAGATATATAAAAGATATATACATAAAAATATAAAACAATGTTGTGTTCTCTAAACGATACAAATTTAATAATTACTTAATAAAACACAGAAATACCTTTGAAACAACCTTAGGCAGTACAGATAAAGTGTTCCTAAAACTTCCCAATGCACTATCATATTAAGTAAACAGTTCAGTTTGAAAGACTAAATATACAAATGGACAATGACCAGCTCACATATGACAATAGGTCTTTGATCAACAACCTCTGTAGCAATTGGCCTCAGTCAGGACTCAGTCAGTGACTGCCAGCCTTTGCCAGCTGGTCTTACCTCTGCTTCTAACTCAGGATAAGACAAGACAAATACTCTAATAAAATGTTCTGATTCCAGTTAGCCTGTCTCTGTCTCCCCTATACAAAAAAAGTCTCCAATCAGAATAGGTCTAAGGACCTCCCTCTCCCTTCTATAAAGTTTTTCTACTATAGACTGCCTGCTTTTGACTTTCTACCTAACCAAACTGATGGCGGTTGACCCCTATGCTCTACAGCAAATTCTGAATAAAAAGTTCCTGCCTATTGGGTGGTCTTTGTTTGTTTCCAATAAATATCTTCAGAAAGTAGAGATCAGTTTTATGTAGGAGGATCATTTGTCCTAGTTTGGCAGAGTTAGTTCTGGGTTTTGCCCATTGTTCTAGTGTAATTAATAATATTCCCATTTATTCTCAGAAATGCCCTTGTTTGAAAAATAAATTACATGGCTACAGTGACTTGAGGCAAATTTGTTCATTAGACAGAGGTATTAGCCACAAACTGGTGTTAAGTGACTGGACCTAGAGCAATGCTAAGTAACAATGAATAGTGAACTGGGCTATTAAAGAAGTAGCTTCCTCTCTGATCGTAATATAAGCTGTCAAATTAGGAGGAGGCCAGAGTATCATATCCATTGATTCAGGTTTCTTCTGATGAGATTTAGGCTTTAGTGAACAAGAGATGGGCTTTTAAGAGGTGTCCTCTTTTCCCCTTGAGGTATTCCTGCCACCCCTACAGGATGATGCAGAAGTTACCATGGCAAATTCCTCTCCCACGCTGCTGGAAGTCCTTCCCAAAGCAGACTAACTTCTGTTCTCTTTCCACACCCTTTCTCTCTCGTTACATAGTAAGTCATTCTGAGAGCAGATTTCAGACTCTAAACTCCTTGCTAGCTTCTTTGAAAGTATTTTTAAATTTACTTTTCTACATGCCACTGTGCATGTCCAAAGAGAAATCCTGATGGCACACATGCACCAAAATGTGCCAGACCGAAAAGATGACCAAAGAAAGAATGGCTGGAAAGAGTTCATGGAAAGAACTCTTCAATTTGATGATCTTCAATAGTCTGCTTTCAAGTTAAAATATATGATTTTGTAACTTAAATATTCAGCTTAAATAAATACATGGCTTTTACCTAGTAAGTGTCATATTTTAGCATGGAGTAATATAGACTCAATGGCTTCAATGTCAGAAACAACTAGGTTTAAATCTATAAGGTTCAATATGGTAGACAAAATATCTCTTCAGGAGGGGGGAGAGGGGGAGGGGTGGCACAGGCCTGTAATCCCAACAATTGGGAGGCTGAGGCAGGAAGATCACTATAAATTTGAGACAAGCCTGGACTACAAAAGTGAGCTCAAGGCCAGCCTGAACTACATAGTGAGACCCTGTCTCAAAAACAAAAAAGCCAGGTGTGGTGGTGCACCCCTGTAATCCCAGCACTTCATAGGCTGAGGCAGGAGGATCGCCACAAGTTTGAGGCCAGCGTGGGTTAAACTGTGAATTCAAGGCCACTCTGAACTACATAGTGAGATCCTGTCTCAAAAAAAAAAAAGACAAAAAAAATCTCATCACCACCATAAATATGACCTGAGATTTGGCAGGGCCAAA
>NW_004955414.1:7773436-7834963 GCF_000276665.1 Chinchilla lanigera | reverse complement strand
ATATACACATACATATATCCTGAGTGTTTGATTTGAAATCCATAAATACACATTCCATGACCTTGGAAAATTCTGTAATTTCTCTGAGTCTCAATGTCTCTGTGTAAAATATATAAAAAATAAAACCACTTCATAGGATTGTTGTACAATTTAATCAAATACAATGTAGAAGATCCCTACCAGATTGCTGGCGTGTAGTGTGCATTCGATAAGTAGTTACTGCTATTGTTCTTGTTTCTGATTTACTGAAGAGGTCATATTTAGGAGCGTCATACTGAGTAAATCTTCCAGCAAATTCTTCCAACTAATATACTCTAATTATTTACACTTAGCTGAATCTCAAACTAGACTACAACCTGCTTAACTGTCACTCACAGTTATGCATTTTTAAAGTTTGGAGCATCTGCGCTGTGCCAAGAATATTCTTGATATCTGGTTGAGTTCATACGGTTTTTTCAATGTTTTAACAACTCCTAATTCTGAGAATATTAATAAAAAAGGCCTTTGGCTGTCTGTGGGTGTTGCCTAATCTCAATCCCTAGTCAGAGCAAATGTGGCTATTTCAGGATCATTACTAGAAAAATAAAACAAGGATCTTTTGAAAATAGGTATAACACAGATCTTCTATCCTCCCTTCTTATACAGTGAAAAAAATCCTGAATGACAAATAGACTTTCTGAGAGATGAGAGCGCTTTAATATATTCATACACATATGCAGACACACTATAAATATCTATAAATCTTACTGTCTTCAACTAACAAAAATGTGTGGAGCTCCTACTAAGCGTTATTTGTGCCAGATACTAAAGGAGGCATTGAATATATAAGTTAAACAAAACAGGTATCTTCCTTTCTTTGTGGAGTTAATTTCTCTATTTCTCTCTTGTTCTCTTCACTGATTTCACAAGTACACAGTAGTGTGTGTGAACACACATTTTTTCACAAGCCCATATGCCTATGAGAGAAACATATATGGGTGGAGATGGATGGATGGATGGATGGATGGGTGGATGGGTGGATGGGTGGATGGATAGATGACAGATAGACAGATAGATAGACAGATATTCCTATACATGAATTCTCAGGAAAGTTTGGGACGAAAAATGTAACTTGCATATTTTTGAGAGAAAAGATGGGAATTAGTGGGGCTGGGGATTTAGCTCAGCAGCACAGTGCCTGCCTGGCAAGTGCAAGGTCATGAGTTTGATTCCTGGTACCAGAAGAAAAAACAAAACAAAACAAAACAAAACAAAAGATGGGGATTAGTAACCAAGAGACATTACTTCCTTCTGTATTTAATTATTTACTTTAAATCCATTTCTATATTGCTTCGTTCCATATAGTATTTAACTTATACTTGACCAGATGACAATGAACTCTCTATTTCCATTTGAGCAGGAAAACCCAAGGACAACTGAGTGATACATACCACTCAAATAGATGCTGGTCAGCTTCTATTTGCCAGATGAACATCTGTATTAAACTTTTCATATACTCACAGGAAATGACTAATACTTTCAGAACTATGCAAGTCTTCATACCATTTAGAAGAGCACACTTATGCCAAAAGCCATACTGAGATGTTTGTAAGTATTATCTTTAATTTTTACATGAGCCCTCTCTGGTAAATTTATCTTCACTTTAAAGATAAAAAATGGAGTTTACATGACCTGCAATTCATGATATACTGTGTTAAAGATCTAAATTTTAAAATCAGAGAGTATACTTAAGTGCAGGATATTACTTACTCTACAGTGTTTTGTGAGGACCAAAACAAAAATATAAAAATCTTGGCATAGGTTTTTATTCAAAATATGGTCTAAGTTTTAAGCAAGGCCACAAAAAGAAATAAGATGTCTGATTTTCTTGTTATGCTTCCCAGTTTTAAATACCACCACTACTCAAATTTCAACCATAGATAGGTCTTCATATGTATGTGTGGCTTTGAAAGATATATATGATATATTTATAACAGCATGTGATTTTTTTTTGGTTGCATATCCTGAACTACATAAAGAATAGGCAAATATATGTGACTCATTTTAAAGAACACATAAATATATGCAGATACTTCTGAAATGTATATAGCATTGAATTAATATACACAAGAAACCACTTTTATTACTCCTACATTTAAAATTTTATGAGTTAAGTATTACTGCTCTGTCTCTTGAAAATGCTTGACTGAACTTCATTTATTGAGAAACTAGTCATTGAAGAGCAAATTTAGGAAACTGCATAATCATAAATTTTCTCTTGAGCATCCCTCACCCACAGGTGGTAACCTTAAAAAGCTTGTAACATGTTCTTTTGGAATAAACAAGTTAACAATTAAATGCTTTCCTTCTTTCTCAGGGTAGCCGTCCAATTATGCTTACTTCTTCCCCAAAGTACTTCTTCTCATCCATTAAGTATCCAGAAAAATCTAAGAGGTAAAATAAGTCACCATCTGTCATGGGCCCATTAGCCTGACTTTTTTCTTGGTCTTTAAGATTAAAACTAGAACTTCATTTAGTTCCAAATTTCAACAGGAGTAAATTGCTGCTGTGTAATGTATAAGTGACTAGACACAAAGCTAGGTCTTTAATTTTTTCAGATATAAAATAAATAATGGGAGTGAAAAATAGAGATGAAAATAAAGATATTTTAAAATTCCTTACCCATCACATAATTTTTCATCTATATGTGAATAGTTCTAGACCATGTGGCTAACAAGACACACAACCTGTAGATTGTTCCTACAACCTGAGACCAATCTGTAGTTAAAAGAAATTCTACCATTTGCCTTCATCAGCTACTCTACATTTAAATTCACTGGTTCCAAGTTCTTCCTTGAGCAGAAGCTTCTTAGCCTTTCGCACCCTATTTCCCATTAGTTTCCCAATGTGCTTTCAGTTCTAGGAGGTTCATCACCTCACTTAGTCACTTCACCTCTTAACCTAGGTTCCATGAAACCTTTCCCACATTTTCATCTCTCCTGTCACTACCTGAGTTTAGAAATTCGTTATTTTTATCTGAACTGTTAGAAGAATTCCATACTCATCTTCCTGGCAGTTTTTTCCCACCCTTCTCTACATCTTTGTATTGCCTCACAGCTGTTTAAAAAGCGAATCTGCTAGTGTCATTCTCTGAGGTGTGATTGGGATGGTTTCTATAGTTTGTTGTCATCTGTTGGATAAGATGCAAATACTTAGTAGGTCTGATTGTTCTTCACCTCCCATTATTCTTCATCTGTATGTTCTGCCAAGTGCCAAATGACACAGCCATCGGATGTCTGGGTGTACAATCCATTCCCATGTTTCTAGTTCTCCGTGGGTAGCTGTCTCTGACTGTCTGTTCGGCCTCCCCCTCTATAACACGCTGAAGGAGATGATGGGGATTAGGAAGGGAGAATACAGACTATTCATTTTGGTAAGCCTAATTTGAATCTCAGCTCATCCACTTTTTAGCTTTGTGACTATGAACGTTTAATTTCTTTGTTTATTTCCTTTATCAAGAAAATGGAAGTAATGATTCTTAATTTGCAGAGCACTTGTGAATATTATGTGGGATAATATCAATCCAGCATCTGGCATACGGTAGTCATTCTTCCCAAATCATGTTCCATTTTGCTTTATTTTCCACATTGTATTGCAGGCAATACAATCTCTCTTACTGTCATAGCTCTTCTGCAAAGTCTTCCAATGGGCTTCTATTTCTCAGCCCAGAAGGCTTTGCTTTGTTGTCAGTAAAGTCTTTTCTCACAGCTGATCTTCTTTGAGGCAGCCAATTAAAATATTTCAAATTCCTCACCTCCACCAAGTTCTCACTCCCCTCTGAGAATATGCTCTTCTCTTTCCTATGAATGCTCTTCTGCAACCTGCTTCCCCTCACACATATCCTGCACAAAGCATTAGCACATTTCCCTTTCCACTAGTCTTTATTGCTCTTCTCACCGTAAGAGTGAGAACCTCTATGTTTATTGGTCACCGCGAATCTCCAGCGCACTACAAAACTCTGGTCTGCAATGTTCTGCAATGTTCTACTTACCCTACTCCCACCGCTGCTATAAAAATAAGGCCAAGTCTTACCTGGACCTTTTACATTTACCTCTGCTCTTTCCACAGTGTAGGTCCTTTGAGCCACAACATGGTAGCTCCCTGTGGTGAAACAGCAATGAGTTTCCAAAATGGAAAAATAAAAACATACTGACAGGAGGCATTTCAGAGGAGAAAAATATACTTCACTCAGACATAGAAAAATTAGTAGAATCAAGGAAAAAAAATGGGAGTTTCCAACAAGGGAAAATAGGAGAAAGGATGATTGCTTTTATTCATGCAGGAAAGCTTTATAAAACCCTCTATTATGCTAGCAGCAGATTGTACATTAAGGTTGGTAAAAAGATAGGCCTTATTGAAGAGAGATGATGGGCAGAAATTAAAATTACAGAGTTTTTGGTGGGGTCTGATTACAGACAACCATAATCCATTGGACACTGGTACAGCTCTACTGCAGGTACGAGAGTGCCCACTTGACTACTGTGATTATTTACTTACTTTTGGCTTATTATCGCCTTCCACTTGGACTCACTCCATGTGCATTCATATCTCCAGTACTCAGAATGTTATCAATAGCACAGAGCACACAATTGCTAAATACATGGTGAACACTGTCGCAAGCCTACCTGCTACAGGGTACAAAATTTCAAGGTTTATCGCGAGGCCCTGAATTAAATTCCTGGTACAAAAAAAAAAAAAAAAAAAATCAAGGTTTGTAAGCCTGTCTTACTCACTTGACAACCTTTTTCTATAAACGACCAGTTAGTAAATATTTTTGATTTTATTAATCACACATTCTCTATCACTACTAGTTTAATCTGCTATTGAAGCATATAGATTATGTGTAAATAAGCAAGTATGACTATGCTATAACATATATTTATTTACAAAAACATATCGCAGGCTGACTTTGGCCCATGGATAGCAGTTTCCCTGCCTTCATACTAGACTAAAAGCTCATTGAGTAAAAAGGAATTACTTGTTTTCCTCCAGTGCCTAGCACATAAAAGTGCTCAATAAAAAGAGTTTTGTGTTTATTCTGTACCAGTCACTGTTCTAGGTAGTACTGTGCAAGCATCATTTAATCCTCATGGCAACCCTATGAAGCTGGTTTTATGGTCATTATTTATGATAACAAAACTTTAACTCAAGTTGGTTAAGTAAAGTGGCCAAAGGTTACAGTGCCAGTAAGTGGCAGAGCTGGACATTTCAAAGTTGGACCCGGAGTTTGTGTTCTTAATCACATGTTTATAGTTTCTCCATAAGTGAGAATAAGTTCACGTGAGCCCCAAGCAGAGGATTTTAAGCTTTATGCGACAGGGCAATCTTCTCAATACTGTTCAGGGAGAAAATACTAAAAAACTCTAAAACAATGTATAAATTTCACTTTGTAGATCACCAGCAGAAAACAAGACTGTGATACACATGGATGAGAAGAATCACAGCTACAGATGTCTCCTGCTCTCCTGGCAAGTAATACTGCCTAACTGAGTTTCACTGTACCTGAAGTTTCTTAATATTTTCAATTTTGATACTTATTTGGTCACCTTTAAGCAATCTACTATCTCTCAGAATTATCAGATGCCAAAATTTTAAGAATATTGATGAGGGAATACTTCATAAATGGGCATATCCTACCCATTTATCCTTGGTTTGTCAAATAGTTAAGGACACATTTGACCATGGTGGTTAGACTGACACTAGAAATTAAGTTCTGTGGTTCTGAAAGATTATAATAACAAAAGGCTAAACATGGAATGTGAGTCACTGCATATTTGCAGCAGAAGAAGGGCCTGTGAAACAGGTTTTTGACCATTCAGTCAGGTGCCTCCCTGGGACTTAGAATTCAGACAGACCTAAAGCCCGCCTGTCTCCATTCACAATCATGATTCTGTCTACCTTATAAATGACTTTACAATCTCAGACACTTCACTCATGGTCTCTTTGACTTTAGTAATGTAAAGCAAAGAAAAAAACCAAACAATATTCCTGAAAATCAACATAGGAGGATGTTTATATTAAAAGCTCAAATGTCAAGCTTTCTGTGAGACAGGCAATTTCAAACGGAAAAATATGAAGGAAGGAGAACATATGGATTATTTTGGTCCTGTATTGTTAGCTCTGCTTGTATAGAAGAGTTTATGTAAGTTATCCACAATTCTACCAATAGAAAATAGAAAAGTTTAGATACTAAAAAAGGTCAAATTTGAGTCCACACCTCTCAAACACTAGTGCCTATTGTGTTTTCCCCACAACATGATGGGTCTTGATGCAGTTCTCAAGCCAAAGCTGTGACATAGTGTTGCTTCTCTCTTCAGGACACAATTTGGATGAACTATTTCTAGCTCTTCATTTCTAAGATGGGAATGGTACCACTGTGTCTTTACCCTCGAAGGCACTACATATGTACCAAAGCAATCATAAAGCACCAGCCTAAAAGCAACCATACAGCACAATTGATATAACCAACAAATAAGGAAAATTAAGGCTACATAGATAATATTAACACTAACAGGCACAGAAAACATACCACCATATGTAATGTGTGATTCTAAAATAATAAAATTTCAAAGTATACTTTTTTTTCCTCCTGCAAATTTAAAAGACAGCAGTTTTCAGAAAGCAAAGGTAAAATCAGTTGCATTTTCAAATCAGTGACTTAAGAAAATAAAGGATCTATCCATGTATCTTTAATAGTGAAGTTCAGACATGGTCTTTCAAATGTATAATAAATCAATATTTGTTGAATGCTCATTTTGTGCCAAGCATTGTCCTAAGCAATTTACATGAATTAAGCAATTTTATCTTAACAACAACGCTTTGGGAATGACATAATTATGATTTTCACTTTAAGATGAAGATCATCAGAAACAAAAAGATTACGTGGTTGTCCCAGTTCACACAGGGCAGCGTACAAGCTGAGACTTCCCGTCTCCGGGATGTATCTTCTTCATTATTACCTGTATTATCTGAATATATACCACACTACATTACCTAAGTATATTTGCTATATCATTACTTGATTGGTAATTGTAACTTTATGGTTGTAAATTGCATTCATTTTCTTACCTCATTTAATTTATTAGCATGCATTTATAATTTAGACTATAGTCTGTGTGATGTTTAAAAGTGAAGCGGTGCCTTATAAAACATAATAGCACTTTTATGGTTCATCCTTCAGTAATGTGTATAGGGCCACCTCTCAAACCCTTATTCGGACTTGCTTTTCTCATCTTAGAGGCAGAGGTCAACTCCTCTGAGACCTGACTCAAATGCTACCTCCTTTTACAAGTTTTCTGTACTCTCTCAAGCAAAATGGGCCCCTGCTTTCTCTGAACACCCCAGGAATTGAGAGAATTGTAATTTTTCATTACATTGAGTTGTTTACAAATACATTTGTCCACATCAATAAGTCTCAGTCCCTTGCATCTAGCACCAGGGCTGGTGGAAAGTTAGTGCTGTACACTCTATTGAGTAAACACGACATCCTTCAGTTGTTAATAAATGGGCAAAGATCAGCAATTAAATAATACAGGCGAAGGAGAGCAAAGGGAATGAGATGAAAAAAGGGATTGAGATGTTCCATGTAACTCTACACAAGGATTGTAAACATTATGTACAGCAAACATGTACCAATAAAAAATTTAAGAAGTAAGACCTATGTAGATTTTCTCTAATTATTGACCTGGTATGATTGCTATGTGCATTTCTAGAAAGCTGGATGCTACCCACAGAAACTATGTTAACTGGATTTTTGTGCTTTTATCTCCTAAGTAGAACAGTGAACCCAGGACAACACATCTGTGCATAAGGAGGCTAGAGTATGGCTATCTTTGTAATGATATCAATCAGTGTTTGATTCTCAGCTGGCTCCCTAGTAGGTACTTGACACAGGACACTAATAACATCCTTATTACCAGGATGTTATAAAAGTAAATTAAAAATTATAAAATTCACTTCATAGTGTGTTAGAAGCATATAATGAACTCAAATATATATTAGTAGCAATTAAAATTAGGAATTTTCTTCAGAAAAATTACGCATTGTGTATCTTCTACATTCTTTTCAATAGCTCTGTACTCATACTTTCATGTCTCTCCCTTTTGCTTCCTTGAAGTGCTTCTGATCATGTAACAGTATTTGCTGACTGTAAAATCCCATACAAACCACAGTATTTGTTTAAATGCTTTGGTCAAAATTTCTTTCTTAGAACTTAGGGCTTCCGAATTTGCCTCTGGGTTGTTTGTGCTTGGCTCCAGCAAAAGGCTAAGTAAACATTAAGCTAATAAGCTGTGATCTTTCAATCACCATCATTTCCAGTATCCAAAGTTAACTCAGTAGGCAGCCAGAAAGACACAGATGCATACTGGAGGAAGCAGAGATTTTACATCAATAAAACACCAGTATTATATAAGATGGAGCAAACTCCAGTGAGAGTTCTCTTTTGGAAGTGCTGGCTAGCTGTCCGACGTAAGCATCGCTAAGTAACCCTCCTTTGCCTACAAAATTTCATTGGCCAATATTCAGGTTTTTGTAGGGTGACAATTTTTAGCCACAATACTAATATATTACTTGCCCACTACAAACCTTGTTAATTCCCAAAAGATATCCATGATCCTCCATAATTGACCATATACTCAAGCCCAAAGTACTGGTCTCCAAGACAGCTTTGCCTGACAACAGATGTATTTTGGACTCGAATTTGACCATAGCATTCTCCCTTAGGCTTGATGTTGATGTTTGATGTGTGAGCCCTTTGGCCAATACTATTGGTAGGCTCCTATTGCTAAAGCTGATTTATCATATAGTCTTCCTGCCAGACAAGATTATATATAAACTTACTTTGCTAAAATGCTTAGGAACTTGCGCTTTATAAATGCAAACAATGGATTCTAAGTGAATCAAA
This sequence comes from Chinchilla lanigera, assembly GCF_000276665.1. Lineage (NCBI taxonomy): Eukaryota > Metazoa > Chordata > Mammalia > Rodentia > Chinchillidae > Chinchilla > Chinchilla lanigera. The sequence continues at coordinate 7,826,019 of NW_004955414.1, read as the reverse complement.
CATTTATTTCTTTCTAGGATTGCATAGACTTGGAGGCTTCATACGGAATCTTAATGATGATTGTTTTGGGCTAACATTCCCTCAGGTTCCTAAAAAATGTTCTATAATATTAAAATTTCCACAGAATAATTCAAGGTAATAAGTGTGTAATAGTTACTTAATATTCATCTCTACACTAGATGTTCTAGGGGCTCAGGAAGTTCCTCCATAAACAGGAATACCAAACAGGCCCCCTGATCGCAGGCAGCATATATTTTAATTGAATAAAAAGACATATGTCTATATTAGTTTTCAAACTTCTCCTAGAGCATTTACACTTAATTATAAGTATTTTGTCTTTGTGTCTGTGCATTCAAGAATGCCATCACTTCTTGAGTATAAATCCTGTATCTTTTTAGTCTACAGATTCCTAGAGATAAGCACAGAGCCCAGGACCAGATTGGTTTAAAATGAGATAAATTATTATGAGAACGATCAAAATAATATACCCTATCGATATTCACATAGGGAGATGACAGTATTACTTAGTGGTCCAAGAAATGGTCACAGAAAAAGGAAAACTTGATATACATGTGCAAAAGTCAATTTTTTATATATTGGAAAAGTACAAAGATTAAAAAGAGGGGAAATAGAAATATACATAAACAATGAAGAAAACTAGCTAAGGAAAGGCTTAGAAATTAGTTTTAAAGATTGGATCTACAGGAATGAGTTTGAACTATTTTCACAGGAAAAAATAGGAAGGTAATGAGTATGTACTATGATTCAAGTCTTTGCGGGGCTGGGGATTTAGCTCAGTGGCACAGTACCTGCCTGGCAAGTGCAAAGTTCGTGAGTTCGATTTCCAGTACCAGAGAACAAACAAACAAACAAAAAAATAAAACCAGAAAAAAAACCAAGTCTTTGGAAGGCATTTCACAAATATAATTACATGGGCTAAGAATAATATTATTATCCAGAATTTATAGATGAAGACACTAACCTTAGAGCAGGCAAATAGTCTGTCTAAGGACAGGCCAAGTAAGTGGCAAAGTTGGAAGTTGATATCAATTCTATTTGACCCCATTCTTTTTTATCCCCCACAGTGTCTTCCACTGTCCCATAAACATGGCAGGTATTCCTCTTGATTCCTAACCCTTATGAATCCCCCTTCATATTCTCCAAAACCCATGCCTTCCCAGAATGAAATCAAGACTCCTTTCTCAATATTAGGGTTTTTCTCCACACATATAGAAATAAATTAAATTTTCTCAAATTCTAACTCTTTACATTTGGATACAATTACCACATTTATTTCTACAGCCAAATGTCAATTATTCTAACATCTCTTTAAAGTATATAACTTTCTATTCTTCATGCATCTACTTCTTTTGACCCCCCACAAAAGAACCATACAGAGTATTGACTTTTGATGATAAAAATGATGATGACTGGGACCACGACATTTTCAAGTTCCTCCTTGCTCACAAAACTTGCGGAGCTCCAATAGGTAACACTCTGGAGCCAAGGGTTGACAATACCGTCCTCTAACAAGTTAAAGTATCCCTCAGGTCAGGCTAGTACCATTCATTATTTATGAAACAGTGCTCTTCCTGTTCAGAAATTGCTCTTCCCTTGGTGAAAGTACATTGAATGGGATTCTGGGCATCAGTGAGGGAAGCAGGCTAAGTCTCTATGTCCTTTTAATTAGCTGGAGGTAAGAAGCTTTTACATTGGATTTCTGTGGTGTAGTGTTCAGTGGGTGCCTGTCACAAGATTCACACAAGCTCAGATAAAAAGAACTTTCAGCAGGAGTGTTTGAATGGTATGTGTAATTGACAGTACAGGTGAGTAAAAAACCCCAGGAGCTGGCTGTCACATGAATACAACTCATATCTGCTCTATCTACCTCACTATTTCCTGTGAAAGCTGTTTGCAGCAAAAACATATAGTGTAAATGCAAGGCAGAGTGATCAACTCAGCCCAATGCTTGAGGCTCAGTACCCAGCTATGTTCCTACACAATCCCAAATTTTCCCCATTACACAGCTCACACTTAGCTCTGCTTATCAAATGTCCTTACATCCGAATTCTAACCTGAAGATTTTGTGGGCATGTGTGTTTAAGATGCCTTTTTTTCTTAGTACTGGGGATTGAACCCTGGGCCTTTGCTTTCCCAGTTCAGTGTTTCATTTTTCACTTTAAGACAGCTTACAAAGTAACTAAATTGCCCACCCTAGGCTGGAACTTGGGATCCTCAGACCTCAGCCTCCCACAGTGCTGGGATGACAAGCGCGCTCCACCATGCCCAGCATAAATGTATGTAATGAAAGACTGAAGTACAAGGGCTGCAGCTAAAATGGAAAAAAGCTTTACATCTGCCCTCCGTTCCAGAACACTTTTGTCGATCTTCAACCATGTCCCTCCCCAGCTTCCACTGTCTTCACTGCTGTGATAGTGATCAATGTGCTGTAAACCTCACATTCAAGAAATTAATGAATAAACACACAAAAAAAGGAGAAATACTGAACTGTCCGACATTTTCAAATTACACCATTAACTCCCACAATGTGTCAGGAACAGTCAAGGTACTTTAAAATCACCATGTCACACAGTCCTTAACTACCCTTTATGATCAAAATATAACCACCCTGATCCTACAGTTGAGAAAACTGAGATGCAAGAGGCACAATAACGTGCTGCAGGTCATAGGGCGGTAGAGATGTAGTCAGGACTTGAACCCAAGTATTGGAATGGTAACAACATGGTAAAGGAATTGTGATATAGTGAAAAAACATCAGTAAGCTGTTGATTCCAATTGCTATTCCATCTCTTACTGTGTGAATTACATTAGACAGATCATTTAGCTTTCCTGACCCTAAGTGTTTCCTAATGTTAACCAAAGAAAAGTACTAAAATACATAATTTACATGTTCCATCATGAGGAACACTCAAAATGTGATGTGAAGTTTATTGAACCCAGAAATCTTGTCGTTTCATTCTTGTGTTCCTAATATCCTTACAACAGCTCTAGGTTAGCATTTTAATAAATATTTGACAAGAATCACCATATTTAGCATAGTACAAGGAACATAGGATGTGTTTATTTAATATTTTCTGCTCTTAGTCATAGAATTTCCTTTGCTGCAATATGTATTAGGGTCATCTGTTTCAGCATTCCTTATAGTATGGCAAGAAATGTAGCAGTAATGGTGGTAACCAGTGAAAAGAATGTGGGAAACTGGATGAAATTTTTGTGTTTCTTTTATGCTGGTCTTTAGTTGTTAACTAGACAACTAAATAGTTATTGACTTATTTCTCTCTAAATATAAATGATGGTGGCAAAAATTATCTATTTCAACTAAAATTATTTTGTCATTTTCTTATCTTTAATAAACCTGTAAGACTACCTTGAAGTACTTACAGACTCATCTTTTATCATTTACCTTCTAAAAATTCTCTATAGTAATAAAAATGATTCCCATAATAATGTGCCAGTAGGTTCTAACAGGAGCATTGCAGGGCCATTTCTCAGCTGCAAGTCAAATCTCTAATTATGTCTCACAACTAAGTATTTTCAGGATCTCATAAAATACAACTTTCAGAGAGCCTTTAAGTATTGTCATGCAATAATGCACCACTGACACATTTAAAGGATGTGTCTATGGTAACATATGCCTATTATTAGAAACTTAACACTCACATTAATTCTTGAGCACTCAGTCACAGAATCAAATTGGAGGGAAAATATCTGCACTATATTGTAATTTTAGATCAAAGACAAACAAGTCTTCCTTTCCACATGAAGCATTTTGGCCAAGGTCACATCCCAGTCAGAGCTGAAAGGGAGGAAAACCCTGGGAATAACCCATTTGCTCATTTTGTAGCATGCTTTCCGGGTGTTTCAAGAACATCCGCAGAGGAACTCTAATACCGTTATTCATTAACTCTTCCAGAGACAGTCTAAATTACTATGGGAAGCCTCTTTGCATCTAGATTTAAAACACATTTCTATTGAAAATGGAAAATGTAAGTTTTTACAAAGACAGGAGAATGGCTATAGTTAACAACTTAATTTCAGAATCACCTTGGCGATGCAGATTGAGACGATCCAGATGAAGGCACATTGCACACTGCACTCAATTCAGTTTACAACATGAAGTAAATGCTCAGCCTAGGAGGGAATCCACCAGCATCTTCATGATCACCATCATCATGGTCTTTCCCGAATCTAAGATGCTTGATCTGCAGATAACTTAGCATTAGAGAATATCTGAACCAGAAGGAAACTTTACCTGGTCCAAGCCTTGACTTTATAGAAGGGAAACAGGAGGATGTCTTAGTAAGACTCACCCAGTAAATTAACAGAACTTTTAGAATCAAGATCTTTGTTCTTATACCTCTAAGCTACATTAGTTAAAATATACCAATTTTCCAAAAATATATTTCCACTGAATCTAGCTAACCAGTCAAAGTGATATGGATGAGGAAAAATTTTAACTGTTCTATTATAATTTACAATTTACAATTCAAAGAAAAAATCATTAGTTTACCCCTCCTCTTAAGCATATACAGTGGTACATTGGTTCATGAATTTAATTTGTTTTACAATTTTGGAGAAGATGTCTACATTTGTGTTTGTGTGGAAGAGATGGCCACCTCTGTGTTTGTCCCCCGATGCAGTTTGCAAACAAAAACAAAATGTTGCCAAGTGCTTCTGTTTGTGATCCAAATTGTTTATAAGCAAAAGGATTTGTGAACTGAGGTACCACGATATTTTTAAAAACCACACAGAAAAGCATCTCATTTGGAATAATCTTTAACATTTCTGGCTTACTCATTAAAATAAAATCCACATACAATGGTCAATTTCTAAATAATACCTTAACTTTGGAATATATTGTATATTGAATTTCTTCTGCTAAGGAGCACTAGTAATAAGATTAGGTGATATCTGAAGTTTAATTCTGCTACTGTTCTTCGGTAATATATATAACCACCACTAAACTTTAATTAATAGATGTATTGGTAATAAAGAACCAACCATGTAATTCAGTGTTTCCATGATTACTGAGGCCAGTTGCAGTTGTTGTCTACTACACATCCCAAAATATTTATTTCCAAAAATTAAATGAAATGGGGATCCAAGACATAGGTTGCTTTGCTATATGTGGAGCAAGTGAATAATAAAACAAGATCTCCACTGTCACAAGCATGTTCAAAATGTTACTGTTTATTTTCATAAGCACCAGATAATGACTGAATATGAAATGTATAGGCACTAATTTAAGAATTTGTATGTATTCTCTTATACTTAGTCCTTATATAGTCCATGTGAAGCAAGTAAAAAATATATTTTTCAAACATGAAAATGAAGCCTTACGTTAACAATCAGTAGACATGGGACTCTACCCCAGATTTTTCTGATTTTTGAACTAATAAGCATTTAATGCAATAATCAAATAAAATATAACTCATTGTAACATAAACAGACACATGAATAAAATGAGAATATATGCATACACAATGTAATTAATGCTCAAAGATAGTCAGAAAATTTTTATATTCACGTCTTCAGTTGCCCCAAATAATTAATAAGTATTTTTAGAAGGAAACTTTAATGTGTACATCTTGATATTATTCATACAGTGACTTTTGAGTATTCTACACATTATGTAAATAGGTTATAAGAGGCCTAAATCTTTCATGAGATTGCAATGATGCACCTATTACTCAGGCAGACTGTGCAAGTGTTCCTAGTATATCCCACGTGGTAGATTGACAACTGGTGGTGAACTTGTAACACACAGCTATACTGAACCAGTGTGGTGCTGGATGTGGGAGGGCCCCCTGAGGATTGTTGCTGGCAGCATAAGAGGCAGAACTGGACAAGAAGAAGAGAAGGTGTTGGGAGCCATTGGGAGCTGTTGGTTCTCTTGGAGAAACTTGTTATGCTGGCTTTGCTGATGAACTCAGCTGTTGCCATCATTAAAGGACCTCAGGACCTTACTGTTGCTGAGAATGGTTATTGTTCACTTTGAAGGGCCTGGTCCTCACACTGAGCATTGCTTCCTGGATCCAGAGGAAAAGATGGTGCACTGCTCAATCTCCTGGAAAGGCTTATCAAACTGTGGACAAGGCTGTTCTCATCTTTGGAGGAGCTCAGGACATTACTGTTGCTGAGGATGGCTGTGGAACTTTTCAAGGGAGCTCTGGTTCTTACTTTGAGCGTCACTTCCTGACTTCAGTGCAGATCCCCCAGCCTGCTGGCACAGATCCTTCATCCCGCTAGAACAGACTTTCTAGCTCCCACCCCTGACCTTTGACCTGTCCCAGCACAGATCCATGAAATAGGCCTGCATGAGGCATTCTTGTGGGCTCTTGGCCTCCAGGTGGACTCCTGGAGACACTGCTGTGGGATCCAGGCCCTCAGCTGGATTCCTTGGTCCTAAGTGTGTGGACAGATTTCCTGCACTCTTTTTGTATATGACTCTTTGGGTGACTGTTATAAAATAATTATAAATGATATGTCCTGTATGGTATTATTCTCCTCACAAAGCTACAACATCCTGTATCATAGTTTCTTGGGGAAAATGTCAAGCCCAAATTTATCCATCACATCATAAATGAGTTGAGATCGGATCCAGGATGAGACTTCTGTCCGTCCCAAAAAAGTTAGGATTTTTCTTAATGCTCATTTTCAAACTTTAGAAAAACTTCTAACATTGTTCAACCACTTACACTACCTTCCATCACATGATTCTGATACTGTATGAAAAATTGTCCTAAAAGCACAAATAAGATCGTATCACCTTAGTAGCTCACATCTATTACCTATATTATTCCAAGTCCTTCAATTCCTCACTTTAAATTTTAGGCCTCAGAAATACTAAACAACCTAAAATCTCTGTATATTTTTTGTTATTCTAGGCCTTCTGCATTTGCCTATGTCTAGCTTGTTCCCTAACCACACACAACTTCTACCCATCTTGCAAATATTAATAGTTACTCCAAGCCTCACCATCTTTGAAATCTCAAGTGTTATGTCATCTATGAAGCCTTCATTTATTCCAGTGGAAGGTCTAAATGCAAATTCTCCGATGTCCCCACATAAAGTTGTTATATAGCAATTGCATGCACTTATTTGTTCCTCTTAGTCAACTGCAAACTTATCGATAGGAAATATGGCCTCTCAAGTTTTAATGCAGATTCTTAGGGCTAACCTCCATTTCCTAAGGCCATTTAAGAACTATTTCATGAATGAGTTAAATACTGAAATCACTGGTAGGCAGGAGGTGTACTGGATTTGTTTTCTTGCTATAGGTTCTCAGAGACATAAACTGCGGATGTTTCAAATGGGCCAACTAACATTCTATCTGGATGACACTTCTCTTTCAGTAAAAGGTACCATCAGAAAGGATGGGAAACAACATCATACAGTGGGGAAGAACCTGGGAAATGCCAAACATAAGAGATTAATATCTGGAGGCAGAAACTTTGCTGGTCCTAATGACCAGTTCACAGGTATTTTCAAGTGCGATGGATTATGAGTAATCAGGACTACAGAATTTTACAATATGCTATAATTTTGGATTTCTTCATGTTGTTCATCTTTTATCCTCTATATTTTGCCACAGTGATCAGAAAAAAAAAAATCCCATGGAAGTAAAAGGAGCCATGGAAAGTAAAAAGCAAGGAAACTGAGTTCCATTCCACAGACAACCTTGTGAAGAGACATTCCAGACACTACAGGTAGAAGCAGTCTCCCTAGCTACTGAAAGTAAGGAAAAAATCCTGAGAGTCTGAGATCTGCAGCAGAATTAAACAGGACATCATGAGGAGGTTGGCGCCTAAGAGAGGACCTCTTGTCTACACATTGGTAACATGGAAGATTTCTTACTCCTATTTCTTGTTCCTATTAAACCTAGCTGAGGAGAGATATTAGTCTTACGGATTAGTTAGACTTCAGATTAAATTCATTTAACCTCCCTAAATTGGGTCCATATTAGTAAAATGAAAGAATATATTCTCTTTGCAGGATTAGGAGAAAGAAAAGGTATTAGATTAGTTGCTCAATGTATGCTTACTGAAGGGGTTACATATGTGGTATTTATTGATGAGGTATATATTGTGCAATATCAAGTTATTATGGCAATATTTCCTCTTCTTTAATTAACTGAAAACCAAAAAGGGTAAGATATAGATACAGATACACACAACCTGTCATGTGTCACAATGTATACATTAGCAATGAGTCCCAGTATTTATGCAGATAAAAATGAAGCCATTTTTATTATAGCAGATATTGGACAAGAGCACAGTAGCATGACCTCCTCACTGTCTTTCATATGATGTGTTTTCTGCAGCTCCAGAGAAGACATCTGGGAGTCATAGGGTCATGGATAAAAATCAGCACAGAAAACAATAGACTGTTATTATGCTTGAAAAGGGAAAATATGACTTAAATTGTCCTTTCTTCTGATGAGCTCGAAAGTACTTTTAAAGTAAGGATTGGAAAATGGTTCTACCGATGACAATGAGACCATCTGGGAGGGTATTGCATACTCCTGGTATGCGAAGAGGAAGAACAGCATTGGGAATTGAAATAAGGTGATATTTTTAGAAAGGTAGGTTTGGGGACAGACATTATGTAAGGCTAGTTATAACTTTTCTGAGGCCCAAATTGGGATCATGCATGGTCTTTCTATCAATTTTTGTATAAATTAAGGATATAGAGTCAGAAATTGGGAAGAATATCACATTTCTGGCATTTCTCAGACAGTCTACGGTAAATACAAAATTAGAATTTTAAACATCCTGAAAAACTAGGGCATAAAATCATCAAACATACAGAGGATAAAAGAGAGGCTAAGGCTTCAATCCTGGGAGACTGGAAACCCAGTAGCTGAACTGAGGGAAATAGAGGAATAGGAGAACATGATGGTTTGGCCCTCACTCAGTCTTGGATGTGATGACAGGATCTACTGAGCAAAAAGGCCTATAAACAGCTACAATTACAAAACAGAGAACAAAATACAAACACCTCTTCTAAATAACTTTGAAAGGCATCAACAAATTATATACCAATTGCTTGCAATTCCAGGTCAATGTTTTTTAAAAAGCCAGCAATACTTGCTTACTGTGGTATGGAAATTCCAAAAATCTTTGATGGTACCTGGTTTTATAAAGAATGAGGCAACTACTGGGAATACATCATTTAAAACAAGAATTGGAAAGGTCACTGTATAAATGAAAAATTCTAGCTGCCAGTGAAAAATTAGTTACTAAGGAATGAACAATCCACAAGTTCAGGAAAGGTAAAAAAGACTGCCAAGCCCTGGTAGGAGAGACTAAAAAATAAACACAAAATGAATGGAAGGTGTTCTCTTGCACAAGTACCGACAAGTACATTCAATTATAATACTCACCAAAAGAAAGTTTTCCTTATAGAAAGAGAATATAGCTGATGTGCTGTTATAATTGGTTTAGTTCTACATTATCTTATAGAAGTAGAAAAAAGTTACACTTTTCTTTCAGTATTTCTCTTTGAATTCTTAATGTGACAAATGACCTTTTAAATAAACCTTACTTGAAAGATGTAATATACTTGCAGATCAAAAACTGAGGAATCAGATACTTTTTACTTTCCACATTAGATTTTCATGACTGAAAATATCCCCCAGATAAACCCCATGGACCGAAAATTGCATGAGCTGGGAAAAGCACACAATGAGTGTGTTTCTGCAAATCATCAAACTTGTTGGTTAAGTAAACAACAAACTCCTGAATAGCCATATTCAATTTAAAGGTATTTTCTAAGAAAATAAGCTGTTCAGAGATGGTATTCTTCAGAATAAACAACTATATTCTGGTGGAATAATATAGAAAAGCCAATAAATAAGAACTAAAATAGTTGAAAAACAATAAGAAATCAATTTTAGGCAATCATATTAAAGAATTAAGGAGACATATACACAAGTGTTAATATAGATATCCTATGCCTAATGTAAGGAGTCTCCTACTGTTATGCATTTAGAATGTTTATATTTTGCTATTATTTACTTATAATTATATTATTTTTACATATAATAGCAAAATGTAAATATTCTAAATGTATAACAATAGGGAACCAATTACAATAGGTATAGTATATCTATGTAGTGGATATAAAACAGCCATTCAGGTAATCTTTTTAGAATGGATTGATATAGACAATAGTCATAATATCTGATATTTACGACATTATATTTGAGATAGTGCCTATTTTGCTATACATATTTGTACTGTATGTATTTACATGTATGTGTGTGCATTGAAGAGGACAGAAGCACATATGTCAAATTAATAACAATAATGGTAACAATAACTTTTGTGTGAGTAAAGTGGTACTTAATTTGGGGGGAAGCCAATACTCTTTTGAGAGAAAAATGAAAACTCTGAACTCTCACTTAAAATTTGCCTGAAGTATGAAAGTTTTTATATATCCCCTGGAGATTGTCTGTGAACTTCATTCACCATGAACCTTTTGTGAATAATAGCATGATGAAGATTTTTATTTTAGTTTTTTTTAAACTACTGTACATTAAAACAATTCTATTGGAATGTGTCGTTTTTCCAGAAATCAATCAAAATGATTTTTAAAAACCGTGGTAACATTTGATAGATATTAAAATACTTGAAAGCAATTTTCCCAGCTATTTCACAGTGTAAGCCAGCAAATTATTATATCTCTTATTCAATATGTGGGGGAAATTAAGGCAGAGAACAATTTTCTGATTTATTCAAGGACACCCAACATGTTAATGGCAGAACTGAGATTACAATATACTGCTTTCTGGGTTCTGATTAGGCTGTGGAGTTGCAATAACTATAGAATGTTATAATTTCAAATGTAATTTCAACATTTCTAAAAACTTTTTTTGACCTCTTATCTACAGTTCTTTGGGAAAAATAGTTCTCCGCTGGAGCTGTAAGGCTTTGTAATGTGTAAAGCAGTGTAGCAGCAAATATACAATAATTGCTGCAGCTGAAAGCCTCTCCATTTACAGCCTGGGAATCAAAAACTCAAAAGAGAACTTTATTATTTTTTGTTAAAAAAAGGAATACTCATCCTCCTTCCTCTACTCTGATTTAAAACAAACTGAATTACTCATGATACTTCAATGAAATTTTATTTCTTAAATCAAAATTATTTAAAAATCCTTATTTAACATCATAGAAAAAGAATTGGAATTCAGTGGTCTGTGCTTCTTAGTGCCTGCCCCAGAATCTAAAGTGACTGTATACGAATAGCTTCCATCGATGCCAGTGGTATGCCAGCTAAGGGACTGTGGCTGCTACATCTGAGACTACTCTTAATCTCTGCTTCCTAACACACAATCCAGGCTTACCTCCTCACATACCGGAAAGACACTCATTTTTCTATCTTTTGCTACTTTTTTTTTTCTCTGATACTTTATATGGAGAATATATTATAGAAAAAGCCTAAGAAGGAAGCCCTTGTTAAAATCTCCATCAATTATAAATGCTTCAAGAATCTGGGTCTCCCCAGGGGAGCTCAACTTATTTCTCCTTATTCTCCAAGGAACGCAGAGGAAACTAGCATCTCAGAAAATATCTTTTACTTTTCCCTGTGCATCTAGAAAAAACTAGTTGTCTGTAGAGGAATACATTCTATGTCATGCTGAAAAATTATATTTAATCAGATTCAGGGGCACCAATATGAAATATGACTTGTTTTGATTCTTTCTGGCCAGTGCTGGCAGAATTTTAAAGTAGTTCAAGACAAATCTCACTAATCCTTCTGGACACACCTCTACTACTCTCTCTGTCCCTACTCCTCTCTCTGTCCCTACTCCAAACACTGATTTTCTCCCAATACTTAAGGATTTCAGCTGCTATTCATTCACTCTAACACTTTGTTATTGAATGATATTCTCTTAATCTCAGTCAGTTTGGGCTGCTGTAACAACATATTAAAACTGGGTGTCTTATAAGCCATAAACATTTGTTTCACACAGTTTACAGGCTTGGACGTCCAAGGTCAATCTGGTGTCTAGCAAGGGCCTACTTTCTCAGAGACAGTTGTCTTCTCACTGTAACCTCACACAGTTAAAAACAGCAAGAGAGCTCTATGGGGTCAATTTATAGGGGCGGTAGTCTTGTTCATGAGGCCTTGGCTGTTGTGATCAAATCCCTTTCCAAAGGCCTTGCTCCCAATACCATCACCTTGGCAGGTAAGGCTACAACATATGAATTTGGGGAAGATAAAAACATTCGGACCTTAGCAGCTTCCCATGTGCAAGATACAGAGATAAGAGGACATCGACTCACATCGAATGTTTTTTTTATAGTTGCCAATTAAAAAAAATAAATGCTTTTAGAAAATCATCCTATTTAGGAAAGTAATGATTACTAATGGTCATATTAACCACAGGAGGAAATCTTATTTATGAATTGGGAGGTGACTATGTAGGTTCTCATAAGGAATATACTTAACTGCCATAAAGTAAAATATTTTCAACATTTATTAAATATATAAGATGTGTAGGAATTGCTATCCACTAAATTTTAACCTTATTTGGTAGCAATAAGTTTCCTTTCTAGGGATTAGATACTAAACTCTCTGACTCTATAAAGGATCCAAAACCTGAAAGATGAACTGAGTGCGTTTTGCTAAATGACATGAGAGACATAGATGGCACTCTTTTAGAAAAATTTAAAGTCCATTGCCCATATTTTTCATTTTTTTAAATAAAATAAAACATACAATGAAAAGAAATGTCCTTCCATGACTTGAAAAGGAGAAAAAAATAGTAGTTTGTGGTTTGCTTGGCAAAGAGTAAGCAATCACATAGACATGCAATGTTTTTTGTAAAGTAGACAGAGAAGTAGAAAAGTAGAATCATGTGTCAAAGACTATGTTAAAACTTGTATAACACTCACGAATAGGTTGTGAGTTATGATAATAAGAGTTGAAATTAGATTTTATGTTATGGAAATAACTACTCTGGAAACAACAATTATAGAACCACAAACTAATGAAAGACAGGAGAAATGGGTCTTTTTTTCCACTGTTTCAATTATGGGAAAGTGAGATTTACATTGAAGAGTAACTGCCAAGTTGGGCATGTGGCACAGGGCATAACCCCAGCACTCAGGAGCCAAGGCAGGAGGATGGCGAGTCTCACCCAGATCACCCTGCATCACAGAGTGAGGCCTTGTATAAAGAAAACAAAACAAAACAAAATAAAAAAAATGCTTAGATTTTCAAATGTCAAAAAGATTTATTTGTAGATACAAAAAATTTAAAAATCAGAGTAATTCCTGAATAACTTTTAATGTGTTATTAACTACCTGAAATCAGAATTATGCTTTGATAGTATAGAAGGCTGTAGTCATGTTAACTATGTTAACTATATTAAATGTTATAGAGAAAAACTTCAAAATCAGTTCAATATTATAATTTCCACCATCGGTTTTTTTTTTTTTTCCTGTTGTACTGAATAAATTACTGAAGTGGGAAAAGCTTTTGGCATTGTGAGAAAATGTAGGCGAGACACTAAAGGAAGAATGTAGGAGGAAATGTCTACTAGAGAAAAAATTAAATCCCCAAAGAGCAAAGGGAGAATTTATATTGTAAGGCACTTAGCTTCTTGGTATGTAGTATCTCCAAGGTTAAAAATAAACTATGTTTGAGGGGTGGCGGGGGAATCTTTCCTTTTCCCTGGCAATTATGATTCATAGAATCCACAAACCATAAAACTTCAGGTACCCTCTCCACCCAATACCTGCTGCTCATTACATCATAATCCTTTTCTGAAAGGCCATCATACACATGGGTGTCATAAAATAAACCATTATAAGATGAATGGAATAAGTTTTCATCAATGACCATATTATTTCTGAGGCCTTATAGTCACCTGGGTTGTTTTTACAGTAAGTTCTGAAGGCACTGTTTAACTGATTTTATGATAATGTAGTGTTTCCTATAGAAACCTGAGTCTTTCAGTCTGCTTTTCCAAATTCTCCAATGAAGATCCAGATTGAGCTGTTGAGAGAAACAGCAGTACACTGTAATGTGTATCTTGAAGGGAGCCATTGCTGTGCATTACCCTGTCTATGCTATTTCCAAGTTTCATTTTTTTTCAAGATGCTTTGTATTAATTTTTCAAACAGAAATAGGACTTTTTTACATTTGCATTTTTTATTAGTATATGTTGGCAGTAGATAGCAATTATATTCCTCTTGGGGAGTTGCTGTATAACATATCTTGGTTTTCTTCATCCTTTCCCCTCCTCCTCCTTTTTGTCCCTTTCCCTTTTACAAAAGATAGATCTCTCTATTTTCTATTATCTATCTTCTATTTTCCTCTGTACTTATAGTTTGGATTTTCCATGTAAGAGAAACCATGTGATGTTTAATCTTGTATGTTCCATTTACTTCACTTAACACTGTGGTCTCAAAATGTATCCATTTTCCTAAAAAATGGCTTAGATTTATTAGACGGAGGACCTCTTAGGTGACTGCAAAAAGAAACTTTTATTTTTAGTACATTTTTGTAGTATACCATGTTTACATTCCTTGCAGGGAGTTGGTACAAGTATTATAAATCCCTTTTTTTTTTTTTTGGTTTTTGGTTTTTGTTTTTTTTTCTGGTACCGGGAATTAAACTCAGGAGCTTGCACATGCCAGGCAGGTGCTGTGCCGCTGAGTTAAATCTCCAGCCCCCATAAATCCTTTTTTCATCTTCTTCCCCTTCTCTTCCTCCCTCATCTCTTGATTCTTTCTTTTCTTTACTTTTCTTTTTTTTGGTACCAGGAATTGAGCTCAGGACCTTGTGCTTGACAGGCAAGCACTGTGCCTCTGAACTATCTCCCCGGCCCGATTCCTTCTTTTTTTGTACATGTTTGCAATATATGTTTATATTCCTTGTGTAAAGTTGTATAGGACACATTTTAATCCTGTTTTCATCCTCTATTCCTCCCCTTCCTTCCCCTCTTTTAAAGCTAAATGGTCTGACTTTGCTACTCCCAGTAGGCACTACTCTGAGTTTGAACAACTGTCTACACAGTAGAAGGTGGCACCTGCCTCAGAAGATAACCTAATGCTACATTAAAATGGGCAGGCAAGTGTTGTTTGTTGAGTTAAAAGCTGTCTTCCTACACCTTTGTCCCTTCATATTTTACCACATTATATCCCCTCATCTTTCTCAGGACCCCCCTCGAATATTTAACAATACCTCCCTAACCTCTTACACCTTTGCCCTCTTTCAGGTGGTTCAGAGCACAGACTCTGCGGGTAGGCTACCTGGCTTCGGTTTTCAGTTGCACTGTGTTGTAGCCGTACACAGGGAAAGACCATTGCCTAGTTTTCTAATTTTCAGTGTAGTAATTAATAAAAGAATATCTTTTTCCCAACACTGTTAAAAGAATTAAAGCAGATACTGCCAGGAGTGACTGAACCACAATAACCATGCAACAAATATCTTCACACATCCTTTGTGATATGTAGTTTCCAGGACCCTGGAAAGCTCGTGGTATTTCCTTCTCTCTGTCTCTGTCTCTGTCTCTGTCTCTCTGTCTCTCTGTCTCTCTCTCCTTTCTCTCCTCTCCCCTCCCCTTAACTTTCTCTGTCTCTCTGTCTTTGTTTCTCTGTCTCTCCCTGCCCGCCAGGGGATTAAGAATTTTTAAAAAGATAAACAGATTACAATTCAAAATTAAATTCTATTATACATTTATAAACTGATGAGGATCCATTACCTGAATTTTATGAGGACAATGTCATGCATATATTTTTGTATTTCTAGCATAGTATTGTAAAAAACATAATACTAATAAATGAGGCTGACGTACGTTTCTAAAAAAGGCTAAATAGCAACTATTTTAGGCTTTGAAGCCTATGTCACTCCCATTCAAAATACTCACCTCTGCTGTTGCAGTACAAAGTAGCCATAGACAATATGCAAATTAAAGAGTATGGCTGTGTTCCAATAAATTTAATTTATAGATACTAACATTTGAATTTTATGTAATTTTCAAATGTCATCAAATATCCTGTTTTGTGCTTTTTCCTGAACCATTTCAAAGCATAAAAGACATTCTCAGCTTGCAGCTGTCTTGAAGCAAAACAAGCTATATTTGACCCTATGTCCCTTATTTGCCTATCTCTTGCAGAAGATGAAAGGAGATAGTCTCATATTCATCTGCAGTGGACCAAAGAAATGACAGGAGTACTATTCTCTGAAACAGACCAGAGGAAGAAGGAAAGGCAAAGCCAAGGCGTAGGTTATCTCAGAGCAAAACCCTTACTGGGACAATTAGAAATGAAAGCCTTTGAAAGGAATTTACACAAGAGGTTATCTTTGCATGGTCTATTTTTTCTTTCCTTTCTTTGATCTTTGAACTTTCCCAGAAATTACATTGCTTCTCTGTCATCAAACCTGTTGATTTATGGTGATATTATTTAGTAGTTAAGAGTTTGTTTGCTTGTTTGAAATAGGGTCTCCCTATATAGTTCGGGTTGGCCTTGAACTCACTATGTCAGCCAGGCTGGTCCTGAATTCGATGTTATTCTCCTGTCGCAGCCTCCCAAGTGCTGAGATTATAGGCATGTGAACCTTCACTCCAAGCAAGTAGTTAAGAATTTGGAAAATGGAATCTTCAACATATTTGTCATCCCCGTTCAGTCAGTTACTACTAATATGACCTTAAGTAACTTGGTTAACTTTCTAGATGCCCTCAACTGGTAAAATGGACATAATACTAGTCAACTAACAGAATTCTGATATGGTTAAATAAGACACCACATTTAGAGTGCTTAATACACTATTAGTCCTATCATAAGGCCTTAAGTGTTAACTACATAAAAGGAATAAATAAAAAAAATTTTGAGTAATATTACTTTTCAGTGTGTTTTATAAAATAGCCAGAGTGATTCTTCATAGAATCCTATTGTATCTCCAACTCTTTTGTCTTGCTCAACTACAATTACTCAGAAGCATAAGTAGCATTATTTGGGGACTTGTTTCAAATACAAATCTCCAGTCTTAACCTAAGTCTATTAAACTTGAAACTCTGGAGACAGTAACCTGCAATCCTTATTTTAGTAACCCCTCCAAATAATCGTGATACCTGTTACAGTTGCCAGACCAATACTCTAAGTAAAATTTAGTAAAAATAAAAGACAACCTTAAAGTTATGATTGAATTATGTAGTTTTTGAAAACAAGATGACCTAGTTTGATTCTCACAATAAAACTGTTGTAAGAGAATTGCCAGAGGTAATTGATTACTCCCAGATTTCTTATAAGGATATTATGAGATGGTAAAGGCCAGTAATTTATGCAGGAGTCACAGTAAATAACCAAGTCCTGTGTTGTAGTTCTGGGCACTTGCAGTTTTTCCTGATGTTTCAAGTAGTCATAAGTAAGGAGGTGGGTGGAGAATGGGGATTGCTATGACAGGGCTACTACCATTAATACTAGTTAGCTGTCTACTATCTATCTTCTCTTCTTTACCAACTTAACCTAAATTGGCTTTAGAGAAACAATATGCCAGACTCATTATACACCATTTCAAGATTCCCTTGCATGTAGGAATACTAACGGTACACTCCTGAGCAATGAGATGAAAACCAAAATCCTTCACTGTTTCAGGTTCTTTGAAAATTCCTTCACAGTGGGAAAACTAGCTGGCGTATGACTTTTGTTCTTCCTTCTTTTTTTATTTTTGAACCTGAAACTCAGATGCAATGCTTGGTGGTTCATGGGACATATTGTCATGACACCATGATAAGTTTAGAACAATAGAAATATTCAAAGGGAATGAGTTGTAAATGGTATGCATGAGTTCCCATATTTTACCTGAACTTTCTATACAAGGCACCTTATTACGTGAAGAAAAAAAATCTACTTAATCTACTGCTTATTCAGGATTTTTTTGTTCCTCACAAACAGATTCTTAACTGGCATTATCTTTTTAAGAAGAAGAGAAAATTGACTGCCCTGATAATTTAACCAAAATAAATTGACTCTGAAAATATGTGAAACATGTAGTTTTGGACAAATTCAAATTATCTCCTTTTCACAGTCTTCTAGCATCTACATTTGCTTGATCCTCACTCCAATTCCTCGATTTTCTAGTTTTCTGCCCATACACACTTCTGACACTCCTGTACTTACATATTATTTTTAAACTCTACCAAATTATTTGTAATTTCCACTCCTTTTGTCCAGCATCCCTCCCATTCCATACTCTTTTGCCATCTTGTAAACTTTTTCTTATTTTTTCAAGTCAATTCAAATATCCTGTCCTCAATGAAGCCTTCAGTGACTGCATCCAGCTGATTTTGCCACATTTTCCTCTCCACCCCCTCAACTTGTTATCTGTGGTTCTATTATAAGAATTGTCACAACATATGGCATTGACTTACATATATTACTCCACACTCTAAACTTGCTGGGAGGATGTTTTTTCCATCTGTATATCTCCAAGACATTCTATACTACATGGTACAAAGTGAGAACTTGGTACATGTTTTTGAAAGAATGAGTTAGATGTAGCGATAACAGCGAAAATGTTTGACAAAAATTCAACTAATGAAAGTAAAACATTTTCCAGAGGATATGCCATACAGGTGATTACAAGGTTGCATAGATCAGCTCTAGAGAGAATAGGCCACATAGACACAGAAGCTATGTACTTGAGATAATACGCCATATCCCAAGGGTAGTTTCTGTATGACCTTTTATGGTGTATTTGTATATATATTAGGCAAGCAATGTAAATAACATATTTAATGTTATTTAGAGGAACCTTATTTCCCTTTTATCAAATGCAAGAGTAGGTTAGTGGCTTTATTTCAGCCAAAGTCAAAGGTTTCTAGTCTTCTATTTGCTTTATGTTTTTGCTTCTTGTACAATAAAAATGCTCTAACAACAACATTCAGGTATGTTGCCGTCTGACACATTTATTGAGTTCTTCCTGACCACTTAAGTTATGATTTACTTATTTTTAGATAGGTACCCAGAGAATTTAAAGCACCACACATCACTAATTTTTACCACTAATATCAATATATTCACAAACTTTGTATATCTTAATCAATGCTAAAGTGTAACTCTGACTTTGCGTAGTAAGCAAGGAAGTCTTTTATTTTAGAGCACCCATCTTTTAGTTTATGTTCATTTCCTGAATTTGGGTTTCCTATTCAATCTATAAGCATCCCAAGCTATGAAACTACTTTTCTCTCTGATCTGATTAAAATGTATCTATAAACTATTGCTGATCCATCACCTCTACTTCTTCCATTCTAACAACTCCCTAATTTTGTTGAACTATCCATTAGTCCTTAAAAAAACTAAGGAATAGCTGATCCCAATCACTCTAAGGGATGTATACAGGTTGGTTGAAATCAATTGACACATGCTATTCCCTTAGGGGCCAGTTGTACTGGAGGAATGGCTCTAATTATCTTTTTCTCTCATTCTTTCACTGGATGTGGACAGGATAACAATTTTCTGCAAGTGCTGTAGGCAGCCATTTTGAGACAATAAGGGGAGTCAGACTGAGGCCATAGTTTTTGAGGTTAAAAAAAAGAGACAGCAAGTCATCTTTCATGACTCTGGGGCTTTTAACTCAACTAATTTAAGCAAGTAGCTGATCCTTAGTTCTTCTGTTGTGTGAGAAAAGGTTCCTTCTTATTTTCAAAGCCCATTTGAGTTATTTTTTCTTGAAGGAAACAACCAGATACACATAGGCCTTGACCCCTGACAAATCCTTCTGTTCATTCATTCATGTTAATTACTCCTTTACTATAGTTCAATGATGAAAGACTAAAATAAATAGGAACTCTAAATACTACATGCTTCTCACACATATATGAATGATGAGAGTCTGCAGCTAGCTAAAGTAGGTAGACATTGACAGGCAGTTAGAAAGGAACTGGGCCTGAGATAGAGTCAGAATAGACATGAGGGAAGCCAAGGCCTATTTACGGTCAAGGGCTGGGTTGATAGAAACTATGCTCCAAAACAGAGACACAATGGCCAGGCCTGCAAGCCTCCCCAGAGGTAAATAATGGTCCAAAGCTTTACTGTAACTAGCGGCGTCTTTGTCCAATAAGCCTAAACAACATAACACACACACAGAAACAACAAAATAAACACATCGACAGATGACCAGAACACTCTGACCCTCACTCTTACCCCTCCCAGAAATGTCTTTGTTCTTCTTCTGGCTATCTGCCCTTGCTACTTACTTGGTTTTTCTATTCAATCAATATTAGCTAAGTGACTGTACTTCTAATCCCACAGGTTGATTATAGTTTGACCCACGGCAATCTGTGATGTGATATTGCTGTATTAACAACCCCTAGGCCACCCCTGCTTCCAGAACCCCTCTTGTCTCTCAGGAGTTTTCTCATAATAAACTTTTCCTGCTCTTAAACTGCTTTGCCCTT
Organism: Chinchilla lanigera; assembly: GCF_000276665.1. Classification (NCBI taxonomy): domain Eukaryota; kingdom Metazoa; phylum Chordata; class Mammalia; order Rodentia; family Chinchillidae; genus Chinchilla; species Chinchilla lanigera. Next base: position 7,805,582 of record NW_004955414.1, on the reverse strand, counting down.
GAGTCCATTCTTCAGAGTCCTGAGACACAAACTTGGCACATCTACCATAGCAGGAGTTACTTCTCTATCAGACTCCTTTTTTAGTGTGGACTAAGGAGTATGCATAATCATTACAACAGGCGTAATGCTCAATCTGTGGCCTGTTTCCTTTGTCAAGTATGTCAGGACTTGCCTACTGGGTATCTCCCTTCCAAGGGGATGATGGGAACAAACTATAAGATTTTACTCATCAGGTCCAGAACACCTCATTAATTCATAAAATAGCTCACCATTACAAGGTGACAAAATGGCCTATAAGTTCTGCATGACCCAGGGCATAATCATGTTTTTCTCAACAATGCCACTGAGGCCTTCCTATAGGCACTAGTTGAGCCCCTCCTAAATGAGTCCAAAGTCAAAGGATCTATTATTAAATTACTCTCTGTACCTTGCTGTTTAGAGCTTGTGTGCTTAACCATGCTCAGTCTTGTCTCTGCCAGCCTGAAAACTTTCCACCTGTGAAAGAAAAAGATGGCTGATGTCTATCAAAGGCCTCCTGCTAGGCCCTCTGAAGAGTGTCTTTGACTGCTGATTGAAACAATGCTCATTTCAGCATGAAGAAGCTAGAGTGATCTTCACCTTTTTCTCCTAACTGCAGTTAGAGATAGCTCTTCAGAAGTGGGAATATCACAGATAGCTAAATTAAGAAAGGGTAACAGACATTTAGAAAGGGTCGAGGTATAAGACAGCATCAGAGAAGAGATGAGGCAAACCAGCCTTGTTGTCAAGGGCTCACCTGATAAAAGCTAGGCCCCAAGATAGAGACAGGGTGTCTAGGCCTGCAAATCTCACCAGAGATTAAACAACAGCTCAAAGCTATACTGTAACTAGCACCATCCGGTCCGGTAAGCCTGAATATAGGGAGCCCTGGTCCTTGTTGTGGCCCAGGAAGTTATGTTTGTACTCCCACGGAAAAGTTATTGGAATTCTAGTGAGTTAGTTCCAATCTATCACTTTCAGTGCAACCCAAGGTGAGAATAAAGACATTAAGGCACATTTGTAGTTATGGGGAGGCAAGGGTTCCTAAGTCCAGCCATGATGATGGCTATCAGGAACAAAGGCCTCAACCTAGGGCCAAACCTGGGTTTTAATTCATGAAAGGAGTGGCTTCAGGATGAATGACTCTGAGAATTGTGGCAAGTAGGAGAGTGCCATGAGCTGGGCTAGGTAGAAGGTCCAAAATCACCTTTGCAATATGCAGAGAGAAATATATGCAGACAGAGTAATCTGCATAACACAACTGAGATACTCTCTAAGGTTTTGGAGTTGGTGCTTTAGCTCTGACATGTAATCTTCTATGCCTTGGAAAGTTATAGCCTCTTATCTTGAGGCTCCATCTCAGCTGACAGCTTGGAGTACCATCCTGCCCACCCCAGCTTACACACAGGAGCTACAGGGAATGGGGAAAGACTGCCCTATCACCTTTGCTTCAAAGACTACATATCAGTTACTGCTGAACTACTATGTGTTGCTTAAAGCCAATTAAAGGGATAAGGAAATGTCTTAGCCAGCTCTGTACATATCAATAGATTAAAATAGGATCAGGTTTATGGAGACAATTGGAGACAGTTGCTCCTCCTTCAAGGAGACTTAGCCAGGTGGTCTTCCATACCTGAACACTATAGCAGACCCATAGAACCAATGTAACAAACACACAGACAGATGAGCAAAATGCTCTGACCTTTACTACTACACCTTCCTGAAACGCGTTTGCTTTTCTCTGTGCTACGTACCCTTGCTATGGACCTTGTTTTTCTATTGGATCAATATTAGTGAAGTAACTGCACTTATAACCCTATAGACTGATCATAGTTTCATCCAAGGTAACATGTGATAAAATTTTATTGTATAAAAACCCCTAACCAAAGAGCCTCAGTGGCAACTCACTCTCAGGACCCCTCCTGTCTCTCAGAAGCTTTCTCTCAATTAACTTTTCTTACTCTTAACATGCTTCATGCTTGAGTCCATTCTTTAGAGTCATGAGACACAAACTTTAACAGGTTGGGAGTTACTTCCCTACAACAATAGCATCAGGCTTACTCATGGATGCTTAGACAATGATCAGTGATCTACCTAGCCTCATTCTATATATTTGTCTGTTAGCATACCTTAATCCATACATTAAACATGGAACGTCTGATAAACTATATACAACTAGGAAGAGTTACACAGTGGAGACTACATTATTACTCCACCAAGGATTGTAAATGGCTTAATCTCACCTTAAAGGTCAATGTCTGAATGCCAAAACCCATTTGAATGCTTTTCTGTAGGAAGTGATGAAACAATGAACAAGACCTTTGAACACCAAGCATTGGTCCTGTGTAAGATCACAGGCACACGTATTCTTGGGCAGCCTTAAAAGGTCCTTGTACCCATTCTCTGCCTGTTTCCCTATCTAGCATTGCCTCTTAGTATGCTCACCTCTTTTGTTATTAGGAACGTGAACATAGTGTTAAACACTATGACATTTTCAAGTGTCTGCAAAAGTTTTGGAAACCTTGTACTGGCTTCTAGATACAAAAAAAAGACTGCAAAGTAAAAAGTTCTAGTGAACTGACTCTAAAGTCATCATGTTAATTTGTTAACTGCAATACCAAGGCCAACGTGAATAACTGATTTGTACAATTGATGCAAGTTTTAGGAATTATTTCCTATCATATACAGTGGTACCTTCACATTCATTGTTAATTGATTCTGGGAGGCACAACCATTACCAAACATAGTAAGTACAAAACTGTTTAGTCTGGAAAGGGTACTGAGTCACAAGACCATCAGCAGTGACAAATTCTAGCTTTCACATTGAGCACCAAACAAAGCATGAGTATTGGACAAAATTTTTGTCTCAAAATGTGTCAGATATCAAATTCACCAAGTTTCAAACCAGTCGTATGACTGTATACTGGAAAGTTCTGTGGAAGTTTTTCAGACCTAATTGGGTTGGGAAATACTTCTTTTGAAGTATTAATATAACAAGATATAGTCTATAGCAATAAACATAAGTCTCTAGAGAGCATTTAAAGTGGTCCTGGGGGCAGTTCTCACCAAGAATAACACCCATGTTCTATCACAAAACTTTGGGTAACTCTGGCATTTGTAAGGGTGAATTGTGAAGCTTGGAATTAGGATATTCCTACCTCATATGGCCCCATAACTACTATAGGCTAAAAAGGACTCTGATTATCCTTGCCTTGGCCAGCATGAGAACTCCCACAGCAGACAGGGCACTTCACACTCCCAAAAAATTTTTGATACTCATTGATGCCCTGAATCCAGTAGAAATGCCAAAATAAGACTCTTACTTTAGTACCTAAACAACTTATACAACAGTTAGAATACCTGAGGTTAGTAACTTCTGATCATGTCTATCAACTATCGAATTTCCTTTACCCACAAAGCATAGTGGTGAACTCCAAGTGTCTGGAGGAAAGCATCCAAGGTTCTCTAGTGCTTGGCCTTTATGTACTCATCCACATTTCCTACAACTCCATGTGTACTACTTTCTGCTCCAGTTATATTTACATCTCAGCACTTTAGGTGTCCATTCTATCTGATGTGTTCCTTCCTTTGGTGCTTGGCTCTCTCCTATTCTCCTAGCTTTGGCTGTAGAACTTTCTTAGACCTAGTTGAAAAATATGTCTTTTGTTTGTCCTTTCACAGAGCCTGTATATGGAATTGTCATACCATTTGCCACATAATTTTGTGAGGGACTCCCCTTTGGGAGTATGAGCTTTAAAAGAGCATAGCCTCTGTCTAATTCATCTATATGCCTACCATCTAATATAGTGCCTGCAGATAGATGGGTAGATTAGATAGACAGATGGATAGATAGATAGATAGATAGATGAATGAATTAGTGAACTTTGGGTCCTCCATCCTCTGTTGAATTATTGTGAGAATGGAGCAAACAGTTTTGAAAATTGTATCACTTTTCTCTTGAATACATTATGTAAAATAAGGAAAATCATCCCATTTTATGTTACATTAACTATCTGTACAGGAAGAAATAGAATTTATATAGCACAAATGAAAATCCTTATAAAAGACTGGTCACTGGTTCCATTAAGGTTAAGTATGAGGAAGGCTATGGCAGACAGCCAAACCCACGCAGCGCTGGGGCAGCAGGAAGCAGTGGAGTAGCGATAAGCAAAGCTGGCTCCGTGACTGTGTGGGCCTGGAGCTGCTGCTCCCACTGCAGCTCTGAAGAGCCCATTCTTATGTTCTGAGCTCTAACTGGAGCTCTGTAGACTCCAGTGTCCCAAGTTCTGCAGGATGACTCACACTTTTGACTTGGCTTGTAAAAGAGTGGAGAGCATTTTTAAAAAGTCCTATACTGTTTCCTGAAATGAAAACATACAGAAGCCTAATATAGCAACATTTCAACATATCTACCTTAAAAATACAAGATGCTCCCTTGACTCCCACATCCTCACCCCGCTGCTGCCCTGCATTTCTCTTCCCCTTCGCAGCTCAAACTTTAAAATGGTTGTCAATAGTCATTGTTTTCACTTCCACACCTCCCACTCATCTTTCACTCCATTCGTGCTGCCACCCCCTCACTCCACTGAAAGAACTCTCATTAAATTCTCCAGTGGCTTCCCTGTCACCAAATCCAGCGGATGGTTTAGTCCTCATTTTACCTTCCCAAAAAGCACCATTTTATATTTTTGACAATTCCTTTTCTGTCTTTCTTCTTCTCCTTCTTCTTTTAATTCTCTTTATACATTTCTACCCTTTACTTCCCACGATATCTCTCTGCCTTGGTTTTAATCTCATTCGCCAGCCACTAAAGTCCATCTGTTTCAATGGCTTTTCCATCTAAATCCACTATGTCCATTAAATTGTTGGCCCCAATTGTTTTTCACTCTATTTTTTCCCCAAGAGAATTTCACAGATCTATACAGCTCCAGTTACTACTGCAAATAGTTTGCCATCCTTTCCACTAGAATCTGGTATTCCTCTAATATTATTTTATATAATAAATGATATATCTCTCTATTCAGTATACAAACACCTAAGAGTCATCTGTGACATATTTTCTCTCAATTCCTGTATCCTGTCCATCAATAGATCCTACATACTTTTACAGTATCTCTCAAGCCAATCCTTTTCTACATCTCCTTGTTGATTTTCTAAACTACCACTTATTTCAAACTATTGTAATTTCTCATATGACTATGCTAAAAGTCTACTTAACCCTATACCAAATCTGGGGCCCATATGCACAAAAAAATTTTTTTTTCTGTATACAAGCAAAAACCTTCAACAAAACATTCGTAAACAAAATTAAACAATATGTAAGCATAATTATATACCATGACAAAATAAGTTTTATTCTAAAAATCAAAGGGTGATTCAATATTTTAAATGTCAATTAATGTAATCTACCATGTTAATGGTCTAAAGAAGAACAAACACCTGATAAATTGATACAGAAAAGAACTTCACAAAGTTCAACACACACTCAAGATAAATAACTATCCAAAAATAAGAAAAGAGGGAGCAATTGCAAAATAAACGAATGAATACATCAATAGATGAATAAATAAACAAACCTCACCTGAGGTCTCATACCTTATATAAAAATCCCAAATGGATTGTAGATTGGCTTGATAAACTAAAATTATATTTAGGAGGAAATCTTTAAGATCGAGCATTAGGCAAAGAATTCTCAGGCTTGATAACAAAAATCACTATCTATTAAAAAGTTGACAAATTAGATTTATTCAAAACCAGAAGGTTTTACTTAACAAAATACTCTATTAAAAAGATGTAGGCCTGTGGGAGCAAACCTATGGGACTCATGCAGTGGTCGGCTGCTTGTTCACACTGAAAGCTCTAAAAGGTTTGACATCCCTGGCGCAGGCGGTGGAACAGGAGAACATATTTCAGAAGCACTGATTCAACAGAAGACTCCCATAAAGAACTCCCCACACTCAACAGCAATAAAACAAGCCAGTGCAGAAGCGGAGAAATGACTTGAATACATCCTTCATGGAAGAGAAAATAAATTGAAAAATAAGCTCATAAAAGGCATTCAACATCATTAACTGTTATAGTTCTAATATTTGTGTTCTTAAAATTAATGTTGACATTTAATCTCTGATACAATAGTATTAAAAACTGAGGCCTTTAGAAGATGATTAGATAGCAAAGACAGAGACCTCATGACTGAGACTGACGCCTTCAGGAAAAGGCTTGAAAAGAGCCTGTTTGTCTCCCTTTTTGTTTTACTGCATAAGACACAAAGGCACCTTCTATGAAACAGAGTGAGGCCTCACCACTCTGCATCTGCTGGTACCTTGAACTTGGTCTTCCCAACTTCCCAAACTGTGAGAAATAAATTCCTATTATGTATAAATTACCGCCTCTAAGGCATTTGCTATCATAGCAATAAGAAACAAAGACATTGGCCATTAGGAAAATGCAAATTAAAAGCAAGATGAGCTACCATTATACATCTATTAAAATAGATGTAAGAGGAAGTAATGGCCTCATGATAAGGATGCAGACAGACTGGTGAGAAACTAAAAGGAAAACTAGGTAACTCAGACACACAATCTTAAATATTGCATGGTTTCTCTCAGATGAATATATATGACAACATATATGACAGATAATAGGAAAAACGAGGAAGAAAATAGGTTTCTATAATCCAGTATGGACAATATATCTAAAAGTGTACCTTGACTTAGTATAATTGCCTTACATGTTTTATATGTTCTTTGGCTTATTAGACTGGTTTTCAAGATGTATATGTTATAATAAACTTTATACGGTCTTATAAATAAGTGCATCAAATACTTGAAAAATAAGAAAGGGGAGGAGGGGAGGGGCAAAAAGAAGGGAACTGAAATGTGTGATGTATTGGTACCAAGCCCCTACAGTGAATGTAATCATTATGTTTCACCAATACGTACTAATAAAAGACAAATAAATAAACTAGAAAAAAAAAACTGAAAGTTTCCTAAAAATCTAAATTTTTAATTCCTCAAAACTTTCTTTAAAAACTAAACATGTACCTGCCATACAACCCAGAAATTAGACAATATTTACATGGAAACCTTTACTTGAATACACATAGCAACCTGATTTATAATAACTAGAATTAGAAATAATGCACATATCCTTCAGGGAGTGTAGGGTTAAAAAAACTGCAGTATCCATACCATGGAATACTACATAGCAATAAAAGGGACTAAACTATGGATACATGCAACAACCTTGATAAAACCTCAGATAATTTTTTTCAGTTTTGCTGAATGAAAAAATACTAAAAGGTTACAGAATTGATTCCATCTATACAGCAATCTAAAGTGAAATGAAGGTCCGAATAGTAATCAGAAGGATGAAGCGATTACTTATAGGATGGGGACAAGAATGAAGTGGGTGCCACTATAGTAAGGCAATGTAAGGCAACAATTTGATGATGGAAACACTCTGTGTCTTGACTATCAGTATTAGTATTCTAGTGGCAATACTGTAGTATAGTTTTTGTTTCATTGTGTTGTTTTTACTTGTGCTGGGGATTAAACTCAAGGCCTACACACTACACTATATCCCCAACAACCTACCTTGTCATTTTTGATTTTGAGACAGTCTTGCTAAGTCACTACATTGACTCACAAGGGCTTGAACTTGTGACCTTCCAGCCTCAGCCTTCCAGAGTGCTAAGATTATAAGCAAATGCCACCATGCCAGACCACGGTGTTATAAGATGTCGCTACTGGGAAAAATATGTAGAGAGTATATAGTCTCCTTAAATTATTTCCAAAGAATGAGTTTAAATCTATAATATACATCAAAATAAGGCTTAATTAAAATGTTAACATGTAGTATCTCTCCTTAAGTTTTAATAACTTTATAGCTTTAGATTATTTTTAAAGACAAAATTTGAAATTTAAGTTCTTTTTGGTATTTCCAGTCTTGTCTCCAGTCTTCCTCACATTCTTTCTGTCCAAGCATGCAGGTATCTAAGTTTTGAACCCATCCTCCCTTCCATCAGTGGGTTTTTGCATAGGATGATCCCTCAGTTTGAAATATTCCTTCATCTTCCCCCTGCACCTCCCCCTGCACCTTCACTTTGTGTAGGTAGCTATTCCTCTTTGGGGGAGCTACTTGTGTGTCTTTATCAAGGACAATTTCCCTGATCCTCACATCTAGATCAATTCTGTCAGCATTCTTTTAGAAAAATGTATGCCCTCCTTCAGAGGGCTTAAGTGTGTAATATGCATTGGCTTGTGCGATTCTTGATTAATGTCTATATCCTCTATTAGACCATATATTCCACAAGCAAGTTCTTGTTCACACAAGTGCTCCAAAATCCCAGTCTCTTATCAATAAATATTTGCCAAATTAAAATATCAAATAAGAAGTTATGTTTAAAGTAGATACTGACATTTCCCCTGGTACTTTATTCTATTTAGGATGCCATGAAACACAGTTTATTTGTAAATTGATGTTTTAATGCTCCATTACGACATTGCCTTGGTGAAAATCTAATGATACAGTCTTTGGCTCTTTCTGTCCAGATCTGGAGCCTGGCTGTGCTGGTGACTGTGGTTCCACCTACTTGAAAAGCTGAAGAGGGGTGCTTGAGCCTAGGACTTTGAGATCAGGGTAACAAAGTGAGACCCCATCTCAGAACTAACAAAAAATTTAAAAAGGAAAGGAAAAGAAAATTGCAGATAGATTTGGGACAAAACAATATGTAGGCCAGAGTTAGTTTCATTTAGTCTTAATACAAGTAGGAGCCTCCTTCTCCTCGTCTCCAGCCTACTCACCCTGCCAGCCCATTTTAAACTTCCCAAAGCACACCTTATCATTTCATCATGACTAAACTGGCACACTGAATAGGCTCTTCCATGTGCCTCTAAACTGTGACTAAATAGTATAGGTAAGGAAAAATGGTGCTTAACTACATCTAAAATTGGGAGAGTGAACAACTACCCATCTGAAGTTAAGGTAAATATGTCTCTGCTGGCATGGCTTAGCAATGCAGTTCCTCCAGACTTGGGCAATCACCACCCCTACACACATCACTTAAATCAAAGCATTCCATTAAACACAATAAACACTATACACTTTTAGTCAATTAAAAATTAAAATGAAAACTAAAACAAATGGAAGAGGGAGCCAGCATGGGGAGTGTGGGAGGAGAATATAAAGCAGGAAGAGGGACTATACTGGATTGTGTGATCTAAATATATGATTAGTATTTAAGTTAAAATATTTATTACAGTAAAGGATACATTGTTATTAACTCCACACACAAATATACCCTCTCCTTTTCAACACACTTATCTCATGATTCTCACCACTCTCTAAAGGAGTTCTGGAAGTCCTCTTTCATATCTTACAAGGTGTGATCAAAACTGATTAAAATATACAGTAAATGCTGCTGCCAGGTGTCTCACAAGAAAAGGCAGCTTGTGAAAACACTGTGCTATGTCCTCATCCACTTTATTCACTATATCTGGAACTGTGCAACTTCTGGCTTTTCCTCAAACTCAAAGTGATCATGAAAGGTAACTCTTTCGAATCTAATTAGGACGTCAAGGTAGTCAGGACAGTGCAGCTAAAGACACTCACAAAACAGGACTTCCACAACTGCTTCAGAAAGTGCCACGAATTATGGGACAATGGTGTTTGAAGGGAGTATTTTGAGGGGGATTAATGACAATGAACATTTTATTATAATAATAGTTTTAAAAATTAAGCATGTAGTATATTTTTGTCTCACTTCCTAGATATTAGTTCATAAATATAACAACCATTGTTGAATTCCTATCATCTTGTTTTGAAATTCTGTATAATTTTTAATGTTTCTTAATTTTTATTCTTTAAAATAAAAAAAATTAAAAAAAGAAAGACCTAACTTTGTGTTCCCTAGTTATAAACTTGCTGAGATGCAGAACCTAGGACATCACTTATGCTATCATTGAGAGAGATTAAGGAGAAAATATTTAATATGTATCTTCTGAAGTTTTAGTGTAAGGGAATAGAGATAGATCCTTCACAGTGGGAGACTTCAGAAACCAAGTAGTCTTCTCGGAAACCTGTGTTAGGAAGTGTTAAAAGACCTCTGTTAGGATGTGTGTGTGAGAAGACAATGAACACAATTTTTCATTCCAAATGGAATTATGATTTCACCATTTGTCAACTGCATGGTCCAAAGAAATTTATTTGTGGATCATAAGATTTCTTTTCTTACATATACATACAAGCAGTAATTCCTGCATTTTAGGGTTAATATTAAATGAGATAATGTTTGTAAGACTATTTAATGCCTGGCATATAATTGGTAGAAACCATTATTAGTATTATGGATGATGAATCTGTGGATTTTGCATTCAAACATATGCACTGATAGAATCCTAGCTCTACAACTTCCTGAGCTATATGTCACTAAGGAAGTCAGCTTCTAATCCTCAGATGCTGTAGATAATTAATGAGTTAATCAAAAATGCCTACCATGGTTAGCTCTTGCAAGCCCATCAAGAATTAAAGTCAATTAGCTACATGTTTGTGTCTCTCCCCCGGATTGTAAATTACTTAAACGTATGCACATGGTCTTCTTGTAGCTAATCCAACCACATCACCATTCCACTACCATCTTGAAATACACAAATTTGCATCTCAAGAGGCACTCACAAAATAAAATAAATAACATTGAAGGTCTGTTTTTAATCCTTACAACCTTTAGTGGGTTGTCTTATTAACATTTTGGCTAGAAATAACAGACAGCTCTGCTTCAATGACGTTTAAGCAAATTTTTAAAAAGACAGATATTGGAAGTTTATGAATTATTTTATGAAAGTCAAAGGGCAGGAGTCAGGTCCTAAAACAGTGATGGCAAGCCCTTTAGAGCTTTGAATGGTACAAACAGCCCACTTTGGCATGAACGTCATAGGTTCGCTGCCTCTGTCCTAGGAGATCATAACAATATATAGCAGTCTCTCTAATGTCCCTCTGCTTTCCCACAGAGATGTGTGCTTCATTCCTTCTCTGCTGAACGGCTTGTTCTCCTCTGTGCACAGGGCATGAGGAAATAAACAGTCTCTTGTACTGTATTCTTTGCTTTTGATCTAAAGTTTATCTTCTTCCTACTGATCACCTCCGCCTGACTGGTCCTCTCTTGGCACCTACTGTTCGCATCAGGAGCCTGCTCCCTGTTCCCGCATGGAGATGCCTTTCCTACCTCACAGTTTTGAGGGTTTTATTTATTCTTCACGTTTTTGCAGTATCTCATAATGTGCCTGGGTGTAAATGTAGTTTCATTTTTTTTCACGAGCCTTGATATGCTTTTTTATCTAAAGATTAAATCATGTTTTTCTTCTGGAAAATTCTCAGTGACGATCCCCTCTAAAACTGTCATTGCTTCTCCCTCTTATCTTTAGTCTCCTCTATCTCTCTCTCTCTCCCCGCTCCCCCATTTGGACCCGGAATTTCCCCCATAGCAAAAGCTTCCCGCACTCCGAGGCAGGCTTGTGGAAGGTGTTTGGGTTCTGTGGCCATGGGGGCCAGTACAACTGATGTGCTGCTGTTAGAACATGGGCTCTATACTGTACTTGCTGTTGGAGGTAAGGCCTGGATGGAGCAGGTCACTAGGAGCATAACCTCGAAGGACATATTGTTGTCCTTGCTCCTCTCTTCCCTGTCTGCCTCCTGGCAGAGCACTTGAATGTAGGCATCATTAATAATCATGGGTTGCTTCTAAGTATAGTGACAAGGTGACTTGTGATTCTTGAGTTTAGGTAAATTATAGATAAAGGAAAAGCCCAAGATTGATAAATAGTACATCAAAAATTAACTATCTGAGGGATCTGTCTGCAGAGAAGTTTCACAAACAAGGCACTCGGTCTTTCCCCCCAGTGCCCACTCTGCACAGCCCTTCTTCTTGCCATTTTAAGAAATTCACTTAATCTTTTGTTTTGTGGAACACTCCATGCACTCAAAAGTACCAACCCAGTTTGCCATATCTCCAGGCACCCATGAGGTTGTATTAATGCTTATTTTATCTTTGCCAGCCCCGGCAGCATGAACTCAACCTTTGGGAGAAGCTTGTTTTCCCAGAGTGGCACAGAAACTGGGACAGAAATGCTCGATCACTAGGGTGCTTTCTTCTGAAAGGATTTCTAAACTATGGACACTATTGAGGAAGAAACACATCAGTGTAACCTTAACGTCTGGATAGGAATGGGGAATCCGGTGGTCTTGACCTTCCTACCCAGGCACATCATAACGGCAACCCAACATGTCTTCCAATTTCACCACCAAACATGGTTCTCTGGTGCTTGTCCCTGAGTAAGCAGGTCTTCCCATACGCTACATCCTGAGGATCACCAGCTTCATTTAGATGCCAGCTACCACTCACAGAGAGCTGTGTGATATGGCTAGTGTGACTGAAAGGTTCTAATCATTCACTATTTCTATTTTCTTTCTGATGATTTCTACTATTCACTGCTTATTCTGATTACTTTCTATTGTACAAGATTAATGCGTGTACAACGTTTCTGAATTTCTTTAGAAGGAAATATGTTCCAGAGTTCTGCATTCTGTGGTATTATGGTTGTTGAGGGTCAAAGGGATGAGAATCCAAGACGGCATGAAAATATGTCCCGCGCACTGTCCTAGACCTATAGTTTCAGCCTATTTTCCATTTGCCTTCCTGGATTCTAAGTGGAATTTTCTATATTTTATGCAAAGAGTCTGATTCCAACTGTCTGGTATGTATGAGGCTTTTTAGCTTCAGATGAAACAATGTTGAGCTATTCATTAGATATTTATCGCTAAAGGTGACCCAGCTTCACCTTTTACTCACAGTTGGGTTTCTGTCTGCCTTCAGCATTTGAAGGCTACATATCTATCTTTTAGAAATTATTACTAATATCACATATTTTGGGTGATTTTTCCCCTAGAATTTCTATGTGTTTCTATTCTTGTGTCAGTGCCCTTCTCCATTTGGACCTGAAGCCAAAAATTACTAGCCCTTAATCCCAATTCCAAATATCAGTGAGAGGGAAGAAAGGGAGAGAGGAAGAAAAGAAAGACACAGAGGGGGGCAGGGAGGGGAAGACAGAAGAAGAGATGAAGAAAGAGAGAGGCAGAGAGAGAAAGAGGGAGAGGGAGAGAGAGAGAAAGAGAGAGAGAGAGAGAGAGAGAGAGAGAGAGAGAGAGAGAGAGAATGGGCTTATATAATATCTGGTGACCCTTGGATAAATCCCTTATAATGGTGCCGTATCATGTAGAAGAAACACGTCTCCCAGGAGCCCTCCCCATAAATTAGAAGACTGCACTTACAATAAAGTTACTGAGCTGATGACCCTGTAAATATTCATTATTGAGACCTCAAAAAAGATTTCTATTTATGTTATTGATTACTTATACTTCAATCCAACTATTTATCTTTTAGGTATCTCCTCTAAACAAGTAGAGACCTTCACATTATACTGATACATGCATACCTAATATTATGGCTGTGTCTAGATGTCCCCCCAAAGCCTCATGTGGTCATAGGTGGGGCTTTTCAGAGGTGCCTGGATCTGAAGTGTGTGATGCTGGGGTCAAGGGTGTGTGGTTATTTAATTAGTCCTCTGGTTGCTGCTAGCTGTCTTCTGCCTGCTCTGCATTGCCGAAGACTGCTTCTCCTCTGTGATGCCCCCTTCCCTGCCACCTTGCTTTGGAACCAGCCAACTATGGACTGAAATCTCTATGAACTGTGAGGTAAGTAAACCTTTCGTCCTCTAACTTTGGGTGTCGGGTATTTTGTTTCAGCAACAATAAAAGTAACTAAGACATCTATGTAAATAGCAGCACAATTCATAATAGCTAAATCATAGCGAAATGGCCTCTATGTCCATCGACAGAGGAATAGATAAACAAAATATAGCACTTATATATAATGGAGCACTACTCTGCTATAAACAAGGATAAATTTGAGTTATCTGTAAGAAAATGGGTGCACCTTGAGACTGTTCAGTGAAATAAATTAGATACATAAACTTAAATATTGTATAGCTCCTCTTATATAAGAAACCTAATGTATAAGTAAGTTAAAGAGTAAAATTAAAAATAGATAATAGGAAACAAATGAGAAGGGACCAAAAGACACTGGGGGGCATGAAGAGTAAAAGAATTAATGTGTTTCATGTACATGTACTAAATATTCACAATGAATGTTTCCATTATGTAGCATAAACTTGTAATAATAAAAAATCAACATGGAAAGTTTTCTACTTATTACATGTTTTAAATATGACTTACATCATCCTGAAAAGAGATATATTATCTAGCCACATATATATTTAAATATACCTTATAAAATGAGGGAACAACCATCTCTGGACATAAGACACAAATTTTATGATAATTTGAACATTCGTATAATAAAAATAAAAGGCAGAGTTATATCTACCAGATACAGGCAAAAATATGTAAATGACAATATAGAAAATATTTTCTGTAATAAAGTTTACTGTACACTGTGGGTTTTTGTTTTTCAGTATTCAAAGTGAACTGAAAACTGATTAATCAGAGACACAAGACTTTTCAGTTACACAAGATTCTCATTATCAAATTGGTTGTTGATAGGAATAAGGAGTCAATCTAATATTTCAGGTTTCACATAGTCTGATATTTCCAAGATCATAAGCAGGAAACTGTTGTCTTCAGCTGAAAATGGGCGTTTGCCTAAGCACAGGGTAAGTCAGCAATAAGTCTTGCACACATACATATACAGAAATAACAAGATGCCTTGGGATACATGGCAGTTCTACATCCTGTTCCTAAGGAAATTCAAGGATCTGTGCACAGCGGCAGTATTTTTGTAAAGAACCTATCATTTAAACATTTCCAGTCTTCTTCAGATCTTCTTCCTGAGAACTGATATTATGTCACCTATTTCTAATACAGCTTGTGAATTCCTTTAACATTACCCAGTGGACTCTGTCTGCTCATCCTCCTTTTGAGCATTCTTGGAGGCATGCACTGTTGGAGATTTAAGTCAGCAATATATGTCAGGCAAAGAGTGTATGCTTATTGTAATTTTCTAGTAACTTACATTTGTAGAGTATTTATTTTTATAGAACAGATTTGCTCCTTTCTTCATTCGCTCTTAAATCAGTAATCAGGGTTAAATTTTATCACAAAGTCACAAAAGCTTAGAAGTTCTTCTGGTATTTAATCCACCAAGATAAGCTGCCAATAAATATTTTGAATAAATGAAGTAGCAAGAACACCGACTTAGAGATTTAAGGCCTCATTTCAAATTCTAGCTGTCCATTTTAAAAGTTTGAGCAATATTGGAAAAGTCAGTTAATACCTTGTGAATCTCTGTTTCCTCATCCATAAGTTTTAAAAGGAATACTTATATCACATCTTTCTTGTACAGCTGCAGTAAACTAGGGGATGTAAATGCATCTTTTACAAGATCTGGCATATGGCATGTGGAATTAAGAATAAATAAACATGGACAAGTAAATACTTGTAGAATAATGAATTTATACACAAGGGTTACCTGAGAGGTGTACGTTTCAGATTTAGCTTTAGATTACTTAGGTTTTCAACTTTCTTCTAAGCATTTGATAATAACAATAGGAATATCTTAGCCCTGTTCTCTTTACTAGAGAAAAAAGGCCTTGCATCACAAACATGGCTGTAAGATAAGCTGACTATTTGCAGGAATGTATTGAAATGCTGACTCCAATCTCATCTGAGAACCAAGCATCATCATTACAAAGAATATTTAAGCCATAGAATGCAGGTAGATGCATTTTCTGAAACAACTTTCAGCTACTGCTGACTATCTGAAGCACTGCTTTCAGAATAATTCCAAGGCCAATCCAGTTTAATAGTATATTTGTCCCGCCACTGGAGCAAAATACACAGTACCCACAATTTAAAGAATGAGTTTATTTTGGTCCCCAGTTTCATTGCATTCGGTCCATAGTCAGTGGGCTCCAAAGCAGAAATAACATGGCAGAGTGGGTTGGTAGACGAAAGCTGTTCACCACACTGCAACCAGGAAGCAGAGACAGAAGGAATGACTTGGGCACAAGAATACACCTCTCCAAGTCACCACGCCAGGAACCCTCTGACCAGGACTCCAGATCATGAGTCTGTCAAGGGACATCCTAGATTTAAACCGTAACAAACAGGAAAGAATCCTATATATCTTTAGTAATATTTGCCATAGGTACAAGCAGGTGAAAAGGAATCCATCTTTACCTCATTCATATTAAACACATAGTTACACAAAGAAAACTTTAAAGAACCTGAATAAATTGCATTCACAGATACATTCAATTCTTAGAGAAGCAACCTAGCAAAGAAATATGAAAACATGATGATAATGACATAGGCACTGGTTAGGCTATAGAGCTTAGAATAACTCAGATGTTGAATGCCATAAGACAGTATGTAGAACAGGAATGACATAGTCAGTTTTCCTTCAGCTATCATTGTGTCTCTACCCCAAATAACATAGTAGCTTTATCAGAAGTGTATCTTACCTTTTTTCGGAAGAGAATGAAGGAGTTTTAGGGCAGTGGCAATATTCTACATCATACTATACTGGTGGATACATGTTATAATAATTTGTCTAAATATATACTATGTATAAGCAACCTTAATATAAACCATTGACTGTGCAATAATGATGTATCAATAGCGTCAATATAGGTTTATCAAATGTAACAAATGTATCACTTTAGTTATGTAAATAAAGGGGTAAGGGATTATGAATCTGTGACAAGGAATATATTCTAAGTCTCTATATCTAGAGCTCAATTGCTTTGTAAAATTAAAACTGCTCTGAAAATTAAACCCCAATTAGAAAACATTGATATCATTTACCTTATCTGAGATCAATTAAATCATAAACTGTTTGGAAACAAGGCAATTCTTCTCTTCACTGATTCTAAAGAAAGACTGAAGACTACTGAATCTGATCAGTTTTTGTTTAGGTATTCTTCCCTATTTCATCCTGGGAAATATATGTTTAATTCTTTCCTGAAATTCCCAAATACATGTACCATGTTTGACAAACCTGGTCATTTTCTACCTCAAATGAATTAATCCTGGATCAAAGAAATGATGTTCTTTGGCTAACCAATTTAAAGAAACTTTACTATTCTTTGAGAATAAAACTTGAGATTGCCTTCGAGAAAGATATTATAAAAATGCTGAAGCACAAAACAAAGTCTTTTAGTCAGAAAAAAGTAAGGAACCAAGTGAATAAGAAAGAACAAATAATAGCTATATTTTAAAGACAAGATTATATGCTAGCCCAGGACATATTTCTTAAATTATAGTCTTTTAAATTTTGGAGGTCTGTGGAGGTCCATGATAACTGATTTTTAATTTGATCTCTTCTCTTTGGTGATATTCTCAAAGTTCTGATAAAAATATATGCTACTTCAACTGGATACTCATCCTATAACAGTGTGGCTTTGAAAATTTTAACGTCCACATTTTTTGTTTTTGTGTTACAATCACAGAGATGCCAAATCATTCTACTTTGACTTCCCCAAGCTAATGAAAAAAAGAAGAGCACTTAATATGAAATGATGCGTTCAGGTCAAATGAAGGCAGGACAACCTCAAGGATGACCAATTTGGTGGTCACACAGACTAACATTTCACAGTTCTTGAATACAACACAAATAATACAGAAGAGTTCCAGGACAATAGCATCAATCCACAGTACACAATCATGATATGTCATGAATTAAAAAAAAAATAACAACTCTTGTGGAAGCAGTCCATACCATACGGATGTTGTAAGAAAGTGAATTAATTTTAATAAATATTATTTGTCATACTAAAGTGAAGTTTTCATTTGGGTTGCATTTGTAGTTTTGACTGTACTTCAGTTGTAAATCTATTTTGGTTTAATCATTGTGTAGAAGCTCTGAGTACATGGAACTTAAATAGCATATTCCTATGTGTATTTAGAATAATAATTTTTTCTTTGCAAAGGATACATTATACCAGATTTAGAAACTGCTGTGTTTTCTTGGTTTTGGCTCAGTGGTTGATTTTTGCCACTGATAACTTTTGATCTTATAGATTAGTAATTAGTATATCTGGAATGTCTAATGTGGACATTAATAATGTCTAATATAAGCTGTGAAAATAGTCTGGAAAGCCTCAAACTTCCATAGGAAAAAAGAGGTCCACTTCTATAAAATTTTAAACTTCTTTCTATGTTTTGAAACATACAACCTGATTTATTTTCAATAATTAGAGGATTTAGAGCTCAGAAATAATTTTAAGGAATCATATGATGATTGTACTCTTACAAAAGTCCCATGGGTACAAACATAGTTTTTGGAGCCAGATTCTCCTGAGCACAGGTTTCTAATGTACTATTTATATTTGTGTGACCTTGCACAAATTACATAACTTCTCAAAAACCCTTACCTTACCTGTGTGAAAATAATATCAGTACCTGCTTCAGGAAGTTGTGAGGACTACTGACAAACTATATGAAATGATCCAGAAAAAAGAATAAAGTATGGTATCATTAATATCCTTTGTTTATGATACGATTCAAAATTTTTTGGGTAGAGGTAGGAGATTTACCAGTGTGGTTTTCTGTCAGATTTTGTATAACTCCCTAAATCTAATTCTTTCATGCAATATAAGATTGTTAGAGCAAATCATTTCTTTATTCTTCATTGCGTCTATATTGCTCTTTGTCCCCTGATTAGTCAGTGAGAAAGAACATGATTGCATATCTCTTCTGCCTCACTTGAATCCTTGGAGTCAATTGTGTTTGAAATTCAGCAATATTTTAATTTTAGAAAGTTTATACAGTGGATACACGAAGAAACTATATAATAGTTCTCAGGGGGATCTGGAATGGAAGCCTATAATCAAATGTATTAGTACTTCTTCAATGAAATGCATGAATAGTAACACTGAGAAGGATATATGGAAACTATAAATAATCTTACATTAGCTTATTTTAGATTTCTGCCATCAAATACACTTTGATGCCAAGGCCACACAAAACTTTTGGCTTTTCAAAAGTTTTAGATTTTAGAGTTATAGATAAACATTTGTGAATTTGTATAAACTACTTGATGGATTTCTTCCACTACTAAAAGCATGCTATAATAAAAACTGTAATAGGACTCAAGAATCTAGATTCCAGAACTTTCAATCTATCCCTGACTTTTACCATTTAGCTTTATGATATCAAATAATTTTACCTCTCTGGACACCAGCTTTTGTATTTGTACAAGCAAAGTTTAAGTAAAGTTCTTTTACAAGAATTAATGAAAGGAATTAAAGATTCTATTAGTTTTTACTTAATAAAGCTTATCTCAATCCATTGTGTAAACATTGTTACTATATGTCAACAATTTCCTATGTCTTATAGACACTACAGGGAATAATATTCTCATTGAATGATTTCTGGTGAAATTAAGATGAATAAAAACAGGTGAAAAAAGGAAACATGAACATTTTAAATTCTGATGAATGATATAATAAAAAAATTAAAAGATAGCGTTAGAGACAAGGATCCATAGGACACTATTTCTGGTCTTGTGGTTAAAGACCTCTGTGAAAGTGGCATTTGAGGTTCGATCTGAATGATAAGAAGGAGTCAGTCATATGAAAGTATAAGGACAACATATTCTGGAAATAAAAGTTGACAAATACAGAAGCTGTAAGACAAGAAACAGGCCTGTTGTACTGAAGTTTAAAATGAAGAAGAGAGTTGAGGGACATGAAGCTAGAGGGAAAGGTAAGGTCAAGGTCATGTGGGGTTTATGCCATGATAATGAAGAAACCAATGATATCGAGCTTGTGCCTTAAAATGTTCATATAAGAACTATTAATCTCCAGAGTCCTATTATAACTAGCCCAAAGGGAAGAAACTTCTATTCTGTTTGAAAAAAAATGATAAAATGAAAATGAAATGCAATGATACTAAATAAAAGTTCCAGTGAAAATTCAAGAGCCATAAGAAATAAAATATATGCCATCAATTATTTATTGATGGAGTGCTAAATAAAATTGCTTCCAGTTGTCTCTAGGACCTTTGCACAGAAACAAGCCATAAATATTTTCATCAGCAACACTATTAGAATAATTCTCTGGCAATACATCTTCATGTATTAGAAGCCAAGTACAGGATTTAGACAAATAAGAGAAAAATCCAGATGCTATAAGGAAAGAGGTACACTTTAAACATCAAAAGACATCACCTAACTAAACAATATAGAAAACTATTACGTTCTCCCCCTCAAATCCTGTTCTTAACAACACAGAGCTATTGATTATTATAAACGTTGTATTGTCTAGTGCTTGTACCCATTGGACATATAATAATTCCACTCATACAAATACTAACAAGCTCCTTTTTAAAAGGTCAGAACTCAAAATATGGCATTTATCACTATTAATTTCTATACGTGTAGTAATTAGCCCTTATATAGCTTAGAAAAGAAACCTACACATCAGTACCTTCTACTTATTTCTACTTCTACAGATTTCTTAGTGTAACATAGCTAAAAAATGCTTAACCCAGTGAAATCGAGTCCATTTAGGCTCTGTCATAGCTCCGGAAAAGAGCCCCTATACAAAAGTAGGTTTCCCAAGAATCCCTGTGAATTTTTGAATGAATTCAACTCAAAGGATTCTGACCAGGAATGTAACAATCATTTTCATCTGCATGGGAAATAAGTACAAGCTACAGTACTTACAGTAAAAAAATTCAACTTTTAAGGCATCAGGGCTAAAACATGTAACAAAGATCAATGCACTTTAAAATTTATCTGAATACTTGGAAATGTGACTGAAAGAAAAAAGATTTATTCTCCCTTTTTATACTAAAACAGCAGCTGGTAAGATTATCATATGCCTCTATTTAATACAACATAATAATGTTTTTCTTCTCACAAAACAGTAAAAACACTCTTTGCACTATGTATCCAATAGGATAAAGACACCCTGATGATATAGTTTATTTTAAGTGCCAGTAATAAAAGGATGTCAGCATCCTTTCCACCTAAAGACCATAAATAGCACAGCTTGCTCAGTCTCCTGAAAGATTCTCTCAGAGCTGGAACACAATTCCATTAAGCACAAGCCCCAACCTGATTTATATATGATTGCGAGATACACATGTCCTTGGATTGGCCTTCTGTAAAACATCTTAGTTGGCTGGTAAAGACAATTCTGCAATACCTTCCAAACTTTTTCTTCTGCTGTTATTCTCTCCCATTTGCATGTCTAGAGAGACAATGATTTCAGCTGAGTGAACACTGGGATTTCTGAACTTCCAACAAGGACTCAAGTGGATGCCCCAGAATTCATCTTAGATATTAACTCAGAAGTTTGCTTGGCAATTCATTTATGGACATCCATAATTCTGAACTCTTACACGACAATTTAAATCACATTGAAAGAAAACAAAAAGATGCTAATTGCTTTTTATTTCCTAAGGCAAAGAAATAACCTTTCATTCACCTTTCTGCCACATACTGAAAATAAGACACATTTTCTCAGGCAGTTTGCCTTATGAGGACATTTTAGAACTTTGTTTTGGAATTTAGCTTTATAATTATAAAAAAGATTTCACTGATTCTCAGCAGAGGCATTACTGGCATTTAAGTAAAGAAAAGTTTTCATTTTATGAGTCTTTCCCACATATTTGAAGAATATTTGTTTTTCCCTAGGATTTTTCCACTAATTGTGAATAATTCCCCGAGTCATGGTGACAAACAAAAAAATTTCCACCCATATTTCTAAACAACCTCTGAAAGCTGTAATATCCCAGGTTAAAAATCACTAAAACTACCTCATTCTGCAGAAAAAGAGATAGAGACATAAAAATGAAATGCTTTCCTTAAAGATGCAGAGGTAGTAAATGGCAGAATTGTGACTATTTAGTACTTTTCACATAAAAACCTATATCCCATGTATCTATGTTTAATTATTAAACATAATTAAAGTGGGACCCACCATTTTCTTTTTTAAATTTAGAAAGCTATTTCATAAAATCGTCATATACTTTTTTTTTTTTTTTTTTTCTTTTGTCTTTTTGAGACAGGATCTCACTGTTGCAGTTCAGGCTGGTCTTTAGCTCACTTTGTAGCCCAGGCAGGTCTCCAACTTGCGGTGATCCTCCTGCCTCAGCCTCCCGAGTACTGGGATTATAGGTGTGAGCCACCTTGTCCAGCATTCTTTTCAAAATTTGCCTTGCCATTAAGAACTCCTACCATCTTGTATGGTGAAGTTCTTCATCATTTCCAATGTTTTTTTTTTTTCTTACTTGTTACTGTCTTTGATTGTTTGATCAATCTCACATTCTTATGTCTGGTAGACTGAGCAACTTCTTTTGAAGATAACAGTATGTAATGTAGCAACCACTGTTAATTCCTATCATTTTATCTTGAGGTCATGTATTGTTTTTGTGTTGTTTTGATTTTGTCTTCATTATTGTTTTTGTTAGTTTTTTTTAGTTAAGAAGAAAAGAGTAGAACCTACAAATCCTAGCTTTCAATCTGGGTAGCCCCTTGTGGCAAAAGTGATGCACCTTCTCCAAAATTTAGACTTGATGGAAGAAGCTTCTGCCTGGTTCACTCATTCTTAGGGTAATAATCTCTGGTCCTTGAGACAACATTAAGGATTTGGCTACCCTGCAACATCCACGGTGAACAGGTAACATGGAGAAACTACATAAACATAGAAAGAGCAAAGGAGTCCCAATGAGAAATAAAAATTTAATCATTAGCTTTGATTGATCAACTAAAAAGTACATTCAAATTTTTAAGCATTCTCATTGTTACCAACATTCTAAGTCAAAGTATATGATAAATTACACCTGACAATTTCACAATTATCAGTGTAATCAATTTAAATAATAAACAATAGGCACAACTAAACATCTAGGCAATAAAATAAAAACCTTCAAATACAAAAGCAACACCCATAAGACAAAAAAGGAATTTTTGAAGGTGGATTGTAAGCTACCTATCTTAAAGTTTCTGTGTTCTTTGTAACTATTTTTTCAAGTTGCATTCACTATTCTTTTAGAAACATAATGAAAATATAGCCTCATATGCAATAAGCAGAAGGTGATATTTGTGCAAGCAGAAATCAGAGACTACAGCAAAGGTCCTTTTTTAAGCCCTATTTATTACACTATTAAAAGCTTTAAAATACTAACATTAACTGGTTTTCCTTTAAATATACCTTATATGTTTCCTTATTTGTAATATTTGGAGTTAATTATTAAATTAATTTATATGTCAAATTTTGGCTTCTGCTCAAAAGAAAAGACTGTAATAGCAAAAGAAATCTAGCTATTTCCAATGACACAAATAGATTGGTGCACCAAATTATAAGCTCAAGCATTAGGCCCGCGTTTAAATTATGGCTTAACTCGAGGCTAGCTGTGTAGCATTGCACACATTGGCTAACTTTTCTGAAACTAACTTCCACATATATAAAAGCAGTAAAATAATACTTTCCTCAAAGGGTTGCTGTAGAGTAAGTTAAACAATATACATTTATTTCTTAGCACAGGACACAATACATATCTGAAGTTAGGCTTTAGTTTCTTGTGGTTCTTCCTTTTATATAGTTTTAAATTTAGGAAAAGGTAGGTGTCTTGGTTACTTTTCTCTCAATGCTAAGATAAAATACCTGATGCCCAAAATTAAGGAAGGAAAGGCTTACTTAGCTCCCAGTTTGTAGAGATTTCAGTCCATAATCAGCTGCCTCCAAAGCAGGGTGGCATGGTAAGGGGCAACAGCTCAAGGTGGCAGAAGACAGAAAAAGCAACAAGAGCAAAAGAGGAAAGGGGAGGAAGGCAAGCCTCTTTTTTCTCCCTTATATTGTAGGCAGGTTTCCCCTCCACCATCTCCCTGCACTCGTCTTACACAGGCTCAGAGTGTTTACAAAGTGAGGACCCTGGCCCCCTGCGGAGTCACTTCATTAAACTTCTAGACTTCTCAAATTGACACAATGTATCAACCATAACAGTAGGTATTACCTAAGAATGACTAGCTTTTATCAGAAACTACACCAATGTACCAAACGCATGTAAAGATGAAGCATCTTTATAGCTTTGTTCATATCTCACTGTAATCCCTCTGTCCAATGCTCTTCTGTAGGGGCAGGTTATATGCAGCACTTTTACCTCTATTAGTTTTCACTTGGTTGATGAGTCAGGTAGAAATTTCTACTCAGCCGTTAATAGTACAATATTTGTTTACTTCTATCTTTATTTAGTCATATAGCTTAGGTCCCACAAGAGGAGGATGGGTAAGAGAATTCATACTCCAAAGTCTTATCCCATCTGCTAATATGTATCACTTCTGTATATCTTTGTATACCCCAAACCAAATTGCTTCTATCATTGGTCCTCCCTACCTCCACATCTAGGGAGCCTCATTCTTTTGGAGAAAATCAAATTACATCAAAGTTGGCAATTGCACCAGATTTATGACCTCCAATCTCAGCTGGGCCTTCCCCACTGTCAAGTGGTCTGACTTAACCTCCACTGGCTGTATCTCTAGGAAGTAATAATGCCTCATTGCAACTATCCAGAAACTTCTAACCTGGAACATCCACAGTGACCCACATCTCCACATAAATTTAAACTCTTCCCTTTTCATTAAGAAAAATGGTATCTCTCTTCCTTCTAAAAAGCATCTAGACAACTTAGGGCAATGAAATGAGTATATGCTAAGTTGTCAGAAGAAGTAGATGTCAAAAATGCGTGTAATTGACATTTATCTTCAAACTGATATGCTTAAAAAGTTACTTCCTTGGTAATGTGGTCCATCTTGTCTTTGAAAAATTCTGAATTGTCTGTGGAACACAGGAACACACGTTCATTCACTAATAAGTTAAGTGTGTACTTCTCATCACATTATCCCATTTGTAGCCATGAAATCCAATACATTAATTCATCCTTTAGTTCAACATTTTACTTGTAATTGAAGGTGACCACCTAAAGAATTTACATTTCTTTCCACTGGAGTTTAGTCTGCTTTGTTCAAACCACAGCAACACCTAGCTATTTCTCCTTGATGTGGCAAGTTATTATTTTCAAATAGTGAATCTTAAATAAACTACCAGTCTTTCATAGTTTAATGCTTTAATTACTTCACTTCAAAATATACACAGATGATGTCTTAAGTTTACAGGACAGTGGGACATCATGTGGATGTGGGGAAAAGATTGAAAAGAACACTGGATTTTTGGCAAAACTTAGGTCTTCCACTTCAGCACACTTTCTGATAAGTATATGAAGTTAACAAAGAGCCTGGAATTAGAAAGTACTCAATAAATTATAGCTATCTTCCTTCTACGTGAAGAATTTTTCCCATAATTCTGATCAAATGTTATATGAAATTGTGTATCATGATTTTATCTGTAGTCAAATCTTATATTACTAACATATTCAAGTCTTTTCAATGTATTCTTGAAACTTACCCCTCAAAATAATGTGGTATATCAATGTTATTTACATTGATTCTATGAAGTCTAGTACATTATTATAAACTGGGAGCAGCATAAGTGTTCATTACAAACACATTAAACTTCAATATTTTAAAAACTAGTTGTATAACAAAGTATTTTTAAAATTTCTTTAAAGGTTAAAAATTTCTTTAAAAAGATTGTAGCTAAAAATGCCATTGACAAGTTTCAATTTTATTAT
Organism: Chinchilla lanigera; assembly: GCF_000276665.1. NCBI lineage: Eukaryota > Metazoa > Chordata > Mammalia > Rodentia > Chinchillidae > Chinchilla > Chinchilla lanigera. Next base: position 7,779,857 of record NW_004955414.1, on the reverse strand, counting down.
AACTTCAGGTAGTAAACATTACTCAAGATACCAATCTATCAAAATTGTGTGGTGAAGATTTACTATTGTATTTTTTTACCTTGTCACCTAGCTAAATAGTTTCTCTGTTTAGAGACTCCTGTTCCTAAGTCTCAGAGATGCCCAGCACTTTAATCTACTTTCTGTTTCCTGGCCCCTTTTGACCTTTTACTTCTTTAGCCAGTGTGAAACTAATGGCTGCTCACTGGAACTATCATCTCACAAATATCTCCCACGCAATCCTTCATGTGCACTCGGCCAGCAAAGTCCAAACCTCAGCTCAATACTGTAGTCACTTCACCCACAGTTTTTCCTTCTGTAGTTCCAATTATCCATAGTCAACTATGGTCTGAAAATGGTAAAGGAAATTTTTCAATATGAAATAATTCATAAATTTTAAATTGTGCACTGTTATGAGTAAAATGATGAAATCACACAACTGCCCAGGGAATGAATCAACATCTGTCCAGCATATTTGTGCTGTATACATTACCCATGTATTGATCACTTAGTAACCATTTCAACTATCAGGTCAATGTCATGCTCAGTATCTGTGTTCAAGCAGCCCTTACTTTATTTAACACTGACTCCACAGTTCAAGAGAAGAGATGTAGACAATTTGGGTGTCCCACAGAGCAGCTATAAGGTACTTCCTCTAAATGAAATAATAATAATAAAATAATAATGAAAGAAAAAGTCTTCTGTTGAGATTAAGATGCCTACGTCATTCGTATTACTTCATCTCAGCACATCAGCATCGTATGTTCTCACATCATCAAAAGAAGTTTAAGTACAGCACAGTAAGGTCTTTTGACAGCAAGTGAGACCACATTCACGTAAGTTTTATGACAACATACTGCTATTGCTGTATTTTGCTGTATTTTATTATTAACTGTTGCTAGTCTCTTGCTGTGTGTAATTTTAAGTTTTATCAAAGGTACATTTGTATAGGGGAAAACATAATATCTCTAGGGGATCTTGGAACTGAAACTTTCCTCTGAGAATGAGGAAGGACTGCAACAGGTCTCTTTGATGCTCTGTGCGAAATAAAATCCCACTAACACTAAGAGTAGCTTCTGTGTAGGCAGTCTCCACACTCAGTTGGGATTGTCCTTTATTAACTTCTTTTCTCATTTCCCTCAAAAGACTTTTCTAATTTATACCATCTTTAAGTGTCTGCACCTCCTCATTTTGACATTCTTTATATGTAGTCTTTGATATATGCACACACCTCCCACACTCGCACCTAGGAACGTACTTTATGGCTGCAACTTTGTCTCTCCCTGATTCTTTGCTTTTCCTCTAATCTGTATCAGAAGGTGGCAGATTACAGACCATGATCATATCCGTTTTGCTCCCTGTTTTTGTAAAAAGGTTTGCTGAGACCAGCCACGTCCATTTATTTACTTAGCGTCTATGACTGCTTCCATCCGATGAAAGCAGAGTTAAATAGTTGATACAGAGAACATGTAGCTCTCAAGCCCTAAAAACATTTAGTATCTAGCCTTTCACAGAAAAATTTTACTTTCCTCTATACTGTAAACATCTGTTCTGGACTTTCTTTTCAGCCTAAATTTATGGTCATCTTTTTTCTAGTCTAAAAATAAATGTAATTGTTTCCTTACATTCTCTCAAGTTATACTGTCTCTTCTTTGTTTTATTTTACTGTATCCCTGTCTCTCTCTATCTGTATGTTTCTGTCTGTCTGTCTGTCTGTCTCTCATTTCATTTAACAAAGGCACCAAAGCACGTGTGTAGCAAAGTTTACAACTTGGAGAAGGCCAAAGAAGCTGAAAAGCATTTCCTTTTAGAGGGAGGTGAAAGCGTTCAATTTCTTACTCTCCTATAATTTGTCCAGGGAGTACAGGCCACATTCTCTCTATCCATTTGGTTTTTAACTTATTCCTCACATTGTGTAATCTGACTTTTGCCTCTATTATTTGTGAAAATTATTCCCATCAAAATGAATGATGACCTCTCCTCAAACTTGAAATTTTCTAATCTTTAACCACATGACTCATCCTTAGACACCCTCTCCATTAAACTCTGTAATATGATGTTCTTAAAAAAGAGTAAAGAAGATTCTTTCTAGAAGCTTTCAGTTCTAAGCTGGTTACAGAACAGAACTACACATACTGTTGTCTCTAAATGAAAGAGTAATAGCACTATTCCAATCCTAGATAAAATAATCAAGTCATCATAATATCGTCGTAAATAGGAGATTATCTAGCTTAGGTATTGATCAAGCTACAACACCTATACTCACAATTCAAACTGCAAACGTTTGCCCTTGTGGACTGTATCCATTCCAAAGATCCTTCCTTCACTTCCTTTCAGAGTTACCATCATTAATTCATCAGTAAAACTCTGACCAAAGCATGCCCAGTACATGTTGAAATATAAGGCTTTTTCAGTTATCTCTTGGAATGATGAATAATAGCTGTATGAGAAACACAGAGCTTTTATTTCTCATAATAACTGATATTTCTAGGGATTGATACTATAGCTGTATCTGAAAGTGATATGAAATACACTCTAGAGAGCCAGATGATTAATCAAAAATTTACTCATAATCATGAATGGCATAGATAGGCAAATAGAAATTAAAACTCTAAACTAATAATACATTCTTGTTTGTTTAATAAGGGGTTCCATATTCTTGAAGTTGAAAACTAATGCACTAATGAAATAAAGCATAGTACAAGAAAGTGAAAGAATATGATCTGTGTTCTATTGGGGCACAAAAGTGGCTAGTTCATAGAATTCTTCACTCAATGCTTAAAACAGTCATGAAAAGTAACAAGGAGATAAACATACACAAAATCAGGATACCAATCAATAATTTATACCTAGGTGGAGGGGAGGAAAAATCCCACAGCTTTATTGTGGTAGGGGTAGATTAACTATCTTGAACTAATGTATATTTTAATTTTTAAAACAGTATCAAATCAGTTAGAAAGCTGGTGGAGACTCATATACCAGCTTCTACTCTGTATGCCTATCAAAGACACATGGCGTCTGTGAAAAAAACAGCATAAGCAGCCAGGACTCTCATGTGGGAAAATTATTTCAAATAAGAGAAGTCACATTGTTCTCATACCTCTATCTCATATTTCCTTGCCCTACAATATCACAACATTACTGAGATATTTTAACATATATATTCATGTTCTGATATTCCAAGTAACTAAAACTAAGATGTAATGATTCTAGTGATACAGTTAATAGAGTAGATTTAAAAACTGAAACTTGAAATATTTTATTCAATAGGAAAGATGCCTTCTTTCAGTAGGTTCATACCAAACTTTATTACGTATACCACAAAATAATAAATATATTTTAAAATATAAAGTGTCTCCCACCGGGCATGGTGGCACACACCTGTAATCCCAGCACTTGGGAGGCTGAGGCAGGAGGATCGTTTCGAGTTCGAGACCAGCCTGGGCTACAAAGTGAGCTCCAGGCTAGCCTGAACTGCACAGTGAGAACTTGTTTCAAAAAGACAGAATAAATAAATAAGTAAATAAAGTATCTAAAAAATTCCCTGATCACAAGTGCCTTAAAACTAACATTTAGAAACATTTATCAAAAGAAATCTATGCTATCCCTTTTAAAATATTTTTGAAGGTTTCGTTTTGTTTTGTTCTGCTTTGTTTGAGACAGGATGTTGCTGTGTAGTCCAGGCTGGCAACCCTCCTGCCTCAGTCTCCTGAGAGCTGGGATTATAGACATACACACCACACCTGGACTTCTGTTTTGTTTTGAAAGGTGTTTTGAAAAATTGCATTAAACAGAAAATAAAACCATTTAGAAAATCATAAAATAGGAACATAATAAATGACATTATGAGAATCTTCGAACACATTCACAACCAAATTAATAAACAATTATGATTATGTTTAAAAAGAATTACACCAGGTGTAGTGGATGTATGTCTGTAACCCCAGCTACTCAGGAGGCTTAGAGAAAAAAATCACAAAATGAAATCCAGACTCTGAAATTTAGGGAGAGTTTGTCTCAAAAGAAACCAAGAATATAACTCAGTGGTAGAGTGTTGCCTTCCTTGTATATGACTCTAGATTCAATCCCTGGTATCTCTAAAAAGAATTTAAAAAGTAAGCCTTTCTTTCAAGATGCTACAAAACATCAATCAAAATAAAAATACTGAGAAGTAAAACACTAAAAAAGTAATTAATTAGAATGCTGATAAAAATAAAGCACCTCATTCTTGATAGACAATGAAATTGATAAATTCACAGATTAATGAAGACAAAGATATAACATACTTTGGGACCAAGAAGAAAAATATAAAATCAAAAACAAAGTATTTAAATTGATAATGAAATTGTGCTTCTTTTACTCTAAATTGGTTGTAAATATCAACTAAAAGCTGTAAACATAAAACTGTAATTTTGTAATAAAAGCAAGGACTAATGGTTAAATGCAAGCTACATTATATAGTATTTGGCATGCTTAGACAAATTATCTTGTCACCGTGAGCCACATTTTTCTTCATCTATAAAATGAGAATTTAAAATCTCTATAATAAATAGTGTTTTGAGAAGTATTACTCATGTCATTGTCATCATTGCTGTCATTGCCTCCTCCTCAGTACTAATATGCACTACCTTTGATGACTACTCAACATACTTCAACAAAAAATTTATAAGATATTTTCCTAATCAATACTTTAAGTGAGGCTGGGTGACACACACTCACATCATAGTGGTTTCTTTTGTTTTTTTTTTTTGTTTTGTTTTTGTTGTTGTTGTTTGTTTGTTTGTTTGTTTTCCGATACCGGGGACTGAACTCACAATCTTGCGCTTGCCGGGCAGGCACTGTGCCGCTGAACTAAATCCCCAGCCCCCACCATAGTGTTTTGATGAAAATATTTACTTTAGTATGAAGTACATAAAGCTGGCTGTGCATCTCAGTAGCTGAACTGGGGGAACACGGGAAATGACAGTTGTATTTTTCCCCTTAGTAGACAAACAGTAAGGTGTATGCACAGTGTCAAAGTAGCAACAAGTGAGCTTTTATCCACCTTACTCTCCATGCTACATTTTTGTGCATTTATGTTCTATTGAATGTTTTGATTTTTATTGTAGAATTGGCCCGATTCAGTACAATGATGCAAGAAAATCTATGTTTGCAACTTTGGGAAGAGGGTGAAAGTGAGTCATCATGTGATCAGGCTATCAATGATGACTTAGATCACACAACTCAAGTAAGTTTTGACAATGAGACAGAACAAGAAATGACAGAGAAGTGGACAACGAAGACTTTTATTCAGATGACGTAGGAAACAGTAACGTAAATAAATATTTGACCAATCAAAATGCTACAAAATGGTCATGTATATATGAATGATACAATGTTAGAACTAGGTTAGAAAATGTTATTAGGTTCTTACCAGGAGTTAAAACTTTTGGATGGAATGTCGACACTAGAATTCAATATTGGAAATGGTTTGTAACAGAGGATATGTTACAAGGTGTTGTGAACCACACTAATAATGAAATACAAGTAAAACATTCTATATGTTATACTCAAAAATATATTTATCATGACACCTCACTCTCTGAACTAAAAGCCTTCATAGATCTGTTATATACAGCAGGACTTTATCATTCTAACAGTCAGAATTTAAAGGATTTATGGAGAAGTGACAGATGCAGAGTTGAGATTTTTAGGACAATAATGACACTTAATGAGATTTGGTTCCCTTCCAAATTGCCTATATTTTGATAACAAAAAATGCACCAAGAAAGAAAAATCCAACATTTTGGTTGCTATTTCCTCATTTCTTGAAAGCTTTGTTTTAAACTTGAACCAATTTGTATACCTCTCAAATACATCACAATTTAGACAAACAACTTGTACCATTTCATGGTTGTTGGAGCTTTTGGCAAAACATGCCAAATAAACCTTCCAAATATGGAATAAAAATATATGCCATGGTGAATGTGGAGACATTTTACACCTTGAATTTTTTTGAAATTTATTCCAGAACTCAACCACCAGGTCTTTATTCATGTAGTAATAAACCATATAACATTGTAGACAGACTTGTACCTATTTTAAAAAGTAACAAAATGTCACATTCAACATTGGTTCACTAGTTACCCATTGATGTTACATTTGCTAAAAAAAAATACCAATTGAGTTTTCTTTTTGTCTGATGGTGACTTCTCTAGATGTGCAAAAACTTTTCAATAAGATGAGATCCCAGTTGTTGATTCTTTGAAGTATTTCCCATGCAATTTGATTTTTGTTTATGAAATCTTTGCCTACCCCTATGTCTTCAAGATTGACAAATTAGGAAAAATTTTAGCCAACTGTCCCTCAGACAGAGGGCTTCTATTTAGAACATAAAAAGAGCTAAAATAAATTAGCCCCCCCC